>NC_068449.1:10249419-10944419 GCF_023373465.1 Oncorhynchus keta | reverse complement strand
TCACTGAAGAATATTTAGAAATCAATTATTCAAAGTGGTTGCTCGCTCTCAATTATTCATGTGGGCCCGCAAAGAAGATTTGCATCGGCGTGCCGTAAATATTATTAATCTTGCCAATTACTAAACTCTTGCTGCTCCAAATTCTTCAAATTCTGTTCCAAATGTGAATGGCCGTTTTAAAACCTTTAACGTTTTAAATTGTTTGCGATGAATGCACACCAGCTCTTGAGAATCAACGAGAACACTCTGCACGATTTTTAACCCAAAATGCCAACTGTTGTGACAATTTTGCCAAAAGCTGTGCTCTGATTTTCTCCCTGTTCTACTGATATATCAGAGGCTCTTTCTGCTTCCACATCCTGTTGCTTTTTCATTGTGTGTGTGCATTTGTCCGTGCGCATGTGTGTGCGTGTGTGTGTGTGTGTGTTGAGGTCGGACATTGGGAGTGTTATTACTGTATGTCTAAAAGAGGAGGCCAGCCTGAAGCAGAAGACCAGTCCCTTCAGAAGACCAGTCCCTTCAGGAGACCAGTCCCTTCAGGAGACCAGTCCCCTCAGGAGACCAGTCCCCTCAGGAGACCAGTCCCCTCAGGAGACCAGTCCCTTCAGAAGACCAATCCCTTGAGAATAGCATGACTTCCAGCATCTGACATTCTTAGTAAACTGATGATCTATTCTCTCCTGAGCACACTGCCTCTTTTTTTGTCAGAGAATGAATAGAGGCACGCTGTCAGTTCATGGCACACCGTCATGTTTAGGGATGGAGTTCTCCGTTATGCTTAATTAGTGTTGGTTCCCACTGTAAGAAAAGCTGAAAAATAAATCCTACGCCCAATGAGCCAAGTATTGTGTGTAATCAAGCAATGTAGTTACATCTCTGTTGACCATCCTATCCAAAGTATTGTTGATTTAGATGTGGTGAGTAGGTGTGTGCTAACCATTAATGGCTGTTATCGGTTGTTATCAGGGTTAGCTTGGTGCTCCAATGCTGCTCCAATCACATCATGCTCTTAAGTAGCTATCAAGTAGCTCTCAAGTAGCTAAATCAATCACTATCCACTTACCCTGCCTTCAGTCACAGGAACTGTTGCACATTCAAACTGTTGGGTATTTTCATTAGAGTCTACTTGAGTTAACTTTGTAGTAATGGCACAGATATTGCAAGTCACTGCTCTCTCTCTCCCTCTCATGATCTCTCTCTCTTTCCCTCCTTCCCTGGCACAGCGTGCTTTAATCCCACTGTGGCTAAATTGCATTAGGAATATCCTGTCATTAATTACAGTGGCTATTGGCAGCACCTGAGATAAAGCCGTTTATAAGAGCTGGGAGTGAAAACAGGCCCCAGAATGGCTCAGTCAGCACAGTATCTTCCTTCTGTGTGTTTCTGCTCTCTTTCTATGGTTCAGCACACTGTCTGATAGCAGTGTTACTCCTAACCAGGACCTGTTGGTACAGAACTGGCCACAGAGGGCACTGCAACACAGACAAATCTGTCAATTCTACACTTTGCTCTTTCTGTGATTAAGAAAGACTTTATCCTTTAAGAGTTGGTTTATCGGTAACAGGATTAGCTAGTGAGGGTTAATGGATGTGGATCCTGTACTGGAGTTTAATGCATCTGACATAGACAACATAGAGAAGTCTACATGGAGAGTTTAGCAACAATCCTCCTACAACCACAACACAGCTAAACCATTAGCAACAACTTTGGCGCTGGCTCGTCCGCCGCTGCAGATGCCTTAGCTAATGGTTCCTGAAAGGTAAAACTAATCCATTTAAAGCTTCATTTTCTTCTAAAGCCGCGATTTGATCTTTTAACCGCATTAAGAACAAATTCTTCAGCTCTCCCTTGGACATTATTAGACCCAGACACAGAGGAGTGCTTGTTCTTTATAAGGCCGAGGTAGAATACCTAACACTGGAGTCCATTGGGGAAAATCTAAGCAGATGCCTGTAAAAATGTATCAGATATATACTTTCAAACCAAATTAATCATGTTAAAAATCCACATTAAACACACTCTTCTACAAGCTGTCAACCTGATTTATGCAAAAGCAGGAAAAAAAAGAAACATGTGTATAAATATCAAATGAGTCCAAGTGGAAATGCGTGTTGCCTTTTGTATGCGTTGAGTGTAATCCATTGTGGAGTTCACAGGTCACGTGCAAACAAATAAATCACTGCCTTCGGGCAAATTAATCAAAATGTCCAGCTGTTGCTGTGCGTGGCTAACTCTCGACAGTGACTGGTTCGCTCGCCTCACCTTGCTGTAAACTGTCTTCCCCTCCTCTCTCAAAGCATGGGGGTAAAATGGCAGATCGGGTTGGTTGGGTTTGTCCCCCCACTCCAGAGTGATGTAGTGCCAGGTCCCACCTGAATTTTTATCACCAGATCAGATGTCTGCTCTGCTGCAGTGTTTCTCCTGTTCTAGAACACTGCAGCCAGGCAGATCATCTTACTGATGCCTAAGCATGGCTAATGTGACGACTCTTGTTACCGTGACTACTTTGTCAGGCAATAGAAATGTCATTGGAACTTGTAGATTAGCAGTTGTTTGGTCAGATTATGATAAATCAAATTCTTCCAAGAGCACCATAAAAAAACATAGAATAAAATAAACACTACAGTAGGCCTATCATCATGAGTAGCCCAACCCATCAATATTATTGATGACCAAAATATAACTATTCTCAGAGCAACATAAATAAGGAATACCGGTCAAATGAGTTCATTGAGAGGATAACATTTTAGTGTACAGTCTGGGTTCAGATTGAGTTACACAAGGGGCTCCAACAGCATGTCTTTTGAAGATCAGAAAGGCATACATAACCAAGACTAAGGAGATGATTGTGGACTACAGGAAAAGATGAACCGAGCATGCCCCCATTCTCACCAACTATAGTGGAGCAGGTTGAGAGCTTCAAGTTCTTTGGTGTCCACATCACCAACAAACTAGAATGGTCCAAACACGCCAAGACAGTCGTGAAGAGGGTATGACAAATCATATTCCTCCTCAGGAAACTAAAAGGATTTGGCATGGGTCCTGAGATAGGTTCTACAGGTTCTACAGCTGCAACATCGAGAGCATCCTGACAGGTTGCATCACTGCCTGGTACGGCAATTGCTCGGCCTCTGACCCCAAGGCACTACAGAGGGTAGTGCATAAGGCCCAGTACATCACTGGGGCTAAGCTGCCTGCCATCCAGGACCTCTACGCCAGACGGTGTCAGAGGAAGGCACTAAAAATTGTCAAAGACCCCAGCCACCCCAGTCATAGATTGTTCTCTCTACTACCGCATGGCAAGCAGTACCGGAGCGCTAAGTCTAGGACCAAAAGGCTTCACAACAGCTTTTACCTCCAAGCCATAAGACTCCTGAACAGGTAATCAAATGGCTATCTGGACTATTTACATTGTGTTTACTGTTGTTTTTATTTCTTTACTTACCTATTGTTCACCTAGTACCTTGTTTCACTATTGGTTAGAGCCTGTAAGTAAGTGTTTCACTGTAAGGTCTACTACACCTGTTGTATTCGGCGCAAGTGACAAATAAACTTTGATTTGATACAGATGCAGTGTATAGAGTAAGCATTTGGCTAACACAGTAGTTACAGGGAGGGAAACTTAACATCCTTCCTATCTCTCATATCCCTCCTATCTCTCCTCAAAGTAATCTCACACTTGTAGGTCAAGTTGTAGTAGGATGGTGTCCACATCATGGCCATCAGACGTGACACACCCGTCACCTGCACTGCCCCCAGCGCTGCCACCATTCCAGGTAATGGGACACACCCGGGTGAGAGATGGGACCTCTGCTAATAAGATTTCCTCAAGCACTCAATCCCCCCTGTCCTTTCTCTCTTGCTCTCTCTTTCCTTCCCATATCTCCCCCTTTCTCCTTCCTCTGTCTTTTGTTAGTAATCAGATTTTGTCCCCCCACACACACACACACACACACACACACACACAGAGAGTTCCTCTGCAGGGGAAATCACTCTGACAAGTTTACTTTGTGCTAATCTCATAACTGTTCCTCATCTCTCCCCCCCCCCACCCCCCGATACAGGCTCACACAATAAAATCACTTACATAAAGTTCTCCTCCGAGACAGGCCCGGCTGATAAAACAGCTGACAAAGTTCCTCACGGCTCTTTCCTATCCTTATGCTTGTGATTTCCTACAGGAACGCTTTATTACATGTGCTGTCCCAATGTCTTAAGGGCAGGTTTAATAAGTGGATTATCAGTGTGGGAAGAGGAGGTTTTTTAACTCACTCACCTTTTGTTAAGTAATCGATATGGGAAAAGCACCCAAGGTGAGAGGAATTCACAAGTATGAAGTGGCAAAACAGAATTACCGTCCATACTTAATAAAATTGCTTTGAGGGATTATTAAAGAGACCTTATGACTCTATCTCCGATTCCTTCAAATGAGGGGATTTGGTTATTTCAGCCGCACCCGTTGCTGACAGGTACCGCTTGCCGGAGAAGGGTGGCCTTCCTAGGGTGGCCTTCCTCTGACACGGCCTGGTATACAGGTGCTGGATGGCAGGAAGTTTGGACCCAGTGATGTACTGCGCCGTATGCACTACCCTCTCTAGTGCCTTGTGGTCAGAGGCCGAGCAGTTGCCATACCAGGCGGTGATACAAACGGTCAGGATGCTCTCGATGGTGCAGCTGTAGTTAGGTTTTGTCGTGCCCACTTCACGACTGTCTTGGTGTGCTTGGACCATGTTAGTTTGTTGGTGATGTGGACGCCAAGGAACTTGAAGCTCTCAACCTGCTCCACTACAGCCCCGTTGATGAGAATGGGGGCATGCTCGGTTCTCCTTTTCCTGTAGTCCACAATCATTTCCTTAGTCTTGATCACGTTGAGGGAGAGGTTGCTGTCCTTGCACCACACGGTCAGGTCTCTGACTTCCTCCCGAACGGCTGTCTCATTGTTGTGTCATCTGCAAACTTAATGATGGTGTTGGAGTCGTGACTGGCCGTGGCAGCAGTTTGGGGAAGGCCCTTTACTGTTTCAGCATGACAATGCCCCCGTGCACAAAGCGAGATCCATGCAGAAATTATTTGTCGGGATCGGCGTGGAAGAAATTGAATGGCCTGCACAGAGCCCTCACCTCAACCCCACCGAACAGCTTTGGGATGAATTGGAACTTAGACTATGAGCCACTTCTAGTCGCCTAACATCAGTGCCCGAGCTCACTAATGCTCTTTTAGCTGAATGGAAGCAAGTCCCCGCAGCAACGTTCCAACGTCTAGTGGAAAGCTTTTCCAGAAGAGTGGAGGCTGTTATAGAAGCAATGGGGGGACCAACTCCATATTAACGCCCATGATTTTGGAATGAGATGTTCGACGAGCAGATGTCCACTTACTTTTGGTCATGTAGTGTATTTCATACACTAGGTAAAGGAACAAGACTGAAATAGTGACATTATCTGATCCTGTCTACTCACTATTAAATACAGTGCCTTCAGGAAGTATTCAGACTCCTTAACTTTTACCACATTTTGTTGTGTTACAGCATGAATTTAAAAATAGTATTTTTTTTTTACACTGACATACCCCATAATGTCAAAATGGAATTGTGGATTTCCTAAAAAAATGGAAGTTATTAATTACGCTTTGGATGGTGTATCAACACTCCCAGTCACTATAAAGATACAAGTGTCCTTCCTAACTCAGTTGCAAGTGAGGAAGGAAACCACTCAGGGATTTCACCATGAGGCCAATGGTGACATTAAAACAGTTATAGAGTTGAATGGCTGTGATAGGAGAAAACTGAGGATGGATCAACAACATTGTAGTTACTCCACAATATTAACCTAATTGACAGAGTGAAAAGAAGGAAGCCTGTACAGAATACAAATATTCCAAAACATGCATCCTGTTTGTGAAAAGTTATTATAAAGTAATACTGTAAAAAACAATAATAATAATTCACTTTTAGTCCTGAATGCAAAGTGATGTGTTTTATTGGATTTGCCCCAAACATATTACTGGATACACTCTCCATATTTTCAAGCTTAGCGGTGGCTGCATCATGTTATGGGTATGCTTGTAATCGTTAAGTACTGGGGAGTTTTTCAGAATAAAAAAGAAACAGAATGGAGTTAAGCACAGGCCAGATTTGCTTTCCACCAGACACTGGGATATGAATTCACCTTCCAGCAGGACGATAACATTAAACAAGGCCAAATCTACACTGGAGTTGTTTACCAAGAAGACAGTGAATAATCCTGAGTGGCTGAGTTACATCTGCTTGAAAATCTATGGCAAGATGGGAAAATGGTTGTCTAGCAATGACCAACAACCAATTTGATAGAGCTTGAAGAATATTAAATACAGTGCCTTCAGAATGTATTCATACCCTTAAAAAGGATGAAATGTATCATTTTTTTAACCCAGGAATATTAGTGTGTTACGTCCGTCGTTAGAAGGAGACCAAGGTGCAGCGTGGTAGGCGAACATTTTACTTTATTTTCAAATGACACCAAAAAACAACAAAACACCAAACGAACGTAAAGCTCTGTAGCGCGAAACAGCAACTATACAAAGACAAGATCCCACAGACTAGGGTGGAAAACAGGCTGCCAAAGTATGATTCCCAATCAAAGACAATAGACAGCTGCCTCTGATTGGGAACCATACCCAGCCAACAAAGAAATAGAAAACGAGAATGCCCACCCAAATCACACCCTGACCTAACCAAATAGAGAAATATAAAGGCTCTCTAAGGTCAGGGCGTGACACAGAGCTTGAAGAATTGAGAAGAATAGTGGGCAAATATTGTACAATCCAGGTGTGCAAAGCTCTTAGAGACCCACCCAGAAAGACACAGCTGTAAACGCTGCCAAAGATGATTCTGACATTAGGTATTGACTCCGGGGGTTGAATACTTACGTAATCTAATCAGCGATGTGTGTGGAAAAACATTGTTTTAATCCATATTTTATTCAAGCTGCAACAAGTACAGTGCCTTGCGAAAGTATTCGGCCCCCTTGAACTTTGCGACCTTTTGCCACATTTCAGGCTTCAAACATAAAGATATAAAACTGTATTTTTTGTGAAGAATCAACAACAAGTGGGACACAATCATGAAGTGGAACGACATTTATTGGATATTTCAAACTTTTTTAACAAATCAAAAACTGAAAAATTGGGCGTGCTAAATTATTCAGCCCCCTTAAGTTAATACTTTGTAGCGCCACCTTTTGCTGTGATTACAGCTGTAAGTCGCTTGAGGTATGTCTCTATCAGTTTTGCACATCGAGAGACTGACATTTTTTCCCATTCCTCCTTGAAAAACAGCTCGAGCTCAGTGAGGTTCAAAACCTCATTATTGTTACTTTAATCTGTTGCTATTTTTACTTTAGTTTATTTAGTAAATATTTTTTTAACTCTTATTTTTCTTAAAAATACATTGTTGGTTAAGGGCTTGTAATTAAGCATTTCCAGGCAATACTTGTTGTATTCGGCACGTGACAAATAACATTTTATTTCATTTTTTCAAGTGATGTGGCTGTCCATGATGCTGATTGCTGTGTGTGTGTGTCTGTGTGAGTGTGATAATGTGCGTCTCGGTGAGAGGTGTAGGAGTCAGGTGTAGGAGAGCAGGGATTTCTGAGAAGCATGTTTAATATACATATATGTATATATATGTATACATATATGTATATATATATATATATATATATATATATATATATATATATATATATATATGGAAGGAACAGAATCTCGTGTCATTACACGGAGGAACAACCACAGTTCCGACACTACATACACGTATGTAATAGCGAAAACAATAAACAGCATAGATAACCGAACGCAAATACCCACAAGGTTAATCCTGCAGGAATTAAGGCAGGTAACAGGTGCCCTATATACACACAGAAATGTGTGATAGCACCACTTTCCCCCTGCCATCCCACTTCCCCGGGTTAATGTATATCAAGTGGCTAGCGGGCTATTTGGAATTATTGCTTGAGGACAAGCTAGCTAGGCCACTGTCCTGCTCCTCCATTCTTTATCCTCTTCTCTTTGGCCTTTTTTCCTTGTCTCACCTCAATAGGCCTCTGAAAAGATTGAGCAGTGGTGTGTGTGTGTGTGTGTGTGTGTGTGTGTGTGTGTGTGTGTGTGTGTGTGTGTGTGTGTGTGTGTGTGTGTGTGTGTGTGTGTGTGTGTGTGTGTGTGTGTGTGTGTGTGTGTGTGTGTGTGTGTGTGTGTGTGTGTGAGCGAACTACATCTGAGAAGCTGGGCACATCAGTGTTGGACAGCAGTACAGGAAAAATAACAGGTGGCCAGTCTATTCTCTCTCCCTCTCCCTCTCTCTCTCTCTGTGTATTTGGTATGTGGGTCCCCCCTCTGCAGTCGGCATTGATCGAGCTCCCTCTCTGGACCTTTCATGCAGCACAACCCCTCCAGCAACATGCCAGTAATTGATCCTGTAGTAGTGATGTGTGTTCCCATGGCACACTGGCTAGGGGGGATCTTTTACTGGCCCCTCCTGGATTTCTGCTGCAGCACTGCACGTCCCGCTACAGTAACTTTTCCATCTCATTCAGGGCGTAACCAAAGGGCACAGCAACGGCCACAGCTATATCACCAAGCTGTAGATTGTGGATGCAGCCAGCCCCCAAAGAAAGTTGCCTTCTTCCATTATCGACAGCGCCTATGGAGAGACTGATGAGAAACCCCTCTTTTCTTGGGCAGACTTCATTGAAGCGGCAAGGCCCGCCATCAAATAGCCCCCTGATTTTATGCAGATGAAGCGGGGAAATTAGCTCGCTTCCAAGTTGTTTCAATGCCCCGCCACGCTCGATTGTCTACCCACTTGCAGGCCATAAAGAGAACGATTTTCATATCCTGCCACTGAAACAGATAGAAGAAAGGGAGAGCTGCCAGGTGAAACGTTAGTCTTGCTTTGCTTCCAGATTAGCAGCTGTGGAGAAAGCTTTCAGAAGGACAGAAAATAGTTCCTTTATTCTCTCAGAGGCTCATCAGAGCAGTAGGGCTATTTTTTCTCTGTCTCTCTCTCAGCCTCGCTGTATATCTGCGATTCAAAGGGCTCTGGGCTTTGCCTCTTGCCAAATTACAAGCTTCATTTGCCAGCCTAATTAATGGTTCATAGAACGTCCCTTGAATGTATTGCTGTGGCCCTTCGCTGGTGCCAAACATAACAGGATAGACCTCACAGATAACCAGAAATGTGTAACTTGGCCGAGGAACCTGACACCTCAGAAAACAAACTTGTTACAGGGAGTCTGTTTATATGCTCTCACTCTCTCTCCGTGTTCCACTGCCTTGGCTGACAGTTACTTGACCGTTTCACTTCACGGTCTCCCTAGTGATGGTTGTTATAAAGAGATGGGGCAGGATACAGACACACAACCTCTTCCCTTTGACCGCACCTCATTGTCTGAATGTCAGCGGGTGTCCCCGGAATCAATATTGTTTAGACACACGGTTAAAATGGTTAACTTCAGGACAGGATGGGAAAAGAATTCAACCTAAATCACACCAAAAACGAATGAGCGTAAACTTCTTGAACATAAAATCGAACCACCTCGATATCAACTCAAACTACTTCTCTTTGACAAAGGAGACGACCTAATAGGGGTCTTGCACATCATGAGGAGAAAAAAATAAAGAGGAATTTTGCAGGCTTTTAGTTTATGAAAGAAGACGAATAGGCGGCCAGTACGTTGCAATAAACTTTAGGGAACTATTAACAGAAAATATTTACAAATTATTACAGATAATCAGCATTGTACATAAGGACGCACAATCTCAGCAGTCTTGTAGTCTGTCATCAGTAATCACTTCCTTTTTGGGGATCTTGGGTGTTTTTACTGACACTACTCCTGACGAATTAACAGAGTCTGCCCAGCAACTAGACAGACTGGAGGTTCCATTCCAGGAAGCACCAATTGCTACCCGAGGTGAGCTGTCCCCTCTGCTGTAGCAGCGGTGGTGGAGGTGCTGAAAGTTGTCCGACGAGGACCTTTCTCAAGCGGCTTCACTCTCTGTCAAAGTCTTGCATCATACTGCGATGACAGGCATAGTCGTCTAGTCAACAGGCTAGATGTCCTTGGTGGGTTTCTTGATTTAGATGCAAAATAGAGACTAGAAGAGAATCCCTTACAGTCAGTTTTGTCTGATACATAATTGAAGCTCAAGAGTATACACTGAGTAGACAAAACATTAAAAGCACCTGTGCTTTCCATGACATAGACTGACAAGGTGGATCCAGGTGAAAGCAATTGTCTCTTATTGATGTCACTTGTTAAATCCACTTCAATGAGTATGGATGAAGAGGAGGAGACAGGTTAAAGAAGGATTTTTAAGCCTTGAGACAATTGAGGCATGGATTGTGTATGTGTGCCATTCAAAGAGTGAATGGGCAAGACAAAAATGTAAGTGCCTTTGAACGGGATATGGTAGCAGGTGCCAGGTACACCGGTTTGTGTCAAGAACTGCAACGCTGCTGGGTATTTCATGCTCAACAGTTTCCCATGTGTATCAAGAATGGTCCCCCACCCAAAGGACATCCAGCCAACTGGGCATAACTGTAGGAATCATTGAAGTCAACATGAGAAATCAGAAATCAGTCTGTATCATCCGAACGGTTTGTTCTGCAAACTAATATGACCCCTCCATAGAAGGGGACTCATCTGAAGTCGGTAATGCTGATGTGCCAACTTTTGTCTGTAGCATCCGAACCATTTGGACTGCAAACTATTTCGACCCCACTGTAGATAGGGGACACTCATGGACAGGATGTGTTTTCCCCATTTTCCTCTACAACCCCTACAATTGTCACGGGACTCGTCTAAAGGTAACCCATACAATGTGTCAAAAAAATAATAATATATTTGTATATATTTCCTGAGCTATCTTATATTGGCCGGCAGGGTAGCCTAGTGGTTAGAGCATTGGACTAATAACCGGAAGGTTACAAGTTCAAACCCCGAGCTGACAAGGTACAAATCTGTTGTTCTGCCCCTGAGCAGGCAGTTAACCCACTGTTCCTAAGCCATCATTAAAAATAATGGTTAAATAAAAAAATATCTCCTAAATATAGGACAGGCACTACAAAACTTTTTCACTGCCTTTTTTGCCATTATGGATGTGTTATTCAACCTGTTTCTATGGGCTATAGTAGTAAAGGCCAAATTCAATATTTTATCAAGTATTTTATATATATATATATATTATATATATATATTATATATATATATTTGGGGCATACCTAAAGGGGTCCTAAAATTCTAAATGAAATAGCTAAATGACCCATGCTATGATCTTCTTAAACCAATTCCATATGTCATTGGATTCTCTAGACTAGATAGCATCATGGACCTAACAATAGTGTTGTGAAGAGGAGCATATATTTTAAAGAAAAAAAGAAACCTGAATTGAATTGGAATGTAGCTATGGTCATTGGCTGTGGTTGCTAAGGTCAGTCTACAGAAGTTGGACAATGAAGGAAGTACAATAGAGCATGATGAGTGTGTATGTGATTTCACGGACACACCCGTGAACAGCATTACCTCTGTGTTGTAGCGGATGCACAACACACAACTGCAGATGTGCATCTGACTGGCAATTACCCGAAGTCAACAAAGAAAGAAAATGTGTTGGAGAAATCTTTTGCCCTTCCTGGGGGAACGGCTTTTGTTGTAGGTATTATCAGTGTATCAATCAAAGCGAACCCTAAATGAGACACAGAGGGAGGTGTAAGAAGAGTTGCTAATTGATCGATGGCTTGTTTGAGGGATTAACAGGGCTTCATTAGCAACAATGTTCCAACTCTTTGACACTGGCTCCTCTCGGAGAAGATCGCCACAGGGCACAATTCCAACAAAAACATATTGGAAGTGTTATTATTCAAAGTTTTAGTACTGAATTCATATGGACCGTGATCTCTTCAAAGCTCAGCCGGGCTGGAATGCATCTTGTTTCTTGCTTTGCTGAGCTGATGCTGTGTTCAAAGTGGGAGGATTCCCCTTCTTTCTCTCTCGGAACAATGATGACTTTCAAGGACTTAGCACGGCAGTGATCCAGTAACACCCCCAATATGATACAATTGTGCAGGATGAAAATAAACAACTTACAACGGGAGATGTCATATTCTCCTAAGAGGTTGGCCATTAGCACCAGTTAAACCTGGACTGGTTTTAACTCGCCAGGCAGCTTCAAATAGTATCGCGTGGGTCTCTCAGAAGCTCCCTGGCTGATGGAGAATTATTGATTGTGTGTTTGAATATCTTGAGGCGCTGGTGTATTACATTGAGGATTCAATTCAGCTCTAATGCGCAGGACATGCATAATGTACAATATGTGGTTCCCATCTAAAGGTACTAGCAAAGTAAGCTGCAGAGGTCTCACAACCTTTTGATGAAAGTTTTCAGTCATCAACAAACTCGTGTTCAATATTACTTTGCGGTGATAGGTCACTGAACACAAGCTGATATGAAAGAATGAAATCATGCTTGATATAACTGATCCCAACAAAGCCAAAATACTGTATCCTTAAGACAGCCAGCCACACATACCTATAGTATGTATAGTAATTGTGAAAGGATGCTGAAAGCTTTTAATAGCATACAGACTGTTAAAATGTATAAACACACTATTTTAATATAGCCTCCATGCAATTATTTTTGTTTGACAGAATGATTAATATCACACCTGTATAATGAGGTGTTGCCTACAACAGAGGTCGAAGGTCAGATTAAGAAAGCTGCAGTTCTTACAGTATGTCACCTCTCTTCTCTCCAGAGCCACTGGAATGAAAAACATGCATTTGCTGTTTAATGAATTGGCCATTCCAATATTGATCTGTATGGCTGTGTATTGACCAGCACTGCTGCTAAGTCCATGTTATCCAAGATGGTGGAGAAAATGAAAGTGCATTGATGGAGTAGCATGTCTACTTGCAATTATTAAATACAGACATAACATCACAAAGCAACCAAGATTTAACTTCTGCTTGTGGAAATTATTAAGTATCTTTGTTAATATACAGTTATTTGTTGCAGGAAGTAAAGTAATGATTAATGTGAAGGCAAGTTATGTTTAGTGAATTGCATGACCAGCATACTATATTGAATATAAAGTAGCAAACCGTGGAACTGCATGTTCATTTCCCAATGGTATGCATGCAAAATAAATGCTCTGGTTTAGAGTGAATGCTGCATGTTTGAGGAAAACACTTGACATATTTGACGAACCTTCCATATGACATTCTTGAACACAAACTGCAATAATAGCCTACCGATGTAGGATCTTAATTTGAGCCAGTTTGCTACAGCAGGAAAATAATTCTGCAGCAACAGGACATTTGAAATATAATGTGGATTATAATTAATGAACATTTTTTGTAAGGGTTGATACATTTTTGCATTAGGGTAAATCAAGTCTGACATTTTAAATGGGCAATTAAAATACAATTCTCAGCAGCAAAAGTGTCATCAAATTAAGATCCTACATCTGTACTACACACATAAGTGTACTTAGGAAACACAAGGGCCTACATTTAATTGGGTCCTTCCAAGTGGCCCTAGAGCTCACCTGAACCCATAAATTGTACTTCCTCATCTGCTGTTTTTAGCAGGTGGCAGATGGAGCAGAGATTCTGTTTCCTGATATGGTCTGCTCATTCTGCCCTCCAGTGTGTCTCTCGCTGCAGGGGGCCAGGCTTTGACAGCGCCTGTCCTCATTAGTGGTAGCTAACACCTGAGAGATGAGATGCATCCTGACATCCAGGACTGATTCTTACCTCCATTATCATCAGCAGGGGGTTGCCATGATCCCCATTACAGCAGGGAGGGAAGAGCTGGAGTTGATGAAGGGAGTGGAGGGAAGAGGATGTAAAAGCACCATAGGGGAGCCTGTGACGGTACACCTTGTCTGGGGCCCGGCAGCCAGACGTGTGCCCTAATGATGGAGGTCATCCACACAGAGCTCAGTCAGGAAGACTGGCCATGATCAATACCACCTGGTGAAGTGTCGGACGTCCTCTGATGTACATCAAAATGGAATATGTTTTTCTTCCATTTAATCGATGGGAAGAGTGTGAAACTAATTGGGCAAAATTGCAGGGCATATATTGATTAACGAAGCAGAGAAATGAGGGGAGCATATCAGAGCGTGCTCAACATTCCAAAGGCAAAGACATTACTATTTTTGAGTGGGTGAAATGAAATGAATCGATAACGTGAGATCGGTGGACAGAGCATTTCAGTTTCAGGGGTGCAAAAAGTACCTTTGTGTCTATACTCACAAAAATAGATAGTGTAACGGCTGTCGTTGGTGGAAGAAGGTGAGGACCAAGGTGCAGCGTGGTAAGTGTTCATGAAAATAAACAGAACACTAAATGACCAAAAACAACAAAGAGAGTGAACGCCACGAAACAGTTCGGTATGGTAAACACAGACACAGAAAACAACTACCCACAAAACATAGTGGGAAAACAGGCTACCTAAGTATGGTTCTCAATCAGAGAACGATCGACAGCTGCCTCTGATTGGGAACCATACCAGGCCTAACATAGAAATACGAAACCTAGAACAAAAACATAGAATGCCCACACCAATTCACGCCCTGACCACACTAAAACAGAGACATAAAAAAGGAACTAAGGTCAGGATGTGACAGATAGGCTGCACAAGTCCTTTGTGGGTGCTGAAAACCCATGTTCTGTATAGAAGCCACCCTGTGAGTGCTACGGCACATGTCTATAATGGCCCCCATTCTCACAACCTCATCATTATTTCCAAGGGATCTACCTATAATTTTATTTCTTCATGAAATTGGTGTCCTATGAAGCTTTTCTGAAGACACAGAGTACAAAAGAACAGGCACCAACTTCCCACTTCTGTACTTTCTTTGCAATTGCCCTGTTTTGCACACTTCGACATCCCTTTCAGAATGGAATGTCTACGGTGTCTTATCCCAGTGGGGTCTTGTGAAGGACAGTAATTTCCAGTCTCTGTAGCTCTGGCCCCCCAGGGGGACTTGGATCATGCCACTTGATTCAGTCTTTTAGTTCCACCATGGTGGACTAGTCCAGACGCCAGCAAATCCCATCCCATCTCCCCTGTTGAAATAGATGGTTATGTCGTTGGGGGGAACAACAAGATTGCTGCCCTGCACCACAAATGCGTTCCACATCAGGAAGCATTCACATTTTCCTGGTCTTGGAGAAAATGTACAATCTTACGAAAAAAAATAACAAAAATAATTTTACGGGTAATTTACCAAAGTTACCCAAATCTTTTGTAATTTTGGTAATTAACAGAAAATCCTTTTTCCCACATTTAGGTTGTGGGATCTTGTCTTTGTTTGTTGCATGTGTTGCTCTCCGAAGCTTTACATTCATTGTGTTGTTTATAGTTTTTTTGGTGGAACATTTAATAAAGAAAATGTACGTATACCACGCTGCACCTTGGTCCGGTCATTCTACCACGAACAACGGAACAAGAAGACAACGGACCAACAACGGACCAAGGAGCGTGGCCAGGAGGAGTGGACATGGGAGGACATCATGGACGGCAAAAGATCCTGGACGTGGGAGGAGATCCTGGCCGGAAGGGATCGGCTCCCATGGGAACAGGTGGAAGCAGCGAAGGAGGAACGGTGACGAGACCAGGAGTGACGGCAAACGATGGAAGCCCGAGAGGCAGCGGCAAAATATTTTTTGGGTGGAGGCACACAGGGAGATAGGCGTACTCAGGGTTTAGACCTGAGCCAACACCCTGTGCTTACCGTGGGGAGAGTGTGACTGGTCAGGCACCGTGTTATGCGGTGATGTGCACTGTGTCTCCAGTGCGCAACCTCCCTTTGCATCCCTAATAGAGGCCACTCCTGCCGACCACTTTCACCACAGCCTCCCAATTTACGGCTCTGTTATGCACACAGCAGAGCATTCGCCGACCGGATGGGAGCCATTAAGATACCAACATACCACTGCCCAGCAGTACTGCACCGTAGAAGTCATCTATATTAGCAGGAGAGATAAAAAAATGTGGAATTTTTCAGCTGGGACCTTTCTTATCTCCATGGAAAGCAAAGGAAACAAGATGAAAATCTGTAGTGGAATGAATAGCATGTAAATAGGCCTGACTCTTGCATTGGGAGACAGGGTCATTGGGTATGTTGCTCTGTGAAACCCATTCAGGTCACATTGGGAATGTGGCTCTGTGAGGCCCACTCAGGTCAAATTGGGGATGTGGCTCTGTGAGGCCCATTCAGGTCAAATTGGTGATGTGGCTCTGTGAGGCCCACTCAGGTCAAATTGGGGATGTGGCCCTGAGGCCCACTCAGGTCAAATTGGAGATGTTGCTCTGTGAGGCCAACTCAGGTCAAATAGGTGATATGGCTCTGTGAGGCCCACTCAGATCAAATTGGGGATGTGGCTCTGAGACCCACTCAGGTCAAATTGGAGATGTTGCTCTGTGAGGCCCACTCAGGTCAAATTGGAGATGAGGCTCTGAGGCCTACTCAAGTCAAATTAGGGATGTGGCTCTGTGAGGCCCACTCAGGTCAAATTAGGGATGTGGCTCTGTGAGGCCCACTTAGGTCACTGGAAAGAGAGGGTCATTAGGGATGTGGCTCTGAGGCCCACGCAGGTCACTGGAGAGACAGGGTCATTAGGGGTGTGTCAATGTGAGGCCCACTCAGGCCTCATTAGGGGTGTGGTTCTGAAGCCCCGCTCAGGTCACATTGGGGGTGTGGCTCTGTGATGCCCACTCAGGTTACTGGATAGGCAGGGAGAGGATGACAAGAGCACTCTTGAGTCTCAATGCAGACTCACACACCTCACAATTTGCTTAAGGCAGCTATTGGGAGACGAGTTGATAAGCGTGTGGATCATGTATTGACCTCAGGGCCAGCCCTCACAGGTCTTGCCAGGCTGTTGAATGCCGGTAGGAATCGGCAGGGAGGCTGGCAGTGGTCTGGGTTCTTCAAAAACTCCTCCCCTGGGCTCCAGTAGCTGTCGATGGGAGAAACGCGGAGCTACATTATGCTGAGTGGAAGTCTACAGGGTCTCGTTGTTTTGACCCACTATGGTAGCGTTTACATACTAATGAGATTTAGGCTACACTTCTAAAGCACACTGGAGCTGAGGGGTTTTTCTGCTTCTGCACTGAGAATAAATCTAATCCATAATACATGGCAGTTTTTATGGTGTAGAATCTAGATGCTGTATGAGCTTAGTTATTAACACCAGAACATTTTTATGGAGCCACTAGGGTAAGAGTTGAGTTGGAAAAATGTATTTAGCTACTTATTGGTTGTGTAACAGTTAAGTAACTGTTACGGCAGAATCAACATCTTCTAAAATCACAGTATTCAACACAACTTTGATATATGCCAAAAATTAGAGCGGCAGAAGCTGAATACTAGGTTTTATCCTACAAAAACATTTTATTAGTGTTGCTATACATGTCTATGGCACATGTACGCTGCTTTCTGCCATGCAATGTATGGCAAAATACCCATATCCTCCCTGTATATAGCCTTGTTATTGTTATTTTATTGTGTTACTTTTAATTTGACTTTTTACTTTAGTTTATTCAGTAAACAATTTCTAAACTATTTATTGAACTGCATTGTTGGTTAATATGGGATTGTAAGTAAGAATTTCACGGTAAGGTCTACTACACCTGTTATATTCTGCGTATGTGACAAATGAAATTGGAATTGATTTGGTACTGGTGCAGGAATAACTTGATAGTTAAAGACACGTTATTTAAAGGTCCAATGCAGCTGTTTTGAACTCAATATCAAATCATTTCTGGCTAACAATTGAGTACACTCCTCCACTGGGCACATAGTTCATTTCAACATCTAGTTTTGATTGACATTTGGATGAGTTGTCAACTAATGTGAATTCAATATGAAATTAACAAAGAATGTGACCATGTCATTGAATTTCGGTTCAAAGTTGGGTGAAAAAAAGATGAAATTCCCATACGTTTATGGCTTTTTGCAAATCCAATCAGTTTTCCACGTTGATTCAATGTCATCACATAATTATTTTTGTGATGTGGAAACACTGTCGATTCAACCATTTTTTTTGAAACCAGAGGGTACCTTAATGTGTTAATGTTTTCAATTAAAATGGTCAAAAATAAACCAAAATTGCTTCTCAGCAAAAAGCAACTTCTCAAGCAAGAATTTTGCTACAACTTTCTGTGAGTGGTCTTAGTGGGGAGTGGAAAACTGAAAACTAGCTGTTATTGGCAGAGAGTCATGGACACGGATAACAAAAAAAAACTTTATATGAATATACACTACATGTACAAAAGTATGTGGACACCTGCTTGTCGAACATCTAATTCCAAAATCATGGCCATCATTATAGAGTTGGTCCCCACTTTGCTGCTATAACAGCCTCCAGTCTTCTGGGAAGGCTTTCCACTAGATGTTGGAACATTGCTGTGGGGACTTGCTTCCATTCAGCCACAAGAGCATTAGTGAGGTCGAGCACTGATGTTGGGTGATTAGGCCTGGCTCGTAGTTGGCGTTCCAATTCATCCCAAAGGTATTCGATGGGGTTGAGGTCTGGGCTCCGTGAAGTCCAGTCAAGTTCTTCAACACCGATCTCGACAAAAATGTTCTGTATAGACCTCGCTTTGTGCATGAGGGTATTGTCATGCGGAAACAGAAAAGGGCCTTCCCCAAACTGTTTCCACAAAGTAGGAAGCACAGGGACTTAGCTCGAACCATGAAAAACAGCCCCAGACCATTATTCTTCCTTCACCAAACATTACAGTTGGCACTATGCTTTTAGGCAGGTAGCGTTCTCCTGGCACCTGCCAAACCCGGATTCGTCCCTTGGACTGCCAGTTGGTGAAGCGTGATTCATCACTTCAGAGAACACATTTCCACTGCTCCAAAGTCCAATGGCGGCAAGTTTTACACAACTCCAACCAACGCTTGTGCATGGTGATCTTAGGCTTGTGTGTGGCTGTGCAGCTATAGTAACCCATTTCATGAAGCTCCCGACGAACAGTTATTGTGCTGACGTTGATTCCAGTGGCAGTCGATTTTTACTCGCACTCAGCATTTCTGTTCTGTGAGCTTGTGTGGTCTAACACACTGCTTAGCCGTTGTTGCTCCTAGACTTCTAGCTGAGCAGGAATGTGACGAACTGACTTGTTGGAAAGGTGGAATCTGATAAAAAAGTTACAGCTTTTCAGTAAGGCCATTCTACTGACAATGTTTGTCTATGGAGATTGCATGCCTGTGTGCTTGATTTCATACACCTGTCAGCAACTGGTATGGATAAAATAGCCGAATCCACTAATTTGAAGGGATGTCCACATACTTTTGTATATATAGTGTATATATATATTTTGTAAGTTATTCAAGTATAAATTACCAAAGTTACCATACAGATTGTCATATATTTTCTGTTAATTATCAAAATTACAGAAGATTCCAGTAACTTTGGTAAATTATCGATTGCTTTGGAAACCTAATCTCCCCAAAACAGCTCTTAGTTACACAAATGCTTGTTTTGCTATGGTTGAGAAGCATATTTTGAAAATCTGAGATGACAGTGTTGTTAACAAAAATCTAAGCTTGAGAGCTAGCATATTGATTTCATTTCATTTGCGATTTTCATGAATAGTTAACGTTGCGTTATGGTAATGAGCTTGAGGCTGTATTCACGATCCCGGATCCGGGATGGCTCGTCGCAACAGGTTAAAATAGTGTCTATGAGTATAACAGAACTGATTTAGCAGGCGAAAACCTGAGAAAAATCCATTCAGGAAGTAGTTTTTCTTTTGGTTTTGTAGTTTTTTAATCAATGCCATTACAGTATCCATTGACTTAGGACTCCATTTGCAGTTCCCTTGCCTTCCATTAGATGTCAACAGTCTTTAGAAATTGTTTCAGGCTTGTATTCTTAGAAATTAGGGAGTAAGACCAGTCTGAACGAGTGGATCTTAACGTGTCGCAGAGTTTTTTTAGGCACATTTCTTGTTTACCTTTTATATTGACGACGTTATTGTCCGGTTGAAATAGTATAGATCATTTAGGCTAAAAAACAACCTGAGGATTGAATATAAACATTTGACATGTTTTTTGACATGTTTCTATAAACTTTACGGATACAATTTGGATTTTTTGTCTGATTGTTTTGACTGAATTTGAGCCTATGGATTACGGAAGAAAACGTGATAACAAAACTGAGTTTTTTTTTATATAAAGAGACTTCATCGAACAAAAGGAAAATTTATTGAGTAAATTAATGTCTTCTGATTAACACAATATGAAGATCATCAAAGGCAAGGGATTAATTTTATCTCTATTTCTGAGTTTTGTAACGCTTCTGCTTGGCTGGTTACTGTTTGTAATAATTTGTCAACTGGGCTATGTTCTGGGCTAGGTATGTTCTGGGCTAGGTATGCTTTCGCCGAAAAGCATTTCATAAATATGACACTGTGGTTGGTTTAACAAGAAGTTAATCTTTAAACCTATGTAAAATATGTTTTGTTTTCTGAATTTTTATAATGAGCATTTCTGCAATTGAATTTGGTGCTCTGCAACCTTACTGGATGTTGGCCAGATGGGACGCTAGCGTCTCACATAACCTAGAGAGGTTAAGAGGAAACTGTGTGAATCAAGACTTCATGGTCGAATTGCTGCAAAGAAACCACTACTATAGGACACAAATAGGAAGAAAAGACTTGCTTGGGTCAAGCAACACAAGCAATGGACATTAGACTGGTGGAAATCTGTCCTTTGGTCTGATGAGTCCAAATTTGATATTTTGGGTTCCAACCGCCGTATCTTTGGGAGACGCGGAGTAGCTGAACAGATGGTCTCCCTATGTGGTTCCCACTGTGAAACTGATGCTGGTACTAAGACTGCACTCAACGAGCTGTATAAGGCCATAGGCAAACAAGAAAATGCTCATCCAAAAGCGGCGCTCCTAGTGGCCGGGGACTTTAATCCAGGCAAAATTAAATCAGTTTTACCTAATTTCTACCAGCATGTCACATGTGCAACAAGAGGAAAAAACTCTAGACCACCTTTACTTCACACACAGTAATGCATACAAAGCTCGCACTCCATTTGGCCTATCTGACCATAATTATATCCTCCTGATTTCTACTTACAAGCAAAAACTAAAGCAGGAGGTACCAGTGACTTGCGCAATACAGAAGTGGTCAGATGTTGCAGATGCTATGCTACAGGACTGTTTTGCTCGCACAGACTGGAATATGTTCAGAAATTCATCCAATGGAATTGAGGAGTATATCAGCTCAGTCACCGGCTTCATCAATAAGTGCTTCAACGACCTCATCCCCACAGTGACCGTATGTATATTTCTGAAACAGAAGCCATAGATTGCAGGAAACATCCACACTGAGCTAAAGGCTAGAGCTACCGCTTTCAAGTAGGAGCACACTAATCCGGACGCTTATAAGAAATCCCGCTATGCCCTCAGATGAACCATCAAACAGGCAAAGCATCAATGACTAAGATTGAATTCTACTACTCCGGCTGTGATGCTCGTTGTATGTGGCAGGGCTTGAAAAATATTATGGACTACAAAGGGAAACCCAGGTGTGAGCTGCCCTGTGACGCAAGCTTACCAAAATTCGATAAATACCTTTTATGTTCGCTTCAAGGCAAGCAACACTGAAGCATGCATGAGAGCACCAGCTGTTCCGGATGACTGTGTGATCACGCTCTCCGCAGCCAGTGTGAGCAAGACCTTTAAACAGGTCAACATTCACAAAGATGGATTATCAGGACATCTACTCAAAGCATACACAGACGAACTGGCAAGTGACTTTACTGGAATTTTCAATCTCTCACTGACCGAGTCTGTAATACCTATATGTTTCAAACAGACCACCATAGTCCCTGTGTGCTAGAAAGCAAAGGTAACCAGCCTAAATTATTACCGGCCCAGTAGCACTCACGTCGGTAGCCATGAAGTGCTTTGAAAGGCTGGTCATGGCTCAAATAAACACCATCATGGTGGAAATCCTAGACCCACCCCAATTCGCACACAGCAGATCCACAGATGACGCAATCTTAATCGCACTCCACACTGCCCTTTCCCACCTGGACAAAAGGAACACCTATGTGAGAATGCTGTTCATTGACTACAGTTCAGCATTCAACACCGTAGTGCCCACAAAGCTCATCACTAAGCTAAGGACCCTGGGACTAAACACCTCTCTCTGCAACTGGATCCTGGACTTCCTGACAGGCCTCGCCAAGGTGGTAAGGATAGGAAAGAACACATCTGCCATGCTGATCCTCAAAACTAGGGCCCCTCAGGGGTGTGTGCTTAGTCCCCTCCTGTACTCTCTGTTCACCCATGACTTCGTGGACAAGCACGACTCCAACACCATCATTAAGTTTGCTGACAACAATGAGACAGCCTATAGGGAGGAGGTCAGAGACCTGTTAGTGTGGTGCCAGGACAACAACCTCTCCCTCAATGCCAGCCAGAAAAAGGAGCTGATCGCGGACTATAGGAAAAGGAGGGCCAAACAGGCCCCCATTAACATCGACAGAGCTGAAGTGGAGGGGGTCGAGTGTTTAAAGTTCCTTGGTGTCCACATAACCAATGAAATATCATGGTCCAAACACACCAAGACAGATGTGAAGAGGGTACTACTTTTTCCCCTTAGGAGACAGAAAAGATTTGGGTAGTGTGTACGAACGAGAGTATTGTGTACGGCCCAGTACATCACTGTGGCCAAACTACCTGACTACCTGACTTATATATGTCAGAGGAAGGCCCCAAAAATTGACAAGACAAGTGGTACTGTAGTCCCAAGTCTAGGACCAAAAGGCTCCTTAACAGCCTTTACCCTCAAGCCATAAGACTGAACAATCAATCAAATGGCCACCCAGACTATTTACATTGACCCCCCTTTTGATTTTACACTACTGCTGTCTAATACCATGTATAGTCACTTTACAAATGACCTCGACTAATCTGTACCCCCGCACATTGAGTCAGTACCGGTACCCCCTGTATACTGTATATCTTCATTATTGTTTTGTATTTTGTATTTGTATTTTTTATTTATTTTTTAAATGTAAAAAAAAAAAAACTTTAGTTGATTTAGTAAATATTTTCTTAACTATATTACTTGAACTGCATTGTTGGTTAAGGGATTGTAAGTAAGCATTTCACACTAAGGTCTACTACACCTGTTGTATTCGGCACATGTGACAAATAACATTAAATTTGATTTGAAGCATGAAGGATGTGTGATGGTGTTGGAGGTGCTTCGCTGTTGACACGGTCTGTGATTTATTTCGAATTCAAGGCACACTGGACTACCACAGCATTCTGCAGCGACATCCCATCTGGTTTGTGCTTAGAGGGACTATCATTTGTATTTCAACGGGACAATGACCCAACACACCTCCAAGATGTGTAAAGGTTATTTGACCAAGAAGGAGTGTGATGGAGTGCTGTATCAGCTGGCCTGGCCTCCCCAATCATCCGACCTCAACCCAACTGAGATGGTTTGGGATGAATTGAATCGCAGAGTGAAGGAAAAGCAGCCAACAAGTGCTCAGTATATGTGGGAACTCCTTCAAGACTGTTGGAAAAGCATTCTAGGTGAAGCTGGTTGAGAGAACGCCAAGAGTGTGCAATGTTGTCATCAAGGCAAAGGGCAGCTACTTTGAAGAATATAAAATATATTTAGATTTGTTGAACAATTTTCTCATTACTACATGATTCCATATGTGTTATTTCATAGTTTTGATGTCTTCACTATTATTCTCCAATGTAGAACATCGTACAAATAACTAAAATCCCTTGAATGAGTAGGTGTGCCCAAACCTTTGACTGTTTATATATATATATATATATATATATATATATATATATATATATATATATATATATATATATATATATTATAAATATTTATATATATATTTTTTTAATTAACCTTTATTTTACTAGGCAAGTCAGTTAAGAACAAATTCTATTTTCAATGACAGCCTAGGAACAGTGGGTTAACTGCCTGTTCAGGGGCAGAACGACAGATTTGTATCTTGTCAGCTCAGGGATTTGAACTTGCAACCTTTCAGTTACTAGTCCAACGCTATATATATATATATATATACCACTAGGCTACCCTGCCGGCCCATAATGGTGGTATGGACGGTATATGAATAGAAAAGGTGTGTTGAGGAGTAGTTATATAGGATGAGCCATGACTACATTACAGTATATACATATGAAGTGGGAAAACAGTATGTAAATATTATTAAAGTTGTCAGTGTTCAATAATTATGTACAGCAGCAGTCTCTAAAGTGTGAAGTAGAGTACTGGATGGTAGCCAGCTAGTAACAGTGACTAAGGTTCAGGGCAGAGTACTGGGCAGAGGCTGGCTAAACTTTATACCAGAAGTCCTTTCCATATTGTAAGGGTTTTACCTGCATGCTATGTGACCTGCCTGAACTGAATCTCCAGCGTTCTGATGCATAACGTGGCCTTGAGTCTGACAGGTAACCAGCCTTAAAGCAGCAGCAGCTAATCACTGTACAGGGGGGAAAGGCCGGTTTAGTCTGGCATATTGCAGGACGTACTAGCTAGCTAGGAAGACCACCGAACAAATGCCATCTGTTATATACAAACACCAAATATCCTCCTTCCAAGCCCCCCAAAAAACTATTCAGATCTGAAAATGAATATACGCCATAACGCGCAACTCCAGACGGCCAATTATATTTTATTCAGGCACTTAAAGTTTGTGGAGGAGCGCAGGATATTGTTGCACATAATGTATACACAATCGGCCTGGAGCAGCAGGACCACTGCTCAAACTGGCCCCTCGGGGGTCCTGTGAGGGGAAAAGGAAAAGGACTACAGAGCTGAGACAGCCACCTGCACGTGTCTGCTCAAATGTGTGCCAATTACTCACTGGCAGACAGACATTCTGGCTGAGAAGCTCTTGTCGTTTGGCAGATGCCACACACAAGCGCCCCGCGAGCGCCTGACGTCAATGCCTGGGCTGGAACAGGGCCTCTGTCTGACAGCTTGGTTGGAGCCAGGCCAGGGAGAAGAAGAAGAGTTACGGCAGGGGAGAGAGAGATGGAGGGAGAGACAGAGAGAGAGAGAAAGAGACACAGAGAGAGAGAGATACAAAGAGAGATATACACAGAAAGAGAGAGACAGAGAGACCTGAATGTTGTATCCTAAGGTCATGTGATAACAGAGTTTAAAAATAGTTGGATTGTACCTAAATCATTGGCAGTTTTCTCAGATGTCTGTGTTATGAAAGAGCCTGAGGTGTAAGAAGATGAGAACCCCTCCTGTTCAAAAGTTTCAGATTCAGGGTAAAACCAGTCTGATGTGGTCATAAATTACCACGTTACATTTTCTTTAATTATTGTAATGGAGATAGAATAACAGTCAGTGAACAGCTGACATCTGACTTCAGGTATCAAGTTCAATGCCATATTTGGAAATACGGAGAAGGTAACACTCTTCAATCATACGGTTGGCCAATTGAGAAATGGGTGGGAGAATACATGAAGCAGGGAATGGCTAGGAAAATCTCATTATTTAAAATACAATATCCAGCTTTTCTTTGTGGTATTCATTTGTGGTAATCATTATTTTGATATTCAATACAGATGTACTGTAGAATCTTAATTTGATTACTCTTTTGTTGCTTCGAATTTTCCTGTACGGCAGGGAAATGCAAACTCGTAGTGTGATTGAGGTTTCGAAAGGCTTCCAAAGACTTGATTTGCCCTCACAAAAAATGTATCAACCCCTACAAAAGAAATGTCTTTTCCTTATAATCCACATAGTAATTCACATTTCTTGAAGCAGCAGGATTATTTTCCTGTAGTAGCAAACTGGCTCAAATTAAGATCCTACATCTGTAGCTTTAGAGCCATACACAGGTCGTGAACTGATATGTTTGAGGAAATTGTACAGCAACTTAATTTGAAGGTAACACAAAGAGATTTGATTGAACCTTAGTTATTAAGCAAATTCACGAAGCTCCACAGCTTGTGCTGATACCCTATAGCACTACGCCACCACAACACAGACACAGTTACCTCCTGCATAGAAGCCAATTACAGGGAGTCCGCCGAGCGCATCAAAAACAACATGTGCAGCGGTCAGATTGGAAGGAATGAGACAACCATTTCTTACGTTACACCCTGTGACAGTTAACCTCCATCATTTATGTATTAGAGCCCATATCTGCCTGGGCCTCACCTAATGTCTGCATGTCAGCTTGATTATACAGGCTGCCCTGGGTTTTGCGTGACACTGGCACACGATCCCCCAGAGTCCCCGGAGGATGGCCACAAGGCAGGCTCATCCCCAGTCCTTGCTCTCAGTGAGGAGAAGGGGAATGGGGAGGGAGTTCAAGCAATCAACCCGGGCCTGGTGTGGAGTATGGTAGAATGGAGGAAACATCCACTAAAGTCACGACACGACAGACACTCAAAAGGGCAGCCATGTCAGCGCCCATTACTGTGTCTTGCATCTGACACGAAGAGATTTGGGATGTATGAAGGCTTGTGTTGCCTTAAGCGATGTTTGGGGCAGGAGAAGAATGTCCAATGTGTGGCTATGAGCAATCATAATCAGATGTGAAACCTGTCTTGTATGCTTACAAGGAGCATTGTGCATGGTGAGACACGCTAGCCTGTAATATTGATGCCATTTCAGATGCACTTCCATTAAGAGATGTGAGGAGGAAACACATTACTAACAACTGATGGCTCTTGATTTCAGGTTCAAGGATTTTGAACTCTCCTGGCCAGGGTTCTGAACTCTCTGACCTATAATGCAAATGCTTCAAATAGATCCCACATCACTGTGGAGGATTCAAGATGGATCCCACATCACAGTGGAGGGTTTAAGATGGATCCCACATCACTGTGGAGGGTTCAAGATGGATCCCACATCACAGTGGAGGGTTTAAGATGGATCCCACATCACTGTGGAGGGTTCAAGATGGATCCCACATCATAGTGGAGGGTTTAAGATGGATCCCACATAACAGTGGAGGGTTTAAGATGGATCCCACATCACTGTGAAGGGTTCAAATGGATCCCACATCACAGTGGAGGGTTCAAGATGGATCCCACATCACAGTGGAGGGTTTAAGATGGATCCCACATCACTGTGGAGGGTTCAAGATGGATCCCACATCACTGTGAAGGGTTTAAATGGATCCCACATCACTGTGGAGGGTTCAAGATGGATCCCACATCACAGTGGAGGGTTTAAGATGGATCCCACATCACTGTGAAGGGTTCAAATGGATCCCACATCACAGTGGAGGGTTCAAGATGGATCCCACATCACAGTGGAGGGTTTAAGATGGATCCCACATCACTGTGGAGGGTTCAAGATGGATCCCACATCACAGTGGAGGGTTCAGGATGGATCCCATATCACTTTGCGGGGTTCAAGGAGAAGAAAAACATTTTTGAGTGTATGTGAAACTCCAGATAGAAGTATTTCCTGTTTTTAACCGTACTGTTTTTGCATGTATCTTTCATCAGTCGTTGGCCTGGGGGTAGGTTTATGACAGTCATAAATACCTCTTCCCCCCTTTTCCCTCTCTCTACCCTACTGATGTTACATTTGCAAAACCCTTGGTTAACATAGAGATTCTGGGAACATCAGCAGGTGAGGGGGAAATGAACTATATTCTGGTAATACGACCAATTGAACATATGCAGTGGTACTTAATGAATATCATGTCAGTTTGGTTGTCATCTGAGACATTCTCATCAATGATAAGATGACAAACTCTATAGTAGAAAGTCTACACATCAGAGTTATCGGATTCACATGGAATTGTTGTTCAATTTAAATGTTTGAATATGAAATTATTCATGATGGGTTGAAATGTGATTTTAGCTTCTAAAATGTGAGATTGGGTTTTCATAAGGTAGGGCTCTGCTCAATCAGTGGCTCGTCCCTGTGAAGGGACATGGGCTTTAAAACTTTTCAAACACTCCCTCCTCCCCCTTTCTATATAAAGCCTTGACGACAATATCACCTCCTGATGTGAGGACGACCGTCCGATGTCAGAATGGTTCAGATAATAACTACAGAACGAAGCCAACATCAGCGTGAGGTTTTTTTGCGAATGGTATGAACTTTGAACTCTTATTCACTACAGAAGTGATACCTCCTAGCCGTTGAGTTAGCAACAGCCACTGCAAACGAGGGTTAGGAAGGAACAGACAGAGTATCCCGTCTACCAAACAATGACGTCACTACAATGCATCAAATTTACCAGAGACATTCTTCAAAGGACCAAGGACTCGGTTGGGCAACACGGCCTTCCATCTACCACCAACCTACCGAAGCGCAGCTCAGAGTAAATATTTATTGCATTTTCCTTTTCCAAATGGGCGGCAATTTACAATGCATAAGATTCTGTATTTACGATAGCACAGCTTCACCCTTTGTTCCTCAGTCTTCCCACTCTTTCACTCAAACCCAGCCCTTTTCTTTTGTGTAACAAGCTGTCATATCTGTTCCACCCACTAGGGACGTTTTCCTTTATGACGTAATTTGTAATCAAGTTATGATTTAATTATGTGTATGTGTAATTCTGTGTGATTAGTTAGGTATTTAGTAAATAGATAATTAAACCCAATTTTGTATTGCTGATTCAACTTGTTAGCCAGGGTTCGTGCAGATAACCAATCATTTACAACTTTCAGATGAGACTGAACTAAGATGACAATTAATATTGACTGCTATTGATGTAAAATATTACTAGGTCTTTAAGAGTTTATTCGGAAGGTAACAGCTCTATAAATATTATTTTGTGGTGCTCCGACTCTAGTTAATTACATTTACATGATTAGCTCAATCAGGTAATATTAATTATGGATAAATTATTTTATAGAATAGCATGTCATATCACTTAATCCGGCATAGCCAAAGACACGACAGTCAATACAACAAAATACTGGAAATTAAGCACATGATAGCATATGATCTGTTGTTTGTCTCTCTGGAAACATTGTAATAAATAGATTATGTGCAAGGCGTATTGTTGCAATAGGTGGAGTTGCTCAATGAGCACCAGTTTTTTTTGATCCAGCTCTCAGGATTACAATCTAGGGGCTTATGATAGTTCCAGTTCTCACATTCTGGAGCTGAAAATAGCAGAAAGCACATCTCAGAATGGTAATGGTCTCCAGGGTGGTTATCAGGACTGAGGAACACAAAGTAAGCGCCTCACTCACAAGCAACACTCTGGCCCTCAGGGTCTTGGGGAATGATGAGAACTGACAGTGTTGGTGTTCAATGACTACCGCTGTGTTTGGTTACAGTGCTGCTGGGCAAGCCTATTCAAAACCTTGCAGCTTGTTCTACTGACAACACCAACCAGAAGGCCAACTTTGAATCGACAAACTGATGTTTAATTTGTCTAAATCAAGACACCAGGGACAATGTTGTGATGTACGTATTGACTAGTCTTTCCTAATTCATGCATTACACTCTGTAAAAATGGATCATGATTTCACAAGTGCTGACCAAAACAAATGTGGCTCAATTGAGTTATCAAATGAAGATATGAGCGCTAAGACTTAAAGACTAGTCAACACGTACATCACAACCGCTATGTGAAACGGGAATTTTAGCTGTTTACTTGCTTAAGGTCTTCAGACACAATTCCCTCAATCTGTGGAAACAACCTCTGGCAAGACCGAGAGTTTGTTTGATACATTGTCCCTGGTGTCTTGATTTAGACAAATTAAACATCAGTTTGTCGATTCAAAGTTGGCCTTCAGGCTGGTGCTGTCAGTAGAACAAGCTGCAAGGTTTTGAATAGGCTTGCCCAGCAAGCACTGTATGTAACCTAACACAGAGGTAGTCATTGAACACCAACACGGTCAGTTCAATGAAGGTATGAGCTCTAAGAATTAGAGTGATATACTCACATACATACAGTAATGGGTCACCATATGCATAAATTATGAGATGGGCCAGTCCTTTAAACATAGAACTGATCACGGAAAGCATTTTTTGAGACCTTGGAATGTGAATTTGAAAGACACATTTAAAACACAATACTGATTGACTAGAAAATAAGTACTTTTATATGCAAATAGCAGTCTGTTTCTGAACTTTAACCACCAACTAATTTGGGCGTAGGGCTCTCCCACTGCATACCTGAAGCCCATGTATCCTTGTACGTGACGAGCACCATAACGACCATGAAAATCATATCAATTAATGACACATCAATGTCATTAATTCATATATGCAAATGAGGTATACAATACCCATAATTGTCCGATAACTTAAAACAATTAATTTCCTCTAATAATTATGGTGATGACTCAACCCGCAAACAAATTTCATTAACAGATTAAAAGCTAAAAATGGTCTGTTATCCACCACTTGGAGTGAAGGATTAGCCCCAACTGTATTAGAATTATCTGCATATGCAAATTGTAATGATAAGCAATCATTGGTTCCCCTGAAAGCTACAAAGACTACTGGGGAGAAATGAGTTGTGTTTAAATGAGAGTTTAAAAAATGGGATGCACTTGCTTGCTTGTATGTTCAATGCAATACATTTTCTTTTATAATGTATGTAAACTGTACCACAATACAGGAATAAAACAATTATTAAATATGACTCTAAATCAGATTACTGAGTCATTTAGAAGATCATTAAGACCCTATGGATATAGCTAATTAGAAAGCCATATCATCATAATATTAATATAAATCTATCCCTTTAATGCTTATTTAGGTCACACTAACATACAGGGCCAAACGGGTCAAATCACCAGGCACCATCCTATTGGTATTCTGCTTTGCTGCCCACATTGGCATAGCCTGGTAGCTAAAACTGTCCCATAATCACTGAAGCCTTCATCTATGGCATATCTCTCTGAGCTGTGGTATAGGCTGCACAGAGGTACCAGATTGCAATGCTAACTCTCAGTGGAGCCATAGACCTGATAGCCCTTATCTCAGAAGTTGTGGGACCTTCTTAGTCCCTGCAGCGCTCTAACAATGCTGCTCTCTTTGGGAGATGGGTCTCCGAGGGCTCAATTTAGATGGTCACCCTCCGCCGCAGATTACCGTCGGCAAACTGGCAAATTCAGAGGGGATTTGCTCAGGCATATTCACTGGCCTGTGTTAAAGGTTGTGCGAAAACAACACGGACACACGTGTAATGGTTATACCACTGGATTCACTTGCAAGAGCAGCAGCGGTCGTTTGTTTGAGTGTTGCTCTCGGTCCAGTCTCCTTTCTGGCCGCTTCCACTGAAGCAGTATTCTCAGAAGCACCAATTGAGGGTACTAGCGTTTAATCTCCACCTTCAAATTGGTACTACTCTTCAACATCTTCAATTCATGAGGAAAGCTAGAAGAAGCCCTAATCCCCAGCCTCATTATAAAAACATCATGGTCCAAATGAGCTACAGTATTAGGGCATGAGGGAAGTTCTTTTAGCGTCCTCAGGGTATAGGTAGTAGTCTAACTCAATGAGCAGGGGTAGAAAAACTCTCCAGGAGGACTCACACTGGTCACACGTCACAGTTTCTTAGGTTGCCAGCTCTCGTCCAATCATTGAGAGCACTTTTGGATTGTATCTGCTTTCCCATTTGGAGATTGTAACCAGCAAATGCATAGAGTGCAGAGTGTATTTAATTCGGCAAAAAATTATATACGGTCAACAACAATGTGCCGATGACGTGGATGCCAATGAAAGCTGCCCCCTGCACCTCTCTGATTCAGAGGGGTTGGGTTAAATGGGGAATACATTTAGTTGTGCAACTGACTAGGTATCCCCTTCCCTTTTGCCTTATTTTTGGAGTTTAAGTTAGAGAATGCTATCAAAGATATATTCACTTTTTAAGTCCATACTGGATTCCTCGAGATATCATTAGAAACATGATACTTTTACAGTCCCTATGGGCTGTATTCCCATAAATGAAGCCCACAGTACAGTTATATAGGTCACGATTACAGTTCAGATGTGAAATAAGGCAGAGAGAGGTAATTATCAGTGTGGTGTCATTAATGAGATTGATGTGAAGGTTACTGTAGGGAGAGAACATTGACCCTAATGAGGATCTATGGATCCCTGTTGGATCGATGATGAAAGGTGGCGAGACCGTTTGGACAGTAATCAAAATCCATATGGGCCTTTTGAAACATTTGGACTACGATTTGAAGTTAACCCATCAGAGTGACGTAACGCAGAAAAAAATGATTTTTTAAATCTCATTTGGAGGTTGGAAACTTCCATAGGCAGTCATTTCCCAATATAACACCGGAAGGAATTTGATTTGATTTGATTCGATTTGATTTGAAGCAGGATGGAACCTAAGGATTTTTGGCTAGTAGGCTGCACTTTTTACTAGCACAGGTCCAAAGTCTGTGCCATGCGATATTTGGAAGACAACATTTCACTAACCGATGAGCTAGTTGGGAATATTTTCTACTATTCCTGCATTATAATACTACTCTTAAATTACACAAAACATTTTCCATTAAAATCTACCGAACTACAGCCTACTCCCACGTGATACTTGTTCAGATCAAAGAAAACAACTGTCACATTTATAGTTTATATACTAAACAGAAATATGAACACAACATGTACAGTGGGGCAAAAAAGTATTTAGTCAATCACCAATTGTGCAAGTTCTCCCACTTAAAAAGATGAGAGGCCTGTAATTTTCATCATAGGTACACTTCAACTATGACAGACAAAATGAGGAAAATAAATCCAGAAATTCACATTGTAGGATTTTTTATGAATTTATTTGCAAATTATGGTGGAAAATAAGTATTTGGTCAATAACAAAAGTTTATCTCAATACTTTGTTATATACCCTTTGTTAGCAATGTCAGAGGTCAAATGTTTTCTGTAAGTCTTCACAAGGTTTTCACACACTGTTGCTGGTATTTTGGTCCATTCCTCCATGCAGATCTCCTCTAGAGCAGTGATGTTTTGGGGCTGTTGCTGGGCAACAAAGACTTTCAACTCCCTCCAAAGATTTTCTATGGGGTTGAGATCTGGAGACTGGCTAGGCCACTCCAGGACCTTGAAATGCTTCTTACGAAGCCACTCCTTCGTTGCCCGGGCGGTGTGTTTGGGATCATTGTCATGCTGAAAGATCCAGCCACGTTTCATCTTCAATGCCCTTGCTGATGGAAGGAGGTTTTCACTCAAAATCTCACGATACATGGCCCCATTCATTCTTTCCTTTACACGGATCAGTCGTCCTGGTCCCTTTGCAGAAAAACAGCCCCAAAGCATGATGTTTCCACCCCCATGCTTCACAGTAGGTATGGTGGTCTTTGGATGCAACTCAGCATTCTTTGACCTCCAAACACAACGAGTTGACTTTTAACCAAAAAGTTATACATTTTGTTTCATCTGACCATATGACATTCTCCTAATCTTCTTCTGGATCATCCAAATGCTCTCTAGCAAACTTCAGATGGGCCTGGACATGTACTGGCTTAAGCAGGGGACACGTCTGGCTCTGCAGGATTTGAGTCCCTGGCGGCGTAGTGTGTTACTGATGGTAGGCTTTGTTACTTTGGTCCCAGCTCTCTGCAGGTCATTCACTAAGTCCCCCCGTGTGGTTCTGGGATTTTTGCTCACCGTGATCATTTTGCCCCCATGGAGTGAGATCTTGCGTGGAGCCCCAGATCAAGGGAGATTATCAGTGGTCTTGTATGTCTTTCATTTCCTAATAATTGCTCCCACAGTTGATTTCTTCAAACCAAGCTGCTTACCTATTGCAGATTCAGTCTTCCCAGCCTGGTACAGGTCTACAATTTTGTTTCTGGTGTCCTTTGACAGCTCTTTCGTCTTGGCCATAGTAGAGTTTGGAGTGTGACTGTTTGAGGTTGTGGGCTGGTGTCTTTTATACTGATAACAAATTCAAACAGGTGCCATTAATACAGGTAACGAGTGGAGGACAGAGGAGCCTCTTAAAGAAGAAGTTAGAGGTCTGTGAGAGCCAGAAATCTTGCTTGTTTGTAGGTGACCAAATACTTATTTTCCACCATAATTGCAAATAAATTCATAAAAAATCCTACAATGTGATTTTCTAGATGTTTTTTTCTCATTTTGTCTGTCATAGTTGAAGTGTACCTATGATGAAAATTACAGGCCTCTCTCATCGTTTTAAGTGGGAGAACTTGCACAATTGGTGGCTGACTAAATACTTTTTTGCCCCACTGTAACAGTCTCAATGATTTGACTGACTTACAGTTCAGTAGGCATAATGGCAGGCTGTACCTTCACTATGGCCATGGAAGTCATCATCAGGGCATCGAGATGGGTGGTCGGCGGTGAGGGAACTACGGAAGGGCTCCGTCTCCGAGCATATATGGATGACATGACTACACTGACCACCACTGCAGCATGCACCAGGCGGCTACTTGCAAAACTGCAGGATAACATCAATTGGGCCCGGATGAAAATAAAGCCAAGCAAATCTCGAAGCATCTACATAGTCAAGGGACAGCTTAAAGATGTGAGGTTCTGCATTGGAGATGACCCGATACCAACGGTGTCTGAGCAACCCGTCAAGAGCCTTGGTAGATGGTACCACGAAAGCCTCCGGGTTAAAGATCAAGTGCAGCAAGTAAGGCAGGACATCGCCGACGGTCTTGAGAACATCAACCAAACTGTACTGCCTGGGAATCTCAAGCTTTGGTGCCTACAGTTTGGACTTCTCCCCCGGGTAATGTGGCCACTCACCGTCTGAGGTCCCAATAACAACAGTGGAGAAGATGGGGTGAACCATTACCTCATACGTGAAGAAATGGCTGGGTGTCCCACGATGCCTGAGTAACATCGGCCTCTATGGCAAAGGGGTCCTTGAACTACCTCTTACAAGTTTAACGGAGGAGTAAAAGTGCTCTGAAGTAACACTTCAGATGACATTGAAGGACTCCAAAGACGAGACCATTAGCAAGGCTGCACCTCCCCTACAAACTGGACGGAAATGGACATCATCCAAGGCTGTGCAGCAAGCAACATCAGCCCTGAGACACCAATACATTGTGGGGAATATCCAGCATGGAAGAGGAGGCTTTGGTCTGGCAGGAAGCAAACCAACGTTCCATAAGGCAACAACATCTGAACGCGGGAAGCTGGTGGTCGAGGAGGTGCGCAGACATGAGGAGACTGCAAGAAGTGCAAAGGCTGTCTCTCTTGCTAAACAAGGGCAATGGATGCGATGGGAAGGCCTGAAGAGGAGAAAGATCAACTGGAGTGAGCATTGGCAAATTGAGGCAAGCAACATCAGCTTCACCATAAGAGCTGTTTATGATGTGCTTCCATCACCAAAAAACCTACATCAATGGTATGGCGAGGACCCGACCTGCCCCCTCTGCCCAGTTCAAGCGACTCTCAGGCATATAATGACAGGTTGCAAGACCAGCCTCTCACAAGGTTGCTACACCTGGAGGCACATTCAGATCCTCAAGAGCCTGGCTGCAGCACTTGAGACCAAGAGGAGTGCAACCAATTCATTACCTCCAAAAACAAGCAATCCCGTCAAAACAACACCATTCATCCGTGAGGGACAGAAAAGTCCCAAGCATCCTCCTACGAAGCGAGAAACTGGACACCTAGCCATGGCCCGGGACTGGAAGATGTTTGTCGATATTGGCCAGCAACTCATTTTTCCACCTGAGATTGCTTCTACCAACCTTAGGCCAGACATGATACTCTGGTCCCTTCACGAAAGGCTGTGTACATCATAGAGCTCACAGTCCCGTGGGAAAACTCTGTTGAAGAGGCCTACGAGCGTAAGAATCTGCGCTACACAGAGTTGGCAGCAGACGCAACTTAGCATGGCTGGAATGCAAAAGTCTGGCCAGTTGAAGTGGGATGCAGAGGATTTGTGGCTTCTTCCACCATCAAGTTGCTGAAAGAACTTGGAATCCATGGACAGGCTCTGCGGCAGACCGTCAAAGCAGTTTCTCAAGCAGCTGAAAGAGGCAAACAATGGATCTGGATCCAACGGAAGGACCCTTGCTGGGCTATAAATTCATGACCCCCCCCACCCCCACCCGAGAACCCAATTCAGATCCCTCCAACTTGAGGAGGGCATATGAGGTATGCGGTCAGCTGTAGGGCTGGCTCAGGTAAGAGGACGCCCCTGCCTTGCATAGTCCCGTGGGAAATCTTAATTGGGCATGGGACACAAGCTAAGGCTTGATCACCCTTTAGCTGGCCACCTTTGATGAGGGTGTTTAGTGATTAAAGGCCGAAACACCCACTGATTCGAAGGCACACTACTGAGGATGTGTCCCAAAACTGACATCCTAACCCAGTCAAAGAAATAAACCTCCCATGCCACTCTGTCAACATCACGGCAAATCTCATGCGAGTGCATTCCATCTATTGGCACAATGGACAGTTTTAACATCTCGTCCCGTGTTTTATGATTCTGATTCATATAAGGAAATCAGTCAATTGTAATACATTCATTAGGCCCTAATCTATGGATTTCACATGACTGGGCAGGGGCACAGCCATGGGTGGGCCTGCAAGGGCATAGGCCCTCTCACAGGGGAGCCAGGCCCAGACAACTCACATACAGAAATACTCCTCAGTTTCATCAACTGTCCGGGTGGCTGGTCTCAGATTTTCCGCAAGTGAAGAAGCCGGATGTGAAGGTCCTGGGCTGGTGTGGTTAGGCGTGGTCTGCGGTTGTCAGTCCAGTTAGACGTACTGCCAAATTCTATAAAATGACATTGGTAGAAAAGTGAACATTTAATTATCTGGCAACAGCTCTGGTAGACATTCTTGCAGTCAGCATGCCAATTGCACACTTCCTCAAAATGTACCTTCTCAACACAAACTTCTGTGGCATAGTGTTGTGTGACAAAACTGCACATTTGTGACCGACCGGCTCGATTCAGTCATATGTAGCATGGTGTTTTTTACATTGGATAAAAGTAGAGACTCAGAGCTAGTGGTATATCATACACTACATTTGAGGAACAATGGGAAAGTAATTCTGCTTTGAAAGTTGATACATTTGTTACCTCACTTTGAGAAAATGAGAATTTTTGGTACACCTACTGGAGACCTGTTCTTTGTCTACACCCATTCAGCATCGTTCACACCCATTTTAGCTTTAGCCCCCCCGATCTCTGATCCGATCATTCTGTCCTAACAACAGCAGTCAAGAACCCAAGCTAACTGGCTAATGTTGGGTAGCTTGCTAGCTACTTCCAGACACAAATGAGAGAACAGCTCACTCTGACCATTTTACTCACCCTAGCAGAGCTGGTTAGGCTGTTTTCATGTTAACCAGAGCGTTGGTGACTGCAACTGTGCTGCTGGCAACGATGTACACTTTTTTTTGCCAATGTTTACTAACACCAGCCATATCAAATGGGTGTTGACAGAGGTGTGGACTCGAGTCACATGACTTGGACTCGAGTCAGACTCGAGTCACAAATATGTTGACTTGCAACTCGACTTTGACTTTAACACCATTGACTCAACTTGGACTTGAACCTTATGACTTGACCTGACTTGATACACTCCCCAAGCCCAAATATTAAAAATGATGCAAACTCTTCATTTAACGGATTAAAGTTTGAATCGGACAGCAGCCAATCAAATTGTGCCAGCGGAGAAAAAAACTGTGCATGGCTATGCGGAGGAACGTCGGCGGGTGAATTCAGATTGAGCCATTGGAAAGATGATATTTCGGATATACAGACCACGCTGTAGTCAACAAAAAAATGGATTGCAACTTGCCAAACATAAGGGAAGAAAATTACAGTTGGAGGCGCAACAACTTCCATCTTTGTTCGACATTTGAAGCCGCACAAAGAACGGTAAGTCGTGGCTAATATAGCCGGCAGCTATATATAACTTTGCTAGTATAGCATGTAGGCTAACATAACATTAAATCGATGAGCCTCCATACAGTCAACCAGTGCAGGATCGTGATCATTCCACCCAAGATTGAGACCAGGCAAGATTGTGCTACTGCCCCGCTCAATATTTTTTTTTATACGCTTACAGATTTGAACAATACCAGATGAACAAAAGTGTCACAAGTGAACCGCGACAGTCTCCAATCTCACAGTTCATGGAGACTCATGTAGGGCAGTACAACATGAATCATCCACTGCAGAAAGCTATCAACAATGCAATACTGTCCGACCTGGTTATCGATTGCAACTTGCCTCTGTCTATTGTGGAAAACAAGAGTTTACGTCACTTTCTGTCAGTGGTTGACAGTAAGTACAGCCCAGTGAGTCATAGAACATAGACATCAAAAGTAGAGAACCTCGCTACAGAGAGATTTTCAAAACTGAAAACTCAGTTGAGCAACACAGACTATGACTGAAAAGTCACAGTGGACATTTGGTCCGACCGAAAGATGAGGGGGTTCCTTGGTGTTACTGTGCACTGCATGGAGAAAGATGGAGAGAGGATACAGCTCAAATCCAATCTCTTGGCCTGAGACCGCTTCAAAGGCCCACACACGTTGAAAAGAATCTGAGCAATTTGAGGCCATATGTGGTGAGTACAGCATTAAAGATACATTAGACTATATCATTAGTGACAATGCTGTTGCACCTTTTTCACCACACTATCTGTGTGGACCATTTCAGTTTGTCAATGATGTGTATACTGAGGAACTTGAAGCATTCCACCTTCTCTGCTGCGGTCCCATCGATGTGGATAAGGGGGTGCTGCCTCTGTTGTTTCCTGACGTCCACGATCAGCTCGTTTGTTTTGTTGATGTTGAGTGAGAGGGTATTTTCCCGGCACCACACTTACAGTGCCCTCACCTCCTCCCTGTAGGCCGTCTCGTCATTGTTGGTAATCAGGCCTACTACTGTTGTGTCATCTGCAAACTGGATGATTGAGTTGGAGGTCTGCATGGCCACACAGTCATGGGTGAACAGGGAGTACAGGAGGGGCTGAGCATGCACCCTTGTGGGCCCCCTGTGTTGAGGATCAGCGAAGTGGAGGTGTTTGTTCCTACCTTCACCACCTGGGGGTAGCCCGTCAGGAAGTCCAGGACACAGTTGCACAGGGCAGGGTTCAGACCCAGGGCCTCAAGCTTAATGATGAGCTTGGAGGGTACTATGGTGTTGAATGCTGAGCTATAGTCAATGAACAACCTTCTTACACAGGTATTCCTCTTGTCCAGATGGGATAGGGCAGAGTGCAATTGGATGGCGATTGTGTCAGCTGTGGATCTATTGGGGCGGTAAGCAAATTGAAGTGTTTCTAGGGTGTCAGGTAAGGTAGAGGTGATATGATCCTTGACTAGTCTCTCAAAGCACATCATGATGACAGAAGTGAGTGCTACAGGGAGATAGTCATTTAGTTCAGTTACCTTAGCTTTCTTAGGTACAGGAACAATGGTGGATATCTGGAAGCATGTTGGGACAGTAGACTGGGATAGAGAGAGATTGAATATGTCTGTAAACACTCCAGACAGCTGGTCACACTCCAGCCAGCTGGAGGAAGCAGCTAGGGATGCCGTCTGGGCTGCCAGCCTTGCGAGGGTTAACAGGCTTAAATGTCTTACTCACATTGGCCATGGAGAAGGAGAGCCCATAGTCCTTGGTAGAGGGCCGCGTCGGTGGCACTGTGATATCCTCATAGCGGACGAAGAAGGTGTTTAGCTTCTCTGGAGACAAGACGTCGGTGTCCGCTACATGGCTGGTTTTACCTTTGTAGTCCGTCATTGTCTGTAAACCCTGCCACATATGTCTTGCTTCTGAGACGTTGAATTACGAGTACACTATGTCTCTACTAACGTTTTGGCTGTTTGATTGCCTTACGGAGGGAGTAACTACACTGTTTGTATTCGGCCATATTCCCAGTCCCCTTGCCATGGTTAAATGCGGTGGTTTGTGCTTTCAATTTTGCGTGAATGCTGCCATCTATCCTGGTTAGGGTAGGTTTTAATAGTCACAGTGGGCACAACATCTCATATACGCTTCCTGATAAACTCAGTCACCGTATCAGTGTATTCGTCAATGCTATACTCAGAGGCTAACCAGAACATATCCCAGTTAGAGTAGTAGTCAAGTGTTTTAACTTATTGGTGACGGGGCAGTATTTTCACATCCGGATGAAATGCATGCCCAAATTCAACTGCATGCTACTCATCCCCAGAAGGTAAGATATGCATATTATTAGTAGATTTGGATAGAAAACACTCTGAAGTTTCTAAAACTAAGTATAACAGAACTTATTTACCAGGCGAAACCCTGAGGACAAACCATTCAGATTTTGTTTTTGAGGTCATTTGCTTTTCAATCCGTTTTCATTGGGAATCCAGATTTCCAAGGGACCTTCTTGCAGTTTCTATCGCTTCCACTGGATATCAACAGTCTTTAGAAATTGGTTGAGGTTTTTCCTTTGTGTAATGAAGAATTATGGCCATCTTGAACGAGGGTCACTTGAAGTGTACTGTTAGATAGAGGCGCGTGACCAGAAAGCTACAGTTTGTTTTCTTCCTGTATTGAACACAGATCATCTCGTCTTCAATTTGATCGATTATTTACGTTAAAAAATACCTAAAGTTGTGTTACAAATGTAGTTTGAAATGTTTTGGCAAAGTTTACAGGTAACTTTTGAGATATTTTGTAGTCACGTCGCGCAAGTTGGAACCAGTGTTTTTCGGGATCAAACGCGCCAAATAAACGTATATTTTGGATATGTATCGACTGAATTAATCGAACAAAAGGACAATTGGTGATGTTTATTGGACATATTGGAGTGCCAACAAAAGAAGCTCGTCAAAGGTAAGGCATGAATTATATTTGTATTTCTGCGTTTGTGTCGCACCTGCTGGGTTGAAATATGGGTTCTCTCTTTGTTCACGGAGGTGCCATCATCAGATAATAGCATCGTTTGCTTTCACCGAAAAGTATTTTTGAAATCTGACATGTTGGTTGGATTCACAACAAGTGTAGCTTTAATTTGCTATCTTGCATGTGTCTATATATCCTGATTATCATCTGTTTGTATATACTGTTTATCGTCTGTATATCCTGTTTATTTGCTCTATGTCCTGTTTATCATCTGTATATCCTGTGTATTGTCTCTATATCCTGTTTATCATCTGTATATCCTGTTTATCGTTGGTCTATATATCCTGACTATCATCTGTTTGTATATACTGTTTATCATCTGTATATCCTGTTTATCGTTGGTCTATATATCCTGACTATCATCTGTTTGTATATACTGTTTATCGTCTGTATATCCTGTTTATCGTCTGTCTGTACAGTGCATTCGTAAAATATTCAGACCCTTTGACTTTTACCATGTGACGCTGCAGCCTTATTCTAAAATAAATAAAAACATGTTTCCCTCATCAATCTACACACAATACCCTTAATAACAAAGCAAAAACAGGTTTTTAGACATTTTTGCAAATTTATATATTTTTTTAATTGAAATTTCACATTTGCATACGTATTCAGACCCTTTAATCAGTATTTTGTCGATGCACCATTGGCAGAGATTACAGCCTCAATTCTTTTTCGGTATGACGCTATAAATATGACACATCTGTATTTGGGGAGTTTCTCCCATTCTGTTCTGCAGATCCTCTCAAGGTCTGTCAGGTTGGATGGGGAGCGTCACTGCACAGCTATTTTCAGGTCTCTCCAGAGATGTTCTATTGGGTTCAAGTTCGGCTCTGGCTGGGCCACTCAAGGACATTCAGAGACTTGTCCCGATGTCACTCCTGCTGTGTGCTTAGTGTCATTGTCCTTTTGGAAGGTGAACCTTCATCCCAGTCTGAGGTCCTGAGCGCTCTGGACCAAGTTTTCATCAAGGATCTCTCTGTATTTTGCTCCGTTCATCTTTCACTCAATCCAGTCTCCCAGTTCCTGTCGCTGAAAAACATCCCCACAGCGTGATGCTGCCTCCACCATACTTCACCGTAGGGATGGTGCCAGGTTGTCATTCACGCAAAGAGTTGGTACCGTAGGGATGGTGCCAGGTTGGCATTCAGGCCAAAGAGTGCAATCTTCATTTCATCAGACCAGAGAATCTTGTTTCACATTTTCTGAGAGTCCTTTAGGTGCCATTTGGCAACCTCCAAGCAGGCTTTTGTGTGCCTTTTACTGAGGAGTGGCTTCTGTCACTTTACCATAAAATCCTGATTGGTGGAGTGCATCAGAGATGGTTTTCCATCCATTCAATTGGATTTACCACATATGGACTCATTAAGTTGTAGAAACATCTCAAGGATGATCAATGGAAACAGGATGCACCTGAGCTCAATTTCAAGTCTCAAAGCAAAGGGTCTGAATACTTATGTAAATATTTCTGTAAATAAAAATGTTTAAAAAAATGGCAAACATTTCTATAAGCCTGTTTTTGGGTTGTCATTGTTAGGTATTGTGTGTAGGTTGATGTGTAGGTTGATTAAGAAAATGTTTTATTCAATGTTTTATTCAATCTATTTTTGAATAAGGCCAAATGGCAAAAGGCAAAATGTGGAAAAAGTCAAGGGGTCTGAATACTGGTCAGAATGCACTGTATATCTTGTTCGTCGTCCGCCTGTGTATCCTGTTTATCGTCTGTATATCCTGTTTGTTGTGTATATATCCTGTTTATCAACTGTCTGTACATACTGTTTATCATCTGCATCTGCATATCCTGTTTCTCGTCTGTATATCCTGTTTATCATCTGTCTGTATATCCTGTTTATCGTCTGTCTGTATATCCTGTTTATCGCCTGTATATCCTGTTTATTGTCTTTATATCCTGTTATATCCTGTTTATCATCTGTAGATCCTGTTTATCGTCTGTCTGTATATCCTGTTCGTCAACCCGGATGACACCCAGTTTGGGTTCTGTGTTAGGCACTGCATCTCAGTGCTAGAGGCATCACTACAGACCCTGGTTCAATTCCAGGCTGTTTCACAACCAGCCGTGATTGGGAGTCCCATAGGGTGGCACACAATTGGCCCAGTGTCATCCGGGTTAGGGTTTGGTCGGGCTGGGCCGTCATTGTAAATACAAATTTGTTCTTAACTGACTTAGTTAAATAAAATATTGTGGCAGCACCATTTCACCAAGTCAAATTCCTGTACATGCAAATGTATTTGGCAAATAAAGGTGATTCGGATTCTGAAACAGCTGCATGTGTAAATCATAGGCTTTTGAAGCAGGTTGACATTTATTGTCTTGTGCTGGAGGCAGAATTGAGCAAGTTCCCAATAGATAGGCCAGCTACAAAGTCAATTGGCTGTATTATAAAAGTTCATGGTCTTAATTTAGTGTTAGGATTAGGCATTATGGTTAGCAGTGCAGTTAATGTTAAGGTTTAAAGTCAGATTTTATGACCACTCTGCAGAGCTGCCTCCAGAACAAGATTCATGACCAAAAAATGCTAACCTGCGTTTTTGAAGAACTTGAAGTTTGACTGTTTATTAACCAAACATTTTTTTACTTTTTTATTAATAAAAGTTCCTTTGTGAAAGTTTAAAACTTTCAGCTGTGAGGTCATACTGCACTCCGGACCATAAAGATTAACAGTAGAGGATACTTCCCAGAGATCTGCAAGAGACACCAGTTGCAGTACTGATTAGTACAATGAAGTAATGTCATGCTTTCGGTTCATGTTCACTTGTAAAATACTAACAAATCCAGAGGTTTCAAAAATAATCTAAGAATTAAGGATTCAAAGTAATCAACAGCTTTGCTGAAAGTATTTAAGCATTTCCGTAAGTTTACAGCCATATATTGAGTGTGCAGATTGGATGAAAGTTTAAAAAATGGCAAAGGCCATTGGGTTTATCAGTCAGTCTAGCACATCTGTGAGGCCATCCTTCTTCTCACCCGAGGTGCAGAGCAGCATAACGACGCCGGATTCCGTATGTTTCTCGCCTTTCCAGATTGTGTCAAGGAAGTTGAATTGTTTTCATTTTCATTCAGTTGCTCTCCGAGATGAAGCGGCAGCCCTAACTCAAACAAGCTGAGTTAGCACAGGCTTCCAGCACCAGAAATATCACATTGCTACACTGGTGTCATTTTCTCATTCAGCTGTTCACTATTCATGTACTGTATTTCTCCCAAGCTACCAATCGTTTGTTTACTGTCTCTGATAGCTGGGGGTGCATAAAGGCCACCTGGAATAGGGGTACTCATCATATAGCCATCTCATACTCTCGAATGATCAAACATTGAATGGCAATGTTTAATCATGTTGTACTTCATTGGACATCACATCAATAACACAATTGGAGGAATTGGAATGGGGATCCTTACAGCTGGCTCATAATGCTAACGTGAAACCTGTGAAATATTTGCGATAATGTTTTTCTATCGGAATATCGGAGTGGAATCTATCCAGGACACGGCTCTCCATGGAAACAGCTGGTGGGATTACTGGGCTTGCTGCAGAGATCTGTCAGACAGCCTTTGGAGAGCCCGTCGTCATGGTACTAGACTTGAAATTCACAAATCTGGCAAAACCTTGAACCAGGAGTGTCAATCAACATCTAACGAGAGCTGAAACCACTTCACGTGTTCCCTCTTAGTCAAGATTGAGGATTAAATGAGATGTGTCACTGGGACAGGCTTTGTCTGATGTTTTTCAAAGATAGCATTTTAAATTATTGTGATTCAGTAGACAATACTGTATGAAACACATCAGACTGCTGTGTACCTATTGGTCTACTACAAAATTATGGTACACCACCAAACCCTTTTTTAGCCCGGCACACGGGTGTCCAGGCAGGTGCGTGATAAGCTCCTTCATCTTATTGGAAGACTCCTAATTCGTAGAAACCTAACCCCTCTAGGACTCATCAGTCATCAGGGGCCTTGTGGCTTCAAGACTTGTCCTACTCTTGTCATTGACAGAAAATGGCTTTCCACAGAAAAATGAGCGCGATCACACACATCAGTCCTGTATTGATTTTTATGGCGGGTGGTAGGGTTGGAGGGGTAGCGGAGGCAGTGCTCTTGGAGCAGATGTCTAATGGTGTTTCGAGAGTCTCCAATTCATCAAGCCAGGCCAGCACTGACAGTTAGATGCTGGAGGGCAATTAAAATTAAAGCGTGCCTGATTAGAATATCATATTCATCTGGATGGTAATTACTGTGTCTGGCTTGGTATAAATAATTAATTATGCAAAACCCATGCAGCTGCCACTGGCTAGAGTTAACTGACTTTCTGTCAACATCTCACAGTTCTAGAAAGGATAAAGAGATTTGGGAAATAAGCTCCTTAGTCGCTATCTTGAGGCCTGCTGGGGTGCGCATGCAGCTCCATTGAAACAGTGGCAGCCTGCCCTCTGTGTATGTGCAGGTGGCAGCATGGGCACAATGTGGGCTTTACTTTTGAAGATCTGTAAAACAGAGGAGTTTAGAAAAGAGCTCTCTCTTTTAAGGGACAACAATCTCACAGCATTAATACATTAATACATATGAGCGTTTTGGGCATGTTCAGAGTTTCAAGTACTTGTCTTAACCTCAGCTAAATGGAAGATGGCTGAATGACATAAGCTCAGGTTTCCTTCCTTCTTGTTAAAATTCATAGCCCTATGATTGCATCATATCTTTATATGCCTATTATGATGCATTGTTATATATTGTGGGTGCTTTGTTGTGTTCAGTAAGGTTCAAAATCATCCTAACTGTCTACATAAGGTAAACATTTCTAACTTTTATGAGGTAGTTGGCACCTGGTACAACAGAAACTGCAGGTTAGAGGGTTTGGATCCCAATATTAGCCTCAATCTATAATGATTTTCATTCAAGGATCTCAAAGCATTGCAGTGTGATGAGGTAACCCTAACTCACCTCACCCGTTAGGGCTATTACATTATGAGAGAAAAGATCAGTGTGATTTATGATGTCAGGCCGCTTCAGCTAACACACTCGGAACAAGCTAGGTGTCAGCTAGCTAGCTGCTCCCAGTGAAGAGAGAAGATAAGGCAGGAGTACTCACAGAAACAGCCACTGAAAACATGCCATGGACTCTCTCTCTCTCTCTTGCTCCCAGTCTTTCAAAGAGAGGGGAAGTTAGTGGAGAACAGGCGTCTCCCGTCCCGTACAACAACCAGCCATAATCTGTTTAAACATAACAAGGTGGAAATGTCGAAAGCATCTCATATCAGAGAGGATAACCACTAGCTGCTGAGGAATGGTTTGTATTGGCTGTTGTTATCGCAGGGGGAAGTGAAGCAGAAACACAGGTTACAGAGAACACAGTCACAGGTCACAGAGAACACAGTCACAGGTGACAGGGAACACAGTCACAGGTCACAGAGAACACAGTCACAGAGAACACAGTCACAGGTTACAGAGAACAAGGTCACAGAGAACACAGTCATAGGTCACAGAGAACACAGCCACAAGTTACAGAGAACACAGTCACAGGTTACAAAGAACATAGTCACAGGTCACAGAGAACACGGTCAAGGGTTACAGAGAACACAGTCACAGGTTACAGAGAACACAGTCACAGATAACACAGTCACAGGTTACAGAGAACAAGGTCACAGGTCACAGAGAACACAGTCATAGGTCACAGAGAACACAGTCACAAGTTACAGAGAACACAATCACAGGTTACAGAGAACACAGTCACAGGTTACAGAGAACACAGTCACAGGTCACAGAGAACACAGTCACAGAGAACACAGTCACAGGTTACAGAGAACAAGGTCACAGAGAACACAGTCACAGGTCACAGAGAACACAGTCACGAGTTACAGGGAACACAGTCACAGGTTACAGTGAACACAGTCACAGGTTACAGAGAACACAGTCACAGGTTACAGAGAACACAGTCACAGGTTACAGACAAAAAAGGTTACAGACAACAAAGTCACAGTTAGAGAGAACATCCTTAGTGTATTTTTCCCTCATTAGGATCGTGGCTCACGTAAATATAGACAGTTACAATGTTCAATAAGTGACGCTCCAAATGATCCTCCTCCACGTACACTTCATTACTGTGACTTTCTCAAAGACATCCATAGCACCGCAAATTAGCGTCATGCTGTTCAGGACTTTAGTATGACAATCGAATGCAGAAGGCTTCATAACAAGAGACGAAGGTTATTCCACTTCATGTGGGGAAATGTGGCAGCGGAAATGGAAACAGGAACAGAACAGACCTCAAGATCACGTAGTGTATTTATCAATCTCTGCATTACTCTTCATTACTCTTTATGCCGTTTCAATCCCATCACTTTTTTTTATACCAGAGCTAATTGCAACATTACGTAAGAGAGGTGTGGTGCTGACTGACCAGAGAGTTAAAATTGCACAAACCGTACCTGCATAAATCATGCAATAAACATGGAGTATTTTTTTAAACTCCATTCTCACATAAATGGTCCTGAAAGCAGATTTTATTGGGTGGGTCTCTGTGGAGTTAGCTCTTAAACAACCAGTGGACTTGGGGACCCCTAGTTCCTCTGTCTGGATAATGTCTCCCCAAATACCCTAGCCACAGTACCAAAACAATGCCTTTATCAGACACTCTCATGCAGACAGAGCACAATGTATTATATAAGGAAAATGTAAATGTAAGCAGATGTACATTGGGTTGCAGTAACCCAGACACATTTTCCATAACCATTTGTTGTTGTAATACTATTCATTTTAGAGTTACATTGTCCGCATGGATAAGACTTCGTACGCCTAATTATGTGCGCCAGCTTTCCGCACGTTTTTCCCTTCTTTGCATCAAGGAAAAGCATTGCCTTTACATTTTGTAACTTGGGTCAAACATTTTGGGTAGCCTCCCACAAGCTTCCCACAATACGTTGGGTGAATTTTGGCCCATTCCTCCTGACAGAGCTGGTGTAACTGAGTCAGGTTTCTAGGCCTCCCAGCTCGCACATGCTTTTTCAGTTTTGCCCCCAAATGTCTATAGGGTTGAGGTTAGGGCTTTGCGATGGCCACTCCAATACCCTGACTTAGTTTTCCTTAAAACCTCTTAGAGCTACCCCCCTACTTTTTTCAATTTCCGCCTGAAGACATACCCAAATCTAACTGCCTGTAGCTCTGGCCCAGAAGCAAGGATATGCATATTCTTGGTACCATTTGAAAGAAAACACTCTTAAGTTTGTGTAAATGTGAATTGAATGTAGGAGAATATAACACAATAGATCTGGTTTAGATAATACAATGAAGCTCAGGACAGACGGGAGACTCCGGCAGCTCAGGACAGACGGGAGACTCCGGCAGCTCAGGACAGACGGGAGACACCGGCAGCTCAGGACAGACGGGAGACTCCGGCAGCTCAGGACAGACGGGAGACTCCGGCAGCTCAGGACAGACGGGAGACTCTGGCAGCTCAGGACAGACGGGAGACTCTGGCAGCTCAGGACAGACGGGAGACTCTGGCAGCTCAGGACAGATGGGAGCACCTGCAGGAAGGAGATGGAGAGACAGCCTGCTGAGGGGGCCTGCCACCGGAGGCCTGGTGCATGGAGGAGGCACCGAATAGACCGGACCGTGGAGGTGCACTGGAGGTCTCAAGCACCGAGCCTGCCCAACCTTACCTGGTTGAATGCTCCCCGTAGCCAGGCCAGTGCGGCGAGGTGGAATAGCCCGCGCTGTGCTTGCGAACCGGGGACATCATGCGTAGGGCTGGTGCCATGTACCCCGGCCCGAGGAGACGCACTGGAGACCAGATGCCCTGAGCCGACTTAATGGCACCTGGATCGATGCCGACTCTAGCCCGGCCGATACGAGGCGCTGTGCTGTAACGCACCAGGCTATGCCTGCGCACCGAGGACACCGTGCGCCTCACGGCATAACATGGTGCCTGCCCGGTCCACCTCTCCCCATGGTAAGCACGGGGAGTTGGCTCAGGTCTCCTACCTGACTTAGCCACACTCCCCGTGTGCCCCCCCCCCACATTTTTGGGGCTGCCTCTCGTCTCTGTTGCGCTGCCGTGCCAACTCCTCAAAATGCCGCCACTCTGCTTTGGCTGCCTCCAGCTCTTCCCTGGGGCAGCGATATTCCCCAGCCTGTGCCCAGGGTCCCTTGCCATCTAAAATCTCCTCCCATGTCCAGGAGTCCGGAGATTGCTGCTGCCCGATACCACGCTGCTTGGTCCTTTGGTGGTGGGTGATTCTGTAACGGCCACTGTTGGTGTCTTAAGTGTTGTTGTATGTATGCTAAATGACTTAAATGTAATGTAATGTATGTGCTAGTGTGTATGTATGTTCCTATTTTGAATTTTTGCTTGACTTTTTGAGTAAACTCCGTTGTGTTGCTCAAACCTGTGTCCTGCGCCTGACTCCGCTACATCTCTGCACCCAATCGCTGACAGTGGAGTGGTTGAAAAACAAGTTTTAATGACTCTAACATAAGTGTATGTAAAGTTCCGACTTCAACTGTATCTGTGAACTCAAATCATTTATTTGCATAGGTTTTCAATTGATCTATTCCGTTTCCTTGTGGAAAACTGAGTTTAAATGTATTTGGCTAAGGTGTATGTAAACTTCCAACTTCAACTGTACATTTGGTTATGACAAGAACAACTTGTGTAAAATATGTCAAAATTCTTTCACCTACAGTATTGGTGCAGCTTTTATATTTAAAACAATGTTATTTGAAATTGAATTTAGCTAGCCTAAAATGCAAAGCATTTTCTTGGGCCAAAAACAATTTAGTTATGTAATATATTATACTATAGTATTGTATTGTTAGGCCTACACAGTAGTAAGCTATCAAATGCATAGCTTGCATCAATAGACTGAGCAATCAGCTCTGGACCAGGAAATTAGTCAATACTGTATTTCTGGTGAACTCAATGCTAATGTATAACATCACCAGCCTGGCAGCTTAGGGCTCTATCTTGGCCTCCAGATCCACTGGAGGGAGAGGCACCTGGTTCTGTTGGCACACCAGGCCTGAGCATGGGGAAGGTGGGTGATATTTGGCTCCTGATCAGGGCTTGATCGCAAGGTCACAGCTGTCTCGATGGGGGCTTCCATTGCCTCTTCTGGCATGGGATCATGTGTGTCCTCGGTTGCCGCCCTACAGGAAAGCACAGGCTGGCTAGTTTGTCACGCTGTCAACAAAAGAAATCACAGCTAATGCAAAGTCTGGCTCTACCGGAGGGCAGCATGGAGAGCTAAGAGTAACAACTTCACCTTTTACAAACACACTTGTGCATTTGCACACAAATCAAATCAAATGTATTTATATAGCCCTTCGTACATCAGCTGATATCTCAATGTGCTGTACAGAAACCCAGCCTAAAACCCCAAACAGCAAGCAATGCAGGTGTAGCAGCACGGTGGCTAGGAAAAACTCCCTAGAAAGGCCAAAACCTAGGAAGAAACCTAGAGAGGAACCAGGCTATGTGGGGTGGCCAGTCCTCTTCTGGCTGTGTCGGGTGGAGATTATAACAGAACATGGCCAAGATGTTCAAATGTTCATAAATGACCAGCATGGTCAAATAATAATAATAAGGCAGAACAGTTGAAACTGGAGCAGCAGCACGGTCAGGTGGAAGTTGAAACTGGAGCAGCAGCACGGCCTGGTGGACTGGGGACAGCAAGGAGTCATCATGTCAGGTAGTCCTGGGGCATGGTCCTAGGGCTCAGGTTCTCCGAGAGAGAGAAAGAAAGAGAGAAGGAGAGAATTAGAGAACACACACTTAGATTCACACAGGACACCGAATAGGACAGGAGAAGTACTCCAGATATAACAAACTGACCCTAGCCCCCCGACACATAAACTACTACAGCATAAATACTGGAGGTTGAGACAGGAGGGGTCAGGAGACACTGTGGCCCCATCCGAGGACACCCCCGGACAGGGCCAAACAGGAAGGATATAACCCCACCCACTTTGCCAAAGCACAGCCCCCACACCACTAGAGGGATATCTTAAACCACCAACTTACCATCCTGAAACAAGGCTGAGTATAGCCCACAAAGATCTCCGCCACGGCACAACCCAAGGGGGGGCACCAACCCAGACAGGATGACCACATCAGTGAATCAACCCACTCAGGTGACGCACCCCTCCTAGGGACGGCATGGAAGAGCACCAGTAAGCCAGTGACTCAGCCCCTGTAATAGGGTTAGAGGCAGAGAATCCCAGTGGAAAGAGGGGAACCGGCCAGGCAGACACAGCAAGGGCGGTTCGTTGCTCCAGAGCCTTTCCGTTCACCTTCCCACTCTTGGGCCAGACTACACTCAATCATATGACCCACTGAAGAGATGTCTTCAGTAAGGACTTAAAGGTTGAGACCGAGTTTGCGTCTCTGACATGGGTAGGCAGATGGAGCTCTATAGGAGAAAGCCCTGCCTCCAGCTGTTTGCTTAGAAATTCTAGGGACAATTAGGAGGCCTGCGTCTTGTGACCGTAGTGTACGTGTAGGTATGTACGGCAGGACCAAATCAGAGAGATAGGTAGGAGCAAGCCCATGTAATGCTTTGTAGGTTAGCAGTAAAACCTTGAAATCAGCCCTTGCTTTGACAGAAAGCCAGTGTAGAGAGGCTAGCACTGGAGTAATATGATCACATTTTTTGGTTCTAGTCAGGATTCTAGCAGCCGTATTTAGCACCAACTGAAGTTTATTTAGTGCTTTATCCGGGTAGCCGGAAAGTAGAGCAATGCAGTAGTCTAACCTAGAAGTGACAAAAGCATGGACAAGCACACACACACACACACACACACACACACACGCACACACACACGCACACACACACACGGTCATGGCCAGGCTTCAAGGTGTTGATTGAATGGCAGTGCTCCTTGCAGTGGAAAGCATCAGAGATGCAACTGACATTACATTCAGGATCACAACACAAAAACATGAGACTAGAGAGACCTACACAGGCACACAGTAAAGATGATGATATATCTGTCTTATCCTCTGAATAGAAGATAACAAGCAGATATGTGAAGTTGCTGATGCTTTCTTCGGGCCTACAGTAGGTACCTGCTATGGTGCAGCTAGTCCTCCGAGAACCTCCCCAATTCCTTTGACTGGATGTTGAAAGGCATTATTTCAGCCAGATGGGGATATTTGAAGAGCGAAAAGAAAAGGGGAGTAAAATAAATCAAGACTGTTTCATGTGAGATATGAGATTCGCATCAAACCTTTTTAAATGAGGCCCTTTATGCATGGAAATGCCTGCCAGTCATAATAGGCCCAGTGCTCTCAGAATCAAGTGAATGGAAACAGGCGTGGAGCCAACTCCAGTGTTCCCCATGAAAACACAGCATCACCGAAAATAGTCTTCAGAGCAGAGCACGGAACACAGCCCTGCGATTTCATTTTAGCACTGTTACTACCATGGAAAATTAGGAGCTCTTCCTGTACATAATTGTTGTGTATCCAAAGTAGAAAACGTATTTTAGTACATAGCCTCTAAATGAAATATGTCTGTGCAGGAGACTCCCTGCTAAAAAGACTAGAAAATAGCCACAAGGACACAGAGAGAGAGAGAGACAGAGACTCACTCACACAGGCCATGTTGGAGATAAGGAAAACACAAGGCAATGAAACAGTGCCAGTGACATCAATGCATTGCTGTTAAATATGCAAGGCAATTTGGATGCCTCATGTATGGCCACATCATCATTTTTTTCTGAAAAAATGCAGCTGGCTGCCTTCATGGGTGTAATTTTTACTGTGCATGCTGTGATGATACCAAAGACCATAACGCAATGCAATATATATTTTATTTTAAAACGTTGCATAAACACATATGTATTGATGTTAAAAATCTGCTTAGTCCATAGAGTATGACTACCTCTATTTCTGGGGTAATGCCGGCCCCAGTGGATAGGGTGTTTCATTCACATACATTCCAATTGCGCTAGATCCAACATGCAGAGATATAGACCCATGCATTCACAAATAGCCCCATTTTAATTGGATGCTTCTGGACTCAAGCATAGTTCTCACCACCTGTACTGTTACTCTGTCAGATCAAGAGGGAAGTGAACATTCCATAGAACTGAGAAATGTATAGCTGTGCTCTGCATTGCGATTATCACAAAACTCCCTGAGGTGTCACAAGAAAATGAAATAGGGACAGGCTGCTAATTGAAATGGTCACAGGTTCCTGGTTTCCATTATAATAATTGGCGTATCTATTTAGGACATATATATTTGGTAGAAAAATGTGCAAGTGAGCTGTAATTGACATAATTAACGAACCAATAAACGGGCCGACTCGTCCAGATAACATATTCTGTAACTAAGACTGGCTGGTTGGTGTCAAATATATCCCTTATTGCAACCTTACACTGTAGCTGTTTACGAACTTATCGAACTTATTTGAGCTTAATGACATACATTAGCCTAAAACTATGATTCACAATCTCTCATCACAGCTAATATCTGCAATGTCACCTAACACCTTCCTGGCGGAAGCAGTTTTGTTTCTGACTTGGCACGTACCACATGGTCCCTGCCCAGAACTAATTCTCCAGAAGCCATCTTGGAGACTTCCCATCAGCATTCACCTGGTGTTCACACTCATAATTGTTCCAATGACTCTTTGGAAAGGGTTAGATGCTCCCATCTGCTGCCATATCGGGCAGACGGGAAAATCTTCAAGTTCCCTTGCAAGTCCAAGAGAACAGGCTTCAAACCAACCCTCAAACAACAACCAGTGGACGAAGGGAGGAGAGTTGAAAATGTATTTCAAGGACAACATCTTAGAAACAGCTGGATGTGTGTTTAACTAGGGAAACGAAATGAAGCTGCTGCTTCAAGAACTATCAGCCAGGTGTCCGTTTGTTTGTTTTGCACACGCTCATCGGTGAGAGTGAGTTAACAACTCATTTTGAATATCTTTACTGACGATTACAAAAACCCTACTGAATATGAAACTGCAAAAGTAATGTGAGGTAATTTACCAAATCACTTTAGCATTGTTGTGATGAGAAAACATCTTACAGAGTTAACGTTATCTTTAAAATAAGCATGCTCAAGAAATAGAGTCCCATAACACTGTTAGGCTTTGATGCCAAGATATTGCAGCTTGTAGATTCCATTGAATCACTGAAAGATGACAATATAACTTGGCTGAGATTGGCTCATTATTTAAGCCCTGCGGCAGCAGCTAAAGATGCTCATTGTGTTGTTATGGGTATAGTATACTTTTTTGCGTCTGCGCACCCAGTCAGCTAGATGGATCCTCCAGGCAGCTATCTGGAGAATATACTATGCGTGATGCGGTCAGGCCATTTGGCTTTTAACACCAGAATATACTATGGTCAGCTATCTGGAGAATATACTATGGTCAGCTATCTGGAGAATATACTATGGTCAGTTATCTGGAGAATATACTATGGTCAGCTATCTGGAGAATATACTATGGTCAGCTATCTGGAGAATATACTATGGTCAGCTATCTGGAGAATATACTATGGTCAGCTATCTGGAGAAAATACTATGGTCAGCTATCTGGAGCGCCCATGCCTCTGGATTATCCCGCTAACCACCAGTCCTTCGCAACAGCTGAGAGGATGAGAGCGCCTGTTAGAGCGGCTCCAGTAGGGGCCTTCCTCCCTTCTTTCCTTCCCTTCTTCCCTTTTTTCCTTCTTTCCTTCCTCTCTTCTTTCCTTCCTCCCTTCTTCACATCCTCCCCTCTTCCCTTCTTCCCTTCCTCCCTTCTTTCCTTCCTTCCTCCCTTCTTCCCTTCCTCTCTACTTTCCTTCCTCCCTTCTTCACATCCTCCCCTCTTCCCTTCTTCCCTTCCACCCTTCTTTCCTTCCCTTCTTCCCTTCTTTCCTTCCCTTCCTCCTTCCCTTCTTTCCTTCCTCCCTTCTTCACATCCTCCCCTCTTCCCTTCTTCCCTTCTTTCCTTCCCTTCTTCCCTTCCTCCCTTCTTCCCTTCCTCCCTTCTTCCCTTCCTCCCTTATTTCCTTCTTCCCTTATTTCCTTCCTCCCTTATTCCCTTCCTCCCTTCCTCCCTTCCTCCCTTCTTTCCTTCCTCCCTTATTTCTGTCCTCCCTTATTTCTGTCCTCCCTTATTTCTGACCTCCCTTATTTCTGTCCTCCCTTCTTCCTCAGCCTGGGCCAGGGCCAGATTCCTCCGTCTCATCTGCTCCGTATGGATTAGGATTGCCACCACTCAGCCCCGACCACGACCCGGGAATGGGCACAGGGAGGGACTGGCAGCTCTCCAGCCGGCTGGAAGAGCTGAAAACCTGGATGCAACGTGGGCCCAGATGGTCCCCTGTTCACCAGACCAACCACCTTCACGGAGATCCAGCTGAACACAAATGTTTCTGCTCTGACAACCCTCCTCAGCCAGTACCACAGCAGCCAGCGCAGGTGGATGTAAAACCAACATACGCACACACAAAGACAAACGCACCACATACTCACACATAAACATGCAGGCACGCATGGTCGACGCACATTCAACAATTCAGACACATTCAAAGTCACATGCACAGGTTCACACACACGCACACGCACACACGCGCGCACACACACACACACTCACACAGACAACAAGGCCGGTCATCAACTCCCGCAGCCAAGCACCAGGAGGCCCACTGATCATATCAATCTATCACAGCGGGCAACTGGAGCTCTGTCCTTCATTCCAAACAGCAGCTAATGCCTAAAACACCAGCTAATGCCTAACAACACCAGCTAATGCCTAAAAACACCAGCTAATGCCTAACAACACCAGCTAATGCCTAAAAACACCAGCTAATGCCTAAAAACACCAGCTAATGCCTAAAAACACCAGCTAATGCCTAACAACACCAGCGAATGCCTAAAAACACCAGCTAATGCCTAAAAACACCAGCTAATGCCTAAAAACACCAGCTAATGCCTAAAAACACCAGCTAATGCCTAACAACACCAGCTAATGCCTAAAAACACCAGCTAACACCTAAAAACACTAGCTAATGCCTAAAAACACCAGCTAATGCCTAAAAACACCAGCTACTGCCTAACAACACCAGCTAATGCCTAACAACACCAGCGAATGCCTAAAAACACCAGCTAATGCCTAAAAACACCAGCTAATGCCTAAAAACACCAGCTAATGCCTAACAACACCAGCTAATGCCTAAAAACACCAGCTAATGCCTAAAAACACCAGCTAATGCCTAACAACACCAGCTAATGCCTAAAAACACCAGCTAATGCCTAAAAACACTAGCTAATGCCTAACAACACTAGCTAATGCCTAACAACACCAGCTAATGCCTAACAACACTAGCTAATGCCTAACAACACCAGCTAATGCCTAACAACACCAGCTAATGCCTACAAACAGCAGCTAATGCCTAACAACACCAGCTAATACCTAAAAACACTAGCTAATGCCTAACAACACCAGCTAATGCCTAACAACACCAGCTAATGCCTAAAAACAGCAGCTAATGCCTAACAACACCAGCTAATACCTAAAAACACTAGCTAATGCCTAACAACACTAGCTAATGCCTAACAACACCAGCTAATGCCTAACAACACCAGCTAATGCCTAAAAACAGCAGCTAATGCCTAACAACACCAGCTAATACCTAAAAACACTAGCTAATGCCTAACAACACTAGCTAATGCCTAACAACACCAGCTAATGCCTAACAACACCAGCTAATGCCTAACAACACCAGCTAATGCCTACAAGCAGCAGCTAATGCCTAAAAACAACAGCAAATGCCTCAAAATAACAGTTGGAGGCAGCTAGTGATTAGGAGATGGCTCTCTAAGCCAGCATGCGAGTGCAATCAGTCTGCGAGGCATTAGCTTAAACACTGTATACACACTGACAAAACAAGAATTGGAGAAAAGAGGGATGATTCAAGATAACCAAAACACAGATAATTGGACACATGTGAGATCCACATTCACTGACAGTCACAAATCTAGCAGAGACAAATGTTTAGTGTTTCACCTCATTCCATCTTGTTTTCCAGGCACATTCAGCATGTGGGTGGTTGAGTGGGCTAGGGCTAGTATACTGTGGATACAGTGGTTTAGACAAGAGGATAAGTCACTGGTACAGTATGCTTACATTTACATTTACATTTAAGTAATTTAGCAGACGCTCTTATCCAGAGCGACTTACAAATTGGTGCATTCACCTTATGACATCCAGTGGAACAGCCACTTTACAATAGTGCATCTAAATCTTTTAGGGGGGTTGAGAAGGATTACTTATCCTATCCTAGGTATTCCTTAAAGAGGTGGGGTTTCAGGTGTCTCCGGAAGGTCGTGATTGACTCCGCTGTCCTGGCGTCGTGAGGGAGTTTGTTCCACCATTGGGGGCCAGAGCAGCGAACAGTTTTGACTGGGCTGAGCGGGAACTGTACTTCCTCAGTGGTAGGGAGGCGAGCAGGCCAGAGGTGGATGAACGCAGTGCCCTTGTTTGGGTGTAGGGCCTGATCAGAGCCTGGAGGTACTGAGGTGCCGTTCCCCTCACAGCTCCGTAGGCAAGCACCATGGTCTTGTAGCGGATGCGAGCTTCAACTGGAAGCCAGTGGAGAGAGCGGAGGAGCGGGGTGACGTGAGAGAACTTGGGAAGGTTGAACACCAGACGGGCTGCGGCGTTCTGGATGAGTTGTAGGGGTTTAATGGCACAGGCAGGGAGCCCAGCCAACAGCGAGTTGCAGTAATCCAGACGGGAGATGACAAGTGCCTGGATTAGGACCTGCGCCGCTTCCTGTGTGAGGCAGGGTCGTACTCTGCGGATGTTGTAGAGCATGAACCTACAGGAACGGGCCACCGCCTTGATGTTAGTTGAGAACGACAGGGTGTTGTCCAGGATCACGCCAAGGTTCTTAGCGCTCTGGGAGGAGGACACAATGGAGTTGTCAACCGTGATGGCGAGATCATGGAACGGGCAGTCCTTCCCCGGGAGGAATAGCAGCTCCGTCTTGCCGAGGTTCAGCTTGAGGTGGTGATCCGTCATCCACACTGATATGTCTGCCAGACATGCAGAGATGCGATTCGCCACCTGGTCATTAGAAGGGGGAAAGGAGAAGATTAATTGTGTGTCGTCTGCATAGCAATGATAGGAGAGACCATGTGAGGTTATGACAGAGCCAAGTGACTTGGTGTATAGCGAGAATAGGAGAGGGCCTAGAACAGAGCCCTGGGGGACACCAGTGGTGAGAGCGCGTGGTGAGGAGACAGATTCTCGCCACGCCACCTGGTAGGAGCGACCTGTCAGGTAGGACGCAATCCAAGCGTGGGCCACGCCGGAGATGCCCAACTCGGAGAGGGTGGAGAGGAGGATCTGATTGTTCACAGTATCGAAGGCAGCCGATAGGTCTAGAAGGATGAGAGCAGAGGAGAGAGAGTTAGCTTTAGCAGTGCGGAGCGCCTCCGTGATGCAGAGAAGGGCAGTCTCAGTTGAATGACTAGTCTTGAAACCTGACTGATTTGGATCAAGAAGGTCATTCCGAGAGAGATAGCGGTAGAGCTGGCCAAGGACGGCACGTTCAAGAGTTTTAGAGAGAAAAGAAAGAAGGGATACTGGTCTGTAGTTGTTGACATCGGAGGGATCGAGTGTAGGTTTTTTCAGAAGGGGTGCAACTCTCGCTCTCTTGAGGACGGAAGGGACGTAGCCAGCGGTCAGGGATGAGTTGATGAGCGAGGTGAGGTAAGGGAGAAGGTCTCCGGAAATGGTCTGGAGAAGAGAGGAGGGGATAGGGTCAAGCGGGCAGGTTGTTGGGCGGCCGGCCGTCACAAGACGCGAGATTTCATCTGGAGAGAGAGGGGAGAAAGAGGTCAGAGCACAGGGTAGGGCAGTGTGAGCAGAACCAGCGGTGTCGTTTGACTTAGCAAACGAGGATCGGATGTCGTCGACCTTCTTTTCAAAATGGTTGACGAAGTCATCTGCAGAGAGGGAGGAGGGGGGGGGGTGGAGGAGGATTCAGGAGGGAGGAGAAGGTGGCAAAGAGCTTCCTAGGGTTAGAGGCAGATGCTTGGAATTTAGAGTGGTAGAAAGTGGCTTTAGCAGCAGAGACAGAGGAGGAAAATGTAGAGAGGAGGGAGTGAAAGGATGCCAGGTCCGCAGGGATGCGAGTTTTCCTCCATTTCCGCTCGGCTGCCCGGAGCCCTGTTCTGTGAGCTCGCAATGAGTCGTCGAGCCACGGAGCGGGAGGGGAGGACCGAGCCGGCCTGGAGGATAGGGGACATAGAGAGTCAAAGGATGCAGAAAGGGAGGAGAGGAGGGTTGAGGAGGCAGAATCAGGAGATAGGTTGGAGAAGGTTTGAGCAGAGGGAAGAGATGATAGGATGGAAGAGGAGAGAGTAGCGGGGGAGAGAGAGCGAAGGTTGGGACGGCGCGATACCATCCGAGTAGGGGCAGTGTGGGAAGTGTTGGATGAGAGCGAGAGGGAAAAGGATACAAGGTAGTGGTCGGAGACTTGGAGGGGAGTTGCAATGAGGTTAGTGGAAGAACAGCATCTAGTAAAGATGAGGTCGAGCGTATTGCCTGTCTTGTGAGTAGGGGGGGAAGGTGAGAGGGTGAGGTCAAAAGAGGAGAGGAGTGGAAAGAAGGAGGCAGAGAGGAATGAGTCAAAGGTAGACGTGGGGAGGTTAAAGTCGCCCAGAACTGTGAGAGGTGAGCCGTCCTCAGTAAAGGAGCTTATCAAGGCATCAAGCTCACTGATGAACTCTCCGAGGGAACCTGGAGGGCGATAAATGATAAGGATGTTAAGCTTGAAAGGGCTGGTAACTGTGACAGCATGGAATTCAAAGGAGGCGATAGACAGATGGGTAAGGGGAGAAAGAGAGAATGACCACTTGGGAGAGATGAGGATCCCGGTGCCACCACCCCGCTGACCAGAAGCTCTCGGGATGTGCGAGAACACGTGGGCGGACGAGGAGAGAGCAGTAGGAGTAGCAGTGTTATCTGTGGTGATCCATGTTTCCGTCAGTGCCAAGAAGTCGAGGGACTGGAGGGAGACATCTCCTGAAACACTACTTAGGAAGCCCCATTACTGTGCATTCGTGTTGGAATTATTGTATTTTTTTCTGACTTAAAATGTATTATAATACATATTGAATGTACAAGTACTAATGAATGTACATGTACTAGTTTGTTAAAATCAATAATGAACTTCTTACATTTTTTATATTACATTTACGTCTTATCCAGAGCAACTTACTGTTAAGTGCCGTGCTCAAGGGAACATCAACTGATTTTTCACCTAGTCAGCTCAGTGATTCGAACCAGCATCCTTTCAGTTACTGGCCCAACGCTCTTCTGCTAATGCCACCCTGTGGATACATTCTGGTCATCAACCAAATATATCTAGTGTATGTTTCCTAAAACCAACTAATTTAAATCCCATTTCTATGCAGTGTTTTGTTTTGGCCTTTCATGCCTTCCTCATCCCCAGGGAGAGCCAGATTACCTGCTAATGGTTATCCAATACCATGCTTGAGTATGGCTGTGTTAATAAGAGCCCTTTCATGGCGGTTATAAATCAATGACATTCTCCCTCCTTTTTTAAACACTGAATGCAAATACCCTCCCTGATATTACGCTTCTGCACATTATGCCACAAGCTTCAATGATGAAATAAAATAGTGAGCTGGTGGGTAGTGCTGTGCATGGACAAAAGCCTGGGAAGTTACAGTGGTAAGTGAAAGGGGAAACCAGAAAATGGAGGAAGTAAGATTGTATGTGATTGCACGTAATTGGTGCACATTAGTAGTGCAAACCTTTGATGCTGAATGGTCCTCCTGGCCTTTCATTTTATGATTATTATCCTTATGCTCTGACATAATGGCCACAGCCACAGAGCCATAATGAAGACATTACCAACAGGAAGTTCATCTTACTTCACAGGAGGTTTTAACACTTTCCTTTCCTAGACTGCTTGGCTCTATGGGGGTCCATGCAGCTATTGGCCCAGAGTGAGAAGGCACATATGAGAGGGATGCTGGGATACATTCCCTGCTTCTCTAATAAGCCACCGGCTCGATGCCACCTTTCTCCTGCATGGGGGGAGATAAGCACTGGCAGTGATGTGGGCTCCCATTGAAACCCAGTGTGGCGCTAAGCCCCCAGCTAGCCCCCTGAACAGCCGGTTTAGCTGCAGTGCCAGGCAAAAAAGGCACAGCAACCAAGAAGGTAACATTCTGATTACAGATGCAAGCGCATCAGCAGCAGGGGAGAATATGAGGTGGTAGAGGGAAAACATAGCAAGGAAACTGTCCACAGAGACGACATAAACAACTAACTGATCCTTGTGGAATTTTGACATGACTTTGTCCCTGTATGCAGCCATCAGAAATGGCAGCGCCTGGACAAGACAACGCTGTCCTTTCATAATGCATGCTTAACAATTACTTTGTTTAAGAGGGGAAAAGTTTGACAATTTTGTGGGGCAAGGGGGGTAGAATTAGCATAGCGAATCTAGTTTGTGGGCCACCGGGGAGTTGGGTGTTCTTCCTTACGGGTCTGCATGAAACCCCATGCAAATGTAGCAGATGCCAAAGCCAAATAAATCAGTGCTTAACAGGCTCCTTCATCTGTGGAAGAACATGACACAGGCCAATCCACATCTTTGCCTAGGTCCCCGGTGCCAGCGAACTGTATGTCCCCTATCCATCTGCGGATCATTTTGTGAGTGAAGGCTGGGAAATCCGCTGATGTGTTGGGCCTTGTTACCAATCACTGAGGATTAATAGAACACACCGACTGACTGGCGGAAAAAGGACAGCAAACCAGACATTTTACAGTTTATTTTTATTCAAATGGACTTGATTCATTGGAGCAGAATGAACCTCTTTTTACATAGTGAAATAAATCTGCAGATTCGTTTTCAGAAATGTAGAAATAGGGGGTTAACTCCCCTAACAAGTTTCTACCAGCTTTGCAGACTGTGTATAGGCAGTAATTGTGTAAACAATGATTCTGCATAAATCTTTGGTGAGACAGATTTCCTTGAAGGCTTTTACATTTCTCATTCACCTCAGTAAGGGTAAGAGAGAGAGGGTAAGAGAGAGAGAGGGTAAGAGAGAGAGAGTGAGAGAATGAGAGAGAGTGAGAGAGAGAGTGAGAGAGAGAGAGCGTAAGAGGGAGAGAGAGAGATCAAATCAAATTTTATTTGTCACATACACATGGTTAGCAGATGTTAATGCGAGTGTAGCGAAATGCTTGTGCTTCTAGTTCCGACAATGCAGTAATAACCAACAAGTAATCTAACTAACAATTCCAAAACTACTGTCTTATACACAGTGTAAGGGGATAAAGAATATGTACATAAGGATATATGAATGAGTGATGGTACAGAGCAGCATAGGCAAGATACAGTAGATGGTGTCGAGTACAGTATATACATATGAGATGGGTATGTAAACAAAGTGGCATAATTAAAGTGGCTAGTGATACATGTATTACATAAGGATGCAGTCGATGATATAGAGTACAGTATATACGTATGCATATGAGATGAATAATGTAGAGTAAGTAACATTATATAAGGTAGCATTGTTTAAAGTGGCTAGTGATATATTTACATAATTTAACATCAATTCCCATTATTAAAGTGGCTGGAGTTGAGTCAGTGTCAGTGTGTTGGCAGCAGCCACTCAATGTTAGTGGTGGCTGTTTAACAGTCTGATGGCCTTGAGATAGAAGCTGTTTTTCAGTCTCTCGGTCCCAGCTTTGATGCACCTGTACTGACCTCGCCTTCTGGATGATAGCGGGGTGAACAGGCAGTGGCTCGGGTGGTTGTTGTCCTTGATGATTTTTATGACCTTCCTGTAACATCGGGTGGTGTAGGTGTCCTGGAGGGCAGGTAGTTTGCCCCCGGTGATGCGTTGTGCAGACCTCACTACCCTCTGGAGAGCCTTACGTTGAGGGCGGAGCAGTTGCCGTACGAGGCGGTGATACAGCCCGCCAGGATGCTCTCGATTGTGCATCTGTAGAAGTTTGTGAGTGCTTTTGGTGACAAGCCGAATTTCTTCAGCCTCCTGAGGTTGAAGAGGCGTGCGTGGCCACGCAGTCGTGGGTGAACAGGGAGTACAGGAGAGGGCTCAGAACGCACCCTTGTGGGGCCCCAGTGTTGAGGATCAGCGGGGAGGAGATGTTGTTGCCTACCCTCACCACCTGGGGGCGGCCCGTCAGGAAGTTCAGTACCCAGTTGCACAGGGCGGGGTCGAGACCCAGGGTCTCGAGCTTGATGACGAGCTTGGAGGGTACTATGGTGTTGAATGCCGAGCTGTTGTCGATGAACAGCATTCTCACATAGGTTATCCTCTTGTCCAGATGGGTTAGGGCAGTGTGCAGTGTGGTTGAGATTGCATCGACTGTGGACCTATTTGGGCGGTAAGCAAATTGGAGTGGGTCTAGGGTGTCAGGTAGGGTGGAGGTGATATGGTCCTTGACTAGTCTCTCAAAGCACTTCATGATGACGGAAGTGAGTGCTACGGGGCGGTAGTCGTTTAGCTCAGTTACCTTAGCTTTCTTGGGAACAGGAACAATGGTGGCCCTCTTGAAGCATGTGGGAACAGCAGACTGGTATAGGGATTGATTGAAAATGTCCGTAAACACACCGGCCAGCTGGTCTGCGCATTCTCTGAGGGCGCGGCTGGGGATGCCGTCTGGGCCTGCAGCCATGCGAGGGTTAACACGTTTAAATGTCTTACTCACCTCGGCTGCAGTGAAGGAGAGACCGCACGTTTCCGTTGCAGGCCGTGTCAGTGGCACTGTATTGTCCTCGAAGCGGGCAAAAAAGTTATTTAGTCTGCCTGGGAGCAAGACATCCTGGTCCGTGAAATCGGGGCTGGATATCTTCCTGTAGTCCGTGATTGACTGTAAGACCCTGCCACATGCCTCTTGTGTCTGAGCCGTTGAATTGAGATTATACTTTGTCTCTGTATCTGACGCTCTCATCCTTCTAGCTTGTTTGATAGCCTTGCGGAGGGAATAGCTGCACTGTTTGTATTCGGTCATGTTACCAGACACCTTGCCCTGATTAAAAGCAGTGGTTCACGCTTTCAGTTTCACGCGAATGCTGCCATCAATCCACGGTTTCTGGTTAGGGAATGTTTTAATCGTTGCTATGGGAACGACCTCTTCAACGCACGTTCTAATGAACTCGCACACCGAATCAGCGTATTCGTCAATATTGTTAACTGACACAATACGAAACATATCCCAGTCCACGTGATGGAAGCAGTCTTGGAGTGTGGAGTCAGCTTGGTCGGACCAGTGTTGGACAGACCTCAGCGTGGGAGCCTCTTGTTTTAGTTTCTGTCTGTAGGCAGGGATCAACAAAATGGAGTCGTGGTCAGCTTTTCCAAAAGGGGGGCGGGGCAGGGCCTTATATGCGTCGCGGAAGTTAGAATAACAATGATCCAAGGTTTTTCCACCCCTGGTTGCGCAATCGATATGCTGATAAAATTTAGGGAGTCTTGTTTTCAGATTAGCCTTGTTAAAATCCCCAGCAACAATGAATGCAGCCTCCGGATAAATGGTTTCCAGTTTGCAAAGATTTAAATAAAGTTTGTTCAGAGCTATCGATGTGTCTGCTTGGGGGGAGATATATACGGCTGTGATTATAATCGAAGAGAATTCTCTTGGTAGGTAATGCGGTCTACATTTGATTGTGAGGAATTCTAAATCAGGTGAACAGAAGGATTTGAGTTCCTGTATGTTTCTTACATCACACCATATCTCGTTAGCCATAAGGCATACGCCCCCGCCCCTCTTCTTACCAGAAAGATGTCTGTTTCTGTCGGCGCGATGCGTGGAGAAACCCGTTGGCTGCACCGCATCAGATAGCGTCTCTCCAGTGAGCCATGTTTCCGTGAAGCAAAGAACGTTACAGTCTCTGATGTCCCTCTGGAATGCTACCCTTGCTCGGATTTCATCAACCTTGTTGTCAAGAGACGGGACATTGGCAAGAAGAATGCTAGGGAGTGGTGCACGGTGTGCCCGTCTCCGGAGTCTGACCAGGAGACCGCCTCGTTTCCCTCTTTTTCTGAGTCGTTTTTTGGGGTCGCAGCATGGGATCCATTCCGCTGTCCTGTTTGAAAGGCAGAACACAGGATCCGCGTCGCGAAAAACATATTCTTGGTCGTACTGATGGTGAGTTGACGCTGATCTTATATTCAGTAGTTCTTCTCAACTGTATGTAATGAAACCTAAGATGACCTGGGGTACTAATGTAAGAAATAACACGTAAAAAAACAAAAAACTGCATAGTTTCCTAGGAACGCGAAGCGAGGCGGCCATCTCTGTCGGCGCCGGAAGAGACTGGGTAAGAGAGAGAGAGAGACTGGGTAAGAGAGAGAGAGAGAGAGAGAGTGGGTAAGAGAGAGAGAACAAGAGAGGGTAAGAGAGAGAGAGGGTAAGAGGAGAGAGAGAGTGAGAGAGAGAGAGAGAGAGAGAGAGAGAGAGAGAGAGAGAGAGAGAGAGAGAGAGAGAGAGAGAGAGAGAGAGAGAGGTTCTGTCAATGTAATTACATGTGAAAATAGACAGAGCTGCCTATCAAACTGGGTGAAGGCAGCTAGACACAGATCTGCCTATCAGACTGAGTACAGACAGCTAGACACAGGTCTGCCTATGAAACTGAGTACAGACAGCTAGACACAGAGCTGCCTATGAAACTGAGTACAGACAGCTAGACACAGATCTGCCTATCAGACTGAGTACAGACAGCTAGACACAGATCTGCCTATCAGACTGAGTACAGACAGCTAGACACATATCTGCCTATCAGACTGAGTACAGACAGCTAGACACAGAGATGTCTATGAAACTGAGTACAGACAGCAGACACAGATCTGCCTATAGTACAGACAGCTAGATGATCTGCCTATGAAACTGAGTACAGACAGCTAGATACAGAGCTGGGGCCTGGGAGGGAGGGTGTATGTTTCAGATCTGCCTATTGAGTACAGACAGCTAGACACAGATCTGCCTATCAGACTGAACAGACAGCTTAGACACAGATCTGCCTATCAGACTGAGTACAGACAGAACACAGATCTGCCTAAGACTTACAGACAGCTAGACATTTGTGAGTAAATCATCTGCCTATGAGTACAGAATTGAACAGATCTGCCTTCAGACTGAGTACAGACAGAAAAAATCAGACTGAGTACAGACAGCTGCACAGATCTGCCTATTTACAGACACTATGTATCTGAGTACAGACAGCACAGATCTGCCTACAGGTTGAATTAGGGATAGACACAGATCTGTTCAGACTGAGTACAGACAGCACATATCTGCCTTTCACAGACAGCTAGTTGTCTCAGGGACACAGATCTCCTAAGACTGAGTACAGACAGCTACACAGATCTGCCTACAGACTGAGTACTGGCCCAGTGTTTTTAAAACCACTAGGCTACCTTGCCATCTCTAGCAATCTACCTACAGTAAATGCTAGTGAGTAGTAGACACATTTGCCTGACTATTTCCAATTCCTAAACCAGACTTCTGCCTATCAGACTGAGTACAGACAGCTAGACAGTTTATGAAACTGAGTACAGACAGTCCCCTCAGGGAGGGTACATTTAAACACATTGGATTGGTGCAGGCATGGCTTTTTGGTTCTTATGACTCACAGCAATCCATTTTACAGACACTATTATCCAAATCCATGAGGAATTAGGAATGTTGTTCAAGTGCAATATGTTTCACCTAGGTCTCAGGGATTCCAACCAGAAACTGGCCCAGTGTTTTTAAAACCAAACATCTCTAAAAATCTACCTTAAAAGTGAGAGTACATTTCTGTTTAATGCAGTTTTCACTCGAGACATTTAAACACATTGGATTGGTGCAGGCATGGTTGTTGAAGCAATATTCCAGATGGAATGTTGAGTGAATGTATGAAGGTGTAAAAAATTAAAAAACATGTTTAATGAGTGAGACTGTAGGGTTGTTGAAGTAGCAGGGTGTTGAAGTAGAAGGGTGTTTAAGTAGGAAGGTGTTGAAGTCAATGGGCGTTGAAGTAGGAGGCATAGCAGCGGGAAGTAGGGGTGCTGAGGGTGCTGCAGTACCCCCTGAATAAAAAATAAATAAAAATATATATATATATACACACACGCTGCTCAAAAAAATAAAAGGAACACCTAAAACCAAGGCGTTCCCCTCAGGGCGCAGGGATTCAAAAATATTCTTTAGAAATATTTAACTTTCACACATTAACAAGTCCAATACCTCAAATGAAAGATAAACATCTTGTTCATCTACCCATTGTGTCAGATTTTTTTAATGTTTTACAGCGAAAACACAACATATATTTATGTTAGACCACCACCAAACCAAAGAAAAAACGCAGCCATTTTTTCCAGCCAAAGATAAAATCACAAAAGCAGGATTAGAAATAATATGAATCACTAACCTCTTGAAAATCTTCACCAGATGACAGTCATATGACATGTTACACAGTACATTTATGTTTTGTTCGATAATATGCATTTTTATATCCACAAATCTCGGTTTACATTGATGCCATGTTCAGAAATTCCTCCAAAATATCCAGAGAAATTATAGAAAGCTACGCCAGATAACAGAAATACTCATTATAAACTTTGGCTATAAATACATGTTCTACATATAATTAAAGATACACTGGTTCTTAATGCAACCGCTGTGTCAGATTTTTTTTTAAAAGCCTAACATTACAATAATCTGAGACGACGCTCAGACGTAACCACCATGTTGGAGTCAACAGAAATACGAAATTACAACATAAATATTCCCTTACCTTTGATGATCTTTCATCAGAATGTAGTGCAAGGATTCCTAGTTCCACAATAAATCGTTGTTTTGTTCCATAATGTCCAATACTAGTGTCCAAGTAGCTGCATTTGCTATGACTTTCAGCTCACGTGCCCAAAAACTGACTGCTGGTCCAAGATAACTCGCACGAAAACTTCCAAAAGATATATTCCAGGTCGAATAAACTGGTCAAACTAAGTAGAGAATCAATCTTCAGGATGATATTATCATATATATCCAATAACGTTCCAACCGGATCATACGTTTTCATCTGGGGCCGAATGGAACAGCCGTAGCACCCACGGAGAAATGCGCCACAGCAAAATGGCATTCAGTGACTATTTTCCCTCCCATTAGGTCAAAGTTCACAGCAAATACTCCATTACACATTCTACTGAATGAGGACATCTATAGTGGAAGGCGTAGGAAGTGCTTCCAGATCTAGATCTTGTTGGGAAAGGATGGGGCGATGACGTCAAAGTTGCCCCAACTTTCAGAATTTCAAAACTTGTTTGGAAGATTGCCTGCCCTATGAGTTATGTTATACTCACAGACATAATTCAAACCGTTTTAGAAACTTCAGAGGTTTTTCTATCCAATAGTAATAATAATATCCATATATTAGCAATCTAGGACAGAGTTTGATGCAGTTCACTATGGGCACGCAATTCATCCAAAGTGAAAATACTGCCCCCTATCCCCAACAAGTTTTTAACGACACAATGTAGCTCCAAGTCAATCACACTTCTGTGAAATCAAACTGTCCACTTAGGAAGCAACACTGATTGACAATAAATTTCACATGCTGTTGTGCAAATGGAATAGACAACAGGTGGAAATTATAGGCAATTAGCAAGACACCCCCAACAAATGAGTGGTTCTACAGGTGGTGACCACAGACCACTTCTCAGTTCCTATGCTTCCTGGCTAAATCAGGAGCATGCCCAGGCGTTGTAGGGATGTCATGTTTTAAGGACATTACATCAAAGTTGGATGTAATGTAGTGTGTCGTGTGGTTTTCCACTTTAATTTTGAGTGTGACTCAAATCCAGACCTCCGTGGGTTGACAAATTTGATTTCCATTGATCATTTTTGTGTGATTTTGTTGTCAGCACTATGTAAAGAAAAAAAGTATTTAATAAGAATATTTCATTCATTCAGATCAAGGATGTGTTATTTTAGTGTTCCCTTTATTTTTTTGAGCAGTGTATATGTTTTTACAAAAGACTTCACTAGTATTAGTGGACCGAGATAGAGGTCTGTAGTACAGGGAAAACATTTTTTTTCAGAGGCTCTGCTTTGGCAAATAAAGGTAATATAATTAAGAACATTATCTTGCAGGATTCAATAGTTGGAATTGTAAGGGTTGTTGTTGCCCTGTCCTTTTCTCTGTAATTGCCTTTTTAATGGAATCCAGATGGAACAAAACCCTGTCCTCAAACATCCACATCAAAAGGTGCAAGGTTATATGGGCAAGACACAAAACATCCACATCAAAAGGTGCAAGGTTATATGGGCAAGACACAAAACATCCACATCAAAAGGTGCAAGGTTATGGGCAAGACACAAAACATCCACATCAAAAGGTGCAAGGTTATATGGGCAAGACACAAAACATCCACATCAAAAGGTGCAAGGTTATGGGCAAGACACAAAACATCCACATCAAAAGGTGCAAGGTTATGGGCAAGACACAAAACATCCACATCAAAAGGTGCAAGGTTATGGGCAAGACACATAACATCCACATCAAAAGGTGCAAGGTTATGGGCAAGACACAAAACATCCACATCAAAAGGTGCAAGGTTATGGGCAAGACACAAAACATCCACATCAAAAGGTGCAAGGTTATGGGCAAGACACAAAACATCCACATCAAAAGGTGCAAGGTTATGGGCAAGACACAAAACATCCACATCAAAAGGTGCAAGGTTATGGGCAAGACACATAACATCCACATCAAAAGGTGCAAGGTTATGGGCAAGACACAAAACATCCACATCAAAAGGTGCAAGGTTATGGGCAAGACACAAAACATCCACATCAAAATAAAAATACAATCTGAACAAATAACATGGAAAATAACCACTTTATTTTGCAGTATTAATTTACCATCCTCACAAACCACTTTTCCATCCTTACAAACCAGGCTGGTCATCTAGGTTAGTACCTGTAGACTTTCCATCACCATGAAGAAAAACAATGTACAATACAGAAATGTATTTTATTTGTAATTTTTATTTATTGCAGATAGATTGTGGCCTCTATCCATGTAGTTGTCTGCATCATTTCCAATCCCCCATATGTATATTTTTATAAATATGTATGTTATTTTAAATATATAAATATATACATGCATATATATATATATATATATATATATATATATATATTCCTTTATTATTTTCCCCATCAAGTTGTTTGTGATGATATTGATTTATTTTACCTTTATATGATGTGGCTGAGTTGGTAGAGCATGGCACTTGCAATGCTAGGATCATTGGTTCAATTCCCATGGGGAAAATGTATGCCCTTATTACTGTAAATTGCTCTGGATAAGAGCATCTACTAATATTACTGTAAATTGCTCTGGATAAGAGCATCTACTAATATTACTGTGAATTGCTCTGGATTAGATCATCTACTAATATTACTGTAAATTGCTCTGGATAAGAGCATCTACTAATATTACTGTAAATTGCTCTGGATAAGAGCATCTACTAATATTACTGTGAATTGCTCTGGATTAGATCATCTACTAATATTACTGTAAATTGCTCTGGATAAGAGCATCTACTAATATTACTGTAAATTGCTCTGGATAAGAGCATCTACTAATATTACTGTGAATTGCTCTGGATTAGATCATCTACTAATATTACTGTAAATTGCTCTGGATTAGATCATCTACTAATATTACTGTAAATTGCTCTGGATAAGAGCATCTACTAATATGAAGAAGGAAAGAATGGACTATTTCAGTTTTCACAGAGAAACAAGTTGCCTTTACAGAGTTTTTAAAGAAATTGGAAAACATATAGCAAGCATATATTCCACAAGTATTATCAGATTAATTACTTTGTACAGATAATTATTAGATTCAGATTACAAATGCTGGTAAACACTCAAATACATTTAGTAAAAAAATCAGAAAAAGTAGTGCACTGGGCCTTTACTAGTCCTTTATTAGCAGACTGATATCAGCACCTCCAACCCCAAACTTCTTCCTGCGGCTGTGGTAGCAGGGTGTTAAAACGTAGAGGGAAAAAAACTTCATTATCACGGAATGTCATTGCGTATTGCTTTTTAATTGAGTGTCATTATATCTGGGATTCTGTATTGAAAATGAAACATCTTACCATATGGGACCATCAACCAAGGGAAATGAAATATGCGTTTGGAATAATTGAGCTGGTTTAAGTACAAGTCTCAAAAGCACAGTCATAAGCAATGCCACCATTTAAATGGTACATGTAAATCAAAGTCTGCATTAGCAAAATTCAGGTCCAATCATACTTTGGAGCAGTACATCATGAAACGGGCAATGGGAAATAAGACATATAGGGATGGTATGATCATCATTTTTATTCTCATTTCCATGTACAGAGAACTTGTGATACTTGCAATACTGCACCTGTATACACTTTTGGTGCATATCAGTAGTCTACATACAGTTGAAGTTGGAAGTTTACATACACCTTAACCAAATACATTTAAACTCAGTTTTTCCATAATTCCTGACATTTAATCCAAGTACAAATTCCCTGTCTTAGGTCAGTTAGGATCACCACTTTATTTTAAGAATGTGAAATGTCAGAATAATAGTAGAGAGAATGATTTATTTCAGGTTAAATTTCTTTCATCACATTCCCATTGGGTCAGACGTTTACATACACTCAATTAGTATTTGTTAGCATTGCCTATAAATTGTTTAACTTGGGTCAAACGTTTCGGGAAGCCTTCCACAAGCTTCCCACAATACGTTTGGGGAATTCTGGCACATTCCTCCTGACAGAGCTGGTGTAACTGAGTCAGGTTTGTAGGCCTCCTGTCACGTCCTGACTTTAGTTCCTTTTTTATGTCTCTATTTTAGTTTGGTTAGGGCATGAGTTGGCGTGGGCATTCTATGTTTTTGTATTTCTGTGTTTGGCCTGGCATGGTTCCCAATCAGAGGCAGCTGTTTATCGTTGTCTCTGATTGAGAACCATACTTAGTTGTTTTCTGTGATTGTACTTAGTTGTTTTCTGTGTCTGTTACCATACAGAACTGTTTCGGTTTTAATTTCTTTCTCTTGTTCTTTTGTATTCAGTGTTCGGGTATATTTAATTAAAATATTGATATTTACCACGCTGCGCATTGGTCCGATCTTTCCTACTCATCCTCAGAAGAGGAGGAAAACCATTACACCTCCTTGCGTTACGCGCTTTTTCAGTTCTGGCCACAAATCTTCTATAGGGTTGAGGTCAGGGCTTTGTGATGGCCACTCCAATACCCTGACTTTATTGTCCTTAAGCCATTTTGCCACAACTTGGAAGTATGCTTGGGGTCATTGTCCATCTCAAAGACCCATTTTCGATTAAGCTATAACTTCCTGACTGATGTCTTGAGATGTTGCTTCAACATATCCACATAATTTTCCATCTTCATGAAGCCATCTATTTTGTGAAGTGCACCAGTCCCCCCTGCAGCAAAGCACCCCCACAACATGATGCTGCCACCCCCGTGCTTCACGGTTGGGATGGTGTTCTTCGGCTTGCAAGCCTCCCCCTTTTTCCTCCAAACACATTTCTATTTTTGTTTCATCAGACCAGAGGACATTTCTCCAAAAAGTATGATCTTTATCCTCATGTGCAGTTACAAACCATAGTCTGGCTTTTGTATGGCGGTTTTGGAGCAGTGGCTTCTTCCTTGCTGAGTAGCCTTTCAGGTTATGTTGATATGGGACTTGTTTTACTGTGGATATAGATACTTTTGTACCTGTTTCCTCCAACATCTTCACAAGGTCCTTTGTTGTTGTGCTGGGATTGATTTGCACTTTTCGCACCAAAGTACGTTCATCTCTAGGAGACAGAACGCATCTCCTTCATGAGTGGTATGACGGCTGCGTGGTCCCGCGGTGTTTATACTTCCGTACTATTGTTTGTACAGATGAACGTGGTACCTTCAGGGGTTTGTGAATTGCTCCCAAGGATGAAACAGACTTGTGGAGGTCTACAATTTTACAATTTTGGCTGATTTCTTTTCCCATGATGTCAAGCGAAGAGGCACTGAGTTTGAAGGTAGGCCTTGAAATACATCCACAGATACATCTCCAATTGACTCAAACAATGTCAATTAGCCTATCAGAAGCTTATAAAGCCATAACATAATTTTCTAGAGTTTTCCAAGCTTTTTAAAGGCACAATCAACTTAGTGTATTTGAACTTCTGACCCAAGGAAATTGTGATACAATAAAGTATAAGTGATAAAATCTGTCTGTAAACAATTGTTGGAAAAATTACTTGTGTCATGCACAAAGTAGATGTGTGATAATGTTGCGTTATGAGGTCGGTGAAGGAGCCAGGCGCAGGAGAGCAGAGATGTCTGAGAAGCGTACTTTAATTGGCAAGTCCACCAACACAGCTATGGCACAATCAAAAAAGTAAAACACCCTCGACAACAGAGAACCCATACAAACGCACGGAGGAACAAACAAAGCTCCGACAATAACACACTCTTATTAAATCTGTGAAAACAAGAAATCGGGCATAACCTCACCGAGCTATAATATAATATCACAATAAAAGAATAATCCCGCACAAACCTAGGCAGGCAACAGGGAAAATATATACACACAGAAATTAAGGCAAATGAAATCAGGTGTGAAAAGAACCAAAGACAAAACAAACAGAAAAGGAAAAAGGGATCGGTGATGGCTAGTAGACCGGCGACGCCGATGCCAGCCTCGAGGATGACCCGGAGGACAAGGCGCAGGGCAATCCGGATTGAGGCGGTGAAACTCTCTCACCATAGATGGGTTCAATACGTCCTCTACCGACACCCAGCATCTCTCCTCCGGACCGTACCCCTCCCAATCCACGAGGTACTGAAAGCCCCTCACCCGACGCCTCGAGTCCAGTATGGACCGAACTGCATACGCCAGCGCCCCCGCAATGTGCATGGGGGGCGGAGGGACCTCACTTACATCAGCTTCTTGAAGAGGACCAGCCACCACCGGCCTGAGGAGAGACACATGAAACGTGGGGTTAATACGGTAATAGGTTGGGAGCTGTAACCTATAGCACACCTCGTTTATTCTCCTCAGGACTTTAAACGGCCCCACAAACCGCGGACCCAGCTTCAGGCAGGGCAGGCGGAGGGGCAGGTTTCGGGTCGAGAGCCAGACCCGGTCCCCCGGTGTTTGCCTCACTGCGGTGGCGGTCAGCACTTTCCTCCTGCCGCCATTTTGGCCCGTTTAAGGTACCCGTGGGCGGCCTCCCAGGTCTCTCTTGAGCGCCTCACCCAATCGTCCACCACAGGAGCCTCGGTCTGGTTCTGATGCCATGGTACCAGAGCCGGCTGATAGCCCAACACGCACTGGAATGGCGATAGGTTCGTAGAGGAGTGGTGGAGTGAGTTCTGGGCCATCTCTGCCCATGGGATATACTTCGCCCACTCCCCTGGCTAGTCCTGGCAATACGACTGCAGAAACCTACCCACATCCTGGTTCACTCTCTCCACCTGCCCATTACTCTCGGGGTGAAAACCCGAGGGAAGGCTGACCGAGACTCCCAAACGTTCCATGAACGCCTTCCACACCCTGGACGTGAACCGGGGACCCCGATCAGAAACAATGTCCTTAGGCACCCCGTAGAGCCGGAAGACATGAGTAAACAGGGCCTCCGCAGTCTGTAGGGCAGTAGGGAGACCGGGCAAAGGGAGTAGATGACAGGACTTAGAAAACCGATACACAACGACCAGGATCGTTGTGTTGCCCTGTGATGGAGGGCAACAACAGGTCAGGAAGTCAACCGACAGGTGTGACCAAGGCCGCTGTGGAACGGAAAAGGGTTGTAAACTTCCCTCTGGGCAGGTGCCTAGGAGCCTTTCACTGAGTGCACACCGAGCAGGAGGACAAATAAACCCTCACGTCTTTGGCTAAAGTGGACCACCAGTACTTCCCACTAAGACATCACACCGTCCTACCAATCCCCGGATGACCAGAGGAGTGAGACGTGTGAGCCCACCAGATCAGCCTGTCCCGAACCTCCAGCAGAACGTACACCCGTCCAGCTGGACACTGTGGTGGAGTAGGCTCTACACGTGATGCTCGCTCGATGTCTGAGTCCACCCCCCTCTTCACCGGTGCCACCAGACAAGAGGCCAGAAGGATGGGAGTAGGATCGATGGCCCGCTCCTCCATATCATACAGTGTTCTGGGAGCCTGGTCTATAGTAGATAGTCAGTCTAGATGAGAAAAGGGTGTTGAGCCCCCTCAAGCCAATGTCTCCACACCTTCAGGGCCCTGACGACAGCCAGCAACTCCCGATTCCCCACGTCAAAGTTTCGCTCCGCTGGGCCGAGCTTCCTCGAATAAAAAGAACAGGGGCGGAGCTTCGGTGGCGTACCTGAGCGCTGTGAGAGCACGGCTCCAATCCCAGCCTCGGACACGTCCACCTCCACTATGACTGCCAAAGAAGGATTCGGATGCGCCAGCAAGGGAGCCGAGGTGAAAAGAGCCTTCAGGCGACGAAAAGCCCTGTCTGCCTCAGCCGACCACCCCAGATGCACCCCCCCCCTTTCAGCAGTGGCGTAATGGGAGCAGCCACCTGCCCAAAACCCCGGATAAACCTCTACCGTGGTTGGAGTCGGCCAATTACGTACGGCTGCAATGTGGTCACACTCCATCACCAACCCTGATGTGGAAATGCGCTACCCAAGGAAGGAGACGGCCTGTTTGAAGAACAAGCATTTCTCAGTCTTGACGTACAGGTCAGGCTCCAACAGTCGCCCAAGTACCTTGCGCACCAAGGACACATGCGCGGCGCGTGTAGCGGAATAGACCAGAATGTCATCGATATAAACCACCACACCCTGCCCATGCAGGGTCCATTAGAATCTCGTCTACAAAAGATTGGAAGACTGCTGGAGCATTCTTCAACCCATACGGCATTGCATGACGAGGTACTCATAATGGCCGGATGTGATACTAAACGACACCAAGCGCCACCCGAACAGGGAGAGGAACTACCTTCAGTGGAAGTCGTGACAAGATGTCCTAACCGACTTGCCAAAACTATAGTTTGTTAATTATTAACAAGACATTTGTGAAGTGGTTGAAAATGTAGTTTTAATGACTACAACCTAAGTGTATGTAAACTTCCGACATCAACTGTATGCCTGATTTGTTTTTACAACCTTGTCTCAGAGCAAAACATATTATATCATACTACAATCTGTTCCATTCCATTTAGTATTATATATTACGTTAGGTCAGGTTACGTTGTTTGTCCCGTTTAGTATGATATACTTTCAATAAGACAGTAGGTTACTTAAAACCTCTTAAAGGATAGGGGGCAGCATTTCTACTCTTTGATAAATAGCGTGCACAATTTCAACTTCTTGTTACTCATGCCAGGAATATATTATATGCATATGATTAGTAGGTGTGGATAGCAAACAATCATGTCTGTGACTATAACAGAACTTATGTAGCAGGCAAAACCCCAAGGAAAAACTGTTCAGAATAAAACTGTTTTTTCCCTCTGACAGTTCCCTCAGTTGTCTTTGTCAAGGGAAATTAGATAGCGCCAATTTTACAGTTCCTACGACTTCCACAGGATGTCACCAGTCTTTGGAATTGGGTTGAAGTTAATCATTAGTGAAACGAAGAAGAGGCACTTCCTGGTACACATTACACTTTTGATAGTTACGCAAGAGGGAAAAAGGAGCATGTTTTGTTTACTTTCTCTATCTAATACAGTTTGCCCCGTCTACAATTTGATCGATTATTAATGTTTAAAAATACCTAAAGTTATATTACAAAAGTACAAAAGTATTTTGGCAATGTTTATAGGCAACTTTTGAAATGTTTTGGAGTGACGTTGTGTTTTGGAAAGCAGTTTTTTTCCGGATCAAACATGCTTTATAAATGGACATTTTGGGTATACATGGACGGAATTAATCGAAAAAAAGGACCAATTGTGATGTTTATGGGACATATTGGAGTGCCAACAAAGAAGCTCGTCAAAGGTAATGCATGTTTTATATTTCATTTCAGCGTTTTGTGTAGCGCCGGCTACGCTAATTATTTTGTTTACAACTCGTTCAGGTGTTTCAGGGGGGTTGCATGCTATCAGATAATAGCTTCTCATGCTTTCGACGAAAAGCATTTTTAAAATCTGACATGTTGGCTGGATTCACAACGAGTGTAGCTTTAATTGAGTACCCTGCATGTGTGATTTAATGAAAGTTTGAGTTTGATCGCTTTTTATTTGAATTTGGCGCTATGCATTTCCCGAGGCTATTGGCCACTTGAGACGCTAGCGTCTCACTATCCCTAAGAGGTTTTAATTAATTAAGGCAATAACAAAAGTAGGGTGTTGGGGTGGATGGGAAGACTTATAATATGAATGTCTAGCAACCCAAAGGTTGCTTGTTTGAACTCATCATTACCAGCTTTAGCTAATTAGCAACTTTGCAAGTATTTGCTACAACTTAGCATGTTAGCTTGCCTTAACCTTTAACCTTTATCCTAAATCCTAACCCTAAACTTGAACCCCTATGCCAAAACCTAGTCTTGCTAATGTTAGCCACTTAGCTAACTTTAGCATTGGTTACCTGGCCACTTAGCTAACATAAGCAAATTGGAATTCATAACATATCATACATATTCCAAATTCATGACAATATATATGCAATTGCAATTGGGAAGTCAATGTAACATAACATAACATAACACATCATATTAAATGGAGTGGAATGGATTTTAGTACGATATAATACGTTTTGCTCTGAGTCAAGGTTGTTTTTGATTCTTTATTTAACCTGGTCTAGGCTTTTCACTTCAATATCGACCTGATATTAATAAATGTTCACCGTGCCTTCCTTCACTATGTCTACCCAACCCTGTTTGTCTGTATCTGTGTGTCAGGTTGCTGTGCTCTGGCCCAGTGCCGTTGTTGGGTGAGAGTAAATACCCAGCCGGGCGGTGCCCTTGCCCCCCTTTACCCCCTCTGCAGTTTGTGGCAGGGCTCAGCCTGCACTGCATAGAGCCCCATTCCTGGCACGGGGTAGTGCCAGGGAGAATAGACAGGATTTAGTCAGCCCCCACTGCACCTGTCAGCTCAAGCCCCTGTACCACCCAGAGGTCCCATAGTAGGCCCCAAAGTGACAGACCTACAGCGGCCCTTACACAAACACAGATAAATAGGTACGCATTGTTATCAACGACACAAAGCCGATTAAAGAAAACGCGTGCAAGCAGATTTCCCCCCTCCGTGCATTATGTGCTTAGGCGGACTTATAATCATGTTCTTAAACACACTCAATCCCCCATTTGATCAACTTGATCCTGAAATCCTCCTATAGCTTCTGATAGGAGATTGGTGGAGGGGAAACTTATTCTGGAGTCGTACACAAACAATATAGTGGTGGCATGAAAGCAATGCATATTTTAACCTCTAGAGTCTAAGCTAACATATGAAATTGTTTTGGACATACCAAGGAACCTTTAACCATTTGATTTACAATTTTAAGAACCCTTAAGGTATAAAAAAAAAACCATACAAATATATTATTGAATGAAACATTGAATTTGGCATTACTGTTATTAGCCAATAGAAACACATTGAATAACAGATTCACTACATGGAAAAACAGATAGTCCCCAGAGATATCTAAAGAAAGTTTGTTCTGAAGTGTCTGTCCTATATCTGAGAGATATAAGAAAATATCAGTAAACTTATGTTTTTGGTATATTTTGTATTTATTTTGACATCTATTTATCTCCTTATTTTAGGCACTACTCTATTTCTACGTATATTTACTTTTTAACTGGTGAGGCTTGTGGGCGTCCCAGAGCAAAAAGGAAAACACCATTGTGTTCGTGAGAATCTCAGCTGTCCACAGAGTGTGTAGTCCAAATTGTGTGTATTAGTTTAGCCTAAACCGTTCGGATGCTACAGACAGAAGTTGGCAAAAGAGGCTGTAGCGACTTCAGATTAGTCTTGTGAAACTTTTTGGCACTTATGAGAGGGGTCATAATACTTTGTCAGCCAAACCGTTCGGACGTTACAGATGTTTTTGTGAGAAAAACGATTTTTGGTATGTCTCACGGTCTGACAAACACCACTCTAGCTCTGCCACCTTTCACCGAATATGCGAAAGGGCAATATCGGTTGAATTCGCTGAATTGAGACGCAGCCTATGCAAAAAAAACAGATACTGTATCTCTATCTTCAACAGACAGTTTTTGGTGGGGATTTCTTAAAGTATTCAGAACCCTTTCCTTTTTACACATTTTGTTACATTACAGCTTTATACTAAAATTGACCAAATGTATTATTTTCCTCCTCAATCTAAACACAATACCCCATAATGACAAAGCGAAAACCGTTTTTTTGAAAATGTATTTATGCCTAGTTAATTAAATAAAGGTTAAATAAAAGTAAATAAAAAGATACCAAGAGTGTGCAAAGCTGTCATCAAGGCAAAGGTTGGTTACTTTGTAGAAATATTTTTTTAACTCTTTCTTTCTTACTACATTATTCAATTTATGTGTTTTTTCATAGTTTTGATGTCTTCACTATTATTCTACAATGTAGAAAATAGTCAAAATAAAGAAAAACCCTTGAATGAGTAGGTGTGTCCAAACTTTTGACTGGTACTGTAAGTATTCAGACTCCTTAATATGAGACTCTAAATTGATCTCAGGTGCCTCCTGTTTCCATTGATCATGCTTGAGATGTTTCTGCAACTTGATTAAGTCCACCTGTGGTAAATTCAATTAATTGGACATGATTTGGAAAGCCACACACCTGTCTATATAAGGTCCAACAGTTGACAGTGTATGTCAGAGCAAAAACCATGACATGAGTTTGAAGGAGCTCCAAGACAGGATTGTGGCAAGGCACAGATCTGGGGAAGGGTACCAAAAAATGTCTGCAGCATTGAAGGTCCCCCAAAAAACAATGGCCTCAATCATTTTTAAATGGAAGAAGAAGTTTGGAACCACCAAGACTCTTCCTAGAGCTGGCCACCCAGCCAAACTGAGCAATCAGGAGAGAAAGGCCTCAGGGAGGTGACCAAAGACCCAATGGTCACTCTGATATAGCTCTAGAGTTCCTCTGTGGAGATGGGAGAACCTTCCAGAAGGACAACCATCTCTGCAGCACTCCAACAGGCTTTCATGGTTAGTGCCAAGACGGAAATCACTCCTCAGTAAAAGTCACATGACAGCCCGCTTGGGGTTTGCCAAAGGGCACCTGAAACAAGATTCTCAAGTCTGATCAAACCAAGCTTGTACACTTTGGCCTGAAAGCCAAGCATCAGATCTGGAGGAAACCTGGCACCAGCTACGGTGAAGCATGGTGGTGACAGCATCAAGCACTGGGTATGTTTTCAACGGCAGGGACTTGGGAGACTACTCAGGGTCGAGGCAAAGATGAACAGAGAAAAGTACAGAGAGATCCTTGATGAAAACCTGCTCCAGAGCGTTAAGGACCACAGACTGGGGTGACGGTTCACCTTCCAACATGACAACGACCCTACGTACACGGCAAAAATGTAAAAACATGTTATTGATTTGTCATTATGGGGTATTGTGTCTAGATTGTTTTTAAATATGTTTTAGAATAAGGCTGTAACGTAACAAAATGTTGAATAAGTCAATAGGTCTGAATACTTTCCAAATGCACTGTATGTTAATGAATTAGATTAATGCGGAGGAGCAGACATTTCAGGCTAAGAGTTAAACCAACAGTGTTGACTAATGATTTCAATCACACACAAACTAGATGCTCAAGTGTGAAAAGGGGAGAGAGAAGGGGGGAGAAGGAGAGAGAAGGGGACAGAAGGGGACAGAAGAGGGTTGAAGTCTAGAAAAGAGGGTTGAATGAGGAAGAAGCGGAGGGAAGGAGAGAGAAGGAGAGAGACGGGGAGAGAAGGAGAGAGAAGGAGAAAGACGGGGAGAGAAGGAGAGAGAAGGAGAGAGAAGTAAAGAGAAGGGGAGAGAATAGTGATGAAGGAAAGGGGGTTGAAGGATAGGGATGTTGAAAAAATGGGAGAGAGGTGGGTCGAAGGAGAAAATTGGAGAGGAGAGAGGAGTAGAGAGAAGGAGAGAGAAAGGGGAGAGAAGGGGGATGAGAGAGAGAAGGGGATAGAAGGAGAGAGAATGTGGTTGAAGAAGAGAGAATGGAAGAGAAGGGGGTTGAAGGAGAGAGAAGGGGCGATAAAGGGGGTTGAAGGAGAGAGAAGGGAAGAGAAGGAAAGAGAAGGGTAGTGTAGGAGAGCGGAGGAGATTGAAGGGGAGAGAAGGAGAGAGAAGGGGGGTTAATTAGGGATCGGCGTCCCGTCAGCGGGACAGTTGTAAATCATGCAGCGCCTTGTGTCACGATCGCAGATTTTAGAAAAACAACAAATGTCGATACATGTAAATGTCATATATCGGCTGAAAGATTACAGTTTTGTTAATACAACTGCACTATCCAATTTACAGTAGCTATTACTGAGGAAAAAGCTCCTAACAACAAAACACTTTTTTTTCACCTTGATAGGTTTGATAAATTCACCTCTGTGAATGTGAAATGTGTACTTATATTCTTAAAACTTTCTCTGATTCATCATCCTAAGGGTCCCAGAGATAACATGAAGTGTCATTTTGTTAGTTAACATCCTTTTTCATATCCTAAAAAGGTATATATAGCATGCACAATCGATTTTGTATTTCCACTCGTTCAATTTGCAAAGAAAGGAATCTGTGAAAATGTAACCCTAAACGTTATTTCAACCAGCCAAATCACGTTTGTATGTATTCCTCAGAGATCCTAGAAGGTAACCAGACTTCCCTATATCATTAGGGGTGTAGTATATCCTACAGGACACCATATTTGTTCAGAGAGCGACGCCTTCATGGCGTGACGATGACGCTGGTGGTCTTCACTTGAACGACTCTAACTTTGTCTCATAAGCACCAATCAGAATCAAACAAAGCTAGTCAGATAGCTAATGAGCTGGGCTTTACGGGAGTATCCGGAAACCCTGTATATGTCGTAAACTAATCTTGTATGACTGCATGCCTTTTCCTTTTGGGCAAAAAATATAAGAATATTCCAAGTTATGAGTTATGAAAACTGGTTGTTTTGCAAATGTTGAACTTATAATATGGCTACTAATACTGGAAATGATAAATCCAAGTCCAAGTTTACAGATTTGACGATATTCTTGCAGAAAAATGTAATATGAAGGCAAATGTCTCCTTCACGATTTGCCCAAATGTACCTTGGTGACTTCACACTAAATGTCATGTAGTTCACTCATACTTCAGGTTATCCGTCTGAAACGTTGCACATACACTGTTGCCATCTTGTGGACACCATTAGAATTACAACCAGAGTGATGGCTAGAAATGGGACCTTTCGCTTGCATTTCAAAGATGGTGGTAGAAAAAAAACGGTTGTTTTTTTCTTTGTATTTTCTTCTACCAGATCTATTGTGTTATATTCTCCTACATTCAATTCAGTGTGTCCTTTCAAATGGTTACCAATAATATGCATATCCTTGCTTCAGGGCCTGAGCTACAGGCAGTTAGATTTGGAATGTAATTTTAGGCTTTATGGGGAGAGAAGGAGAGAGAACGTGGTTGAAGGAGAGAGAAGGAGGTTGAAGTAGACAGAAGGAGAGAGAGAAGGAGGTTGAAGTCGACAGAAGGAGGTTGAAGCATAGATAGCTGGAGAGAAGTGGCTGGAAGGGGAGAGAAGGAGAGAGAAGAGGAGAGAAAGGGGATGATGGAGAGAGAAGGGGAAAGAAGGAGAGAGAAGGGGAAAGAAGGAGAGAGAATTAGGAGAGAAAGGCAATGAAGGAGAGAGAAGGATAGAGAACCGGTTTTAAGGAGAGAGAAGGAGAGGGAAGAGGTTTGAAGAAGAGAGTAGGAGAGAGAATGGGGTTAAAGGAGAGAGAAGGCGGGAGAAAGGGGGTGAAGGAGAGAGAAGGCGAGAGAAAGGGGGTGAAGGAGAGGGGAGGTTGCAGAAGAGAGTTGGAGAGAGAATGGGGTTAAAGGAGAGAGAAGGGGACAGAAGGAAAGTGTTCTGGGCTGGCATCTCGGGAACACCTCGCTCTGGGCTCTGTCTCCTGTCTCCTGTCTCCTGTCTCCTGTCTCCTGTCCGGCCTCTGATAGGCCCTAGCTGCTGTCTTTCACCTCTCCAGGCAAGGAAAGGGAAAGAGGGATACCTAGTCAGTTGTACATCTGAATGCTTTCATCTGAAGTGTGTCTTCTGTACCTAACCCCTCTGAATCAGAGAGGTGCAGGGGTCTGCCTTAATCGACATCCATGTCTTCGTATTTCCTGTTGTAATGTATATACACTTAATATGTACACTCTCCCTCTCCCCATCACCACTGCCACTAACCCCACCTCTCCAGGCCTCCCGTCATGCATATCAATGCTTTATGAGAAGCTGGGGGAGGAGAGGGAGGGAGAGAGGGAGTGAAAGTAGTGCAGAGGAAGGATTGGGATGTGCACTGAGGCTAGACAACAGTCGGAATCAATCAAGTCTGCAGGATTAGTGCTCCACTGAGTTGGGATCAATAGATCCTGAACACTATCCCCCACTAGGAGGGTTGACAGGGTAAATGAGGGTCTGAGAACCCCTACTCTTCTTCTTCCCCTTTCCTTCTTTCTTCTTCCCTCCCTTTACCCCTCCCTCGGCTTCTGGCCCTCTAAAGGAAAAGCAGGGGAGTAAAATATTCCGTTTTCCTTCTTCCTTCTTGGTCCAGTGGCTCCCAACAAAGCTATGGGGGAGTTGTAATTCCACCTCTAGCCTCTGGCCCTTTTTTATAAACCCTTTGCTTTTTTATGTTGGAAAAAAGTGAAAAATGTTCTGGTAATGACAATAGTGTGACATATAATACAGGTCATATCAGATGAAATCGCACATACACAGTTTACAGCAGGACTAAAAGTCACAGTGAAATGCTTATGTGCTATCTCCCTCAACAATAGAGTACATAAATCAATATAATGAATAACAATACACGAGTAAATACTAACATATCTAATTTCAGCAGGAGAGAAAGAGAAGGGAAGGAAAGAAAAAGCGGAGAGAGAGAGAGAGAGAGAGAGAGAGAGAGAGAGAGAGAGAGAGAGAGAGAGAGAGAGAGAGAGAGAGAGAGAGAGAGAGAGAGAGAGAGAGAGAGAGAGAGAGAGAGGACACAAGTGCAGAGGCGATTCACTCTGCAGGTATGAAAATATCACTCTCCTAAGATCGAGGAGTTTTGCTGGACAGAGCGGCGGGTCCTTATGATGTGGGCATCTCTGTATGATCCTATGATGGACCAAGTGTGTTTCAAAGGGAGTAGGGGGAAATGAAGGACAGGCTCTTTTCCAAGTCTGACAGTCATCATAGAGTCATTTCAGATGGCAACAGTGAGCATATATTTTGTGAGTGTGTGTGTTCGTGTGTGCGTGCGGGCGTGCGTACGTGCACACCTGTATGTCTCTGTTCATCCAAGTGTGTGTATACTTGGGTGCTTTCCCACGTGCAGTTCCTTCCGTGACCAGCGGGCGGCACTCCAGTTATCTAGATCCAGTTTATGTTGCTGTAATAATAATAATAATAATAATAATAATAATAATAATATAATAATATAATAATAATATAATATATGCCATTTAGCTGACGCTTTTATCGAAAAAGCGACTTACAGTCATGTGTGCATACATTCTACGTATGGGTGGTCCCGGGAATCGAACCCACTACCCTGGCGTTACAAGCGCCATGCTCTACCAACTGAGCCACAGAAGAACCACACAGCTGTGTGCTCTAGGCTCATTGTTGAATGCTCAGGGTTTAAATATGTGTAAAAGTACCCCAGTTATCAAATGCCTGGCTCCAGCGAGAGAGCCCAAATAACTAGCCATCTGGCTCACAGCCAAACATTCTCACAAATGGCACATGCATAAACTGAACAATAAAGCAAACAATTCCGATCTTTAATAGGCAATCTGTGCATCTATAAACATTTACTCTACTAACAGTTACAGCCACGTAAATTATGTCATTGGGCAGTCAGTGGTAAAAAACAACAAATCAACAGTCTAGGCCGCATCTAAAGCCTACACAGCACAAGAGTCCATATTCATAAAGCGTCTCAGAAAAGCTGTGCTGATCTAGGATCAGGTCCTCCCTGTACCTGCACTGTTGGTCAAAACTGATCCTAGATCAGCACTGTCTCCTTAGAGGGCCAACACACAACCTGTGACACACTGTTTGTTCAGCTTTTCGTTTATTGATGTGCATATAAATGTGTATAGTGACGTGCATATTGACGTGCATATTGACGTGCATGTTGACGTGCATGTTGACGTGCATATTGACGTGCATATCGACGTGCATATCGACGTGCATATCGACGTGCATAGTGACGTGCATATCGCCGTGCATAGTGTCGTGCATAGTGAAGTGCATATTTACGTGCATATCGACGTGCATATCGACGTGCATTCTGACGTGTATGTTGGCATGCATATTGACGTGTATAGTGAAGTGCATAGTGACGTGCATATTGACGTGCATATCGACGTGCATAGTGGTGTGCATATTGACGTGCATATTGACGTGCATAGAGACGTGCATATTGACGCTTATATTGACGAGCATAGAAACAGGTATATATTTTTATTAGATGTATTTAATGAACCTTTTATTTAAATAGGCAAGTCAGATAAGAACACATTCTTATTTACAATGACGGACTACCCCGGCCAAACCCGGACAACGCTGGGCCAAATGAGCGCCGCCCTATGGAACTCCCAATCATGGCCGGTTGTGTTACAACCTGGATTCGAACCAGTGTGCCTTAGATCACTGCGATGTGTATGTATAGTATAGTGGTGTGTATAGTGAAGTGGTTCTTGATGTGTATAGTGATGTGTATATTGATGTGTATAGTGATGTGTATAGTGATGTATATTGATGTGTTTGATGGGTATACAGACTCATCTGTAAAAGAGACCTTGGTTTTCTAACTCCCGGTTAAAATAAAGATTAAAACAACAATCCAAATAAAACCAAGGCCACCGTAGACATGAGAGAGGGGAGAGAAGAAGGGGGAGCCTAACTTCATTATGGCTCTAATGACGGAAGGTAAAGGGTTTGGTTGAGGCAGTGACCATGGCTGAGGCATGCTTTACCTGCAGAATAGCAGCAGTAATACCTCCAGTCAGGTCATTCGTTTTCCATGAATACACAAGCTGATCTTATCTCCTCAATTAGAAGACAGCAGGAACATGAATCACATAGACTCTATGTTTAAACACTGTCAGACTGTACTATACCCAACTAAGGCCTCAGACAGCAGGACTTATGTGAGTGTGAAGTGCACGTAATGTACCAGACATAGTAAAATACACAATTAAAGAGATTGCTTTGTTGCTTTGATAGATAAGACAATGGTAACTAAGTGAGGTGTTCAGTGTTTATGCATTTAGAGTATAGGCTACAGTGCTATTCCATTCTGGTTAGAAAGGACTGGGGATATCGAGAGAAAGAAAGAGAGGAGGGAGAGAGAGACAGAGAGAAAGAGGGGGAGAGGAGGTAGAGAGAAAGAGAGAGAGCAGGGAGAGAGGGAGGGAGAGGAGGAGGGAGAGAGAGAGACAGAGAGAGAGGAGGGATAGAGGGAAAGATAGAGAGAGGGGAGGGAGAGAGAGAGAGAGGGAGGAAAAGAGCGAGAGAGAGGAGGAGGGAGAGGAGGAGAGAAAGAGAGAGAGAGGGGAGGGATAGAGGGAAAGAGAGAGAGAGGGGAGGGAGGGAGAGAGAGAGAGGAGGGAAAGAGAGAGAGAGGGGAGGGAGAGAGAAAGAGGAGGGAAAGAAAGAGAGAGGGGAGGGAGAGAGAGAGAGGACTGAAAGAGAGAGAGAGGGGAGGGAGAGAGAGAGAGGGGGGAGCAAATGAAACAGAAGGAGAGCACCCCTCAAAACAGATACTGTAAATACAGGTAATTGCTTAAACGCACGCACGCACACACACACACACATTCTATCTTTAGATACAGTCTAAAGTGTAGATCTGGTCTCAGGCTGCTTCATTCTACCTGTACATACAGTCTATAGTGTAGCTCTGGTCTGAGGCTGCTTCGTTCTACCTGTACATACAGTCTATAATGTAGCTCTGGTCTGAGGCTGCTTCATTCTACCTGTACATACAGTCTATAGTGTAGCTCTGGTCTGAGGCTGCTTCGTTCTACCTGTACATACAGTCTATAATGTAGCTCTGGTCTGAGGCTGCTTCATTCTACCTGTACATACAGTCTATAATGTAGCTCTGGTCTGAGGCTGCTTCATTCTACCTGTACATACAGTCTATAATGTAGCTCTGGTCTTAGGCTGCTTCATTCTACCTGTACATACAGTCTATAGTGTAGCTCTGGTCTGAGGCTGCTTCGTTCTACCTGTACATACAGTCTATAATGTAGCTCTGGTCTGAGGCTGCTTCATTCTACCTGTACATACAGTCTATAGTGTAGCTCTGGTCTGAGGCTGCTTCGTTCTACCTGTACATACAGTCTATAATGTAGCTCTGGTCTGAGGCTGCTTCATTCTACCTGTACATACAGTCTATAATGTAGCTCTGGTCTTAGGCTGCTTCATTCTACCTGTACATACAGTCTATAGTGTAGCTCTGGTCTGAGGCTGCTTCATTCTACCTGTACATACAGTCTATAGTGTAGCTCTGGTCTGAGGCTGCTTCATTCTACCTGTACATACAGTCTATAATGTAGCTCTGGTCTGAGGCTGCTTCATTCTACCTGTACATACAGTCTATAATGTAGCTCTGGTCTGAGGCTGCTTCATTCTACCTGTACATACAGTCTATAATGTAGCTCCGGTCTTAGGCTGCTTCATTCTACCTGTACATACAGTCTATAGTGTAGCTCTGGTCTGAGGCTGCTTCGTTCTACCTGTACATACAGTCTATAATGTAGCTCTGGTCTGAGGCTGCTTCATTCTACCTGTACATACAGTCTATAGTGTAGCTCTGGTCTGAGGCTGCTTCGTTCTACCTGTACATACAGTCTATAATGTAGCTCTGGTCTGAGGCTGCTTCATTCTACCTGTACATACAGTCTATAATGTAGCTCTGGTCTTAGGCTGCTTCATTCTACCTGTACATACAGTCTATAGTGTAGCTCTGGTCTGAGGCTGCTTCATTCTACCTGTACATACAGTCTATAGTGTAGCTCTGGTCTGAGGCTGCTTCATTCTACCTGTACATACAGTCTATAGTGTAGCTCTGGTCTTAGGCTGCTTCATTCTACCTGTACATACAGTCTATAGTGTAGCTCTGATCTGAGGCTGCTTCATTCTACCTGTACATACAGTCTATAGAGTAGCTCTGGTCTGAAGCTGCTGCATTGGAACACTGTGTACTAGTACTAGTACCTGTGGGGTCAAGTGCTCTACTACTCCAGGAGAGCTTGCATGCGTTCTCTGCTATTAACACCTACAGTACAGGACACTGTGTAATATGTTACACTGCACTGGACTATAGTGAGCTACAGTACAGGACTTGGCACAAACAATCCGACACACACACACACACACACACACACACACACACACACACACACACACACACACACACACACACACACACACACACACACACACACACACACACACACACAGCGAGGCCTCCCTCCCAGAGACCTCCCAGGCTGGGTACCAGATCTTTTTCATCTCCCTGCTATTGACTACAGCAGCATCCTGTGGTTGATCAGACCACACCAAACACTTGTCCTCTCGCTAGCACCCCCCACCTCTCTCATCCCCCTGTATCTCCCACCCCTCACCACCTCTCATCCCCCTGTATCTCCCACCCCTCACCACCTCCCATCCCCCTGTATCTCCCACCCCTCACCACCTCTCATGTTTGTCTTTCATTAGCTTTCATCCAGTTTTTCATCTCTTCATCTTATTGAACCTGCACCAGTGGCGTGGAGAGGGGTGTTTGTTGCTTTGATGATGCGAAGCTCTTCTCCCCGACCATCAATCCAGATTTACACCCTGTTTTTTTCCTTATTTTTTTCCCATGCCTTATGATTCACCATGTGTGAGCCTCAGAGGGACATAGCTGAAAGCAGGAAGTTATGTCGAGTGTGTATGTGTCATTGGGAACAGGAGGTTTTCCTCACCCTGTGACCAGGGAAAACTCACGTAGAAACTTCCTTAGGAGGAAAGTTGTTTGAATATGTTTTTGACATTTTGTATCACACTTGTCCTTAGAGAAAAGCATGATAAAAGTGGGGATTTTAGGCCCTTTTTTAAATATCCATGCCTCCTGTATGACCCTATGATCTGTGAGCCGTACACGATACAGACAACATCTTGTTGTCATTGTCCTCCTTATAGTGTTCTCTAACATATGGAGTATATCTGGATTCTGAAAACAACATTTCACATTCAATATGAAAACTATTAATATTAATATATCAAAAGTATCCTTTTTGCAATCGCCCTGGTCCTATACGTATAATGTAGTTTGGACCCAAGCTGACATCGCACTCTTCGGATCCCCTTCATGTATTTCTAATAATGCCTGCTGGCCTGTATGGATGGATATGTGTTGACATACCTGTTTTCCAGGTAATGCCCATTGGTCTTTCTTTGAAGTTGTTGCTTCTCCACTCCTTTCATCTCCTCACTCATATAGTAGGCTATATGCTCCACTCCTTTCATCTCCTCACTCATGTAGTAGGCTATATGCTCCACTCCTATCATCTCCTCACTCATATAGTAGGCTATATGCTCCACTCCTATCATCTCCTCACTCATATAGTAGGCTATATGCTCCACTCCTTTCATCTCCTAACTCATGTAGTAGGCTATATGCTCCACTCCTATCATCTCCTCACTCATATAGTAGGCTATATGCTCCACTCCTATCATCTCCTCACTCATATAGTAGGCTATATGCTCCACTCCTTTCATCTCCTCACTCATATAGTAGGCTATATGCTCCACTCCTATCATCTCCTCACTCATGTAGTAGGCTATATGCTCCACTCCTTTCATCTCCTCACTCATATAGTAGGCTATATGCTCCACTCCTTTCATCTCCTCACTCATGTAGTAGGCTATATGCTCCACTCCTATCATCTCCTCACTCATATAGTAGGCTATATGCTCCACTCCTATCATCTCCTCACTCATATAGTAGGCTATATGCTCCACTCCTTTCATCTCCTCACTCATGTAGTAGGCTATATGCTCCACTCCTTTCATCTCCTCACTCATATAGTAGGCTATATGCTCCACTCCTATCATCTCCTCACTCATATAGTAGGCTATATGCTCCACTCCTATCATCTCTTCACTCATATAGTAGGCTATATGCTCCACTCCTATCATCTCCTCACTCATATAGTAGGCTATATGCTCCACTCCTATCATCTCCTCACTCATATAGTAGGCTATATGCTCCACTCCTATCATCTCCTCACTCATGTAGTAGGCTATATGCTCCACTCCTATCATCTCCTCACTCATATAGTAGGCTATATGCTCCACTCCTATCATCTCCTCACTCATGTAGTAGGCTATATGCTCCACTCCTATCATCTCCTCACTCATGTAGTAGGCTATATGCTCCACTCCTATCATCTCCTCACTCATATAGTAGGCTATATGCTCCACTCCTATCATCTCCTCACTCATGTAGTAGGCTATATGCTCCACTCCTATCATCTCCTCACTCATATAGTAGGCTATATGCTCCACTCCTATCATCTCCTCACTCATATAGTAGGCTATATGCTCCACTCCTATCATCTCCTCACTCATATAGTAGGCTATATGCTCCACTCCTATCATCTCCTCACTCATATAGTAGGCTATATGCTCCACTCCTATCATCTCCTAACTCATGTAGTAGGCTATATGCTCCACTCCTATCATCTCCTCACTCATATAGTAGGCTATATGCTCCACTCCTTTCATCTCCTCACTCATGTAGTAGGCTATATGCTCCACTCCTATCATCTCCTCACTCATATAGTAGGCTATATGCTCCACTCCTATCATCTCCTAACTCATGTAGTAGGCTATATGCTCCACTCCTATCATCTCCTCACTCATATAGTAGGCTATATGCTCTACTCCTATCATCTCCTCACTCATGTAGTAGGCTATATGCTCCACTCCTATCATCTCCTCACTCATGTAGTAGGCTATATGCTCCACTCCTATCATCTCCTCACTCATGTAGTAGGCTATATGCTCCACTCCTATCATCTCCTCACTCATATAGTAGGCTATATGCTCCACTCCTTTCATCTCCTCACTCATGTAGTAGGCTATATGCTCCACTCCTTTCATCTCCTCACTCATGTAGTAGGCTATATGCTCCACTCCTATCATCTCCTCACTCATATAGTAGGCTATATGCTCCACTCCTATCATCTCCTCACTCATATAGTAGGCTATATGCTCCACTCCTTTCATCTCCTCACTCATGTAGTAGGCTATATGCTCCACTCCTTTCATCTCCTCACTCATGTAGTAGGCTATATGCTCCACTCCTTTCATCTCCTCACTCATGTAGTAGGCTATATGCTCCACTCCTATCATCTCCTCACTCATATAGTAGGCTATATGCTCCACTCCTATCATTTCCTCACTCATATAGTAGGCTATATGCTCCACTCCTATCATCTCCTCACTCATGTAGTAGGCTATATGCTCCACTCCTATCATCTCCCCACTCATGTAGTAGGCTATATGCTCCACTCCTATCATCTCCTCACTCATATAGTAGGCTATATGCTCCACTCCTATCATCGCCTCACTCATATAGTAGGCTATATGCTCCACTCCTATCATCTCCTCACTCATATAGTAGGCTATATGCTCCACTCCTATCATCTCCTCACTCATATAGTAGGCTATATGCTCCACTCCTATCATCTCCTCTCTCATATAGTAGGCTATATGCTCCACTCCTGTCATCTCCTCACTCATATAGTAGGCTATATGCTCCACTCCTATCATCTCCTCACTCATATAGTAGGCTATATGCTCCACTCCAATCATCTCCTCACTCATATAGTAGGCTATAAGCTTCAGTCCTTCCAACTCTCTCTCCAAGGGCCTAAGAATTGCATTGTTTAAATGTGTACATGGTGGATTGAGCAGTCCTATGGAGACGGACTGTTCGCAGGTGGTAATAATGGTAAATAAAGTCTTCAGCATTATCTTTCCCCTCAATGAGGTGGTCAATATCAACCAACAGTTTACATTTCCACCCCAACATGATTTCAGGATATTCAAATATGTTTGGGGGAAAATGGAGAACTACAACACATTTTTCTGACAGAGATGATTGTATTCAAGGCAATTAAATGGAAATGGTGTTTGGATGTTGATTCAAATAGGTTACTCTCTCATGGGAAAAACATGTCACATTGATATCATCCTTCTTTTTCTAGGTTAAATTCTAGCACGTTTGATATTAAACATGAATTTGTCTAGTTCTGACAGGTAGGATACAGAGATGAGTAAGAACTGGTCAGATTCATCTAAGACATGATAATAATACACACATACAGTTGAAGTCGGAGATTTACATACACCTTAGCCAAATATATTTAACCTCTTGCTCCTACCCGACACGCAGGCGTCCCATCTAGACATCTGGAAATGCAAATGCACTACGCTAAATGCTAATAGTACTAGTTAAAACTCAAACATTCATTAAAATACACATGCAGGGTATTGAATTAAAGCTACACTCGTTGTGAATCCAGGCAACGAGTCAGATTTTTTAAATTATTTTCGACGAAAGCATGAGAAGCTATTATCTGATAGCATGTAACACCCCAAAAGACCCGCAGGGACGTAAACAAAATAATTAGCATAGTCGTCGCTACACAAACTGCACAAATAAAATATAAAACATTCATTACCTTTGACCATCTTCTTTGTTGGCACTCCTAGATGTGCCATAATCACTATTGGGTCTTTTTTTCGATTAAATCGGTCCATATATAGCCTAGATATCGATCTATGAAGACTGTGTGATAAACGAAAAAAAATAGCGTCTTATAACGTAACGTCATTTTTTTAAATGAAAAAAGTTGACAATAAACTTTCACAAAACACTTCGAAATACTTTTGTAATGCAACTTTAGTCTGGAAATAATGTCCGGGTAAATCTCAACCAAAATATCCGGTCGGAGACCGGAAGAAATGCGCTGCCTTGCCTCTGTTTGACCAAGAAACAAATAGTAGGCAAATGACAAGACTCTAGACAACGTGTGGAAGCTATAGGTATTGCAACCTCAGCCCCATTAAATGTGGTTCACCTTTATCAATGGGTTCAAGTCGCGCATGGATATATTTTTCCATTTTCAGTGATCAGATTTTCCTGCACTTTTCGATGAAACGCACGTTCTGTTATAGTCACAGCCGTGATTTAACCAGTTTTATAAACGTCTGAGTGTTTTCTATCCACACATACTAATCATATGCATATACTATATTCCTGGCATGAGCAGCAGGGCGCTGAAATGTTGCGCGATTTTTAACAGAATGTTCGAAAAAGTAGGGGGTAGGAGTAACAGGTTAAACTCCTTTTTTCATAATTCCTGACATTAAATCCGAGTAAACATTCCCTGTCTAAGGTCAGTTAGGATCAACACTTTATTTTAAGAATGTGAAATGTCAGAATTATAGTAGAGAATTATTTATTTCAGCTTTTATCTCTTACATCACATCCCCAGTGGGTCAAAATTTTACATACACTCAATTAGTATTTGGTAGTATTGCCTTTACATTGTTTAACTTGAGTCAAATGTTTTGGGTAGTCTTCCACAAGCTTTCCACAATAAGCTGGGTGAATTTTGGGTTTCTGAATCAGTGTAGTATAATGAAATGCTGACCAAGTGGTTGGGTTTTTTTTCTGGGAAAAGGAGAGCTTCACTGTCTCTCTTTGAAATGTTTTCTGGGGCTGTAATCTTGGAGGGAGCAAGTGAGATAGAGGCATATTTCTACCAAATTGAAAAGGCCTGGAAATGTTTTGGTTGTGTTTCACCTAGGGGTTGCAAATACCCACACGCAGCAAAAAGTGTTAGTTGATTTAAAAAAAAAATACTATGTTTGGATTGGTATGTTCTAATTCCTTTGAGTTTGAGGAGTTTTGCATTTTTCCTAGAGCCACGATATCTTAAAGGGGTACGTACACACACACGTGGAATTTTAGAAGTTTTATTTTCTGAGTTTTAATTAAACATGTGAATTTTTTTGATAAAGGGAATATTCTGGGAACCTGGGATACAACATGTTGAAAATGTTTGACGTTGTCACGTTCTGACCATAGTTCTGTTGGGTTTTCCTTGTTTTAGTGTTGGTCAGGACGTGAGCTGGTTGGGCATTCTATGTTGTGTGTCTAGTTTGTCCGTTTCTATGTATGGCCTGATATGGTTCTCAATCAGAGGCAGGTGTTAGTCATTGTCTCTGATTGGGAACCATATTTAGGTAGCTTGTTTTGTGTTTGGGTTTGTGGGTGATTGTTTCCTGTCTTTGTGTCTATTCACCAGATAGGACTGTTTTTGTTGTTGTTGTTGTTGTTTTGTAAATTGAAGTGTTCAATTTGGATTTGTTCTTAAATAAGATGAACACTCGCTGCACTTTGGACCTCCTCTTCTTCAGAGGAATCAAACCGTTACAGACGTTTTTTCTTTCATTTGTCTGATATAGTAAGAAACACTTCTTTGAAGGGGTGGAATGACTTTTGACCTCTGTCATGGCTTTCCTTTGGTCTGATCAGCCTCATGGGAGGGCCATTTGGATAATGAACTTGGGGTAATTTGTGATATTAATTTTAAGGTAATTTGTGTAATTGATCATTTTGAAATTACATATTTGTAATTTGAACCAATGAGAAGAAAGGGCATAGCCTTTGTGTAACGATAGTCTGTGGAAGGTGTGGACCAAAGGGCAGAACGTGTTCATGATTTTTATTTGACTGAACACTAAAACACAAAAATAACAAGAGAATAAATGAAACCAAAACAGTCCCGTAAGGTGCAAACACTAATACGGAAAACAACTACCCACAAGACACAGGTGGGAAAAGGCAACCTAAGTATGGTTCTCAATCAGAGACAACGATAGACAGCTGCCTCTGATTGAGAACCACACCTGGCCATACACACAGAAATAGAAAACACAGAACACAGAACACAAAAACATAGAATGCCCACCCAACTCATGCCCTGACCAAATTAAAATAGAGACATATAAAGGATCTCTAAGGTCAGGGCGTGACAGTACCCCCCCCCCAAAGGTGCGGACTCCGGCCGCAAAACCTAACCCTATAGGGGAGTGTCTAGGTTGGCATCTATCCACGGTGGCGGCTCTGGTGCGGGACGTGGACCCCGCTCCACCTTAGGCTTGGCCCCCTTAGGTGGCGGGACCCTCGCCTCCGACCCCGGACTTGGGACCCTCGCCGCGGGCCCTGGACAGGAGGACGACTCTGGCAGCTCCGGACAGGAGGGCGACTCTGGCAGCTCCGGACAGGAGGGCGACTCTGGCAGCTCCGGACAGGAGGGCAACTCTGGCAGCTCCGGACAGGAGGGGGACTCTGGCAGCTCCGGACAGGAGGGGGACTCTGGCAGCTCCGGACAGGAGGACGATTCTGGCAGCTCCGGACAGGAGGGGACTCTGGCAGCTCCGGACAGGAGGGCAACTCTGGCAGCTCCGGACAGGAGGGTGACTCTGGCAGCTCCGGACAGGAGGGCGACTCTGGCAGCTCCGGACAGGAGGGCGACTCTGGCAGCTCCGGACAGGAGGGCGACTCTGGCAGCTCCGGACAGGAGGGCGACTCTGGCAGCTCCGGACAGGAGGGCGACTCTGGCAGCTCCGGACAGGAGGGCGACTCTGGCAGCTCCGGACAGGAGGGCCACTCTGGCAGCTCCGGACAGGAGGGCGACTCTGGCAGCTCCGGACAGGAGGGGGACTCTGGCAGCTCCGGACAGAAGGGCGACCCTGGCAGCTCCGGACAGGAGGGCCACTCTGGCAGCTCCGGACAGGAGGGGGACTCTGGCAGCTCCGGACAGGAGGGCGACTCTGGCAGCTCCGGACAGGAGGGCGACTCTGGCAGCTCCGGACAGGAGGGCGACTCTGGCAGCTCCGGACAGGAGGGGGACTCTGGCAGCTCCGGACAGGCGGGCGACTCTGGCAGCTCCGGACAGGAGGGCGACTGGCAGCTCCGGACAGGAGGGGGACTCTGGCAGCTCCGGATAGGAGGGGGACTCTGGCAGCTCCGGACCAGAGGGCGAACCTGGAGGTAGGAGACGCAGAGACAGCCTGGTGCGTGGGACTGCCACAGCCTGGTTCTCAATCAGAGACAACGATAGACAGCTGCCTCTGATTGTGAACCACACCCGGCTAAGGTTATTTTGAAACTTCCACTAATTTTGGCTTTAGTAATGTTTAGTAACCTAGAAACATTTTATTTTCCCTTAGGTAGTCAGCTGTTGTTGTATGCAGTGTAAGAAATGTAACACAACAAGGCTGTGAAATTGATATAATAGTATTATTATAGGTTGTTGTTGAATACGGTTATAAAGTTAGCAAGAATAAGTTTAATAATGGTAGACTTATGTATTTAGGACATATTCTAAGTCAACAGGACAGGGATATATGACATCTGTAGTGATTCAGGATCATTTATCGAGATAAACTTTATCAACTAGGTAACAATCTTAGAGATTACTACCATAGACATGTTGATTTTTCTAAAAATCCATGAGTGCAGACAGGGAGACAGTGAGACATTTAGTCAATATTTGGAAACAGAACCCATATTTGATATGGACTGTTATAAGAAAGAGAGACAGACAGATAGAAGGAAGGGCAGACTGAGAAGCTCTCCCCCCACTGCTGAGACCTTGATGGTTTGGGAGTAGCATGAGGAGAGAGGATAGAAGTGACACAGAATGGGTAGATAACAGTTACTGAGTGGAGACCAGCATAGTTAAATTATAAACAGGACTAGATGGCAGAGTGTAAGGCTCTCCCGAGAAATGGGGGACAGAAATAATACCGTGACAGACAGAAAAGACAGAATAAGAATAAAAGGGGGAGATAATTTGGTTCACTTAGCTTTAGGATATTGATTCATGGATGGACTGTTAGCTCCATTGGTTTTAAAAATATGAAAGGAGAGGAGGCAGGTATTTTAGTTTTTATTTTAAGTGTATGGTTAGCAAATTTGCTAGGAAGAGATATGATGATTTTGTTGGAAGTAGTTGTTACCCTAACTATAAGAGGAATGTAAGCTTAGTTGGTTTCAGTAACTAATGTGTTAGACACTGAACCATTGCCCAGAAATTAGTCTGCACAACAGGCCGAAATAGTAGCATTGACTAGAGCCTGCGAAATAAGAAAGGAGAGAAAGGTTACTATTTACACAGACAGCACACGTGCATTTAAAACCATACAAAGCAGCACAGATACATCTTAAAGAAGACAAGACACTTGACAGAGAATTGTTACAGGATAGCCAAGAACGAACGCCCCAGGAAGAATTGGACATGTGGAAAATGAAAGGGGCGATCCTACAAAATAATGTCAGACATAAGGATAATTGACTAATCTTACCTAAGTCATTGTTTAGATATGCAGCAATATCAGGGAGGAAGGATGGTAAAGCAGGTTAGGAAAAAATAATAAAATAAAAAATAATGTGTAGAATATCATTCCAACATTTGGAAATGGACTTCATTGAACTATTCCGAAGTGAGGGGAAAAAGGGGTGTTTAACAATAATAGATAAGTATAGCAAACGGGTAGAAGCGTTCCCAACTTACTTGGCGAACACAATTATTAGGTCAAGATATTATCCCTAGAGTTGGTTTACTAGGATCTATTTCTTTAAATAATGGATGACATTTTAGCTAATCAGGTAGAACAAATAGAATGCCAGAGTTAGGGACCAGAACAGGTAGACATAGAAGTTGAAGATATACTAGCAGAATACATGAGAAGACTGTTTGTTAACCAGGTGAATTACAGGAGAAGGTGATTCACTCAATCCAACAAGGAGACTGGGTGTGGATTCAGTCCCTGCGGAGAAAAGACTGGAAGCAGCCACGTTGGGAAGGTCCATACCAGGTCTGTTAAACCACCGCCTTTGCCATTAGAATAGCTGAGAGAGTCACTTGGGTCCACGTTACCCACTGCAAAAAGGTATGTACACATACAAGCACTGCTGATCACACACAAAGTTAGAAGAAGAACTGAGTACCAACAGGGTGCGTGGGTTACCTCCTTAAGGAAGATTTCCTATCCCGACCGTTCATCACGATGTGTGCTCCTAGAGGTGTGAGTATGGGGTGGTACCTAACAGACCGACTAAAGGCAGGAGAGGGTTGGCGGTTTTTGGGAAGAGTAGGGACTCTGAGCTGCATCATAGTCTTGGTAACATTTCCGATACATCCAGATCCACCACCTTCCGGTACTAATTATTTGACACCGTTGTCATTGAAGTAAAAGATAAACTATATAATACCCTGATGAGTCACTTACAGAATAAGGACTAAAATAAAATCAAGATGTAGGATTAAAGGTAAACATTAAACAATTCCCTAGGAAAGGAAATAACTTTACAGGGATTGGGTTGGCCAGATTGAAGTACTCAGCCAACCCACCTCGGGTTCACTTTAACCTCCAATGACTCCCCATTCCGCATGAGGGAGCGTAATCATCGACTGACACTAATTAGCATAACGCAATGGACATAAATATTCCTAGAAAATATTCCTATTCATGAAAATCACAAGTGATATATATTGAGACACAGCTTAGCCTTTTGTTAATCACCCTGTCATCTCAGATTTTCAAAATATGCTTTACAGCCAAAGCTAGACAAGCATTTGTGTAAGTTAATCGATAGCCTAGCATAGCATTTTGTCCAGCTAGCGGCAGGTAATTTGCTCACGGAAATCAGAAATGCAATCAAATGAAATCATTTACCTTGGATGAGCTTCAGATGTTTTCACTCACGAGACTCCCAGTTAGATAGCCAATGTTCCTTTTTTCCCAAAATATTATTTTTGTAGGCGAAATAGCTCCGTTAGTTCTTCACGTTCGGCTGAGAATTCGCCCAGAAATTGCAGTCACGAAAACTCCGAAAAATATTCCAAGTTAGCTCCATAATATCGACAGAAACACGGCAAACGTTGTTTATAATCCATCCTCAAGGTGATTTTCAAATATCTATTCGATAATATATCCATCGGGACAAACCACCTGGTTTTTCAGTAGGACCTATTGGAATAATGGCTCACTCTGGGAGCTTATAGATACAAGAACGGCACTGAGAACTTAGATGATTTTAATGGCTGAAAGGGAATCGTTAACGTGACTGACTTAGGTTTGGAAGTACAGGAGAAAATGCTTAACCTCACAGCACCTATAACTGATGTAGGGTGGGCTCGTACCAGCAAAGGACGCATACGAGTGGTTAGGAACTTGCGCCCTAGGGTTATTGGTCCAACCAGTTCAAGTTAATCATCAGAGGCCGGTTATAGGAGGCTAAAGTAGGCACAGGAGCAGTTTTGACCAGGATGGGAGTAGCTTTGTCTAGATGGATGCTATTGGAAGATCCAGATGAATACAAAGCTAGGAATTAAAGGAGGTTAAGGCTTTACAACTACGTTCTTTTGGTAGTTGACAATAAATAAAAATGGGGATTGTATTAATTACATCTACAGTATTATAATTAACAGAGATTCATGAATGAAACCGGGGATGCAGTAAAGGGGTTCTATGAACAATTATCCGCCACCTCCCTCATGACCTGGTAAAATAGACTGACTCTCAATATGTTATTGGCAGAAAAGGGTGGGGTATGTAGGTTCATTGCTGTACATTTATTTTTTAATAACACAGCTCCAGACGGATCAGTGACCAAGGCCCTGGCCGGTTTGACCACATTAGCTCATGAGTTAGCAGAGAACTGGGGTGGATACTTCCCTGACTGGGTGGTCGATAGCATGTTTAGGAAATGGAAGAATATTGTAAGTAATGTATTGTGGGCTGCTTTCACCTGTATGAGTGTGTTGGTGTGGTGTGGATGCTGTTTGGTCCCATGTGTGAGAGATTTAATCACCAGAACTCTGGAGAGATCGATGACGCAACAGATGGTAAGATATGGACCGATTCCGAGCTCCGACCAGTGGGATGACGAATACAGGCCTCCAGGCCTAGGAGAATGCTCCGTTTATTTTAACCACGAGGAGCCAATGTTAGATGAGACTATCTTCAATGTTTTGACAGACTGTTCTTTCGTGAAGATTATGATGAAAATCCTAACAGGAAGAGTTATAATTGGATATAGGCCTAGAACAGTCATTGATGGGTATCGGATGTAAATGCATGTATGGGTTTTGTTTATTCTTGTATAACATTTATGATTCCATATGGTGTTTGATGTAACAGTGTGTATTATTTAGTCATTAAGGGTGGATTGATAAGGGAATTATATGCTTTAAGTTAATGAATAAAATATTCCACCCTGAAACCATATAATTGTATGACATGGATTAGAATAATAAAACTATAATCTGATGATGTGTGTAGTTCTAGTCAGAATTAGTACAAGGACCTTTTGTTCCTTTTTAGTATGTAAGCAGGGTGCAAGTGGGAAACAAATGATAAGAGGAGCTATCGACAGACAAGTTGTAATACTGTGTTCCTTAAGCTGTTAATCCTACCCCCTACTTTTTTGAACATTCTGTTAAAAATCGCGCAACATTTCAGCGCCCTGCTACTCATGCCAGGAATATAGTATATGCATATGATTAGTATGTGTGGATAGAAAACACTCAGACGTTTCTAAAACTGGTTAAATCACGGCTGTGACTATAACAGAACGTGCGTTTCATCGAAAAGCGCAGGAAAATCTGATCACTGAAAATGGGAAAATATATCCAAGGGGGTGGTATCCCAGGAGGTCCACCCCAGGGGGTGGTAATAGAGGGGAGGTACGTGATGCGACGTTGGCTTCCTCTGCTGGGAGTACACGAGCTGGGCACCCCGACATGGATAGCTCCAAGTGGAGATAACTAGGGGAAAGTGCCAAGCAGCCGTGGAGGCCACATAAGAGGAGCACTGTGGCACACCGCGAGGGAGAACCGGGAGAGACCAACACAGAGCCAAAGCTGAGAAGAAGAACTGAGCCAACACTATGTGATTTTCTTTGTTATGTTTATTTCATGGCCTAGTAAAGTTGTGTTTGCGGACTAAAACCTCCTTGTCTCTGTGTTAATCTCTGCACGCTCAACCCAACACCCCACGGTTGACCACTATATATCTATATATAATATATATATCCGCAAGTTCTCCCACTTAAAAAGACGAGAGAGGCCTGTAATTTTCATCATAGGTACACTTCAACTATGACAGACAAAATGAGAAAAAAAATCCAGAAAATCACATTGTAGGATTTTTAATGAATTTATTTGCAAATTATGGTGGAAAATAAAGCTGTTTTGCTATATGCTGAATGCACACTGTATATGCTAGATACAATTATATAGGAACTATTTTCATGGTGTTACATCATACCATGAAACATGGTACAGAGTTTTTCACATTACTACTTCATCAAGATTTCACCATCAGCAGCTCTGTACAAACTTTGTAAAATAAATACTTTTCAAAACCGCACCTCAGAGCTAATTGTTTTTGCTTTGTGTGCCAAACCAGTCAACAAGGGTGCTGAAAAAATTAATGCCATAATTGATTAATATTTTTAGCCACATAGTTAGAACAGAAGTCTAATGGAAAAAGTAATAACTTGTAATGCAAATTAGCTAATGTGATGAAGCCTTATTTGAAGTCAAACCTTTTGTTGTCAGGGCAACTGTTACTCTCTGTTTTTAAACCCAGCAAGGGACCTTTTACACTTTTCAACGTGATATTTTTGCTTGAATAATTCATCACACTATAAATCCACAAATGGTGCTGCCTTGGTCTGTGTGGCCCGCTGTTTAGTGCTATACTACTTCCTAAAGTGGGCTAAGACATTCCAAGCAGAGGTGCAACACATCACACGTACAAAAGGCAAGTCACAATTATAACACTGCTTTTATGAAGAAAAACATGGACAACGCTATGTCCGTATCAGTCAACAGGATGAACTGAAATCCAAATCTAAAATCCTAAAAATAAAGGTGAAAACGTAGATTATTTTACAGACCCATCAAACTGAAATCACCTATATAGAACAGTTTTAAATCATGCCCTCCAGTGCTATAGTAAAAGCCTGAGTGACCTACGGTATATGTTGCTTGGCAGTGGGACCTGACTGCGAGGCAGTACAGCAGCAGCAAACCTGAGCCTGGGTGATACGGAGGTCTGTGTGTCTGTGTGAGAGCAGGGTAAACTGATACCCCCGGTCTCTTTCCACACTGACCTAGGCCAACTGTGTAACAGGAGAGAGGGCAGGAGAGTGGACAGAGAGAGAATAAGAGAGAGAGTGAGAGAGAGTGAGAGGAAAGAAGGAAGAGACAAGAGTGAGAGGGAGAGTGAGAGAGTGAGAGACAGTGAGGGAGAGAGAGAGGGGGAGCGGGGCATAGGGGGAGAAGAAGAAGAGAGGGAGAGAGGAAAAGAGAGGAGCTGTTGTGTGGCTGCAGTGGCCAGACCAGACATTGTGGTGGTGTGCTCCATGCCTGCAGGGGCTGGATGATGGCCCCTCCACAGGGCCTGAACTCCTGTCAAGAGCCACACACGTAGAGACAAAAGATGCACACACACACAACCACACACACACTGAGAGGAAGACAAAAGCACACACACACACACACACACACACACACACACACACACACACACACACACACACACACACACACACACACACACACACACACTGTGTTCCATGCAATGGCACTAAGGCTACATTAAAACAGCAATATCCATCACACACCCCCACCAACAGAGGGAATGGCCACTCAGATATGCAAACTGTATCTCCTCATTTGCATAAATGACACCCATTGGCTACAAAACAGCCCATATGATTAGTCCAAGACATATACACCAACATACTAATAGAATCCTCACAGGCACACACCTGTAGAGTTTAACAATACTTTGACATACATAAACATACACCGCCGTGTATGGTCACAGGCGTTATCACAAGTAACACAATACTGTTTAACCTCCTAAACACTCCCCCATTTGTTGACTTGACTAATATTTTGCCCAGGTGACAACCAATCCGGTCCGTACATTTTCTGTTATCTTTTATATTCCACAGAGGGAGATAAGGATAGATGTTTCTGCTCTATACTGGAATTATGAAAACGTATGTGAGTGGAATGAAATATCTAAGATAAGGGCCATAGAGGACACACCTTAAGTATAATAATGAGAACCCTGATTCATTATTTAAAAAATAAACATCTTAGATTTTCTGAAGTGCCTCTTACAATGATTACTTGTTGGTTATTACTGCATTGTCGGAACTAGAAGCACAAGCATTTTGCTACACTCACACTAACATCTGCTAACCATGTGTATGTGAATTTGATTTGATTTGTGCCTCTTACAATGTCACATTGGTGTTTGGTGAGAAACACTCTAAGATACACCCTGTTCTTACAGTTTTTTCCAACTGCTTACACACTTTTTCAAAACTGTCTCCTTTTGTTCAAATCTCTACACACAATTCCCAAAACTGCACACACAAAATGCAAAATGCCTCACATCTCCTTCAAATGTAACACTTCATTCAAAATTACATAAACACATGTCAGAATGAAGCATTTGCATCAAATGACAAACACTGCTTTCATAAAAGGACATTTTTGGATATACCATGTAAACACTGTTGTTCTAAATCTAAAGCTCTTTGGTCTTTCATAGGCTTATATCTACATTTCAATACAACGTTCTACAGTGAAAGTAATCTGCTGAGAGGGGTAACAAGTACACTGTAAACACCAATGCAAATATTTATTAGGCCAAACATTACTGTTGTATACAGTAGCATACAACAAAACCATAAACATATGTAAACCAAAAGTATTTTCTTTAGAATACAGTAAAGAACACAATTGTGTGTGTGGGGTTCCGGGGGGCAGTCCAGGAATTGGTAGGGGGGAGGGCAGTCACCAGTGCTAAGCTATGCTTCATCTCTTCTCCGGCCTGGGTCTGGCCACAATACTTTGTCCACATCACAAGATACTTCCCTCGATGTATGACAAGAGAAAACGTATCTCCTAGCATGGCTTATCCAACCTTGGACAGAGGCAACCTCTATGTCCCCACATGGAGGGAAGTATCTCCTAGCATGGCGTATCCAACCTTGGACAGAGGCAACCTCTATGTCCCCACATGGAGGGAAGTATCTCCTAGCATGGTGTATCCAACCTTGGACAGAGGCAACCTCTATGTCCCCACATGGAGGGAAGTATCTCCTAGCATGGCGTATTCAACCCTGGACAGAGGCAACCTCTATGTCCCCACATGGAGGGAAGTATCTCCTAGCATGGCGTATCCAACCTTGGACAGAGGCACCCTCTATGTCCCCACATGGAGGGAAGTATCTCCTAGCATGGCGTATCCAACCTTGGACAGAGGCACCCTCTATGTCCCCACATGGAGGGATCTCCTAGTATCTCCACCCTCTAGCATGGCGTATCTCAACCTTGGACAGAGGCAACCTCTATGTCCCCACATGGAGGAAGTATCTCCTAGCATGGCGTATCCAACCTTGGACAGAGGCAACCTCTATGTCCCCACATGGAGGGAAGTATCTCCTAGTATCTCCTAGCATAGCGTATCCAATCTTGGACAGAGGCAACCTCTATGTCCCCACATGGAGGAAGTATCTCCTAGCATGGCGTATCCAATCTGGACAGAGGCAACCTCTATGTCCCCTCCTAGCACATGGAGGAAGTATCTCCTAGCATGGCGTATCCAATCTTGGACAGAGGCAACCTCTATGTCTCCACATGGAGGGAAGTATCTCCTAGCATGGTGTATCCAACCTTGGACAGAGGCAACCTCTCTGTCCCCACATGCGTCCTCCATTGCCTGGAGAAGCGGCATGCGGGCATAGGGTTGGCGATCATACACTTTCCAGCTCCAGGCTGAGAAGAATTCCTCTATGGGATTTAGAAAAGGTGAATATGGAGGTAGGTACAAAACTAATTGTGGATGGATGGCAAACCAGTTTTGGACCAGAACAGCCCGGTGAAAACTAAGATTGTCCCATAAAACCACAAATCTAGCAGGCTCCTGATCTGGATCAGGGACAAGCATTGTGTAAATTGCATCCAGAAAAGTGAGCATATGGCCGGTGTTGTACGGACCCAGTGTGGCATTTTGATGGAGGATGTGCCTCTCTCATGGTCAAACCGTGGTTGATCACATGATCAACAAGTGTTAACCTAATCTCATCAGAGATGGCTCTCCTTCCTTTTCTTCTTTGTCCTCGTCCTCTTCTTCCTCTTCCTCTCCCTCCTACTCCTCTTGCGCTCTGCCCATTGTTGGCATCCATTTTTCAAAACAGGTAATCTGACCTTTGACCTATTTATAGGCCTATACTACAGTAAAGCAGTGATTGGTTAGTGATCAGTTAAGCTATTAGTGTTTGCACATGTGAGGAGTGTGTGTGTGTGACCTGGTGAATAAGTGTAGCATTTTGATTGGTTGTGTTTGGAAAAGGAAAGCAAGTCCACTTCCTGTTAGATTTTTGTGTTTTAGGTAGAGAATTGTGTGTAGTGTTTTGAAAAAAGTGTTTTATGCAATTGACAACTGAGTCAAACACTGAGAAATAGCTTATGGTTTTGGATATTTGGTGTGTAGTTTTGCACTTTGAGTGAGAGGTTTCAAAAATCGTGTGACATGAAAAGATTTTGTGTGTAAGCAGTTGGAAAAAACTGTAAGATAACCTGATGAGGGTATGTGAACTACGAACTGTGTCTGGTCAATGCTTCTCAACCACCTCTCACCCTGTTAACGTTTCATGACGACTTCCATGACAGCTTCCACGACAGCATCCATACTGCCTTTGAAAGCTGATATGAATTCCCTGCATTTTGCCCATCAAGGGCCGGCTTTACATTACATTACATTTAAGTCATTTAGCAGACGCTCTTATCCAGAGCGACTTACAGGGGCCAATGTTCCTGTCTCCGAACATGGAGGGAGTGAGGGGGCCAAAGGTTACATTAATCCACATCAACAGAGTCAAATGATTTACGCCCTGTGCAAGCAAACGCCACTGCCATGGGCTCTGTGTGGCGGCGGAGTGGAGGTCTGCAAGCCCATTGCCAGCTAAACTAGCCTGACCCTCGTCACTCTTCTCCTTATCTGTCTCTCGGCTGTCCGCTCCTCATTACTCTTGTATTGGTGATCTCGTGTACTGTATTTGTATGTGTATGTGTTTTGATAAATGTGTGTCTGTGTCTGTCTACTTGAGTGTATCAGTTTGTCCGTGCTATCAAGTAAAAATGCATGTGCCTGATTATGTGTTTCTTTCTGTGTGTGTGTGTGTGTGTGTGTGTGTGTGTGTGTGTGTGTGTGTGTGTGTGTGTGTGTGTGTGTGTGTGTGTGTGTGTGTGTGTGTGTGTGTGTGTGTGTGTGTGTGTGTGTGTGTGTGTTAGACTCAGTCTGGGAAAAAGACAGAGCAGGCTCTCTCACACACACAGCCCTGCCCATGAGTTCCAATCAATAGCCAGCCGGTCCCCGCGGTTGCCCCGAGCAAGCTGTTTGAAAAGTCAGAGTAGCATGAAATGGCCATTATTAAATGACTGGAACGGACACATATAGAAGGCTATGCATTAAGAGAATAAGCTCATCAATTAAGGGATCAGACCATTAATAGTTCTGGATGAAACTGGCATCTGATCACAGATTACATGCACAGGAAATAAGATCCATTCACTCATTGGTGGTGCACTCATTCACTGTATGCTGTGAAAATATAGAGCTCCAATGACAGGTTGACTGTTTGTAACTCCACAAATTTCAAATGTGTTTGTGCCCCAGAGAGTTTTTATGAAGCACATCTCTTTTATCCTCTCTCTCCCTGGCCATTCAAAGGGAGAAACAGCTCAAATATCTCTATTCGGTGTTCGAAAAAGCCCAACATCCAGTGAAAATTAGATTGAAAAGGCAAGCGACAGCGAAGCTCATTAGTATTCAACACGCTGTGTAATCGAGGTCCCTCTCAGTTCAGTGACCTGCTTCGGTTCAGACTCTATCGCCCGCGTCAATTTCTAAATGAAATGGCACAGCAGTAGACTTTGTACTCTTCCAGGCACTACTTTCCTTTTTTCGAATAGCACAACACATTTATTCCAGCTCAGGGAAGATCACCGAAACAGACTTGCTTATTTCAACACACTTCTGAGTGAACATTGGCACAACGTTCACCTTTGGAGCCCTGGGCTTATTTTTTATGATTTTGTGTGCTAGCTTGTTTTTAATATGAATTATTTACCCCTGAGAGACAATGCTAAGATACCAGGGGCCTCGTTTGCTCTTCGTTTTACAGCTGGTCAGGCAGAAATACAGCTTCTGAACGCAGAGTCACTCTGACAGCTGGGAATTGCCTTTTTTTTGTTCCAATTTTGCCTTCCCATTCCATTCCCAATTCATTCCCATTCCATTTCCATTCCATTCCCAATCCATTCCCATTCCCATTCCATTCCCAATTCATTCCCATTCCATTCCCAATTAATTCCCATTCCATTCCAAATCCATTCCAAATCCATTCCCATTCCATTCCCAATTCATTTCCATTCCATTCCCAATCCATTCCCATTCCATTCCCAATCCATTCCCATTCCATTCCCAATCCATTCCCATTCCATTCCCAATCCATTCCCAATCCATTCCAAATCCATTCCCAATCCATTCCCATTCCATTTCCAATTCATTTCCATTCCATTCCCAATCCATTCCCATTCCCATTCCCATTCCATTCCCAATCCATTCCCATTCCCATTCCCATTCCATTCCCAATCCATACCCAATCCATTCCCATTCCATGCAAGCATCGGAAAACACACAGAGCTACGGTACATCCAGCAAAAGGTTACAGAGTACCTGGACTGTAGGGATGCGTAGACACTTATTTCTGACGGCTTGGCCGGGTTGGGTTGAATGCAGAATACACATTTCAGAGGAATGCATTCAGTTGTACAACTGACTAGGTATCCCCCTTTCCCTTTCCCTTTCTCTCGACCTTGAGGCTTGATTCTTGATTCCGGCAGTCCACAGTGTGTACGAGGGTGTATCGATCCCGCTCTCTCCAAATTCACCCACGCAGAGACACAGCACCGCACTCACTGGTTAACCCTTGACCTTTTGGTATAGGAACTACATGATACCTCGGAGTAAGAGTGTTGTGGAATTTACCTCGCTACATGGTAACTGAGTGGGAGGACTTCTGATTACTAAAGTATCTGGTCCCTGGGTGATGCATTCAATCATTTTGAAGCTAATGTAAATAAATGTTAAATGGTTGGCTAATATAAGCCAGCAGGCTACATTTTACTCATCAGCTTGACTTTTTACATGTTCTTATTGGTACCTTCACACACTTGATCAGTACACTTAAAGTAATAATAGTAAAATAATACTTATGGTAGTCCCTATAGACTTATGATAGTACCTATATACTTTTGGTAGTACCTTTATATTTATGATAGTACCTATATACTTATGGTAGTACCTTTATATTTATGATAGTACCTATATACTTATGGTAGTACCTTTATATTTATGATAGTACCTATATACTTATGGTAGTAAGTGTCCCTGAGACGCAACCTCTGCTATGATTAAGAAATATCACTTTGGTATGTCACCTTAATTGCTGAAGTTCTTGAAGCTTTACTCAGCACTAGGGCTGTGGCGTAAAATTTGTCAGCCAGTGATTTTCAAGCAAAGAGCTAATGGTAATTGACCGTTAATAAACATAAAGATATTAAGCACTTCCTGGATTCCACACATAGCCTACAAGCCACTGATGCAGACCTTTGGAACATCTACCTTTTAAGAAGTCTAATAAATTGATATAATATAGCCTACACCTTCACAATAAATACATTATTTATTTTAGACAGGTCTAAAAAAAAACATGATATGAAGAAAATATAGTCTATTTCAGAAGAACAGAATAGCATACTCTGAGTACAGCGGGTTAATGTGCTTAATTTAAATAAGTTATTTGGCCACTTTAATTGTGATACAAACCGTATCAAAACATATAGGCCTATGGGCTAGGCTACATGAGGTGTGCGACTATGTTTTAAAAACGTAGCTAAAAAAAAGGTATTGTTTCTTATGCTAGTCATCATTCACAAGCAAGAAAAAATGCATGTCATCTATGCACTTAAATAGTGAATGGAGGACTCTTTTCCCGTGGTTCATTTTCATGCCAGCCAGGTAGGCTATACTCCTGTTGTAAAGAGAAGCAATGTGCTTAATATTAGGAAAGTTGTGAATAAATCCAGTAGGCCAAGCCTATAGAAAGCTGATGGGATCCGCCTCTTTTTTAATAGAGGCCATCACTCTGTTTTCTCGCGTAATTGCAAAGCCTATAGAAATGTTGCGCAACATGAGCTTATGGGCACTCATGAAGTGTTTGATTAGATTTTCAATTACATCTGAATTGATGTCAGAGTGATTAGAGGGACAATAGAGTGCAGAGTACCAGGCAGTTAGCTAGTTTGGTAGGCTACTAATGACCATCAGCAGCATCAGAAATTGGAGAAGCCTAATTACCGGTCATGTGGAATTTGACTGCCTTTATGACTGATGAGTGCTGCTGTGGTGGTAATACGTCATCAAAACAGACTTACTCAGAACCACACTGAAGCAGGTATACATCGTCTGCAAGGAAATTAAATATGGAGAGTGTTTTGATTATACAGCAGGAACCATTACTTGACATGAACTTCCCCTTACCTCCAGTGTCCTCACAGAAAAGATGATGGGCCTTAAGTGGGTGAGAGTTTTTACCTATTTATTTTCTGCTTGTCTGCTACATTTATTCCGAAAAAAATTGGATGTTTGAGAGCCTCTCTAAAGTCTCTAGTCAGCCGACCCTCACTCGACCCACAAACGTCCCTCTCAGCTTGTTTGCTATTTAGCAGGATATTCTAATGAAACCATCATCTGTCTGACCTGGGTGGCAATGATAGCACAGGGAAATGCTTGACAGGCTTAAGCTTCTGTAGCTACCTACCTTACGGGATTTTAGCATCAAATGTGACGATACAGCAGTAAGACATTACAATACAGCAGAGCCATATCCTGTAGGGTGTTTAACTGTTCGTAGCTCTTATCGGACCATTGAAAACTTTTGGTCTGATTGGCCAACAGTCCCTGTAGGGGCTCGGAGGGTCTAGGCATAACTGGTATCTTACTGACACCAGCGTTGTACTGCCCTTCTATCTCCTCCCCGACTGCTTCCTCTTCATCAACCAGCTCAGAAGACAAACAAAAACCCGGTTTAGATTAGATACCAGCAAAGCCTGCTGGCACACATGGATTTGTGAAAGAGCGAGGGGAGGCCTGTGGAAGGCTGCTGCCGGGCCTTGGGCCAAGGTTTGGATCCCCGGACGACTGGCGTCCTTCCAGCTCAGAGGAGCGGGCGTTCCATGGAGCTCTGTGCGCTCCCCACACACAGGAGAGAGCCATAGACATCTGTATAATGTGTTAGAATGAGAGAGAGGGAGATAGAGAGAGGGAAAGAGGGAAGGACAGAGGAAGAGAGAGAGAGAGAGAGAGAGCAAGAGAGAGCAAGAGAGAGTAAGATGCGGCTGGCTCTCACACAACAGGACATCCTTCCACACACATTACACATGTCTGCTCCAATCCACTCACACAGCCAGGACTACACTCACACCACAGCTCCAATCCCTCTGACTGACAGCCCATACCTGGGATCCCTCTGTGCTGTTAGGTATCGGCTGGCAAAGGACCGCTAGAATGTTCCAAAGTCACACTGCAATATAATTATTCCTAGGCATTAGTGTTTGGGAGTTATACTTACAATAGGGCAAGGGTTGGCATAGGATCGAAGGGGGTAATCTTATTGGGATGAGAGACAGGAATTACAAAACAGAGACAAGAGAGTACACCCTCTGTTTTCTCTGCCATGTGGAAACATGGCTTCCAAAGGAAGATGAAGCCAATGTGGCACTGACATCACACTAAACGCTAAAGCTGTTTCTATCTCAACGAGGGCAAACTTAACTTCTCTAGGGTAGGGGGCAGCATTCGGAATTTTGGATGAAAAGCATGCTCAAATTAAACGGCCTGCTACTTGGGCCCAGAAGTTATGATATGCATATAACTGGTAGAGTTGGATAGCAAACACTCTAAAGTTTCCAAAACTGTTACAATAGTGTCTGTGAGTATAACAGAACTGATTTGGCAGGCGAAAACCTGAGAGAAATCCATTCAGGAAGTTTTTTGAGGGAGGTTTGTAGTTTTAAATTCAATGCCATTACAGTATCCATTGACTTGCAGTTCCTATCCCTTCCACTAGATGTCAACAGTCTTTAGAAATTGTTTCAGGCTTGTATTCTTATAAATGAGGGAGTAAGACCATTCTGAATGAGTGGACACTGACGTGTCACTGAGCTTTTTTATGCGCAATCCCGAGAGAGTGCATTTCTTGTTTACCTTTTATATTGACGACGTTATTGTCCAGTTGAAATATTATGGATCATTTAGGCTGAAAACAACCTGAGGATTGGATATAAACATCGTTTGACATGTTTCTATGAACTTTACGGATACAATTTGGATTTTTTGTCTGCCTGTTTTGACTGCGTTTGAGCCGGTAGATTACTGAAGAAAACACGCAAACAAAACTGAGGTTTTTGGATATAAAGAGACTTTATCGAACAAAAGGAACATTTATTGAGGAAATGAATGTCTTCTGAGTGCAACCATATGAAGATCATCAAAGGTAGGGGATTCATTTTATGTCTATTTCTGAGTTTTGTAACTCTTCTGCTTGGCTGGTTACTGTTTGTAATAATTTGTCAACTGGGCTATGTTCTCAAATAATCATAATGTATGTTTCGCAGTAAAGCATTTTAAAAATCGGACACCGTGGTTGGATTCACAAGAAGTTAATCTTTATATCTATGTAAAATATGTTTTGGTTTCTGAATTTTTATAATGAGTATTTCTGTATTTGAATTTGGTGCTCTGCAATCTCACTGGATGTTGGCTAGGTGGGACGCTAGCCACATACCCTAGAGAGGTTTAAAGAAAATCCAACAAAAATACCAACACATTGCTGTGATTAAAACATGTCCTCAAGTGCTGGCGACTGTTCACTTATAAAATAAATAAAATAATATACAATGAGTGTACAAACATTAGGAACACCTTTCAAATGTTGAGTTTTGTCCTCAGAACAGCTTCCATTCCTTGGAGCATGGACTACAAGGTGTCGAAAGCATTTAACAGGAATGCTGGCCCATGTTGACTCCAATGCTTCCCACAGTTGTGTCAAGTTGGCTGGATGTCATTTGGGTGGTGGACCATTCTTGATACACACGGAAACCTGTTGGAGTTCTTGACACAACCGGTGCACCTAGCACATACTCCCATACCCAGTTCAAAGGCACTTAAATATTTTGTCTTGTCCATTCACCCTATGAATTGCACAAATACACAATCCATGTCTCAATTGTCTCCCGCCTTAAAAATAATTCTTTAAAAAACCTTTCTCCTCTCCTTCATCTACACTGATTGATGGAGATGTAACAGTAGACATCAATAAGGGATCATAGCTTTCACCTGGTCAGTCTATACCGTGGAAAGAGCAGGTGTTCCTAATGTTTTGTACACTCAGTGTACACAAGTAGGGGAGTCACAGCTTTCTGGGAAAATATTACAATTATAATGGTACACAGGCTTGTGCTGTATGACTGGAGTTGACTTTCAACTGCGTCACTCGAAAAATTCCTATCAATAATTTATCTCCATGGAGACGCATGTCAAGTTGGTGCGGTTGGACACCTCATGCATATAAAACGATCAGACAAAACAAAAAGGGCTGCATCATCAAGTGTAAAAGAGCACTAACAGCCCAACCATCGGAGTCCTCCACAGCCCTGTAATATCCATTGAAGTTGTCAGCCTTGATCACGATACTGAGTAGCTTGTTGACTGTGCCTGTTGAAGACACATTATTACGACTGCACTACGTACACCACAAAGTGGGCTTGGCTCACCGCATGAAATCTTTAGTTTCCAACGCAGCTAGCTAAAGTCAGATAATGGCACTAATGAAGATCTTGTATCAGTTATTAACGGGACAGGATTTGTTATTAGTTAGAATGAAGTTCCATGCCACTCACATTAAAGAATGAACGACTTCAGATTTGTCTAGGGCCTTAGAAGAGTGTGAGACTAGATGTCTGAGTGATGTTCCATTTTGATCACTTCTAATGACGTGATCAGAAGACTTATCGTCATGACACTGAAATGGAAGGCTGCAGGAAAACTAGTGTGATTCGTTAACATGGGGCAAGCTGCTGAAGAGTGGCCAGGAGTGACAAGCAGCCAGGGGTGATGAGTGCTGGGGTGACGAGCAGCAGTGGGTGTGTGTCTACACATGTAAGTGTTGAATTATTCATCATTAAGTGACAAAATAAAAAAAGATCTCGCCAAGATGAAATTAAATTGACATAATTTATGAGGCCAACACATTTTCAAATGTTTGAATAGTTTAAGGAATACTATATTATGGCACATTCTTAGCTAAAACTGGTCCTGTTTTAATTTTTAGATGAATAACTCATTAATAATCATAACGATAGTGGTCCCGACGAATAGTATGCAGATCATTCCTCTATAATAGATTGACCAACACGCTATGGCAAATTACATCTACAATGAGAATGGGACACTGGAAAATAGCTCTTTATCTAAGCCTGGTTCTTCATATCTCAAGGACATCAGACTGGCCTCTGCTCAGTACCCTGCATTGTCACTAGCCAGCCTCCACCCAGTACCCTGCACTGAACTTAGTCACTGTCATTAGCCAACCTCCACCCAGTACCCTGCATTGTCACTAGCCGGCCTCCACCCAGTACCCTGCACTGAACTTAGTCACTGTCACTAGCCGACCTCCACCCAGTACCCTGCATAGTCACTGTCATCAGCCAACCTCCACCCAGTACCCTGCATTGTCACTAGCCGGCCTCCACCCTGTACCCTGCACTGTCACTAGCCGGCCTCCACCCAGTACCCTGCACTGAACTTAGTCACTGTCACTAGCCGACCTCCACCCAGTACCCTGCACAGTCACAGTCACAAGCCGGCCTCCACCCAGTACCCTGCACAGTCACAGTCACAAGCCGGCCTCCACCCAGTACTCTGCATTGTCACTGGCCGACCTCCACCCAGTACCCTGCATTGTCACTGGCCGACCTCCACCCAGTACCCTGCATTGTCACTAGCCGACCTCCACCCAGTACCCTGCATTGTCACTAGCCGACCTCCACCCAGTACCCTGCATTGTCACTAGCTGGCCTCCACCCAGTACCCTGCATTGTCACTAGCCGACCTCCACCCAGTACCCTGCACAGTCACAGTCACAAGCCGGCCTCCACCCAGTACTCTGCATTGTCACTGGCCGACCTCCACCCAGTACCCTGCATTGTCACTGGCCGACCTCCACCCAGTACTCTGCATTGTCACTGGCCGACCTCCACCCAGTACCCTGCATTGTCACTAGCTGGCCTCCACCCAGTACCCTGCACTGAACTTAGTCACTGTCGCTAGTCGGCCTCCACCCTGTACCCTACCCTGTCACCAGCTGGCCTCCAACCCATACCCTACACTGTCACTAACCGGCCTCCACCCAATACCCTGCCCAGTACCCTACCCTGTCACTAGCCGGCCTCCACCCAATACCCTGCCCAGTACCCTACCCTATCACTAGTCGGCCTCCATCCTATACCCTTCCCTGAACTTACAAACAATATATTTATTTTGATTTGTGCGTTGTCCCTATCAGATACATTATACCTATCGTATATCATAAATAATAGATTCCCCTATAGCTTTTTATGGTAATAATTTTATGTTGACTGTCAATCATAATCCCCCAATGGACACCTCCTCTGTCAAGAGAGTGGCAACCAATTGCTGATGGAGTTTTGTCTGATCATTTTTATTAGGGTATCAGTATTCTCCAGAACCAGTTACGCAGTTCACAAACAAAATCTACCCTCATATCAAATATGTCTAGGCACACACTTCAAACAGAGGCTGGTATAAATGCGCATGATTGTGGACAAAGCATACATGAACATTTTAAGCTATTGTCCTGGAGGGTGTGCAAATCCACGTGTCTGTTTACCCTCTGTAAATGGAACGCATGCTGAAAGATGCACAACACACCCTGTTTGTTGACAGGGGTTAAGGTTTAGGGAAGCGGATGATTTTGAATCTCCATTTATTTGGGGCTCTGTCGAGGCACGAGTGAAATGCATGCTGGGTCTCCACACAACTCAGCGCTAATGGAGTTCAATGCCCCCACTGCTTCCCCTCTAGCCTTTCATTACAGTGGGGATACTTTTCTGTGTGTGTGTGTGTGTCCTAAAAGGGAACAAGCTTACTTTATTTTTGATTGCACCTGCCAATATCCCCTTGTGTCTTACAGGACTCCTGAGTGGCGCAGCTGTCTAAGACACTGCATCTCAATACTGGAGACGTCACTACAGACACCCTTGTTCAATTCCAGGCTGTATCACAGCCGGAAGTAATTAGGATGACATAGGTCAGTGCACAATTGGCCCAGCGTCTTTAGGGTTTGGCTGGGGTAGGCCGTCATTGTAAATAAAAATGTTTTCTTGTCTAGTTAAATTAAATGTAAATAATAATGCTACAGGCCAGTCCATTGGCTGCTAACACTACATATTTTATCTTCCCTCACAGTTCTGTCACGTGTGCTCCCTCTCTGGGCCCCTAGGTCACCACACTGCCTGTTATGGCACACACCTGTCACCTTCGTTACGCGCACCTGCACGTCAACACTCACCTAGACTCCATCACTTCCTTGATTACTTGCCCTATATATGTCACTCCCTTTGGTTCCTTCCCCAAGTGTCATTGTTTCTGTTTCCTGTGTTAGTGAGGTTAGTAAGGTAGCAAATGGTATCAAAGCATGCTACCGGCCCATGGAATCACCTTACATTTCAACACAGAGAATGGCCGTTCTGGACAGGTACTGTATGACATCATGGTGGCGTAGCTGAAATATACACCTCTCTTCTTTTCACCTGGATGGTTCTATAGGTTCCCACTGCCCCACGTCTTAGCTGTAAACACAGTGTCCACTTCATCACCAGTCCCTGTGGTGCGCGGTCTAAGGCTCGAGGAAAGAGATGCTTCTTCAGGGATGCGCATAAAGGACAGCTACAATTTATCCTGTCGGGGTCACCAATCTGAAGTTTGAAGTTTTAGTCCTGTGATAAAACTCAGTTCTTGTCAGGGCCATGAGCTTGGATAAATGGTGTTCAGTAGAATGCAGTTCAGATGTGCTATATACTGTTCAATTGCCCTTTTCCCACTGTATTTCTCTCTTACGCTGTCATAGTGGCCAGCATTCCAGATCTATCACGCACTCTCCACCTTGTTTCCTGTAATAGATGGGACATGGCAGCAGATGAAATCCAAGGTCATGCTTTCTAGCTCTGCAGCCATTTATTAATTTGCTAAGGGAAATGAAGCCTGACATGAGAGAGCCACTCCAGAGGTCATTTGGGAGGGTAATCAAACTGATCCATTTACTGAACGATGTGGAAAGCATCACATCTACACCGCATGTATGTGTGTCTGTGTGTGTGTGTGTGGGGGGGGGCACATTTTAGAAATTTGGCCAGCATCGTCCAATCAAATTGTACACACATGTTTACATCTATGAGTGAAGAGACTATTTCACTGTGCTGTCCTAAGTGACTGTAAGACTTAACAGAGATAGATAATGCAATGCAACCTCTATTTAACCCATCCACATATACAGAATAATCAACCTTATACCCATTCCAGGGTCCAATCAATCATTCAAATAATAATGAATCCAGGCTCCATTTCTAATGTCCTCCTGGTCTGTAATTGATTTCCAGGAACTGAAGCAGAACAAATATAGACACAAATTGCCCTATTTTTCAGTCTTTAGACTGCTACATTAACTGGGAAATATATTTTTCATAAGAGCTTCTTAGAACGGAATGAAGTGCATAAAAACGTTCTACCGTAGCCATTTGCTATTCTTGAAATGAATTAGAGTTTGGTCCCCAGAGGGACTGGGGCCTGTTTTTTTGCTGATTCCACACTGATTTGCGAGGAGGGACAAGGCAAGCACAGCAGCCAGAGGTCCTGAGTGTGTTGTCAGCCGTGTGCTGTAAATGCATAGAATTACAATGTAAAAGTGCAGTATCTGTCTTCAACATCTGTATAGAATACGCTGGACTGAATAACTAATGAATTGAACACATCAATTGGATGAGAAAGCCAAACAAACCACGGAAGTACAGTGAACATGAATAACAAGTATTGTTTAATTACTTGGGAATTATGACTCTGGGTCCGGGCACAGTAGCCAGTTCAAGCTCCGCCTCCAGAGAATGACATAAAGTAGTATGCAGATAGAAAAGAAGTGCAATCTGTACAGGGTTTAGAAACACATCTGAACCATATTCATTCTTTGGAAGAGAAGTACAGTTGAGTTCCAATACAACCATTTCAAACTGAACACTCAAACTCTTCATATCTCTGCCAAGAACACAAGGGGTTATTCAAGTTACCAGGTCTAATTTCTATTTTGCTGGAAATTAGTCCATAGCGATACAATCATTTGAAGAGACTGATAAAAAAAAGTGACAAATTGATGGTCACGCGTCACTGGGTCCGATTTCTTGGGAGCTGTGGTTAATTCTGTCTACTGTGGTGTGGGCTGTGTTCACTCTGTTGCGCAGTGGGCAGCCCTGCCTCCAGAGAACCCAGCCGTCTGGAACCCCACTGACACAAAACGGTCAGAAAAGTCTGATGTGCTGAACAAGCACTCACCACTCGCTATTGCACTGCAATTTCATCATCCGCTGCCCGATTTGATAGGCATGTCCTCTTATTAGAAAACCTGGGGGGTGGTCAGAGAAATCGAGAGCATCTTCATCAAAATGCAAGATGAAACACCCGCAGTGAGCACAAGGTCAGCTCGATTGCAAATTCAACAATTATATAAATAATACATGTTTTGGAAGTACAAATGACTTCTATACTTCTGAGAAATCTGTCTCAATTGCTGGAATTTGAGCGTATTGGCGAATACGGTTACTGGGGTTTCTGTTCCTGCTTTCGTACCAATTCATTAATTTCGGGGTATGTACCTCACCCGAGGGGGACAGAGGGAGCAGGTAGTGGTGTCTATTCAGCAGCCTGATGCTCTGGGGGTAGAAGCTATTGGCCAGTCTTACAGTTTTTGCCATGATGCTCCAACACTGTTCAGGTGTTATAGGGCAGTGTGCAGTGCAATGGCGATTGTGTCTTGATGCAGCCCGACAGTATGCTCCTGATGGTGTCCATGTGGTTTTTTACAATTTCAGCTCCTCTGAGATGTGTACACTGAGGAACTTGATGTTTTTCATCATCTCTATGGTGGCCCCGTTGATGAGGATGGGGGCATGCACTGACTGGTTCCTCCTGAAGTCCACAATCAGCTCCTTTGTTTTTCTGACATTGAAGGAGAGGCTGTTTACCTAGGACCACGCCGTCAGAGTGCCTACCTCATCCCTGTAGACCTTCTCGTCGTTGTTGGTGATCAGGCTTACTACTGTCGTGTTGTCAGAACTTGACAATGGAGTTGGAACTGTGTGATGCCATGCAGTCGTGGGTATACAGGGAGTACAGGAGGGGACTGAGGACACACCCTTGTGGGGTCCCCAAATTGAGAATCACTGTCATGGAGGTAATGTTGACTACCTTCTCCACCTGGGGGAGGCCAGTCAGGAAGTCCATGACCCAGTTGCATAGGGAGGAGTTCAGACCTTGGGCTGTGATCTTTGTAATGAGCTGATAGGGCACTATGGCACTATGGCATTGAAGGCCGAGCTGTAGTCCTTTTGTCTAGGTGGGTGAAGGGAGTGTGCAATTCAATGGCGATTGCGTCGTCCGTGTACCTGTCAGAGTTGTAGGCGCATTGGAAAGGGTCGAGTGTGTCGGTGAGGGAGGAGGTGATGTGGTCTTTGACTAGCTCTCGAAGCCCTTCATGATGACGGAAGTGAGTGCTAGGGGTCGGTAGTCATTCAGATCAGTTACTTTTCCTTTCTTGGGCAAGGGGATGATATTGGACATCTTGAAGCAGGTGGGGAAAGATATCATATCATAAAAATAATATACATTTCTTTCATTTTTGTCTTAATTTAAGGTTAGGGGTAGGAATAAGGTTAACAGTGTTGCTAAGGTTAGGGTTAATGTTAGGGTTAGGTTTAAAATAAAATATAAATAAGATAAAGCAATAAGACTGCTAAATAGTTAGATAAATTGTTAACCAATAGTTACCCGGAATGTCTACATTGACTACATTTATTTTTGCACTAACTATTTTCGCTCATCACATACACTGCTGTTCCAGTTTATAATCTACCTAAAATGACATATCTACCTCAATTACCTCGTACCCCTGCACATCGACTCGGTACTGGTACCCCGTGTATATAGTGAAGATCTCGTTACTCATTGTGTATTTATTCTTTGTGTTATTATTTTTCTATATCTTCCTCGTGTCATTTATTTTTTCTCTCTGCATTGTGGTGAAAGGCCCATACATAAGTATTTCACTGTTAGTTTACACCTGTGTTCACGAAGCCTGCGATAAATACAATTTCATTTGATTTCCTAGCATTCTTCTAAAAGGCTACTCCCGATCTGCTCCAATCAAGACCATTATTCATTTCAACAGCTTGAACAATGGATTGTGTCTGGATAATTGTTTTAATTAGCAAAGTGCTCTTTACATTGCATTGAACCAGTTTAAGTGAAAAACCACCCATACTAAAAGACGGCAGACACGTCACATGAAACAGAAAAATAAAAGAAATCTCTTTAACACAGACAATCCTCCATGTGCTGTAAAGTAGTTCCAGCGGGAATTAGGCGGAAACCAATGAAACCGTGAGTCCTTCCGCTTCTGGCATTTTATTCTAACTAAATAATGCAATGGCAAGGATTCATTGGAGGAATCCATTAAAGAGGTCTGATATATAATGCTGAGATGCATGATCAGACTCTTATCACTTTCAGGGAGCATGTTATAGTGCAATGGGAATAACTTTCTATTGTCATGACTAAGTGCTTAACCCTTTGGTGGCTTGTCGTATAAACTTGCTACGGAGTTCGGGATGCATTATACAACTCTTATATCTAGATATGATACAGATGGTGTATAACCCGGGGCTGTGTGTACTGTACAATGGCGAGATTGGGACACTGAAGGCAAGTGCAAGCTGTGGAATTGGCTTGTTGTTTCGCCGGTTACTGTGCAGCTAGTGCAGGCTAACGGATGACACATTTCTCAGCCCTGCCACCTAGACTTCTCATCAGCCAAACACACTGGTTAAAAAGCTAGTATTACTCCATATGGACTCCAGAGGAAGGTCATAAGCGCAAAAAGCCATTATACAATTTGAAGCATCTGAGCGCTGAAAAATCAGAGAGATGATTTGTTTGATGCCAGCTATTTCTATTCTGGCTGGCTTCTTTTGAGGAATCCTCTCATTAAACATAGTCTATTGAAGAGCAAATGAGGTTGACAGTGTTCTATCATCTTGTCAAAGGCAACGCACGCTGCAGCGTTCACAGGTGGAGTCTTTAATGTGCTTTCTCATCCACTAATCTTCCTGTCAGTAATGAAGTCTCTGCTTAAGTGTGGGAGAGCAACTGTCATCTATTAGTGTCAGCCATTTACATTAATGGCGATGGCACGGATCACTTATTATTTCCTGATTAATAAACACTCTTAATGCCGAGCGTGTCCTCGTAGCCGTCTCAATAAAGTACAGCTTCATTTAACGATTAGCGTTAGCGCTAATGCTAATATTGCTGTTTACACTCATGGAGGCGAGAACATTGGCTTTGTGTTGTTGTTAGCATAAGAAAGGTTAGGTAATGTATGTATTTCCTTTTTTTAGTTAATTAATTAATACATATACCAATACATTATTATTCAACATCAACCTCCTACTTCCAAGGTAATAATATCATTAACATTTCACATTACCTTGATATTTGGACTTCCTGCAGCACAAACAAGTAATCGAATTAGCTCACAGAATGAAGCACTATTGATTTCAGTAAAAACATTACGCAATCAATTTTAAGGGTGGCTAATGAAATTCCTTTACATTTGTGTGCTAACGCTGTTGTGTGCTAACGCTGTTGTGTGCTAACGCTGTTGTGTGCTAACGCTGTTGTGTGCTAACGCTGTTGTGTGCGTGTTTTTTGCTCTATTTGGATGTTGATGCTGGGAGCTGATGATATGAGGCTGCCTCCCAGACCACATAATAATGGGAGGCTTAAAGGTGATCGAGCCTCCCATTGATCAAAGCTGTTTAACCTGACATTCACTTAGCCCATCATTCTAACATCTTCTTTTTTTTTTGCCTTCAAATGCAAAAAATTTAACTGAATCAGAGTAAAACCACAACTTGTCCTGCGGTCTAAAACATTAATTCCTTCTCCCTCTCTAAAAGGGACTATTTTACACATGCAAACAGTCACACTTCGTCTAGCAATACAACGTCTTTTAAATATTCATGTTAACAGAGCTTGAACCTCTGTCACCGTTACTTTTAGTTGGATTATGTATTGGACACAATTAGATTCTAGTGGCGGAGTACAAATAGCCTGGGGATGTTTGCATGAATTACGGCATGCCGGAAACGATTGTAATGTATTGTATTGCAGTGTTCACATTCTGCCTGTGTAAATCTCCCTCGTCTCCAGACACTAATCCTTCCCGCAGTAAATTCTATGTTGTCTCATTTTGACGCCAGGCCTGGGGTTGTTTTCTTTTCAATAATCTCATAGGCAAATATAACTTGATTAGACTACAAAAATTCAAGGGTAAAACTATTGATTGTATCCAAATGGAATTAATCTGAAATACAATTATGTTGGCCATCTTCTCCGGTATATATTTGTCTGTGGCTCTAAATCAACATCTCACATTCACATAGACTTAGAGGCAAACTCAATCCAATTATGTAGATAAATAGGACTAATCATGCAACACAATTTGAATATGAGCTTCACGGGCAGGTCGATAAGCATAATCATTCACCGGGCCAAATTTACAGCACAATTTCAGATAACACACAAAGAGAAAAGGGCAGAATTGTAACTATAAATAGTTAACATACGCAGTATAGGGATCCAGATAAGAGGGAGACATTTCATTAACTGAAAAAAAAACAGTTGATTAAAATACTTTTTCCTATTTACCACCATTTCCATAATTTATACAGGATGAGCTTCTTTGTGGACTGGGACACATTATTGTTCTGAATCTTTCAGGCTTTATTTCAAAACGTAGTGATCCACAACCAAAGATCCAAGAAAGGACTTCACCCCCCATATTGAATAGTCATATGGTAATGTAGGTCATAATTGGAAGGGTAAGACACATCTTCTCACATTTAGATAGCTGCTCATTTCGTCATTCTCACTACCTTATCTTAAGGCTGAATGTAGACGTCTATTTATAGGCAGTAAATTCATTAAACACTGATTGTACCTTTGAAATTCTTAATGTATACAATTTCATTGGCAATGACAACAAATACTCTACCAAGTCTACATCTTGGTCAAGGGGATTCATTTAATGTCAAGGACATCCCCTAACACATTGTTTTTTGCAAGACACATTTTTTTCTGAAAATCAGCAATATGTTTTCCCTTTGAGGGATCTTGCTCTGAAATTTGGTGACTGATCATGTTTGCTTATCTGGTGGCTAGATAGAGAGGCCTGAAACCTCTTGATCGTGGAATCAATCTCGATGGAAATACTAGCATTCCTAGCGTATTGTAATGCTGAAGGAGAGAAACTAGGTCGTGTGGAGTAGTTTGGTTTAGTCAGCAAAATAAGCTAGGACCTGTGTAGAGTAGTTCGGTTTAGTCAGCATAATAAACTAGGACCTCTGTAGAGTAGTTCGGTTTAGTCAGCATAATAAACTAGGACCTCTGTAGAGTAGTTCGGTTTAGTCAACAAAATAAACTAGGACCTCTGTAGAGTAGTTCGGTTTAGTCAGCAAAATAAACTAGGACCTCTGTAGAGTAGTTTGGTTTAGTCAGCAAAATAAACTAGGACCTGTGTAGAGTAGTTCGGTTTAGTCAGCATAATAAACTAGGACCTCTGTAGAGTAGTTTGGTTTAGTCAGCAAAATAAACTAGGACCTCTGTAGAGTAGTTCGGTTTAGTCAGCAAAATAAACTAGGACCTGTGTAGAGTAGTTCGGTTTAGTCAGCAAAATAAACTAGGACCTCTGTAGAGTAGTTCGGTTTAGTCAGCAAAATAAACTAGGACCTGTGTAGAGTAGTTCGGTTTAGTCAGCAAAATAAACTAGGACCTGTGTAGAGTAGTTCGGTTTAGTCAACAAAATAAACTAGGACCTCTGTAGAGTAGTTTGGTTTAGTCAGCAAAATAAACTAGGACCTCTGTAGAGTAGTTCGGTTTAGTCAGCAAAATAAACTAGGACCTGTGTAGAGTAGTTCGGTTTAGTCAGCAAAATAAACTAGGACCTCTGTAGAGTAGTTCGGTTTAGTCAACAAAATAAACTAGGACCTGTGTAGAGTAGTTCGGTTTAGTCAGCATAATAAACTAGGACCTCTGTAGAGTAGTTCGGTTTAGTCAGCATAATAAACTAGGACCTCTGTAGAGTAGTTCGGTTTAGTCAACAAAATAAACTAGGACCTCTGTAGAGTAGTTCGGTTTAGTCAGCAAAATAAACTAGGACCTCTGTAGAGTAGTTCGGTTTAGTCAGCATAATAAACTAGGACCTCTGTAGAGTAGTTTGGTTTAGTCAGCAAAATAAACTAGGACCTGTGAAGAGTAGTTCGGTTTAGTCAGCAAAATAAACTAGGACCTGTGTAGAGTAGTTCGGTTTAGTCAGCAAAATAAACTAGGACCTGTGTGGAGTAGTTCGGTTTAGTCAACAAAATAAACTAGGACCTCTGTAGAGTAGTTCGGTTTAGTCAGCAAAATAAACTAGGACCTGTGTAGAGTAGTTTGGTTTAGTCAACAAAATAAACTAGGACCTGTGTAGAGTAGTTCGGTTTAGTCAGCAAAATAAACTAGGACCTGTGCAGAGTAGTTCGGTTTAGTCAACAAAATAAACTAGGACCTGTGTAGAGTAGTTCGGTTTAGTCAACAAAATAAACTAGGACCTCTGTAGAGTAGTTCGGTTTAGTTAGCAAAATAAACTAGGACCTGTGTAGAGTAGTTCGGTTTAGTCAACAAAATAAACTAGGACCTGTGTAGAGTAGTTCAGTTTAGTCAGCAAAATAAACTAGGACCTGTGTAGAGTAGTTCGGTTTAGTCAACAAAATAAACTAGGACCTGTGTAGAGTAGTTTGGTTTAGTCAACAAAATAAACTAGGACCTGTGTAGAGTAGTTCGGTTTAGTCAACAAAATAAACTAGGACCTGTGTAGAGTAGTTCGGTTTAGTCAGCAAAATAAACTAGGACCTGTGTAGAGTAGTTCGGTTTAGTCAGCAAAATAAACTAGGACCTGTGTAGAGTAGTTCGGTTTAGTCAACAAAATAAACTAGGACCTGTGTAGAGTAGTTCGGTTTAGTCAACAAAATAAACTAGGACCTGTGTAGAGTAGTTCGGTTTAGTCAACAAAATAAAGTAGGACCTCTGTAGAGTAGTTCGGTTTAGTCAACAAAATAAACTAGGACCTCTGTAGAGTAGTTCGGTTTAGTCAGCAAAATAAACTAGGACCTCTGTAGAGTAGTTCGGTTTAGTCAGCAAAATAAACTAGGACCTCTGTAGAGTAGTTTGGTTTAGTCAACAAAATAAACTAGGACCTGTGTAGAGTAGTTTGGTTTAGTCAACAAAATAAACTAGGACCTGTGTAGAGTAGTTTGGTTTAGTCAACAAAATAAACTAGGACCTGTGTGGAGTAGTTCGGTTTAGTCAACAAAATAAACTAGGACCTCTGTAGAGTAGTTTGGTTTAGTCAACAAAATAAACTAGGACCTCTGTAGAGTAGTTTGGTTTAGTCAGCAAAATAAACTAGGACCTGTGTGGAGTAGTTCGGTTTAGTCAGCAAAATAAACTAGGACCTCTGTAGAGTAGTTCGGTTTAGTCAGCAAAATAAACTAGGACCTGTGTAGAGTAGTTCGGTTTAGTCAGCAAGACAGTCTAGGCTGTAACATACTGTTCCACAGTCACCACATACTGGATAGAAACTACAGGAGCTTTCACAGACCAAACATGGCACAGCATGACAGTCTTCATAGACAACGAACCCAAGCTCAACACATGCTTATAGTCTTCAGTGAGATCTACTGGGCTACAGCTCTAGATATGAGCGTGTTCATAGAGACAGTACCCAGCACAGCTCAGTATAGAAACGTACACTGCTTAAACCTCTGGAGGTAGGTTACAATGATCTGGGTCTGATTGACAACCCATCAATTGTCAATTATAAAGGATCTTCAGCTACATTTTCAACAGTGTAAAAATAGCAGTTTTTAAACATAGCAATCCTAGAAACTGCTGAAACTGAAAAAAAGTCAGGTCTGGTGCCAAATGTTCAAGGGTTAACTTCCACAGCCTTAAAGGCCCAGTACTGTCAAAAACATGATTTTGCTATGTTTTATATACAGTACCAGTCAACAGTTTGGACACATCTACTAATTCTACCTTTTTTCTTTATTTTGACTATTTTCTACATTGTAGAATAATAGTAAAGAAATCAAAACTATGAAAAAATACACATGGAATCATGTAGTAACCAAAAAAGTGTTAAACAAATCAAATTATATTTTACATTTGAGATACTTCAAAGTAGCCACTCTTTGCCTTGATGACAGCTTTGCACACTCTTGGCATTCCCTCAATCAGTTTCATGAGGTAGTCAACTGGAATGCATTTCAATTAACAGGTGTGCCTTGTTAAAAGTACATTTGTGGAATTTCCTTCCTTCTTAATGCATTTGGTGCTAATCAGTTATGTTGTTACAAGGTCGTGGTGGTATACAGAAGATAGCCCAATTTGTTAAAAGACCAAGTCAAAATAAAGAAAAACCCTTGAATAAGTAGGTGTGTCCAAACATTAGACCTGTCATGTATATGAATGGACGACCTATTCTGTTGTAAAACTGTTCCGATTTTGTGAAAGAGTTGACGTCATAGGTTTCATATCTGAGGTACAGTGTGACTACGCCCTGGTTCTGCAATGTGTGTTCTCTTCAATGTTTCCTCACTCATTGGTTGTCAGAGGTGTCAGGTTTGCTTTCTCTCCAGGTCTCTTTGGGGCTCAGCTCTGAGAAAACTCTGGCCTGGTACCTGACACACTTGTAATTCCACTCCGCCTCCCGGGAATTATCCTAGGTTTGCGTTTGGCTTTCTCATTTGAACCCCTGCCAAATGGTACAGGCTGAGGAACCACCACATTCTTGCTATTTGAGTCAATATCTCTCTCCTTCTCCTTCTCTCTCTATCTCTTCTATCTCTCTCTCTCTCTCTCTCTCTCACTCTCTTTCTGTCTTTTTCCCCCTGGTTCACTGTTGAATATCCAAAATGTGGATTGCAAAACAGATTGAAATATTCGTTATTTGGAGGGTGGGAGTGGAGGGGTGGGTAACGTTCACTCATTAGAAGTATATCCTCTCTGACACACCAAGTGGAGCTTTCGTACCTCTGACAGCGAAGGAGAGACAGAGGGAAGGAGAGAGAGAAATGGAGAGGGAGAAGGAGAGAAAGAGAGGGAGAAAGAAAGAGAGAGGGAGAGAGAGACAGAGATTGTGCTCCTATGCAATGGACAGGGAAAGATGCATGTAGATCTCCAAATAAGGAAGACATTAACATTCATTAGCACCTCTTTATTTTTCCCTGAGTGACAGAGGAGTGGAGATAATGGCACAGTGATTTAATGATTTTAGATTTCTTCCTCTCATACTCTCTGCTGCCACCGTCACCTCCCTCCCTCCCTCCCTCCCTGCCTCCCAGCCTGCCTCCCAGCCTGCCTCCCTCCCTCCCCCAGAACACAATCAGCAGATAGATTTACCCCCATTTTTTATGAATTCCTCACAGACCCAGCTTCACATAATTACACCCAATTCTGCCACCTTATCTCTCAAATTAAAAAGATTAGATTATTTGTGAAAGAAATGTATGCAGCGTCTCTCAACAGACAGACCCAGCCAGGACCTCAGTATTGTTGAAAGTGCCTCATTTTAATATATTCATATACCGTTTATTCTGAGTCTGCATATTGACTCTGATGGAGAAGGTGTATTTTGGCACCAATATCTAATATCAACAAGCCCCACGAAATACATGATTGGTTTAGATGAATATATCTCCACAAAATACTAAAGTTCTTTCAAGAATCCACTTAAAAGAGTCATCACTGCTTTTCTTTGCTATCTGGTATACAATAATTGAGAGTTGTATTAAGAGTAATTTATGTATGCAACAAAGAATATGGCCGCAACGAAGGCTTTATTGTGATTCAGGCTTGAGCATAGACTGCGATGCCTTCTGTATTGTTCCTTATCACAGCAATGGAATACCTCTTCCCTTGTTCAGATAAAAAATACAGCAAGCACAGTGAAGTGTTGTGATAATAATTCAGCCCCTTTGTTACTATTCAGTGAAGTTTAAATTGTCTTTGTCAAGAAAAAACTGGATTATCTCAGGTTTTAACTTTGCCTGACAATAATATAGCGTTTCTGTTATTTGCCTCCATTCATTTATTTATAGTCCTTATCGTCATGGCAAAATGTTAGCAAAATGACTTGAACATACAGGAGTGAAACAATAGCGGAAAACTGTAACAAGATTTACTGAAACAGACCGAATAAAAGCAGCTTGATTTGACATGTTGACAAAGCAACAGTTTAATTTAATTAGACCTGCTATTGTATGACATACTATCACTCTGTTCAATCTAATGCACAAACTCACATTTCCCATTGAAAATATGTCTTATAAATCAATAAAAAAGATATAAAGTCAAAAAAGATAAGCGTTATGAGGTTAATGTGAAGAAATAAAGTAGGAAAAAATCCTGATTTATTGTGATGTCATTTGAATTTGAACAACACGAGAACACATTTGGATTATTTTACCTGAAATCTTGGACCCATGATAGTCTGTTAGTCAAATTAGGTTTATCCTAATGAGGATGCATCATTTCCTTTGTGTGATGACCTGCTGTAAAGTGATCAGTGATGGCTTTGGGAAGAAACAACACTGACCTAATGTAATTCTTAGTGTAAGGAAACCAATCAGCCCTGCGTCTAACTCATCCCTAACATCACAACCACCACTGTAGACATTAGCTTATGCCTTCACCCCACAGTGTCACCAATTGATTAGCTGATTGAGATCCCATTAATTCCGGGTCAGGCCTTAAGCTTAGTCTCCAAGTAGAAGCCCCCTCTAGAGGATTAGTGTCCTACTGATCAGATGTATATTTTCATAGGGAATTAGTGGGTGGGCTGTCATAGCGAGTCATTGTGGTGAATTTATTTGGGTGGAAAGAGGTGGAAAGAGAGGGTGAGAGGAGATGAGGATTGGGTGGCGTGTGCGGTTGATGATGTTGAGCCGCGTGTTTCCCGCCTCATGGCGTTATCACCAAGATGAGAAGCATGGCATTCTGGGTAGTGGGCCTGAGCTCATCCTGTCTCACTTAATCACTGCAAAAAAACTTGTTAAGCAAAGGGGAGCGAGAACATGTGTTTGTCCTTCAAATACACGACTGCCATTCAATCGGCATCATTACGCAGCCGATGAAATCGCTGTCTATGTGATCTTAGAGATTCGTAATTGAATCGGGTGGCGATGCCTTTGATAAAAGCATTAGCGTTTTTGGTATACAATAAGGGCGCGTTTTGTATTTACCCTGTTGTGTTACAATATTTAGATTTTCCACAAGACAAGGTTAATACGATCATTATCCAGTTTCACGAGCAGACTGCTCTTAAATACAGTTGACTTTGGCACTAAGTCCTATAGAGGACGATGTTGAAATGAGCTGTTCATCTTTGAAACATCATTAAAGGTCCAATGCAGCCATTTTTATCTCAACATCAAATAATTTCTGCTTAATAATTAAGTACCTTACTGTGACTGTTTCCAATTAAAATGGTCAAACAAGGATTTAAAATTGTTTCATAGTAAAGATCCATTTCTCAAGCAAGCATTTTGCTAGGACTGTCTGGGAGTGGTCTGAGTGAGGGGCCTAATTGGAGGAGCCTAATGGGAGGGATGTGTAACCTGAAAACTAGCTTTATTGGCAGAAAGGTTTGAAACTCTCTTTGTTATTGGTCTACGTGAACGGATGATCTCCACATGTGTGGTTCCCACCTTGAAGCATGGAGGAGGAGGTGTTATGGTGTGGGGGTGCTTTGATGGTGACACCGTCAGTGATTTATTTAGAATTCAAGGCACACTTAACCAGCATGGCTACTACAGCATTCTGCAGCGATACGCCATCCCATCTGGTTTGCGCTTCGTGGGACTATCATTTGTATTTCATCAGGACAATGACTCAACACACCTCCAGGCTGTGTAAGGGCTATTTGACTAATAAGGAGAGTGATGGAGTGCTACATCAGATGACCTGGCCTCCACAATCACCTGATCTCAAACCAATTGAGATGGTTTGGGATGAGTTGGACCACACAGTGAAGGAAAAGCAGACAACAAGTGCTCCGCATATGTTGGGGCTGGTTGAGAGAATGCCAAGAGTGTGCAAAGCTGTCATCAAGGCAAAGGGTGGCTACTTTGAGGAATCTTAAATGTAAAATATATTTTGATTTGTAAAACACATTGTTTTCATAGTTTTGATCTCTTCACTAAGAATTCTAAAATGTAGAAAATAGTACAAAAAAAGAAAAACCCGTGAACTTGTGATTTGTACACGCTTAGCAAAAAGAAAGGTGCTATCTAGAACCGGAAAGGTTTATTTGGCTATCGCCATAGGATAACCCTTTGAATAACCCCTTTTGATTCCCGATAGAACCCTTTTGGGTTCCATGAAGAACCCTTTCCACACAGGGTTCTACAGCCATATGGTCCTCTTATGGGGAAAGCAGCAGAACCCTTTTGGAACCTTTTTTTGTTTATAAGAATAGCTCATTGCCCTCCAGGAGAATTTGTCTAGCCTATATGTTCTGTGCATTCAATACTTTCAACCAAAACTTCTATTGGTATCTGCTTTGGTTCGAACATGGTTGGCTGCTTTGTGTGACACATTTGAAACAGCTGCATTTTTTAGTTGCATCATGCACAACCCTTTGCACCAATTACATGTACATGGGTAGCATACTACTGTAGGACACAAAACATTGGGACAAATTGAATTAGTAATGGAATGTTGCATCATGCGGTAATCTCTTCTTAGATCTATTGGTCCCACCAGTGCTACATTATTTCCAGAGCAAGACTCCTAGCAGATATGAATATTCTCAGCTAGTTCTAGGTAATTCCCCCATAGATTTCCCAGTGCATTCACATGCATTTACCAGGCAGACACAAGTCCTCCGGCGTATTGAGACTGCTGCGGCAGACACACAGCATGCTCACACCCCTTGTCATACTGAGACCACTGCAGACTCTAAAGAGTTGGCTCTGACAGGGGAGTCTGTACCTGCGGGGTGAAATGTGTGTGTTTGTGTTTAAGGGAGAGGGGTGATACTGAGCAATGCCAATCTCTAAGACAGACAGACTCAATCTCCCATGTGCACTGAAGTGGCAAAGAGCACCACTAATGATAAGTCATGGTTGGACAGCTCATAGTCACAAGGGAAGCTTTTAACCCAGACATCATTAAAAAAAAAATATTAGAAAGCAAATAAAGTTGAGGGCTTGGTTCATATTAGATAGTGGATCCTTTAACCTCAAACATCAAATGTCAACAATTTAGACCTTGTAAATTAAAAAATAAGAACATGAACTGGCATGTTCTAGATCTGAAGTCACAAGACTGAAACGGACACTCACTTGGATGAGGAATATAGGAAATGACAAGCCATCAATTCAACTTGATTCCAAGGCATGCAACAGTAACAGTATGTTGACTACCAGTCTTAATCAGAGAGAGTTTATTTGCTCTCAGTAATCTTCAAATGGGGGTAGAGGAGGTGTTTGGGCCTACTGTCAGTATTTGTTATCACATAGAGAAAATACTGGAAGATGTCCAAATAGGCATGTCTGAGGATATCTAATGAGGAAATATCCAGCCATACCATGTATGATATGTGGAGGGAATCCAAAAATGAAAAGCAAATCAAGCTCCAGATATGGACCTCAGCCAAAAGAAGCATATCTGGAATCAATATAGATATGTGATGTATACAGTTATTATTTGTCAACATGAAGAGTGAAAATATGATGTCACATAACTCAGGATATTGAATGAGTCCATATCCGGCCATAGGAAATGTCCATGCGTGGTATTCGGAGTAATCCCAATATAATATATGTGTAAAAGACACATCTGAATTCAGAATTTGTCAGGATATGGTGCAAATCCACAAAACTCCAAATATGCATTGGAAATGTTCTGTATTCTCTAGAATATCAAAAACATGCCATGTGAAGATATCCCCTGATATAGACCCTTTTCACCCAGTACTCTCTCTCTCTCTCCCTCTCTTCCCTCTCCCTCTCTCTCTCTCCCTCTCTCTCTCTCTCTCCCTCTCTCTCTCTCTCTCTCTCTCTCTCTCTCTCTCTCTCTCTCTCTCTCTCTCTCCCTCTCTCTCTCTCCCTCTCCCTCTCTCTCTCTCTCTCTCTCTCTCTCTCTCTCTCTCTTCCCTCTCCCTCTCTCTCTCCCTCTCTATCTCTCTTTCTTTATCTCCCCCACTCTCTCCCTCCCTCCCTATTCTCTCTCTACTCTCTCTATACTCCCTCTCCTTCTACATGAACTCCCATTGCCCAGTCTGAGCTACTGGCTTCCATAATCCTGGAAGGTTTAGCGCAGCATTCATGTGATTGGTTAGACATTACCAGTCGCCATGTGATTGGTTAGACATTACATCAGAATGATGTAATACTCCCAGGAGTGGCTGGGGGAAGGGGTGAGGATGAGGAAACGAGGGAGGGAAGGAGGTTATTATTGGAGCCCCTGCCGCCTGCAGCCAGCATCAGAGAGCCTCCTTAATCCCAAAGCACACAGCAGTAGGAAGAAGAAGAAGGATGGAAATAATAAAGAGTGTTTCCATTAGAAGGAAGAGGAGGAGATAAGCTCTGGTGTGCATGCTGCAGTGTGTGACGCTACAGCTGTTTGTGTGCCCCAAGGTTATGATACGTTTGTGTTTTTATATTAGTTTTTATTTTTATTCATTTTCAATTTTGATCAGAAATGTTGTTTAGTTTCAGTTCGTTTTCAAAGTTGATTCGCTAGTTTTTATTTAGTTTAAAATGTTTTTATATATATCATACTAGAATCTAAAAAGAAATGAGGTGGTATTTTTTTATCTTATAGTAACGTGTTGCAGGAATTAAATTCCTCTGTTTTAATACCCAATTAAAATGAAACACTCTGTCAATTCATAAGGATTTGTATGACCCTTATTTTATAAAAATGGACAGAGTCCAGTCTTAAAGTCAAACAGCAGATTTTATTCACGCGAGTACTGCTCCTTACACATTTTACCACAGGTTATAAAATGAAAATGACGTCAGCGTTTTCTAAATGTTCCGTCTCTTCTTGACACTGGTAGAAAGGCTCTATAGTTCTCAAGCCTTCCCACCTCGCCTCGAGCCAAGGTCAGCCAGTGTAGATAAGCATTCTATACAGTCTGGCGATATAGTTCATTCATTTCTACCAAGGAACAGACAGTCATTGTTCTAATTCTTGATTATATTTACACACATTATATTCAGTACTAGGATTAAAAAGAAAATTCATACATATGCAGTAACATAATAGTATTCTGATTAGTACATATACAGTAACATAACAGTATTCTGATTAGTACATATACAGTAACATAATAGTATTCTGATTAGTCAGTCCTGATTGAAATGTATACTAACATTAACTAACTAACGATACTTGCCTAGTTAAAATAAAGGTAACTAAAAATGTAAGAATGCTGTTCATTGTCAATGCAGTAAACAGCTCCTAGGCTGTATTTAACACCATAAATAAAGTAACTCCTCCAGCTACTCACCATTATCCTCCATACTCACCATTAAGCTCGAGATCTAGGGTCTCGACCCCGCCCTGTGCAACTGGGTCCTGGACTTTCTGACAAGGTGCCCCTGGGTGGTGAATGTAGGAAACAACATCTCCACCCCGCTGATCCTCAACACTGGGGCCCCACAAGGGTGTGTTCTCAGCCCTGTCCTGTACTCCCTGTCCACCAATGACTGCGTGGCCATACACGCTTACAACTCAATCATCAAGTTTGCAGATGACACTACAGTGGTAGGCCTGATTATCAACAGTGATGAGATGGCCTACAGGGAGGAGGTGAGGGCCCTCAGAGTGTGGTGTCAGGAAGATAACCTCTCACTCAACGTCAACGGAGATGATCGTGGATGACAGGAAACAGCAGAGGGAACCCCCCATTGACGAGACAGTAGTGGAGAAGGTGGAAAGTTTTAAGTTCCTCGGCATACACATCACGGACAAACTGAAATGGTCCACCCACACAGACAGCGTGGTGAAGATGGCGCAACAGGGCCTCTTCAACCTCAGGAGGCTGAAGAAATTTGAGTTGTCATCTAAAATGCTCACAAACTTTTGCAGATGCACAATCGAGAGCATCCTGTATCACGACCTGGTACTGCAATTGCACCACCCTCAACCTCAAGGCTCTCAAGAGGGTAGTGCGGTCTGCACAACGCAACACCTGGGGCAAACTGCCTGCCCTCCATGACACCTACAGCACCCGATGTCACAGGAAGACCAAAAAGATCATCAAGGACAACAATCACCCGAGCCACTGCCTGTTCACACCACTACCATCCAGAAGGCGAGGTCAGTACAGGTGCATCAAAGCTGGGGCCGAGAGACTGAAAAACAGCTTCTATCTCAAGGCCATCAGACTGTTAAACAGCCATCACTAACATAGAGAGGATGCTGCCAACATACAGACTCAAATCTCTGGCCACTTAAATAAATGGACTTAATAAAGGTATCACTAGTCACTTTAAATAATTCCACTTTAATAATGTGTATTCTACATTACTCATCTCATATGTACAGTATATACTGTTCTATACCATCTACTGCATCTTGCCATTGCTCATCCATCCATATATTTATTTGTACATATTCTATTCATCCCTTTACATTTCTGTGTATTTGTGTGTGTGTATAAGGTAGTTGTTGTGAATTTGTTAAATTATTGTTAGCTATTACTGCATAGACGGACATAGAAGCACAAGCAATTTGCTACACTCGCATTAACATCTGCTAACCATGTGTATGTGACCAATACAATTTTATTTGATTTTTATTGATTTTATTAAGTTTAACATTCCAAATTTAACATGACATACTAAAACTCCCCTTAGCCTTCAAGTAAAACAACTCCATATTGAGAAAAAAATCCAATCGTCTTTTATAACTGAACTGAAGTATTGCCACTGAGAAGTGTCCGGAATCAACAGTTGGCCAGAATACATAATGAATGATTTCTATTAGTTTTCATCTGTGAATTTACAAAGACTCTCCAGTGTCCACATTTAAGAAAATGAATTTTGACTGCAGTGGTGGTCACAGGTCAATAATTATGGCCAAATACTATTCTGCCTCTAGCATATGCCCTGGAAGCAGATTTGTCGAGTCAGTAGGAGTCTCCATTTTTAAATACTTCTGTAAAATGGTATTGGAGAGCAAAGCCTTTGGCCTTTGGATCATATTGATTTTCAGCCCAAAATTATACTGATAACAAGTTCAAACAGGTGCCATTAATACATATAACGAGTGGAGGACAGATGAGCCTCTTAAAGAAGAAGTTACAGGTCTGTGAGAGCCAGAAATATTGCTTGAAATTTGCAAAAAAATTCATTAAAAACCCTACAATGTGATATTCTCATTTTGCCTGTCATAGTTGAAGTGTACCTGTGATGACAATTACAGGCCTCTCTCATCTTTTAAGTGGGAGAACATGCACAATTGGTGGCTGAATAAATACAGTTTTGCCCCACTGTATGTGGTAGTGGATTCTCGGCCCTCACTAGCATGCTAACTAAATACAGGCACAGACTGTGTGTAGAAAATGATTTAAGACTGAGACTCTCTCTAATACAACCCAACAGTGCAGAGTTATGTGCATCTTTTCAGGCACACCTTTCCCATTAACCTGTGGGAGTTATTCACCATTTTCGATGAACAGGTTTTATATGGTTAAATAAAGAGCTAAATGTATTGATTATTATTATTATTTGTGTCCTGGTCCTATAAGAGCACTTTGCCACTTCCCTTGAGCCGGGTTGTGACAAAACCTCACACTCATTCATATGTTTAATAAATATATTGTTTAGTGTGTGTGTGGCAGGCTTACAATGATGGCAAAAATCAACATTTGAGAGTGCGCTGACCCGGGTGCTAAAGGGGGTACGCAGCTGGAGGTTAAATGTTTGAAGCGGTACGGGACTATAAAAAGTTTAGGAACCACTGCCATATTTTATATAGTGTATTAATAATATAATAAGTATAAAGGATATGTAAGGAAAATAATGAACAACATGGAAGGTGTGTTCCACAACGTGTTAGTGGAGTAGGACTAACCTTCCACAGAGTTGCATTATCTTCCAGAGAACGCATAGACCTCTGAGGTTTTTAATTAACCAGGTAAATTGAGTGAAAACACATTCTCATGTACAGCAATGACCTGGGGAGTAGTTACAGGGGAGAGGAATGAACCAATTGGAAGCTGGGGATAATTAGGTGCCGATGATGGTATGAGTGCCAGACTGGAAATTTAGCCAGGATACCGGAGCTAACACCCCTACTCTTACGATAAGTGCCAATGGATCTTTAATGACCACAGAGGGTCAGGACACCCGTTTAACATCCCATCCAAAAGACATCAGCATACACAGGGAAATGTCCCCAATTAGACCAGAGAAAAGAGTGCCTCCTACTGGCCCTCCAGCAGCATCTGGTCTCCCATCCAAGGACTGGCCAGTCCCAACCCTGCTTAGTTTCAGAGGAAAGCTAGCAGTGGGATGCAGGGTGGTATGCTACTGGCATGCTGAGCTGATCATCCCTTTTATAACAAATTTGTCCCTATATGTGTTCATTTGCAGGTAGAAATGTGTTCAACATCCACTGAAGTAGCTAGCAAGTTATTAGATAGCTTCAGTAGTTGCATTTTTAACCAAACAAACAAACTTGCTAGTTTACTTAACCAAACCATCAGTCCAAGCTTGTTATTATGAAAATTGAATTCAACAATGCCAATAAACAGAACATGTAAGAATGAACTATAGAGGGCCTGCAGTTGCATCACAAATAACCTAGCAACCACACCAAGCACCATGTTGGAAGACCAGAGTCATGGTGGAAGTCCTCCAATCGTCCACATGGCTGGCTGTGTTTTGCTACCGCTGGGAAGATTGCCCATTTTTTTGTTTTTCTAAGGACCCATAAAACAGAGGCAGTGGGATAACCTATTCAAGTAAGTAAATATATTTTGAAAATTATTTTTTTTGTTTTATTATTATTAGCTAAATAGCTAGCTTCCTACAGGAACTTAGTGTTCAGGCTAACTCAAATGAGATGCTAAAGTCATGTTATTTAGCTAGCTAACTTAACATACTGTAGAGCTACGTGAATTAAATATCCAGTTTGTTAACTTCTTATTAGCTAGTTAGCTAGCTATCTTGATGCATTTACTGTTGCAACTCGAAATACATTTGTAGCTGGGTACTGTAGCTAGCTAACAGCCATGGTAGAGGGTGAAATGATCAGCTAGCAGTTCCAGCTGTCAGAATAACGGAGAGTAGGCTACTCTGGATAAGGCAGGTACATTTGTGGGAGGACATTGTGTAAAGATTCTCCAGTTCCAGTCCCTAGCGAGAAAAACTGAGGACGAAGAGGTATAGCAGCATAATATTCAGTGCTGTCTAATTTGTCTAATTTGAGTATAATGAAGCCTGTTTCTTTGTGATGTTTTCTGTCCTCAGATACAGAGAGCTGTGAAACACTGCCTGCAGAAGAAGAGGTCCCAATAAATGTCATAAGAGAATAAGGGCACATCCTTGTACACCATGGGTTATATGTGTACCTATGTACCTATGTACCTACTTATATATTTTGTAAGCAAAAATACAGTTTTGAAGTCACACACAACGACGAGACGGCCTACAGGGAGGAGGTGAGGGCCCTCGGAGTGTGGTGTCAGGAAAATAACCTCACACTCAACGTCAACAAAACTAAGGAGATGATTGTGGACTTCAGGAAACAGCAGAGGGAACACCCCCCTATCCACATCGATGGAACAGTAGTGGAGAGGGTAGCAAGTTTTAAGTTCCTCGGCATACACATCACAGACAAACTGAATTGGTCCACTCACACTGACAGTGTCGTGAAGAAGGCGCAGCAGCGCCTCTTCAACCTCAGGAGGCTGAAGAAATTTGGCTTGTCACCAAAAGCACTCACAAACTTCTACAGATGCACAATCGAGAGCATCCTGGCGGGCTGTATCACCGCCTGGTACAGCAACTGCTCCGCCCTCAACCGTAAGGCTCTCCAGAGGGTAGTGAGGTCTGCACAACGCATCACCGGGGCAAACTACCTGCCCTCCAGGACACCTACACCACCCGATGTTACAGGAAGGCCATAAAGATCATCAAGGACATCAACCACCCGAACCACTGCCTGTTCACCCCGCTATCATCCAGAAGGCGAGGTCAGTACAGGTGCATCAAAGCTGGGACCGAGAGACTGAAAAACAGCTTCTATCTCAAGGCCATCAGACTGTTAAACAGCCACCACTAACATTGAGTGGCTGCTGCCAACACACTGTCATTGACACTGACCCAACTCCAGCCACTTTAATAATGGGAATTGATGGGAAATGATGTAAATATATCACTAGCCACTTTAAACAATGCTACCTTATATAATGTTACTTACCCTACATTATTCATCTCATATGCATACATATATACTGTACTCTATATCATCGACTGCATCCTTATGCAATACATGTATCACTAGCCACTTTAACTATGTCACTTTGTTTACTTTGTCTACACACTCATCTCATATGTATATACTGTACTCGATACCATCTACTGTATGCTGCTCTGTACCATCACTCATTCATATATCCTTATGTACATATTCCTTATCCCCTTACACTGTGTATTAGACAGTAGTTTTGGAATTGTTAGTTAGATTACTTGTTGGTTATCACTGCATTGTCGGAACTAGAAGCACAAGCATTTCGCTACACTCGCATTAACATCAATTTGATTTGATTTGATTTGAGTTCAAGAAGAAGACAATATTTACCAAGCAGGCTAAAATAAAAAAGTAATACAATAAGAATAACAATAACGAGGCTGTGTACAGGGGGCACCGGTACCGAGTCAGTGTGGAGGCTATATACAGGGGGCACCGGTACCGAGTCAGTGTGGAGGCTATATACAGGGGGCACCGGCACCGAGTCAGTGTGGAGGCTATATACAGGGGGCACCGGTACCGAGTCAGTGTGGAGGCTATATACAGGGGGCACCGGTACCGAGTCAGTGTGGAGGCTATATACAGGGGGCACCGGTACCGAGTCAGTGTGCAGAGGTACAGGCTAGTCGAGGTAATCTGTACATGTAGGTGGGGGCGAAGTGACTATGGATAGGTAACAAACAGACAGCGAGTAGCAGCAGTGTACGAGGGGGGTGGGGGGGTCAATGTAAATAGTCTTGTGGTGATTTTTATAATTTGTTCAGCAGTGTAATGGCTTGGGGGTAGAAGCTGTTGAGGAGCCTTTTGGTCCTAGACTTGGCGCTCCGGTACCGCTTGCTGTGCGGTAGCAGAGAAGACAGTCTATAACTTCGGTGACTGGAGTCTCTGACACTTTTCTGGGCTTTCCTCTGACACCGCCTATTATATAGGTCCTGGATGGCAGGAAGCTTGGCCCCAGTGATGTACTGGGCCGTTCACACTACCCTCTGTAGCAGCTTACGGTCAGATGCCAAGCAGTTGCCATGCCAGGCGGTGATGCAACCGGTCAGGATGCTCTCGATGGTGCAGCTGTAGAACCTTTTGAGGATCTTGGGACCCATGCCAAATCTTTTCAGTCTCCTGAGGGGGAAAAGGTTTTGTCGTGCCCTCTTCACGAATGTCTTGGTGTTTGGAACATGATAGTTTGTTGGTGACACCAAGGAACTTGAAATTCTCGACCCGCTCCGTCTGCAGTATAATGGCATTTGCCTTATGGGCATTTGCAACTCACCCTTTGAAATTGTGCATATTGTTTTAACATATTGTTGAGCTATATGTTCTCAATTTAAAAACTATACCAGTAAACATTGTATATGAAACTAATCATTACACTAGACTTAGACTACCACAACAATGACATTGTCTATGCTAAATGTGTTTAAATTGTCAAATAAATCATAGTTTGGCTGTAAGAAATACATTTTATTCAATGGGGCAAGGCAAAGCAGAGATGACACACAAAACACTTTTAATTTCACCCATACAACAATATAGCCTATTACTGAAGTATAGTCTGTTTACAATAAACAACAGGATTTGACATGTTTTTCCAAATTACATTTTATATATTCATATGATTTAAGGGGGTACCTTTGTCATGACAACAAGGTGAAAGTGCTCTCTACTCAAATGGCACAACATAATGATTCAGATTGACCAAAGCACAGCATATGTCAACCATCTTGTATAACTGAGGGATGTCTCCTTTCATATCTGAAAAAGGAAAATATAGTGAAGGAGAAACTAATGCAGCATTGCTCATCTTCACAGTAGGAATCCAGTCGACATGGGTGTCTTGATCGAGGTCAGCCGGAGAACCTACATGTAGAGTACACCTGATGTTAGAATATCACTTCTTCAGCTCACCTATTCCATCAGGGCTCCTGACTGTTCGGTTGAGTTTACTTCATTCAGTGTCTTATAAAAGATTGCATCTACTGTTGGTCTGTAACAACCAATAGTCAACACAATCTGCTCATCACATTAGGAATAGTCATCTTTCATTAGTCTGCAAATACAGCGATAGATGCATGCAATCCTTTGTTGTAAAGGTGCATTTTTATGATGAGAAATCCGCTTCCCCAATGCTTGAAACTCACGCGCTGCCTATGTAAGGGACATGGTAATAGCTTGACTACAAGCTATCAAGCTAGCTAATGTTGGCTAACTTAGTCTTGTTGTTAACACCTGTTAGCATAATAGCTAAGCTAAACTGGAAACCAGTGGGTTCAGGTCTTGACGTGAGAAATTGCTTCTTCACTTTTCTGACAGTTCTTGAGTCTTATCTAAGTGGTGTTTCATGATTGTGGGTAATCTGTAAAAAATACATTTAAAAAAGTAAAATTCTGTTGTCTTTCCTGCCTTGTTAGAGCAGCCAAATACTGCACAGAAATTGACCGTCTTGATGAATAAACTAGTTTTAGGCACTGTTTTAATGTACTTGGGGTAGCCACAGCTGTTGTTGTTGAAAGAATTGATGCAGTGATCTTCCAACATGGCCGCCAGGAGGCATCACACCTTGACTGGCAACCCTCTATAGCCATTGAATTCTACCATGCTGATATACTGTGCATTAATGGGAAATAATGGACACTCTAGAATGCCATTCAAGCCTATCAGAAACGAATATTCAACAATGTCATGGTATAAATCAATACACCAGTAAAGAATCAGGAAACTAATGATAAGGCCCCACTTATTCTGATAATATAACATGTAAATCATAAAGTCTTTCATCCAATGACTTTAAAGATGTCACCGATCACACTATTTTGATATATGTCACTGTGAACCCCATTTCACCTCATGCAATTTTTGGAGGCCCCCACTCTAACGGATAGTAAATAATACATGTTTATTTCATATATCATCTATCAAGAAAACCGTCCTTGTTGAAATGTGAAACCAATTTGCTGTCATCCAGAGAACGGTGCTTCAACTCTCTGAGGTATTATACAATGAAGTTCTCACACATTCTATTCTTGGAATACTGCCCATGTGAAGTCGGACAGCCTTAAAAAAAACACCTGAATGACAACTTGATAAAATAGAACGACTGCCATTTAACATTTTGCTGAAGGCTAAGGGGGAAAAACAATGCAATGACTCCCAGTGAGTGAACTGTGTAGAGCCATGTACTGTATAACATAGTGATATACTGCAGGAAACCTGTCATTCTGTTCGAGTGGTTTTATGATGTCTCAGGAGTGTTGGTGTCTGATACTAACTGGGTTATCTGGGTCAGGGTTGCGGGGACAACAGGGTACAAGCTGTCTATGCGCTGTGGTCTGACTGTGAGCTGCACTGTTGGACACCCTCTTTCTCTGCGTGTGTGTGTGTGTGTGTGTGTGTGTGTGTGTGTGTGTGTGTGTGTGTGTGTGTGTGTGTGTGTGTGTGTGTGTGTGTGTGTGTGTGTGTGTGTGTGTGTGTGTGTGTGTGTGTGTGTGTGTGTGTGTGTGTGTGTGTGTGTGTGTCCAGCGTGCATGCGTGCGTGAATAGCTGTATGATCATAAATGTGTGAGAGCTCTTGGCGGACCAGACGGTAACTCTGCTGAGGTGAGTCTGCTGTGGTTCGACTTCGCAGAGATATATGAAACAAATTGTCTACTGTTACAAACAGTAAAGTGTCCATGGTCCGTCAGCGCTGTCCTACACTATCTGTGATGTAGACAGTGTTCTATGACAGAATGTGTCTATATTTACCTATACTGGGCTGTGTTTGGGATTGGTATTGTCAGCCTGTTTCTATCACTGTCTGCTCTGCTCTCTGGTGCTCTCTTCACAGTGTGTCTGTGATACAGAGGTCAGTTAGTGCTTGGAGATGGGGGGGGTGATGTAACACTGCAGCCAATTGGAGGTATTTTTAGCAGAAGCAAAAGGACAACAAAGGAGAAAATACTCTATAATTACGTTTACCGTATTTCTCTCTGTGTGTCTGTGTTGATGTGACATACCGTCACCGGACAGTTTGTTGGGTACACCACCCCGTTCACCAAAATGGATCGCTCCTACAGACAGTGAGTCATGTGGCCGTGGATTGATATGTAAAGCAGACAGACAGGCATCGAGGCATTCAGTTACTGTTCGATTTAATGGGATGGGAATGGGAAAATCAAGTGACCCGAGCAACTTTGAAAATGGTATGATAGTTGGTGCCAGGCATTCCGGATCCAGTACCTCAGAATCGTCCGCCCTCCTGGGCTTTTCATACACGACGGTGTCTATGGTTTCCCAAGAATGGTGTGACAAGCAAATAAACATCCAGTCAGAGGCGGTCCTGAGAGAAGTAAGCTCGTTGATGAGAGAGGTTGAAGGAGAATGGCAAGAATTGTGCAAGCCACAAACAGGCCACAAACAGATAAATAATGGCGCATTACAACAGCGGTGTGTAGAATGGCATCTCGGAACGCACAACTCATCAATCCTTGTCACAGATTGGCTATTGCAGCAGACGTCCACACCGGGTTCCACTCCTATCAGCTAAAAACAACAAGAAGCAGCTCCAGTGGGCATGTGATCACCAACACTGGACAACTGAGGAATGGAAAAACATTGCCTGGTCTGACGAATCCTGTTTCCTGTTGCATCATGGTTATGGCAGAGTCAGGATTTGGCGGAAGCTTTGTTACAGGTAAACGTCAAGGACATTTTATTTCTTCTTCACAGAGAGAGCCCCGGTGTCCACTGTTCATTAAAGGACACCTTTTCCCCCATTAAAACCACTCTATTTCTCCTCTTTTTGAGAAGCCATGCCTCTGGATTTCCATCTCCGGCCCGTAATGAACACATTGTGGAGCAGATTAAATAATAACGCAGAGAGGATATGCGCTCAGCAGAATGCTTTACATCATTACTTATCTAATAAGCTGTACGAGGCAACTGTCATTAACACTGGCGCTGATGCTAATATTCACCTCCCACCATGCCGAGCGGCGAGCAGTGAAGGTAATCTGCTGTACACTGCCAGTATGCAAATCTAAAACTGTTACTGTCGGGATGCAGCCTAATTCCACATTATTCTCCGAGTAGCTGGGCCAATCAGGTTGACTTTGAAATGGATTGTGGGTGATTAGCCGGGAATGCTGGGAGAATGCCGAGGTGCTCTCCGGTGAACCCGCAGCTGGTGCTTGGAGTCAGTCGAGCACCGATCCAGGTAATTAATTCTTTGACAAGCACCAGTGATTTGGAAAATCAGTAAGAATGGCAGACGCTGATCAAAAGAGAAACACAGGGAGAGATGTCTAAACACCAGGCTTTAGAGATGTCAGTCACAAGGGCTGCTCTAAGCTGGCCCAGACACAAGCCTTGACTACAACTGACAATGGGAAAGGACCAGACTGCAGAATAGCAGTGTATTGATACAAACAACAAACACAGATCGCAACAAAGATTGTGTACGCACTCAATGCAGACACACGCCACATTCATATTACATACACACAAGTCAAGACAGACTATATAGACACAAAAAATATATAACAGACAAGCCGTAGTCCACACAGACAGGCTGTGCTTGAAACCAACCTCATTTGCAGTACAGCACTTACATATACATAACAAATATTGTCAACCAAACCATGAACAGATCCCACATATAGGCTGCCTGGAAAAACATTGTAATTATATAAAAACAGTGTATACACATGTAATCATATAAAAACAGTGTATACACATGTAATCATATAAAACAGTGTATATACATGTAATCATATAAAAACAGTGTATACACATGTAATCATATAAAACAGTGTATATAATAATAATAATAATAATAATAATAATATACATGTAATCATATAAAACAGTGTATATACATGTAATCATATAAAACAGTGTATATACATGTAATCATATAAAAACAGTGTATACACATGTAATCATATAAAACAGTGTATATACATGTAATCATATAAAACAGTGTATATACATGTAATCATATAAAAACAGTGTATACACATGTAATCATATAAAACAGTGTATACACATGTAATCATATAAAACAGTGTATACACATGTAATCATATAAAACAGTGTATACACATGTAATCATATAAAAACAGTGTATACACATGTAATCATATAAAACAGTATACACACATGTAATCATATAAAACAGTGTATACACATGTAATCATATAAAACAGTGTATACACATGTAATCATATAAAACAGTGTATACACATGTAATCATATAAAACAGTGTACACATGTAATCATATAAAACAGTGTATACACATGTAATCATATAAAACAGTGTATACACATGTAATCATATAAAACAGTGTATACACATGTAATCATATAAAACAGTGTATACACATGTAATCATATAAAACAGTGTATACACATGTAATCATATAAAACAGTGTATACACATGTAATCATATAAAACAGTGTATACACATGTAATCATATAAAACAGTGTATATACATGTAATCATCTAAAACAGTGTATACACATGTAATCATATAAAACAGTGTATATACATGTAATCATATAAAACAGTGTATACACATGTAATCATATAAAACAGTGTACACATGTAATCATATAAAACAGTGTATACACATGTAATCATATAAAACAGTGTATACACATGTAATCATATAAAACAGTGTATACACATGTAATCATATAAAACAGTGTATACACATGTAATCATATAAAACAGTGTATATACATGTAATCATATAAAACAGTGTATACACATGTAATCATATAAAACAGTGTATACACATGTAATCATATAAAACAGTGTATACACATGTAATCATATAAAACAGTGTATATACATGTAATCATATAAAACAGTGTATACACATGTAATCATATAAAACAGTGTATACACATGTAATCATATAAAACAGTGTATACACATGTAATCATATAAAACAGTGTATACACATGTAATCATATAAAACAGTGTATACATAATCATATAAAACAGTGTATATACATGTAATCATATAAAACAGTGTATACACATGTAATCATATAAAACAGTGTATACACATGTAATCATATAAAACAGTGTATACACATGTAATCATATAAAACAGTGTATACACATGTAATCATATAAAACAGTGTATACACATGTAATCATATAAAACAGTGTATACACATGTAATCATATAAAACAGTGTATACACATGTAATCATATAAAACAGTGTATACACATGTAATCATATAAAACAGTGTATACACATGTAATCATATAAAACAGTATACACACATGTAATCATATAAACCAGTGTATACACATGTAATCATATAAAACAGTGTATACACATGTAATCATATAAAACAGTGTATACACATGTAATCATATAAAACAGTGTATACACACGTAATCATATAAAACAGTGTATACACATGTAATCATATAAAACAGTGTATACACATGTAATCATATAAAAACAGTGTATACACATGTAATCATATAAAACAGTGTATACACATGTAATCATCTAAAACAGTGTATACACATGTAATCATATAAAACAGTGTATACACATGTAATCATATAAAACAGTGTATACACATGTAATCATATAAAACAGTGTATACACATGTAATCATATAAAAACAGTGTATACACATGTAATCTTATAAAACAGTGTATACACATGTAATCATATAAAACAGTGTATACACATGTAATCATATAAAACAGCATATACACATATAATCATATAAAACATCCACACATACATAACAATACATGCACACATATTGCTCATCCTAAATACACAGGGGGTCGGGGGTGATGTTATATCCTTGATTCAATCATGTGTACAGTGTATTCTTTTTTTGATTGTATAGAGAAAAGAATGGAGCAGAAAACAGTAATGAAACATCATCCATACAGCTATGAGGGAAACACTGTCCAGAATACAAATTTCCCATGAAGCTAGGTGTTTGTTTTCATCCATCAGCATTCATTATGCGAGCAAATGTATCATTCGAGTGTACCTATCGATCACATATTAAATCTCCTTGTTGTATTCCTCTTCAGCGTGTCGCTCGGTGAGAAACAGAAGGGTGACTAAATGTCACGGCGACAATATGCACCATTGTCAAAGGTAGCTTTATTGATTGGGAGAGGGGGTATTTTCTGAAAACCCTTCGCCTGACATTTTTGAAAAGGTGTTCCTGTGTGTTACCGTCCCCCATTGTTGAACACAAAGAGCACAGACACTTAGCCAGAAGGATTTTTACTCTATAGTCTCTATAAGCAGCAGTTGTAGATTGTGACGTAGCTAAATGTATATCTTGTTCATTGTATTTATCAATCTGCATGTATTTTTTAAAAAATTTTGCAGTCCATATTTTTCACGACAAGTGGACTAAACCCTGGGGTGCTGGTATCGCGTGTGTGCTGCCAGCTGCTAATCAATGCCTATACACATCATATGGGATCTCTGGGATGGTAAATGTCCAATTAACTTACCAGAGATGTGCAGCGTTCTTCAGACAACTCAGAAATGTCTCCCTGTGGGACTTCCCTTCTCCTTCAGATCCAAATGAAAGAGAACACAGAACACAGAACACAGAACACAGAAAAGGATATCAAATCAAAGTGTACATGTCACATGCACAGAATACAACAAACCATCCAGGTGGTGTAAACCATCCAGCAAAATGGATCCATACAAGCAATGCAGAGTTCAATAAGAAAGGTACGGCAAAATAAATGGTGTCTTAAAAAATAAAGCACAGAAACAACACTAGGTCAGATAAAATATTGTAACACATGAGAAATAAAAGTGATAAAAAGTGAGTGGGCAGCAGCATAAATAACCATAAATAGCAGTGGCATCGTAAATGGGGAGAGTGTGTTTACGTCTGATTGTGTGTGAATGTGCAAGTGTGCAAGTGTGCGTGGCATCAATATGTGTGTGTGTGTGTGTGTGTTTGTGTGTGTGTGTGTGTGTGTGTGTGTGTGTGTGTGTGTGTGTGTGTGTGTGTGTGTGTGTGTGTGTGTGTGTGTGTGTGTGTGTGTGTGTGTGTGTGTGTGTGTGTGTGTGTGTGTGTGTGTGTGTGTGTGTGAGACTGACAGTGTAAGTGTGTGTGTGAGACTGACAGTGTAAGTCTGTGTGAGTGCGTGGATAGAGACCTATGAATGTGCATAGAGTCAGTGCAGATAGAGTCAGTACAGATAAAGTCAGTACAGATAGTCAGTACAGATCGAGTGAGTGTATATATATATGTACAGTAGTCCGTGGTGGGTATCCATTGATTAGCTATTCAGCAGGCTTTACTGCTTGGAGATAAAAGCTGTCTCGGAGTGGTTGGTCCAATGTACTTACCAATTTTTGGGGCCTTCCTCAGACACTGCCTGGCATAGATGTCTTCGATGGCTGGGAGCTCGGCCCCAGTGATGTACTGGTCCGTCCGCACCACCCTCCGTATATGAATGCAAGCAGATCTCTAAAATGAGTGTTGTCACATTTAAGTTGTATTGCTGCCAAACATGTCAGGCTTAAGAGCAATCCTTAAAGCCCAGCTGAGTTTCTGTGGAAAGCCAGTTGCATAGTGGCGTGCTCAGTTTGTTCAGGTCAGGAGGTGTGGAGTTATTTTGGCATTGCTTTAAGCAGCTTTCTTGATTAACTGGCCCTCGTCTCCTTTTCTCTTTAGCAATTAGCACAGATTTGCATTTTTTCTTCTGTATGGCTCCGAGCGTCTTGTTTTAATGCAGGCCAGATAAAACCGGCTTGTCGTACGACATTAGATTCCACATTATTCCAACAGAAACAGCCGAGGTCTCCGAACAGCTTCTCAGCTCCTTTTGCTTCCTTGCATTGTATATCTGTTGCTAGGACTGGAGAATAAAGGCACTCATTGTTTTGCACCAAGGGGATCGATCCGGTTCGACCTGGTGCTCGGATTAAGCAGATCTCCTGATCTGTTTGATGACCTTACATTGGACGACTCTGACAGGAACAAGTTAGTAGAAATCTCCTCGTAGGTCCAAGACCCTATTCGTAATCCAAGACCCTATTCATTAACACAGCAGACAAACTGTTATTGTCATCAGAGAGAGAAAGAGGATGAGAAAAGAAAGATGAGAGAGAGAGAAGAGAGGAGAGAGAAAGAGAAGAGAGAGAGATATTGAAAATTAGTTTAAAGTTTGACAGCAAAGTCTCAGGAGTATGTGCTGTAAACGATGTGCTGTAAACTTTGAGTAAAAGCCTTGCACAGCAACAAAGTGATATACCCCTGAACAATTGATGGAGCATTTAATTCAGTGGCTCTGTTAGTGGGAGAATCAGGTAATCAAGGAGAATCAGGAGATTCAGATGTCCCTGATGCCATAAAAGATTCCAGTGTATTAAGCACCACCTGCGGTCTATGGTCTATTCTAGACCTGTACACCCAGAGGTGAATCCCCACGCTCCAAGACACCCTGCCAAGACATACAGTACTCACACAGGCATGCAGGGTCAGTCTCTCTCTCTGTCTCTCACTCTCTCTCTCTCTCTCTCTCTTCTTTCTCTTCTCTCCTCCTACTGCAATGGAGCGTAGGTCACTTTACAGAGCTTAGTTTCTCTGATGTGTGTTGGTACACAGTAGTACCAAAAACAACTGCTAATGATGATAACACCACAGTATTCTATCACACCTGTCTGTGCTTTATAGTGCCAAGAGACTTTCCACACAGAGGTTGTAAACAATTGCAGACATCTCTAGCTCGGTTTCCATCCAATTGGCGATAGATTTTCACATTTGGGTATGTTCAAAAATCTGCTGAAAAACAATTTGCGCATTTTCCCACCAGAGATGTGTTTCCATCACATTGTTGCAGATAAAAGGGCGTGTGTGATGACATAGTGCACATACAAATAGCTCCAAAAAACAATGATGTCATCATTTTTTGAAAGCTTGCTCTTTTTTTGGGCTTACAGGAACAATTTGAGACAGAAAAGACTGTTTTGACATTTCTATCAGCATTTTCTTAAGTTGTGTGACAGCAATCAACACCTTCCTATGTGGTGATCTCTATTTCCCCGCGATCAGATGACATCTGCGTTCAGCAGTGTGGGAGTGGGATGACGCTACCGATGCTGCCATTAACCACCACTGCCGAGGTGCTAAACCATCTGATTCCCTTTCAACCAATGTAAATGACGCCAGGAGCGTGGCTTCTTAGTAACATCCAGCCAGCTCTTTCATTCGCTGCCTGGAGTGGCGAGGTGGGGGAGGGGGGTTCGAAGGGTGGGGGCGGGGGCAGGGTGCTACTCTCCTCACATCGGAATGGTAATTCACCAGTCGGGTGACTGTCTCCACAACGGAGAAGGGAGAGCCACGCATCCCTGACAGGGACATCAGTTTCACAAAACATTTCCCTCCTCTGCACCTGAAACTGCAGCATAATCACACACAGGGGCGATGCACCATGAAATGAAATAGGGCCCAAGATCCAGAGGAGCGGACACAGTCCTGTGTCTACTGAAATGAGGACCATTTTTTACCAGGAGATGCCCCGTGTCTGGAGTATGAGAACCCAGGTCAGCAGCTATAGGCTGATCATACATACCAATGTCACTGTTTAATGTAAAACAGAAACGTACGGTGTTTTCAGCAAATGCCGAGTGTGGGGATTCAATGTGAATGTCGGTTCTTCTGAGGGACATTGCCAAGACAAGCCATTGGCACACTGTAATCCTTGGAGGTAAGGTAAATAGGTCAACGTTTCAGCACCATAGAAATACAACTCTACACTGTCTGCGTTTACACATGAGCTCCACATTTGTGTGGGCATGCTAGAGAGTTCTGTTCATGCAGAAGCAGCTGTTGCATATCTAATCCTCGCAGGTCTGTGTATTGTAAGACACATTTGGGCTTGTAGGAGAACAAATGTTGCCAAGCATGATAAGAACCACTGTAGATGATTATTCATTGCTCCCAGCTAAGGTTCGGCCAAAAATAAAAATCCCAAACGGATTACTTTTTTCCAAAAGCTGCACAGTATCTACCAGATGCATCAGTGTTCCTCCAAGCAATCAAGAAGTAATTCCCTTTATCGGTTAAGATAAATATTTAGGTTTGGTGCTGCAGGGATACATTCAGTGCATATTAACTGCACTGTTTAAGCACCTGTCAGGGATTTGGTTCTCATCAAAGATAGGGCATTCTGTCTCTCAGAGTGCAAGCATCAAGCTGTTAAGTTACCAGTGGTGAAAATAGCATGGCACTACCTCACTGGGAGAGATAAACATCTCAGTCTTCAGTGCCTGTCATCCACCACATGTACTATCAACCCAATCCAGAACAACAGACCATCGCGCTAATGTTGTTTACACTCTATGCAAATGATCAGTAAACATACATCTGAATACAGAAAGGGGAGACATTCCACACAGAGGACCTTTAATGCATATGCTAATGAGTGATCTCATGGCACGCGTGTAAAATTAAGAGAGGAGAGCAGCATGAAACCAGAATTACAGAGTAATATGGAAATGTGCAGATGTGTGGATATATTATTGCTGCTCGTTATGACCGGAGAAATGGCCCTTGTTAATATTCAAACATCTTGATAAAAAAAGGACACAAATGAAGGAGGTCCCCAAGGAGCGACAGGCCAAAACACACTGTGCAACTGAATCAATTTAAGGGGCATCACATGTATACAGTAAAACAAACAAAGAGCATGCTGGACCACTTAAAGGGGTGCTGAACTTCCTGCTTTGGCCTAGTTTTCATCTTGATCATTCAGAAATGCAGACATGCATCAAGCCCATAGGGGGCACAGGGGCACAGGGGCACAAGTCCTTCAGATAAAACATTTAATCAAATTGTTTTTGTTGCTTCTCTGTAATTATACTAGCCACAAAGTATTTTTCTGAAGTTGGCATTAGCTATCCCAAACACAGTTCATTCAGAAAGTATTCAGACGCCTTAATTTTCCCACATTTTGTTACATTACAACCTTACTCCAACATGGATTATATAAATAAAAAAATCCTCATCAATCTACACACAAAACCCCATAATTGTCACGCCTTGGTCTTAGTATTTTGTGTTTTCGTTAATTATTTGGTCAGGCCAGGGTGTGACATGGGTTTATGTTGTTGTATTTCCTATTGGGGTTTTTGTATTATTGGGATTGCGGCTGAGTAGGGGTGTTGTATGGGCTTGGCTGCCTGAGGCGGTTCTCAATCAGAGTCAGGTGATTCTCGTTGTCTCTGATTGGGAACCGTATTTAGGTAGCCTGGGTTTTGCTTTGTATTTCGTGGGTGATTGTTCCTGTCTCTGTGTAGTTTCACCAGATAGGCTGTAATTAGGTTTCACGTTCCGTTTTGTTGTTTTTGTATTTGTATAAGTTATGTTCATGTATCGCAATCCTTCATTAAAGATCATGAGTAACAACCACGCTGCATTTCGGTCCGACGCTCTTTCGACAAACGAAGAACGCCGTTACAATAATGACATAATGAAGTGAAAACAGGTTTTTAGAAATGTTTGCAATTTTATGAAAATACAAAACAGAAATACCTTATTTACACAAGTATTCAGACCCTTTGCTATGAGACTCGAAATTGAGCTCAGGTGCATCCTGTTTCCATTGATCTTCCTTGAGAGGTTTATACAACTTGATTGGAGTCCACCTGTGGTAAATTTAATTGATTGGAAATGATTTGGAAAGGCACACATCTGTCTATGTAAGGTCCCACAGTTGACAGTGCATGTAAAACCAAAAACCAAGCCATGAGGTTGAAGGAATTGTACATAGAGCTCAGAGGCAAGATTGTGTCGAGGCACAGATCTGGGGAAGGGTACTAAAACATTTCTGCCACATTGAAAGTGCCCAAGAACACGGTGGCCTCCATCATTCTTAAATGGAAGAAGTTTGGAACCACCAAGACTCATCCTGGAGCTGGCCGCCCGGCCAAACTGAGCAATCGGGGAAGTAGGACCTTGGTCTGGGAGGTGTCCAGAGTTCTCTCCAGAGTTCCTCTGTGGAGATAGGAGAACATTCCAGAAGGACAACCATCTCTGCAGCACTCCACCAATAAGTTCATTATGGTAGAGTGGCCAGACAGAAACCACTTCACAATAAAAGGCACATGACAGCCCTCTTGGAGTTTGCCAAAGGTTACCTAAAGGACTTTCAGACCATGAGAACCAAGACTCTCTGGTCTGATAAAATCAAGACTTAACTCTTTGGCCTGAAAGCCAAGCAACACATCTGGAGGAAACCAGGCACCGCTCATCACCTGCCCAATACCATTTTTCAGCAGCAGTGACTGGAAGACTAGACAGGATCGAGGGAAAGATGAACGGAGCAAAGTACAGAGAGATCCTTGATGAAAACCTGCTCTAGAACGCTCAGGACATCAAACTGTGGCAAAGGTTCACCTTCCAACAGGACAATGACCCTAAGCACAACGCAAGTGTGGAATCGGGACTCGTCTCTGAATGTCCTTGAGTGGCCCAGCCAGAGCCCGGACTTGAACCTGATCGAACATCTCTGGAGAGACCTTAAACTAGCTGTGCAGCGACGCTCCGCAACCAACCTGACAGAGCTTGAGAGGATCTGCAGAGAAGAGTATGAGAAACTCTCCAAATACAGGTGTGCCAAGCTTGTAGCATTATATCCAGGAAGACTCGAGGCTGTAATCACTGCCAAAGGTGCTTCAATAAAGTACTGACTAAAGGGTCTGAATAATTATGTAAATATAGTATTTCATTTTTGTATTTTTACATTTGCAAACATTTCTAAAAACCTGCTTTTTGCTTTGCATTATGGGGTATTGTGTGTAGATTAATGAGGAGAAAATGTGGAAAAGGTGAAGGGGTCTGATTACTTTCCAAATGCACTATAGGTTCTGAATCTCCCAACTTAATAATTACCTACCAAGAAGCAATTTCAGGCTATCAATCACGTTAGAGTAGCAACCTTGTCTAACTACAAGTAACTGCCAAAGTAAAGTAAACATTAACATACAGTGTCTTAATAGGTCATTGGGCCACCATAAACCAGAACAACTTCAATGCACCTTGACATAGTGGTCTGGAACTAAAATAATGCTGTCTCAGGCGCCACTCCAGAATCTCGTCAAAGGTAATGAATGTTTTATATTTTATTTCTGTGTTTTGGGTAGCGCCGGCTACCGCAAAATCTGTTGTTTAGGTAACGATCTGCTATTCTGGGGGGTGCATGCTGTCAGATAATAGCTTCTCATGCTTTCGCCGAAAAGCATTTTACAAATCTGACTTGGTGGCTAGATTCACAACGAGTGTAGCTTTAATTCAGTACCTTGCATGTGTGTTTTAATGAAAGTTTGAGTTTTACCAAAAACTATAGGTGGCGCTCTAAATTTCCGCTGCTCTAATCCCGCCACAGGTACACTCCTCCATAAGAAGTTAATTGGGTTGAGCTCCGGTGACTGAGACCACCTTGGCATTTGGCTTACATCGTTTTAATGCTCATAAAACCATTCAGTGACCACTTGTGCCCTGTGGATGGGGCATTGTCATCCTATATGACAATGGTAGCTATGGTAGCCAAAATAATGGCCTGCCCAGCATTTTTATACATGACCCATAGCATGATGGGATGTTAATTGCTTAATTAATTCAGGAACCATGTGTGGAAGCACCTGCTTTCAATATACTTTGTATCCCTCATTTACTCAAATGTTTCCATTATTTTGGCAGTTACCTGTATCTAGGCTAGCATGCCTGCGGCAAGGTTGGTAAACTTTATGAAAGTAAGCAATAATTAAATGTACTGAATAACACTCACATTCCTTACAATATTTTACCCAAACTTTACAGAGATGCAGAGAAACATATTTAGTTTCTTTAAAAAAAGAACCATTAGTCAGCAACATACAGATACTGTAGCTCAAGAGCTATGCTTAGATATGCAGAAAAATATTCCCGATTTTTTTTACATAGAATTAAGCATAATGATTATGGCTCTAGATTGCAGGAAAAAGCTGTTTCAAGTGTTTTGAAAATGTTTAAATTCTCCAATTTCCGAACGGGGGGACTAGTACCCCTCTAGACCACCCCCCCCAGCCATCCTAAAGTATGTTGTGCCCCCTCAGATTTTGGGAGTACATGACAGCCCTGAATGCAGCAGCCATGACTGAAGACAAATGAGAGTTTTGAGAGTCTTATGGAGGTGGTTTAATGTGAGTGTCTCTTGTGTGTATTGGGACAATATTTTAATGTTGCACATCTTTTAGTTGTCTCATTAAATTCTATCAATATTTGTATATGGATTTCTACTATTTGAATTTGGTTTGAGGTTTTTAAGTCATTGGAATTTGGAGCTATTGACAATGAAACATATTGTCCCATGTATATTGAGTGGTCCTAACTGATGGTCCTAACTAGCCCTAAAGCAATATAAAATGTCAAACCAAATTGACCACGGGCATTATGATTGTGTCCTGCGCTTCAAATGGATGATTACTTGGGTGCTGCCAGCTAGCTGTGGACGCAATTGAAATAAACCCGAACCAAGGAATTTTTTTATGCTTCCCTTCATTCCATGAAATTCCATTTTTTTGTGTGATCTTCCAAATCTCAGTTTTGGATGAGACTGATTTTATCACCAAAATTATCCTATTTACACTTTGTAGTCAATTTTGACACTAGAATAAATGTTTAAGACTCATGTCAATACCACATAGGCTGTTTTCAAAACTTGAAGTTGCTTTTTAGGTTCAGTCACTTGTGTATCTCAGGTCACGTCTGGTAATGCACTTAAAACAAAATGGCAGACGGTCATGAAACTCTCGACACCTGAGGGTCATTTATCAAATTGGTCTGCTGCAGCTGTCCCAACTTTCACGGACCTCTTGTCTTTTTTGACATGCCCTTCAATTAGTCCGTTTTCATGTTTTACTCTACAACAGAAGAGAAGACTTTGAATCAACATAGAAATGTTCTAGAAACGTTCCCATTTGAAACTACAATGTAGCCTTTCTAACGTTCTATTTGCATCCTGATCCTGATATCCCCTTGGCTCATCATTGTTTATGTTTTCAGTGGCATTACATTTACATTTACATTTAAGTCATTTAGCAGACGCTCTTATCCAGAGCGACTTACAAATTGGTGCATTCACCTTATGACATCCAGTGGAACAGCCACTTTACAATAGTGCATCTAAATCTTTTAGGGGGGGTGAGAAGGATTACTTATCCTATCCTAGGTATTCCTTAAAGAGGTGGGGTTTCAGGTGTCTCCGGAAGGTGGGGTCATCAGGGCATTAGGGTCATCAGGGCACCTATGTTAATATGGTGAGAGATTATCGGTACCTTGTCTTTGTATGCAGTGTACTGTGTTGCACTATGGACTTTGTCTTGCAGCATATTGGATAAAATCAACATTGTTTCCATACCCAGATGCTACAAGGGAGATACTGTAAATGGATTCTGCAGAGGGAGATTTTGTCAGTTAGCTTGTGTATTTAATCAGTGTATGAGAACAATTAGCAGGACACAAAACTGCTTTAAATGTGAGTTGGCGCACATTTTAGTGGCATTTGTTAATTTTACTCTGACATCATCTTGGCTTCGCTTGGGACCTTGGTTCTTGGAAATAAACTGAAACGGCTGCCAGAATCGGATATTTATTTATATCAATGGCTCTAAGAAGCCGCAGAGTATTTGTAACTCTGGCCACCTATTTAAAACGTCTAGCACAGGAGGAGGAATGTTATAAATGTGAATTACAATTGTTCCCGAGTTATCATGACATAACTAAGCCAGTTTACATAATCAGAAACCATTAGAGCTAGATGGAACACTGAAACATGTTCTTTGGATTCATTGGAGTTGGGTATTTCCTGTTGATGATGGAGATCTACACCAAACTTTCTAAGAGTATTTCTAAGGCATGATAATAAGCACTTTCTAAGGCATGATAATGAGCATTTTCTAAGGCATGATAATAAGCAATTTCTAAGGCATGATAATGAGCATTTTCTAAGGCATGATAATAAGCATTTTCTAAGGCATGATAATGAGCATTTTCTAAGGCATGATAATGAGCATTTTCTAAGGCATGATAATGAGCATTTCTAAGGCATGATAATGAGCATTTTCTAAGGCGTGATAATGAGCATTTCTAAGGCATGACATTTTTTATTTCTAAATAATATGTTTCGGCTGGGATGGTCTATTTGCTGTCTGCTGCTGAGCTTTATCTCTAGGTCTATTGTCATGTGATTATGTGCTAGATGCCTCCCTTGACATAACACCACTGAAGCATAAAGCCAAAATAAAAGCAATTTAAATGTCAACATGCATGATGTCCATGCTAAGTGCACTTGCCTAATGGTTTCATTATATCATATTATTTTTTTAATATATATTCCAAATGGCCATTTAAACCAATTGTGGGGCAGATAGGTCTCATAACAAACACGTTAAGTCGACTTCTTTTCTACTTCTGGATGTTAAAAGTGAAGTTCAGAAAAAAGACAATCTCCTTGAGTTCACTGCAAATCACATATATAATACACACATAATATTTCTGAGGACACAAGACTTGAAGGCCATCATCTTGCAAGTGCAAGTCATTCTGCCACTCACATTAATGATGCATTCATATGATAATCTGATCACAGTCAGAAAACGGAATATGATGCATTGAGATAAACAAGCAAAATATCTAGTGTAAACAAGTCCTAACATGTTCAAAGCCATCAGAACACAGAGTGCAGGAAGGGGTTAAAAAAAGATTAGTCAGTTTCTCTCTCGCAAGCAACACACTCTCTAAACACACCCTCTACACCCCATGACCTCTCTTCTTTAACTTCCAATCCTGCTCTTCTAGTCAACTTCAAATCTGTGTCTGTGCCAGTCTTTCTTAACCTCCAAGTCTGGCGAGTCTTGTTACAGCTGTATGGTGGGGACAGAGTAGGCACTGTGCTGGGGCTCCTGATTAACCCCAGGGCCAGGTCCAGGGCCAGTTTACACAGCCTAGACAGATCCACTTTCACCAGCCTCGGCCTCTGTAATGGGACCCCACTACATCAGCCCACATCAAAGAGATAGGGCCAGCAGGAATGTCATGTTCAGAACCAGAGGGAGAGAGAGAGTGACAGAGAGACAGAGAGAGTGAGAGAGAGAGAAAGATCGAGAGAGACAGAGAGACGGAGACAGACAGAGAGAGACAAAGAGAGGGGAGAGAGGGTCGGGCAGTGTGTTTGTGGAGAGAGAAAGGTTGTGTGTGTGTGTGTGTGTGTGGTGTGTTTCAGTATGGGAAGGGATCAGTCTCAGTTTCTAGACAACAGGACATCATCCCTATCTGGGCCAAACTCGCTAAAGTGCTTCCCATTTTTCATTTGCAGCGAAGTGAAGAAGTTTTAATTTAATTTAGCTGCGAAGCAAAGGTGTTTGGGGTTGTTTGGCATCTGTCTGGACCAGCTATTCCTCTTTAGAGTGCTGCCCGGGCTTTTCCAGTGCTACAGCTCCCTGCCTGGCTATACTTCACTATGCTCAATCTTCTCTCTTACCTCAGTGGCCAAACTATATATATCACACCAGGCAGCCGCACCAAAATCAATAAACTAACTGATCACTGACATAACTCATCAACTGAACAGTTGAAATCAGAAGTTTACATACAGTTAAGTTGGAGTCATTAAAACTAGTTTTTCAACCACTCCAAACATTTCTTGTTAACAAGCCGGTTAGGACATCTACTTTGTGCATGACACAAGTAATTTTTCCAACAATTGTTTACAGACAGATTATTTCACTTATCACAATTCCAGTTGGTAGCCTCCACAAGTCTGGTTCATTCTTGGGAGCAATTTCCAAACGCCTGAAGGTACCACGTTCATCTGTACGAACAATAGTACGCAAGTATAAACACCATGGGACCACACAGCCGGCATACCGCTCAGGAAGGAGACGCATTCTGTCTCCTAGACATGAACGTACTTTGGTACGAAAAGTGCAAATCACTCCCAGAACAACAGCCTTGTGAAGATGCTGGAGGAAACGGGTACAAAAGTATCTATATCCACAGTAAAACGAGTCCTATATCGACATAACCTGAAAGGCCGCTCAGCAAGGAAGAAGACACTGCTCCAAAACCGCCATGAAAAAGCCAGACTACGGTTTGCAACTGCACACGGGGACAAAGATCGTACTTTTTGGAGAAATGTCCTCTGGTCTGACGAAACGAGAAGATGTAACGGCGTTCTTCGTTTGTCGAAAGAGAGTCGGACCGAAATGCAGCGTGGTTGTTACTCATGATCTTTAATGAAGGAAAATGGAACGATACATGAAATAACTCAATACAAAAACAACAGAACGTGAAACCTATTACAGCCTATCTGGTGAAACTACACAGAGACAGGAACAATCACCCATGAAAACAAAGCGAAACCAGGCTACCTAAATACGGTTCCCAATCAGAGACAACGAGAATCACCTGACTCTGATTGAGAACCGTCTCAGGCAGCCAAGCCTATACAACACCCCTAATCAGCCGCGATCCCAAATACTACAAACCCCAATACGAAAATACAATAACATAAACCCATGTCACACCCTGGCCTGACCAAATATATAACGTAAACACAAAATACAATGACCAAGGCGTGACAGAACCCCCCCCCCTAAGGTGCGGACTCCCGGACGCACCTCAAAACCATAGGGAGGTTCCGGGTGGGCGTCTGTCCATGGTGGCGGTTCCGGCTCGGGACGTGGACCCCACTCCATTAAAGTCATAGTTCCTCCCCTTCGCGTCCTGGGATAATCCACCCTCGCCGCCGACCATGGCCTAATAGTCCTCACCCAGAACCCCACAGAACTGAGGAGCAGCTCGTGACTGAGGGGCATCTCGGGACTGAGGGACAGCTCGGGACTGAGGGGCGGCTCGGGACTGAGGGGCAGCTCGGGACTGAGGGGCAGCTCGGGACTGAGGGACAGCTCGGGACTGAGGCAGCTCGGGACTGAGGGGAAGCTCGGGGCTGAGGGGCAGCTCGGGACTGGGGGCAGCTCGAGACTGGGGGCAGCCTGGAACTGAGGGGCAGCCCGGAACTGAGGGGCAGCCCGGAACTGAGGGGAAGCCCAGTACTGAGAGAAAGCCCAGTACTGAGAGGAAGCCCAGTACTGAGAGGAAGCCCAGTACTGAGATGAAGCTCAGGCAGGTAGTAGGCTCCGGTAGATCCTGGCTGGCTGGCGGATCTGGAAGATTCTGGTTGACTGGCAGATCTGGAAGAGACTGGTTGACTGGCAGATCTGGAAGAGACTGGTTGACTGGCAGATCTGGAAGAATCTGGTTGACAGGCAGATCTAGAAGATCATGGCTGACTGGCGGATCTAGCTGCTCTATGCAGACTGACAGCTCCTTGCAGACTGACAGCTCTGGCAGCTCCATGCAGGCTGACAGCTCCTTGCAGACTGGCAGCTCTTTGCAGACTGACAGCTCTTTGCAGACTGACAGCTCTGGCTGCTCCATGCAGACTGACAGCTCTGGCTGCGTCATGCAGACTGACAGCTCTGACTGCTCCATGCAGGCTGACAGCACCCTGCAGACTGACAGCTCTTTGCAGACTGATAGCTCTGGCTGCTTCATGCAGACTGACAGCACCTTACAGACTGACAGCTCCCTGCAGACTGGCAGCTCAGGCTGCTCCGAACAGGCAGGAGGCTCCGGCAGCGCTGTAGAGGAGGAAGGCTCTGATAGCGCTGAACAGGCGGGAGACTCCGACAGCGCAGGAGGGAAGGAAGGCTCTGGCTGTGCTGAACAGGCGAGGCGCACAGAAGGCCTGGTGCGTGGTGCTGGAACTGGTGCTACAGGATCGAGGACACGCACAGGAAGCCTGGTGCGGGGAGCTGCTACCGAAGGACTGGTGTGTGGAGGTGGCTCTGGATAGACCGGACCGTGCAGGCACACTGGAGCTCTTGAGCACCGAGCCTGCCCAAGCTTACCTGGCTCGATGCCCACTCTAGCCCGGCCAATACGAAGGACTGGTATGAACCGCACCTGGCTATGCACCCGCACTGGAAACACTGTGCGCTCCATAGCATAACACGGTGTCTGCCCGGTCTCTCTAGCCCACCGGTGAGCACAGGGAGTTTGCGCAGGTCTCCTACCTGGCATAGCCATACTCCCATTAAGCCCCACCCCAATATTTTTTGGGGGGCTGCTTTTCGGGCTTCCATCCGCGTCGCCGTGCTGCCTCCTCATACCAGCGCCTCTCCGCTTTAGCCGCCTCTAGTTCTTCCTTGGGACGGCGATATTCTCCCGGCTGCGCCCAGGGTCCTTTTCCGTCTGATATCATCTCCCAAGACCAGAAGTCCTTATATTGCTGCTCCTCACAATTAACAGGGAGAGTAGGCTCAGGTCTGACTCCTGACTTAGCCACTCTCTCTCTGCGCCCTCCCCCAATAAATATTTGGGGGTTACTTTCGGTTTTCGCTCTGCGCCGCCGTGTTTTTCTTTACGACTCCATTCGCCTATAGCCCTCTTCGCACTGCTCCAGCGAATCCCAGGCGGGCTCCGGCAATCTCTCTGGGTCGGCCGCCCACCTGTCTATTTCTTCCCACATCGTATACTCCATGACTCTGCTGTCCATAACGTCTTCCCTTCGCTGCTGCCTGTTAACACGCTGCTCGGTCCGAGTGTGGTGGGTGATTCTGTAATGGCGTTCTTCGTTTGTCGAAAGAGAGTCGGACCGAAATGCAGCGTGGTTGTTACTCATGATCTTTAATGAAGGAAAACGGAACCATACATGAAATAACTCAATACAAAAACAACAAACGGAATGTGAAACCTATTACAGCCTATCTGGTGAAACTACACAGAGACAGGAACAATCACCCACGAAAACAAAGCAAAACCAGGCTACCTAAATACGGTTCCCAATCAGAGACAACGAGAATCACCTGACTCTGATTGAGAACCGCCTCAGGCAGCCAAGCCTATACAACACCCCTAATCAGCCGCGATCCCAAATACTACAAACCCCAATACGAAAATACAATAACATAAACCCATGTCACACCCTGGCCTGACCAAATATATAACGAAAACACAAAATACAATGACCAAGGCGTGACAGAATAGAACTGTTTGGCCATAATGACCATCGTTATGTTTGGAGGAAAAAGGGGGACGCTTGCAAGACGAAGAACACCATCCCAACCGTGAAGCACGGAGGTGGCAGCATCATGTTGTGGGGGTGTTTTGCTGCAGGTGGGACTGGTGCACTTCACAAAATAGATGGCATCATGAGGGAGGAAAATTTGTGGGCAAAACTGAAAAAACACAGGAAAGCTAGGAATCCTACAAACCTGACTCAGTTACACCAGCTGTCAGGAGGAATGGGTCAAAATTCACCCAACTTATTGTGGGAAGCTTGTGGAAGGCTACCCGAAACGTTTGACCCAAGTTAAACAATTTAAAAGCAATGCTACTGAATACTAATTGAGTGTATGTAAACTTCTGACCGACTCGGAATGTGATGAAAGAAATATTCTGACATTTCACATTCTTAAAATAAAGTGGTGATCCTAACTGACCTAAGACAGAATTTTTTTACAAGGATTAAATGTCAGGAATTGTGAAATTGAGTTTAAATGTATTTGGGTAAGGTGTATTTAAACTTCCGACCTCAACTGTATGTAATAGCATTTTGCTTCGACGTCATACTAGGCCTATATTAAGTCAGACTTCAGAAAGTAACATCATCCAGTGTGGTGAGAGATGGCAAGAGAAGAGGGGAAAGGATCATCATGTGATTGTGATGGCGTCGAGATGTGGGGTGGAGAAAGCAGGTGCTCGTTCTGTCAACCTCCCGTGTCTGTACCGTCTCCCTCTCTCTCCTAATCTTCACAGAGAACTCAGGATGACCCTTGTCCCCATAGAGGGGATCTAGTCTCAGAGCCGGGTCTTATATATGACCTAAGATCAGATCTTTGATCAGAACTTTGCTTTAGTGGTGATCGAGGCATGCCAGCTAGCTACTACCTGTGTCTTTGTTCCCTTCCACTTTTTACAAGTGAAGATATCTTAAGGTCAAAAAACTATTGAAGTGTGCAAAACACAACAACAAAATGGTGCATCAGGTTTGAGTGTGCATGGCGAGCAGAATCCATCCCATAACAAACACGTCTTTCCCGTGACGTCATATTATTGATTAACCAAAGTCACATGTCCACGCTAAGAAAACAAGAGAGAAACATCAACTGTATTCTGTCTCAATCTTGGCTTTTCAGAGAACACCCAACTCAATTGAACCTTTACATCCAGCCTTCCAGTACCATGAAATGCTAGACCACTTTATGGGGGATGTGAATAATATGAGTGAGAGGATGGTTTATTCAGCACGCCCCACCATGAGTTACATTTCCCTATAATTCAATAAACAGAATGGTAGGGGGTCTGACAGGGATAAAACAAATCAAACCAATCTCTGAAGATGAGCAACAACTTCCTTCCTTGAAGTTACCCGTGTGAGTTCTCTGTGTGAGATCTCTGTGTGAGTTCTCTGTGTGAGTTCTCTGTGTGAGATCTCTGTGTGAGATCGCTGTGTGAGATCTCTGTGTGAGATCGCTGTGTGAGATCGCTGTGTGAGATCTCTGTGTGAGATCTCTGTGTGAGATCTCTGTGTGAGATTGCGTTAATTTTGGAAAAGGGCCACACCCCCAAAATATGGAGTTGTTAGAAAGCCTTTAAATCCCAGTGAATCCCTAGCAGACCTGGGTTCAAATACTATTTTAAATAATTTAAAACACTTTAGCAGGGTTTGATTGAACTTTCCTGTTCGAATGAAACCAATAGACTAGACCCAAAAGTGCAAAACCCACCCATCTGGCACTCCGGACTGGCTAAAGTAAACGCTGAAAGTAGTTTAATGATTATTGTATGAGGGCCATATCGTTTATTCTATAAATAGTATTTGAACCCAGGTTTGATCTCCGGTGGGGATATGTAGAAGACTGTGTGGCTGTGAAGAAGTGCAGTCTCAGTGCCGTGGGCGTGGAGACAATGGGTGGCGGCTGGGGACAGACAGGCAACCTGAACCTGACAGAGGAAGCCGTTAAAGCCACACAAAACAAACTGCTGAGCTCTGGCATTTCCCCTCCTCCTGTCGTTAAAGGTGAAGACGACTAATCTCCTCCAAAGTCACTTTGCTTGTGCGAACCACCCTCCCACTCTCTCTTGTTCCTTCCTCTTTCACTCTCCTCTGTGGTCATTCAGGGTTCAGAGGTCAATGCCAAAAAATGTCCTGTTCAGTCTGCTATGTTCCTCAGAGGGCTGACACAGGGCCAGTTGTGTTTTGGTTAGTAAGGCCGGAGATACTCAAGGGGACGTGACAGGCATTTGAAATCAAACATTACAGCACATTGGTTCAAGGCTTTTTATACTTGCCCCTAGCTGAATCGATGATAAAAACGTAAAGGCAAGTTATTATTACATGAATTGGGCTACATAGAGTACTATATAGGTCGAGAACATTTAACAGAACAAGGCTATGTCAATATCTCAACACCAACTGACACACTAATAAAAAAGCTTACAATGGAAGTGCTGATCTGCACGTACAAACATGTTGCATTTTGTGTTACCACAATACATAGAACTTCTGAAGACATCTACACTGGGTTGAAGCACACAGACATTTGTACCTTGCACATAGTATAGTGTCTTCAGAATGTACTCAGTATTCTCCACATTTTGTTACAATACAGCCTTATTCTAAAATGGATTAAATTAACAAAAAAGTTCAGCAATCTACACACAACACCCCATAATGACAAAGCAAAAGCAGGGTTTTAAACATTTTTGCAAAATAAAAAACAGAAACACCATAAGTATTCAGACCCTTTGCAACGAGACTCGAAATTGAGCCCAGGTATATCCTGTTTCCATTGATCATCCTACAACTTGTGTCTACAACTTCATTGGATACCACCTGTGGTAAATTCAATTGATTGGACATGATTTGGAAAGGCACACGCCTGTCTATTTCAGGTCCCACAGCTAACAGTGCATGTCAGAGCAAAAACCAAGCCATGAGGTTAAAGGAATAGTCCTTAGAGCTCCAAGACAGGATTGTGTCGAGATCTGGAGAAGGGTACCAAAACATTTCTGCAGCATTGAAGTTCCCCAAGAACCCAGTGGCCTCCGTCATTCTTAAATGGAAGTAGTTTGGAACTATCAAGACTCTTCCTAGAGCTGGCCGCCTGGCCAAACTGAGCAATCGGGGGAGAAGAGCCTTCGTCAAGGAGGTGACCGAGAACCCGATGGTCACTCTGACAGAGCTTTAGAGTTCCTCTGTGGAGATGGGAGAATCTTCCAGAAGGACAACCATCTCTGCAGCACTGCACCACATCAGGCCATTATGGTAGAGTGGCCAGACGGAAGCCACTCTTCAGTAGCAGGGACTGGGAGACTAGTCAGGATCGAGGAAAAGATTAACAGAGCAAAGTACAGAGAGATCCTTGATGAAAACGTTCTCCAAAGCGCTCAGGACCTCAGACGGGGATGAAGATTTACCTTCCAACAGGAAAACTACCCCAAGCACACATCCATGACAACGCAGGAGTGGCTTCGGGACAAGTCCTTGAATGTCCTTTAGTGGCCCAGCCAGAGCCCAGACTTGAACCCAATCGAACATCTCTGGAGAGACCTTAAAATAGCGATGCTCCCCATCCAACCTGACAGAGCTTGAGAGGATCTGCAGAGAAGAATATGAGAAACTCCCCAAATACAGGTGTGCCAAGCTTGTTGTGTCATATCCAAGAAGACTCAATGCTGTAATCGCTGTCAAAGGTGCATCAACAAAGTACTGAGCAAAGGGTCTGAATATTTATGTAAATTAGCAAACATTTCTAAAAACCTGTTTTTGCTTTGTCATTATGGAGTATTGTGTGTACAATTTTAATCCATTTTAGAATAAGGCTGCAATGTAACAAAATGTGGAAAAAGTGAAGGGGTCTGAATACTTTCCAGAAGGCACTGTATATATTCTGCCAGCTATACAAATGTTCTGTTTTGAATTCAATTATTTTTTTCCTCTTCTTTTCAGACAACCCTCTTGCTCCTCTCTCTCTTCTTTTCCAGTGCCATTATAAAATATATGATATTGAGGCCTCCCATTATCCCATCAAACCTTCCTGGACTGTGTGCATACTGCCTCATTACTTGGGCCAAAAGCCACCTTAACTTCCATTACAAGCCTGTCTGGTAATTCATTACATTTTAAGCTATTGAACAAAAAACAATTAGGTTTTAAAAAGAGAGCTTGTTTGGTAACATGAGGACTTTTCTTCTATGAGGCAGATCCTGGAAGAGTGGACAGTAATGAAATGCGACAGTTATCGAAATGACAGGACGATGTTTTTTGTGTTTGCCTGTGTTTGGGTGTGTTTGTCTGTGTTTGGGTGTGTTTGTCTGTGTTTGGGTGTGTTTGCCTGTGTTTGGGTTTGTTTGGGTGTGTTTGCCTGTGTTTGCCTGTGTTTGGGTGTTTGCCTGTGTTTGGGTGTGTTTGTCTGTGTTTGGGTGTGTTTGCCTGTGTTTGGGTTTGTTTGGGTGTGTTTGCCTGTGTTTGGGTGTGTTTGTCTGTGTTTGGGTGTGTTTGCCTGTGTTTGGGTTTGTTTGGGTGTGTTTGCCTGTGTTTGCCTGTGTTTGGGTGTTTGCCTGTGTTTGGGTGTGTTTGCCCGTGTTTGCCCGTGTTTGCCTGTGTTTGGGTGTGTTTGCCTGTGTTTGTCTGTGTTTGCCTGTGTTTGTCTGTGTTTGGGTGTGTTTGCCTGTGTTTGTCTGTGTTTGGGTGTGTTTGCCTGTGTTTGCCTGTGTTTGTCTGTGTTTGGGTGTGTTTGCCTGTGTTTGTCTGTGTTTGTCTGTGTTTGGGTGTGTTTGCCTGTGTTTGTCTGTGTTTGGGTGTGTTTGCCTGTGTTTGCCTGTGTTTGTCTGTGTTTGGGTGTGTTTGCCTGTGTTTGCCTGTGTTTGTCTGTGTTTGTCTGTGTTTGCCTGTGTTTGTCTGTGTTTGTCTGTGTTTGGCTGTGTTTGGGTGTGTTTGCCTGTGTTTGCCTGTGTTTGGGTGTGTTTGGGTGTGTTTGCCTGTGTTTGCCTGTGTTTGGGTGTGTTTGCCTGTGTTTGGGTGTGTTTGGGTGTGTTTGCCCGTGTTTGCCCGTGTTTGCCTGTGTTTGGGTGTGTTTGGGTGTGTTTGCCCATGTTTGCCTGTGTTTGCCTGTGTTTGGGTGTGTTTGCCTGTGTTTGGGTGTGTTTGGGTGTGTTTGCCCGTGTTTGCCTGTGTTTGGGTGTGTTTGCCTGTGTTTGGCTGTGTTTGTCTGTGTTTGTCTGTGTTTGTCTGTGTTTGTCTGTGTTTGCCTGTGTTTGTCTGTGTTTGTCTGTGTTTGGGTGTGTTTGGGTGTGTTTGGGTGTGTTTGCCTGTGTTTGCCTGTGTTTGGGTGTGTTTGGGTGTGTTTGCCTGTGTTTGGGTGTGTTTAGGTGTGTTTGCCCGTGTTTGCCTGTGTTTGCCCGTGTTTGCCTGTGTTTGCCTGTGTTTGGGTGTGTTTGGGTGTGTTTGGGTGTGTTTGGGTGTGTTTGGGTGTGTTTGTCTGTGTTTGCCTGTGTTTGTCTGTGTTTGTCTGTGTTTGCCCGTGTTTGCCCGTGTTTGCCCGTGTTTGCCCGTGTTTGCCCGTGTTTGCCCGTGTTTGCCTGTGTTTGGGTGTGTTTGCCTGTGTTTGCCTGTGTTTGTCTTGGACGTTGGACTAGTAACCGGAAGGTTGCGAGTTCAAACCCCGAGCTGACAAGGTACAAATCTGTCGTTCTGCTCCTGAACAGGCAGTTAACCCACTGTTCCCAGGCCGTCATTGAAAATAAGAATGTGTTCTTAACTGACTTGCCTGGTCAAATAAAGGTAAAATTAAAAAATTGGGTGTGTTTGGGTGTGTTTGCCTGTGTTTGTCTGTGTTTGTCTGTGTTTGTCTGTGTTTGGGTGTGTTTGTCTGTGTTTGTCTGTGTTTGTCTGTGTTTGGCTGTGTTTGGGGGTGTTTGTCTGTGTTTGTCTGTGTTTGTCTGTGTTTGTCTGTGTTTGGGTGTGTTTGGGGGTGTGAGGAAGAATATGTCAGAAACGCTGCATTTGTTTTGTCATCACAACATCCGCGGTATAGAGAGACGCACACTGATAAGAATTCACACGACACATTTGCTCTGTATTTGTTCTAGACATTATCGCTCGCATGTGTGCGGTGACGGACAGACACAGGCCAGACATGTGGTCTACATTATTATGGCCACTAAAGGGTCAACCCACTGGTCAAACAACACATTAGTCTATGTCCACACAGGACAGGTTAGAACGCACAAGACTAATGCAGCAGCTCTTCCAAAAGGTCATCTGTGGATATTAATGCAACACTTTACCGGAGGCTGCAAAAGAAAGAGGCTCTCTTATGAACGAGGAACAGGGAAGATTGAACAATGAACAGGGACCAGGACACAGTGAACAGGGAACAGGGACCAGGACACAGTGAACAGGGAACAGGGACCAGGACACAGTGAACAGGGAACAGGGACCAGGCCACAGTGAACAGGGAACAGGGACCAGGCCACAGTGAACAGGGAACAGGGACCAGGACACAGTGAACAGGGAACAGGGACCAGGACACAGTGAACAGGGAACAGGGACCAGGACACAGTGAACAGGGAACAGGGACCAGGACAGAGTGAACAGGGAACAGGGACCAGGACACAGTGAACAGGGAACAGGGACCAGGACACAGTGAACAGGACACAGTGAACAGGGACCAGGACACAGTGAACAGGGAACAGTGAACAGGACACAGTGAACAGGAAACAGGGACCAGGACACAGTGAACAGTGAACAGGGACCAGGACACAGTGAACAGGGAGCAGGGACCAGGACACAGTGAACAGGACACAGTGAACAGGGACCAGGACACAGTGAACAGGATACAGTGAACAGGGAACAGTGAACAGGGACCAGGGACCAGGACACAGTGAACAGGGACCAGGACACAGTGAACAGGGACCAGGACACAGTGAACAGGGACCAGGACACAGGGAGCAGGGACCAGGACACAGTGAACAGGGACCAGGACACAGTGAACAGGGACCAGGACACAGTGAACAGGACACAGTGAACAGGGACCAGGACACAGTGAACAGGGAACAGGGAACAGGACACAGTGAACAGGGACCAGGACACAGTGAACAGGACACAGTGAACAGGGACCAGGACACAGTGAACAGGACACAGTGAACAGGGACCAGGACACGGTGAACAGGGAACAGGGACCAGGACACAGTGAACAGGAACCAGGGAACAGGGACCAGGACACAGTGAACAGGGAACAGTGAACAGGGACCAGGACACAGTGAACAGGACACAGTGAACAGGGACCAGGACACAGTGAACAGGGAACAGTGAACAGGACACAGTGAACAGGGACCAGTGAACAGGGACCAGGGACCAGGACACAGTGAACAGGAAACAGGGACCAGGACACAGTGAACAGTGAACAGGGACCAGGACACAGTGAACAGGGAGCAGGGACCAGGACACAGTGAACAGGACACAGTGAACAGGGACCAGGACACAGTGAACAGGATACAGTGAACAGGGAACAGTGAACAGGGACCAGGGACCAGGACACAGTGAACAGGATACAGGGACCAGGACACAGTGAACAGGACACAGTGAACAGGGACCAGGGAACAGGGAACAGGGAACAGGACACAGTGAACAGGGACCAGGGACCAGGGAACAGGGAACAGGGAACAGGGAACAGGGAACAGGGAACAGGGAACAGGGAACAGGGAACAGGGAACAGGACACAGTGAACAGGGACCAGGGAACAGGGAACAGGGAACAGGACACATTGACCAGGGAACAGGGAACAGGACACAGTGACCAGGGAACAGGGAACAGGAACCAGGACACAGTGAACAGGGAACAGGGAACAGGGAACAGGAACCAGGACACAGTGAACAGGGAACTGGGAACTGTGAACAGAGACCAAGACACAGTGAACAGGGAACTGGGAACTGTGAACAGAGAACATGACACAGTGAACAGGGAACTGGGAACTGTGAACAGAGACCCAGACACAGTGAACAGGGAACTGGGAACTGTGAACAGAGAACATGACACAGTGAACAGGGAACTGGGAACTGTGAACAGAGACCAAGACACAGTGAACAGGGAACTGGGAACTGTGAACAGAGAACATGACACAGTGAACAGGGAACTGGGAACTGTGAACAGAGACCAAGACACAATGAACAGGGAACTGGGAACTGTGAACAGAGAACAAGACACAGTGAACAGGGAACTGGGAACAGAGACCAAGACACAATGAACAGGGAACTGGGAACTGTGAACAGAGACCAAGACACAGTGAACAGGGAACTGGGAACAGAGACCAAGACACAATGAACAGGGAACTGGGAACTGTGAACAGAGACCAAGACACAATGAACAGGGAACTGGGAACTGTGAACAGAGACCAAGACACAGTGAACAGGGAACTGGGAACTGTGAACAGAGACCAAGACACAGTGAACAGGGAACTGGGAACTGTGAACAGAGACCAAGACACAGTGAACAGGGAACTGGGAACAGAGACCAAGACACAATGAACAGGGAACTGGGAACTGTGAACAGAGACCAAGACACAGTGAACAGGGAACTGGGAACTGTGAACAGAGACCAAGACACAGTGAACAGGGAACTGGGAACTGTGAACAGAGAACATGACACAGTGAACAGGGAACTGGGAACTGTGAACAGAGAACAAGACACAGTGAACAGGGAACTGGGAACTATGAACAGAGACCAAGACACAGTGAACAGGGAACTGGGAACTGTGGACAGAGAACATGACACAGTGAACAGGGAACTGGGAACTGTGAACAGAGAACAAGACACAGTGAACAGGGAACTGGGAACTGTGAACAGAGAACAGGGAACAGTGAACAGGACAAGGTGAACAGGGAACAGGACACAGGGAACAGGGAACAGGGAACAGGGAACAGGGAACAGGGAACAGGGAGCAGGGAACAGGGAACAGGGAACAGGACACAGGGAACAGGGAACAGGACACAGGACACAGGACACAGGACACAGGGAACAGGGAACAGGAAACAGGACACAGGACACAGGGAACAGGGAACAGGGAACAGGACGCAGGACACAGGACACAGGGAACAGGGAACAGGGAACAGGGAACAGGACACAGGACACAGGACACAGGGAACAGGGAACAGGGAACAGGGACCAGGGAACAGGACACAGGGAACAGGGAACAGGGAACAGGACACAGGACACAGGACACAGGACACAGGGAACAGGGAACAGGACACAGGACACAGGGAACAGGGAACAGGACACAGGACACAGGGAACAGGGAACAGGGAACAGGGAACAGGGAACAGGACACAGGACACAGGGAACAGGGAACAGGGAACAGGGAACAGGAAACAGAGAACAAGGCACAGGGAACAGGGAACAGGACACAGGACACAGGGAACAGGGAACAGGACACAGGACATAGGGAACAGGGAACAGGGAACAGGACACAGGACACAGGACACAGGGAACAGGGAACAGGGAACAGGGAGCAGGGAACAGGGAACAGGGAACAGGACACAGGGAACAGGGAACAGGGAACAGGGAACAGGGAACAGGGAACAGGGAACAGGACACAGGACACAGGGAACAGGGAACAGGGAACAGGAAACAGGAAACAGGAAACAGGACACAGGGAACAGGGAACAGGGAACAGGGAACAGGGAACAGGGAACAGGACGCAGGACACAGGACACAGGACACAGGACACAGGACACAGGACACAGGGAACAGGGAACAGGACACAGGACACAGGACACAGGGAACAGGGAACAGGGAACAGGGAACAGGACACAGGACACAGGACACAGGACACAGGACACAGGACACAGGACACAGGGAACAGGGAACAGGACACAGGGAACAGGGAACAGGGAACAGGACACAGGACACAGGGAACAGGGAACAGGACACAGGAAACAGGACACAGGAAACAGGACACAGGACACAGGGAACAGGGAACAGGGAACAGGACACAGGGAACAGGGAACAGGGAACAGGGAACAGGGAACAGGGAACAGGGAACAGGACACAGGACACAGGACACAGGGAACAGGGAACAGGGAACAGGACACAGGACACAGGGAACAGGGAACAGGGAACAGGACACAGGACACAGGACACAGGGAAAAGGGAACAGGGAACAGTGAACTGGGAACAGGGAACAGGGAACAGGGAACAGGGAACAGGGAACAGGGAACAGGGAACAGGGAACAGGGAACTGGGAACTGGGAACTGGGAACAGGACACAGGGCACAGGACAGAGGACACTGGACTCTGGACACAGGGAAAAGGGAAAAGGGAACAGGGAACAGGGAACAGGACACAGGACACAGGACACAGGGAACAGGAAACAGGAAAACGGACACAGGACACAGGACACAGGACACAGGGAACAGGGAACAGGGAACAGGGAACAGGGAACAGGGAACAGGACACAGGGAACAGGACACAGGACACAGGGAACAGGGAACAGGGAACAGGGAACAGGGAACCGGGAGCAGGGAACAGGACACAGGACACAGGGAACAGGGAACAGGACACAGGACACAGGGAACAGGGAGCAGGGAACAGGGAACAGGGAACAGGACACAGGACACAGGGAACAGGGAACAGGGAACAGGGAACAGGGAACAGGGAGCAGGGAACAGGACACAGGACACAGGACACAGGGAACAGGGAACAGGGAGCAGGGAACAGGGAACAGGGAACAGGACACAGGACAAAGGACACAGGGAACAGGGAACAGGGAACAGGACACAGGGAACAGGGAACAGGACACAGGACACAGGACACAGGACACAGGACACAGGGAACAGGGAACAGGGAACAGGGAACAGGACACAGGACACAGGACACAGGACACAGGGAACACGGAACAGGACACTGGACACAGGGAACAGGGAACAGGACACAGGACACAGGACACAGGGAACAGGGAACAGGACACAGGACACAGGACACAGGGAACAGGACACAGGGAACAGGGAACAGGGAACAGGGAACAGGGAACAGGGAACAGGGAATAGGACACAGGACACAGGACACAGGGAACAGGGCACAGGGAACAGGGAACAGGACACAGGACACAGGACACAGGACACAGGGAACAGGGAACAGGAAACAGGACACAGGGAACAGGGAACAGGGAACAGGGAACAGGGAACAGGGAACAGGGAACAGGACGCAGGACACAGGACACAGGACACAGGACACAGGACACAGGACACAGGACACAGGACACAGGGAACAGGGAACAGGACACAGGACACAGGGAACAGGGAACAGGGAACAGGACATAGGACACAGGGAACAGGGAACAGGGAACAGGAACAGGAACAGGGAACAGGGAACAGGGAACAGGGAACAGGGAACAGGGAATAGGACACAGGACACAGGACACAGGGAACAGGGCACAGGGAACAGGGAACAGGACACAGGACACAGGACACAGGACACAGGGAACAGGGAACAGGAAACAGGACACAGGGAACAGGGAACAGGGAACAGGGAACAGGGAACAGGGAACAGGACGCAGGACACAGGACACAGGACACAGGACACAGGACACAGGACACAGGACACAGGGAACAGGGAACAGGACACAGGACACAGGGAAGAGGGAACAGGGAACAGGGAACAGGACACAGGACACAGGACACAGGACACAGGACACAGGGAACAGGGAACAGGACACAGGGAACAGGGAACAGGGAACAGGACACAGGACACAGGGAACAGGGAACAGGACACAGGAAACAGGACACAGGACACAGGGAACAGGGAACAGGGAACAGGACACAGGGAACAGGGAACAGGGAACAGGGAACAGGGAACAGGGAACAGGGAACAGGGAACAGGGAACAGGGAACAGGGAACAGGACACAGGACACAGGACACAGGGAACAGGGAACAGGGAACAGGACACAGGACACAGGGAACAGGGAACAGGGAACAGGACACAGGACACAGGACACAGGGAACAGGGAACAGGGAACAGTGAACTGGGAACAGGGAACAGGGAACAGGGAACAGGGAACAGGGAACAGGGAACTGGGAACTCGGAACTGGGAACAGGACACAGGGCACAGGACAGAGGACACTGGACTCTGGACACAGGGAAAAGGGAAAAGGGAACAGGGAACAGGGAACAGGACACAGGACACAGGACACAGGGAACAGGAAACAGGAAAACGGACACAGGACACAGGACACAGGACACAGGGAACAGGGAACAGGGAACAGGGAACAGGGAACAGGACACAGGGAACAGGACACAGGACACAGGGAACAGGGAACAGGGAACAGGGAACCGGGAGCAGGACACAGGACACAGGGAACAGGGAACAGGACACAGGACACAGGGAACAGGGAGCAGGGAACAGGGAACAGGGAACAGGACACAGGACACAGGGAACAGGGAACAGGGAACAGGGAACAGGGAACAGGGAACAGGGAACAGGGAGCAGGGAACAGGACACAGGACACAGGACACAGGGAACAGGGAACAGGGAGCAGGGAACAGGGAACAGGGAACAGGACACAGGACAAAGGACACAGGGAACAGGGAACAGGGAACAGGACACAGGGAACAGGGAACAGGACACAGGACACAGGACACAGGACACAGGGAACAGGGAACAGGGAACAGGGAACAGGACACAGGACACAGGACACAGGGAACACGGAACAGGACACTGGACACAGGGAACAGGGAACAGGACACAGGACACAGGACACAGGGAACAGGGAACAGGACACAGGACACAGGACACAGGGAACAGGACACAGGGAACAGGGAACAGGGAACAGGACATAGGACACAGGGAACAGGGAACAGGGAACAGGGAACAGGGAATAGGACACAGGACACAGGACACAGGACACAGGACACAGGGAACAGGGAACAGGACACAGGGAACAGGGAACAGGGAACAGGACACAGGACACAGGGAACAGGGAACAGGACACAGGAAACAGGACACAGGAAACAGGACACAGGACACAGGGAACAGGGAACAGGGAACAGGACACAGGGAACAGGGAACAGGGAACAGGGAACAGGGAACAGGGAACAGGGAACAGGGAACAGGACACAGGACACAGGACACAGGGAACAGGGAACAGGGAACAGGACACAGGACACAGGGAACAGGGAACAGGGAACAGGACACAGGACACAGGACACAGGGAACAGGGAACAGGGAACAGTGAACTGGGAACAGGGAACAGGGAACAGGGAACAGGGAACAGGGAACAGGGAACAGGGAACAGGGAACTGGGAACTGGGAACTGGGAACAGGACACAGGGCACAGGACAGAGGACACTGGACTCTGGACACAGGGAAAAGGGAAAAGGGAACAGGGAACAGGGAACAGGACACAGGACACAGGACACAGGGAACAGGAAACAGGAAAACGGACACAGGACACAGGACACAGGACACTGGGAACAGGGAACAGGGAACAGGGAACAGGGAACAGGACACAGGACACAGGAACAGGACACAGGACACAGGGAACAGGGAACAGGGAACAGGGAACCGGGAGCAGGGAACAGGACACAGGACACAGGGAACAGGGAACAGGACACAGGACACAGGACACAGGGAACAGGGAGCAGGGAACAGGGAACAGGGAACAGGACACAGGACACAGGGAACAGGGAACAGGGAACAGGGAACAGGGAACAGGGAGCAGGGAACAGGACACAGGACACAGGACACAGGGAACAGGGAACAGGGAGCAGGGAACAGGGAACAGGGAACAGGACACAGGACAAAGGACACAGGGAACAGGGAACAGGGAACAGGACACAGGGAACAGGGAACAGGACACAGGACACAGGACACAGGACACAGGACACAGGGAACAGGGAACAGGGAACAGGGAACAGGACACAGGACACAGGACACAGGACACAGGACACAGGGAACACGGAACAGGACACTGGACACAGGGAACAGGGAACAGGACACAGGACACAGGACACAGGGAACAGGGAACAGGACACAGGACACAGGGAACAGGACACAGGGAACAGGGAACAGGGAACAGGGAACAGGACATAGGACACAGGGAACAGGGAACAGGAAACAGGACACAGGGAACAGGGAACAGGGAACAGGGAACAGGGAACAGGGAACAGGGAACAGGACGCAGGACACAGGACACAGGACACAGGACACAGGACACAGGACACAGGACACAGGACACAGGGAACAGGGAACAGGACACAGGACACAGGGAACAGGGAACAGGGAACAGGGAACAGGACACAGGACACAGGACACAGGACACAGGACACAGGACACAGGACACAGGGAACAGGGAACAGGACACAGGGAACAGGGAACAGGGAACAGGACACAGGACACAGGGAACAGGGAACAGGACACAGGAAACAGGACACAGGACACAGGGAACAGGGAACAGGGAACAGGACACAGGGAACAGGGAACAGGGAACAGGGAACAGGGAACAGGGAACAGGGAACAGGGAACAGGGAACAGGACACAGGACACAGGACACAGGGAACAGGGAACAGGGAACAGGACACAGGACACAGGGAACAGGGAACAGGGAACAGGACACAGGACACAGGACACAGGGAACAGGGAACAGGGAACAGTGAACTGGGAACAGGGAACAGGGAACAGGGAACAGGGAACAGGGAACAGGGAACTGGGAACTCGGAACTGGGAACAGGACACAGGGCACAGGACAGAGGACACTGGACTCTGGACACAGGGAAAAGGGAAAAGGGAACAGGGAACAGGGAACAGGACACAGGACACAGGACACAGGGAACAGGAAACAGGAAAACGGACACAGGACACAGGACACAGGACACAGGGAACAGGGAACAGGGAACAGGGAACAGGACACAGGGAACAGGACACAGGACACAGGGAACAGGGAACAGGGAACAGGGAACCGGGAGCAGGGAACAGGACACAGGACACAGGGAACAGGGAACAGGACACAGGACACAGGGAACAGGGAGCAGGGAACAGGGAACAGGGAACAGGACACAGGACACAGGGAACAGGGAACAGGGAACAGGGAACAGGGAACAGGGAACAGGGAGCAGGGAACAGGACACAGGACACAGGACACAGGGAACAGGGAACAGGGAGCAGGGAACAGGGAACAGGACACAGGACAAAGGACACAGGGAACAGGGAACAGGGAACAGGACACAGGGAACAGGGAACAGGACACAGGACACAGGACACAGGACACAGGGAACAGGGAACAGGGAACAGGGAACAGGGAACAGGACACAGGACACAGGACACAGGGAACACGGAACAGGACACTGGACACAGGGAACAGGGAACAGGACACAGGACACAGGACACAGGGAACAGGGAACAGGACACAGGACACAGGGAACAGGACACAGGGAACAGGGAACAGGGAACAGGACATAGGACACAGGGAACAGGGAACAGGGAACAGGGAACAGGGAACAGGGAACAGGGAACAGGGAACAGGGAATAGGACACAGGACACAGGACACAGGACACAGGACACAGGGAACAGGGAACAGGGAACAGGAAACAGGAAAACGGACACAGGACACAGGACACAGGGAACAGGGAACAGGAAACAGGAAACAGGAAAACGGACACAGGACACAGGACACAGGGAACAGGGAACAGGGAACAGGGAACAGGGAACTGGGAACAGGGAACAGGGAACAGGGAACTGGGAACTGGGAACAGGACACAGGACACAGGATAGAGGACACTGGACTCTGGACACAGGGAAAAGGGAACAGGGAACAGGACAGAGGAACAGGGAACAGGGAACAGGATACAGGAAACAGGAAACAGGACACAGTGAACAGGACGCATGGAACAGGACACAGGACAAAGTGAACAGGATACAGGGAACAGGACACAGGGAAAAGGATACAGGACACTGGACACTGGACACTGGACACAGGGTAAAGTGAACAGGCAACAATGAACCGAAAACAGGAAACAGGGTACAAGACAGAGGAACAGGACATAGGAAACTATTTGTACTAACCTCCCTATTTGTACTAACCTCACTATTTGTACTAACCGCACTAACCTCACTATTTGTACTAACCACACGAACCGCACTATTTGTACTAATCTCACTATTTGTACTAACCGCACTAACCTCACTATTTGTACTAACCGCACTAATCTCACTATTTGTACTAACCACACGAACCGCACTATTTGTACTCACCGCACTAACCTCACTATTTGTACTAACCTCCCTATTTGTACTAACCTCACTATTTGTACAAACCTCACTATTTGCACTAACCTCCCTATTTGTACTAACCACACTATTTGTACTAACCGGACTAACCTCCCTATTTGTAGTAACCGCACTATTTGTACTAACCGCACTAACCTCCCTATTTGTAGTAACCGCACTATTTGTACTAACCGCACTAACCTCCCTATTTGTAGTAACCGCACTATTTGTACTAACCGGACTAACCTCCCTATTTGTAGTAACCGCACTATTTGTACTAACCGCACTAACCTCCCTATTTGTAGTAACCGCACTATTTGTACTAACCGCACTAACCTCCCTATTTGTAGTAACCGCACTATTTGTACTCACCGCACTAACCTCCCTATTTGTAGTAACCGCACTATTTGTACTAACCGCACTAACCTCACTTTTTGTACGAACCGCACTATTTGTACTCACCGCACTAACCTCACTATTTGTACTAACCGCACTATTGGTACTAACTGCACTATTTGTACTAACCACACTATTTGTACTAACTGCACTAACCTCACTATTTGTACTAAACGCAATAACCGCACTATTTGTACTAACCGCACTAACCTCACTATTTGTACTAACCGCACTAACCTCACTATTTGTACTAACCACACTAACCTCACTATTTGTACTAACCGCACGAACCGCACTATTTGTACTAACCGCACTAACCACACTATTTGTACTAACCACACTAACCTCACTATTTGTACTAACCACACTATTTGTACTAACCTCACTATTTGTACTAACCACACTAACCTCACTATTTGTACTAACCACACTATTTGTACTAACCTCACTATTTGTACTAACCACACTAACCTCACTATTTGTACTAACCTCACTATTTGTACTAACCGCACTAACCTCCCTATTTGTACTAATCTCACTATTTGTACTAACCTCACTATTTGTACTAACCACACTAACCTCACTATTTGTACTAACCTCACTATTTGTACTAACCGCACTCACCTCCCTATTTGTACTAATCTCACTATTTGTACTAACCTCCCTATTTGTACTAACCTCACTATTTGTACAAACCTCACTATTTGCACTAATCCCCCGATTTGTACTAACCGCACTATTTGTACTAACCTCCCTATTTGTAGTAACCGCACTATTTGTACTAACCGCACTAACCTCACTATTTGTACTAACCGCACTAATCTCACTATTTGTACTAACCACACGAACCGCACTATTTGTACTCACCGCACTAACCTCACTATTTGTACTAACCTCCCTATTTGTACTAACCTCACTATTTGTACAAACCTCACTATTTGCACTAACCTCCCTATTTGTACTAACCGCACTATTTGTACTAACCTCCCTATTTGTACTAACCGCACTAACCTCACTATTTGTACTAACCACACTAACCTCACTATTTGTACTAACCGCACTAACCACACTATTTGGACGAACCGCACAAACCACACTATTTGTACTAACCACACTAACCTCACTATTTGTACTAACCACACTATTTGTACTAACCTCACTATTTGTACTAACCACACTAACCTCACTATTTGTACTAACCTCACTATTTGTACTAACAGCACTAACCTCCCTATTTGTACTAATCTCACTATTTGTACTAACCTCACTATTTGTACTAACCACACTAACCTCCCTATTTGTACTAACCTCACTATTTGTACAAACCTCACTATTTGCACTAATCCCCCGATTTGTACTAACTGCACTATTTGTACTAACCTCCCTATTTGTAGTAACCGCACTATTTGTACTAACCGCACTAACCTCACTATTTGTACTAACCGCACTAACCTCACTTTTTGTACTAATCTCACTATTTGTACTAACCGCACTAACCTCACTATTTGTACTAACCACACTAACCGCACTATTTGTACTAACCACACTAACCGCACTATTTATACTAACCGCACTAACCTCACTATTTGTACTAACCTCCATATTTGTACTAACCTCACTATTTGTACAAACCTCACTATTTGCACTAACCTCCCTATTTGTACTGACCGCACTAACCTCACTATTTGTACTAACCGCGCTATTTGTACTAACCGCACTAACCGCACTATTTGTACTAACCTCACTATTTGTACTAACCGCACTAACCTCACTATTTGTACTAACCGCACTAACCTCACTATTTGTACTAACCTCACTATTTGTACTAACCGCACTATTTGTACTAACCGCACTAACCCCACTATTTGTACTAACCGCACTATTTGTACTAACCGCACTATTTGTACTAACTGCACTAAACTCACTATTTGTACTAACCGCGCTATTTGTACTAACCGCACTAACCGCACTATTTGTACTAACCTCACTATTTGTACTAACCGCACTAACCTCACTATTTGTACTAACCGCACTAACCTCACTATTTGTACTAACCTCACTATTTGTACTAACCGCACTATTTGTACTAACCGCACTAACCCCACTATTTGTACTAACCGCACTATTTGTACTAACCGCACTAACCCCACTATTTGCACTAACCGCACTATTTGTACTAACCGCACTATTTGTACTAACCGCACTATTTGTACTAACCGCACTATTTGCACTAACCGCACTATTTGCACTAACCGCACTATTTGCACTAACCTCACTATTTGCACTAACCGCACTATTTGTACTAACCTCACTATTTGTACTAACCTCACTATTTGCACTAACCGCACTATTTGTACTAACCGCACTATTTGTACTAACCTCACTATTTGTACTAACCGCACTATTTGTACTAACCGCACTAACCGCACTATTTGTACTAACCTCACTATTTGTACTAACCTCACTATTTGCACTAACCGCACTATTTGCACTAACCGCACTATTTGTACTAACCGCACTATTTGTACTAACCTCACTATTTGCACTAACCGCACTATTTGTACTAACCGCACTATTTGTACTAACCGCACTATTTGTACTAACCGCACTATTTGCACTAACCGCACTATTTGCACTAACCGCACTATTTGCACTAACCTCACTATTTGCACTAACCGCACTATTTGTACTAACCTCACTATTTGTACTAACCTCACTATTTGCACTAACCGCACTATTTGTACTAACCGCACTATTTGTACTAACCGCACTAACCGCACTATTTGTACTAACCTCACTATTTGTACTAACCTCACTATTTGCACTAACCACACTATTTGTACTAACCGCACTAACCGTACTATTTGTACTAACCGCACTAACCGTACTATTTGTACTAACCGCACTAACCGTACTATTTGTACTAACCGCACTAACCGCACTATTTGTACTAACCTCACTATTTGCACTAACCGCACTATTTGTACTAACCGCACTAACCGTACTATTTGTACTAACCGCACTAACCGTACTATTTGTACTAACCGCATAAACCTTACTTTTTGTACTAATCTCACTATTTGTACTAACTGCACTAACCTCACTATTTGTACTAACCACACGAACCGCACTATTTGTACTAACCGCACTAACCTCACTATTTGTACTAACCTCCCTATTTGTACTAACCTCACTATTTGTACTAACCGCACTAACCTCACTTTTTGTACTAATCTCACTATTTGTACTAACCACACTATTTGCACTAACCGCACTTTTTGTACTAACCGCACTATTTGTGCTAACCGCACTAACTGCACTATTTGTACTAACCGCACTAACCGTACTATTTGTACTAACCGCACTAACCGTACTATTTGTACTAACCGCATAAACCTTACTTTTTGTACTAATCTCACTATTTGTACTAACTGCACTAACCTCACTATTTGTACTAACCACACGAACCGCACTATTTGTACTAACCGCACTAACCTCACTATTTGTACTAACCTCCCTATTTGTACTAACCTCACTATTTGTACTAACCGCACTAACCTCACTTTTTGTACTAATCTCACTATTTGTACTAACCGCACTAACCTCACTATTTGTACTAACCACATGAACCGCACTATTTGTACTAACCGCACTAACCTCACTATTTGTACTAACCTCCCTATTTGTACTAACCTCACTATTTGTACAAATCTCACTATTTGCACTAACCTCCCTATTTGTACTAACCGCACTATTTGTACTAACCTCCCTATTTGTAGTAACCGCACTATTTGTACTAACCGGACTAACCTCACTTTTTGTACGAACCGCACTATTTGTACTAACCACACTATTTGTACTAACTGCACTAACCTCACTATTTGTACTAACCGCAATAACCGCACTATTTGTACTGACCGCACTAACCTCACTATCTGTACTAACATCTACTTTTGTTTTACTTCATTAAATACACCGTCTCAAGTACTGCTGTGTCTGCCTCATCTTCTGTGTTCTGCCGACCATTCGTGGCTCAGTTGGTTAAGTGACTGTTTCTCACTCCGGAGACCCGGGTTCGTAACCGGGTCCTGACACTAACCGCACTAACCTCACTATTCGTGCTAACCACACTAACCTCACTATTTGTACTAACCTCACTATTTGTACTAACCTCACTAACCTCACTAATTGTACTAACCTCACTATTTGTACTAACTTAACTATTTGTACTAACCGCACTAACCGCACTATTTGTACTAACCGCACTAACCGCAATATTTGTACTAACCTCACTATTTGTAATAACCACACTATTTGTACTAACCGCACTAACCTCACTATTTGTACTAACCGCACTAACCGCAATATTTGTACTAACCGCACTAACCGCACTATTTGTACTAACCACACTAACCACACTATTTGTACTATTTGTACTAACCGCACTAACCACACTAACCTCACTATTTGTACTAACCGCACTAACCTCACTATTTGTACTAACCTCACTATTTGTACTAACCGCACTAACCTCACTATTTGTACTATTTGTACTAACCGCACTAATCTCACTATTTGTACTAACCGCACTAACCTCACTATTTGTACTAACCGCACTAACCGCACTATTTGTACTAACCGCACTAACCGCACTATTTGTACTATTTGTACTAACCGCACTATTTGTACTAACCGCACTAACCGTACTATTTGTACTAACCGCACTAACCTCACTATTTGTACTAACCGCACTAACCGTACTATTTGTACTAACCACACTAACCGCACTATTTGTACTATTTGTACTAACCGCACTATTTGTACTAACCGCACTATTTGTACTAACCGCACTAACCGTACTATTTGTACTAACCGCACTAACCTCACTATTTGCACTAACCACACTAACCGCACTATTTGTACTAACCACACTAACCTCAATATTTGTACTAACCTCACTATTTGTACTAACCGCACGAACTGCACTATTTGTACTAACCACACTAACCGTACTATTTGTACAAACTGCACTATTTGTACTAACCGCACGAACCGTACTATTTGTACTAACCGCACTAACCGCACTATTTGTACTAACCGCACTAACCGCAATATTTGTACTAACCGCACTAACCGTACTATTTGTACTAACCTCACTATTTGTACTATTTGTACTAACCGCACTATTTGTACTATTTGTACTAACCGCACTATTTGTACTAACCGCACTAACCTCACTATTTGTACTATTTGTACTAACCGTACTAACCTCACTATTTGTACTAACCGCACTAACCGCACTATTTGTACTATTTGTACTAACCGCACTAACCACACTAACCGCACTATTTGTACTAACCGCACTAACCTCACTATTTGTACTAACCTCACTATTTGTACTAACCGCACTAACCTCACTAGTTGTACTAACCGCACTAACCTCACTATTTGTACTATTTGTACTAACCGCACTATTTGTACTAACCGCACTAACCTCACTATTTGTACTATTTGTACTAACCGTACTAATCTCACTATTTGTACTAACCGCACTAACAGTACTATTTGTACTAACCGCACTAACCTCACTATTTGTACTAACCGCACTAACCGCACTATTTGTACTAACCTCACTATTTGTACTAACCGCACGAACTGCACTATTTGTACTAACCACACTAACCGTACTATTTGTACAAACTGCACTATTTGTACTAACCGCACGAACCGTACTATTTGTACTAACCGCACTAACCGCACTATTTGTACTAACCGCACTAACCGCAATATTTGTACTAACCGCACTAACCGTACTATTTGTACTAACCACACTAACCTCACTATTTGTACTATTTGTACTAACCACACTAACCTCACTATTTGTACTAACCGCACTAACCTCACTATTTGTACTAACCTCACTATTTGTACTAACCGCACTAACCTCACTATTTGTACTAACCGCACTAACCTCACTATTTACATTTACATTACATTTACATTTAAGTCATTTAGCAGACGCTCTTATCCAGAGCGACTTACAAATTGGTGCATACACCTTATGACAACCAGTGGAACAGCCACTTGCATCTAAATCTTGTTGGGGGGGAGAAGGGGGGTGAGAAGGATTACTTACCCTTACTTACCCTATCCTAGGTATTCCTTGAAGAGGTGGGGTTTCAGGTGTCTCCGGAAGGTGGTGATTGACTCCGCTGTCCTGGCGTCGTGAGGGAGTTTGTTCCACCATTGGGGGCCAGAGCAGCGAACAGTTTTGACTGGGCTGAGCGGGAACTGTACTTCCTCAGTGGTAGGGAGGCGAGCAGGCCAGAGGTGGATGAACGCAGTGCCCTTGTTTGGGTGTAGGGCCTGATCAGAGCCTGGAGGTACTGAGGTGCCGTTCCCCTCACAGCTCCGTAGGCGAGCACCATGGTCTTGTAGCGGATGCGAGCTTCAACTGGAAGCCAGTGGAGAGAGCGGAGGAGCGGGGTGACGTGAGAGAACTTGGGAAGGTTGAACACCAGACGGGCTGCGGCGTTCTGGATGAGTTGTAGGGGTTTAATGGCACAGGCAGGGAGCCCAGCCAACAGCGAGTTGCAGTAATCAAGACGGGAGATGACAAGTGCCTGGATTAGGACCTGCGCCGCTTCCTGTGTGAGGCAGGGTCGTACTCTGCGGATGTTGTAGAGCATGAACCTACAGGAACGGGACACCGCCTTGATGTTAGTTGAGAACGTCAGGGTGTTGTCCAGGATCACGCCAAGGTTCTTAGCGCTCTGGGAGGAGGACACAATGGAGTTGTCAACCGTGATGGCGAGATCATGGAACGGGCAGTCCTTCCCCCGGGAGGAAGAGGAGCTCCGTCTTGCTGAGGTTCAGCTTGAGGTGGTGATCCGTCATCCACACTGATATGTCTGCCAGACATGCAGAGATGCGATTCGCCACCTGGTCATCAGAAGGGGGAAAGGAGAAGATTAATTGTGTGTCGTCTGCATAGCAATGATAGGAGAGACCATGTGAGGTTATGACAGAGCCAAGTGACTTGGTGTATAGCGAGAATAAGAGAGGGCCTAGAACAGAGCCCTGGGGACACCAGTGGTGAGAGCGCGTGGTGAGGAGACAGATTCTCGCCACGCCACCTGGTAGGAGCGACCTGTCAGGTAGGACGCAATCCAAGCGTGGGCCGCGCCGGAGATGCCCAACTCGGAGAGGGTGGAGAGGAGGATCTGATGGTTCACAGTATCGAAGGCAGCCGATAGGTCTAGAAGGATGAGAGCAGAGGAGAGAGAGTTAGCTTTAGCAGTGCGGAGCGCCTCCGTGATACACAGAAGAGCAGTCTCAGTTGAATCACTAGTCTTGAAACCTGACTGATTTGGATCAAGAAGGTCATTCTGAGAGAGATAGCCGTAGAGCTGGCCAAGGACGGCACGCTCAAGAGTTTTGGAGAGAAAAGAGAGAAGGGATACTGGTCTGTAGTTGTTGACATCGAAGGGATCGAGTGTAGGTTTTTTCAGAAGGGGTGCAACTCTCGCTCTCTTGAAGACGGGAGGGACGTAGCCAGCGGTCAGGGATGAGTTGATGAGCGAGGTGAGGTAAGGGAGAAGGTCTCCGGAAATGGTCTGGAGAAGAGAGGAGGGGATAGGGTCAAGCGGGCAGGTTGTTGGGCGGCCGGCCGTCACAAGACGCGAGATTTCATCTGGAGAGAGGGGGAGAAAGAGGTCAGAGCATAGGGTAGGGCAGTGTGAGCAGAACCAGCGGTGTCGTTTGACTTAGCAAACGAGGATCGGATGTCATCGACCTTCTTTTCAAAATGGTTGACGAAGTCATCTGCAGAGAGGGAGGAGGGAGGGGGGGGGATTCAGGAGGGAGGAGAAGGTGGCAAAGAGCTTCCTAGGGTTAGAGGCAGATGCTTGGAATTTAGAATGGTAGAAAGTTGCTTTAGCAGCAGAGACAGAGGAGGAAAATGTAGAGAGGAGGGAGTGAAAGGATGCCAGGTCCGCAGGGAGGCGAGTTTTCCTCCATTTCCGCTCGGCTGCCTGGAGCCCTGTTCTGTGAGCTCGCAATGAGTCGTCGAGCCACGGAGCGGGAGGGAGGACCGAGCCGGCCTGGAGGATAGGGGACATAGAGAGTCAAAGGATGCAGTAAGGGAGGAGAGGAGGGTTGAGGAGGCAGAATCAGGAGATAGGTTGGAGAAAGTTTGAGCAGAGGGAAGAGATGATAGGATGGAAGAGGAGAGAGTAGCGGGGGAGAGAGAGCGAAGGTTGGGACGGCGCGATACCATCCGAGTAGGGGCAGTGTGGGAAGTGTTGGATGAGAGCGAGAGGGAAAAGGATACAAGGTAGTGGTCGGAGACTTGGAGGGGAGTTGCAATGAGGTTAGTGGAAGAACAGCATCTAGTAAAGATGAGGTCAAGCGTATTGCCTGCCTTGTGAGTAGGGGGGAAGGTGAGAGGGTGAGGTCAAAAGAGGAGAGGAGTGGAAAGAAGGAGGCAGAGAGGAATGAGTCAAAGGTAGACGTGGGGAGGTTAAAGTCGCCCAGAACTGTGAGAGGTGAGCCGTCCTCAGGAAAGGAGCTTATCAAGGCATCAAGCTCATTGATGAACTCTCCGAGGGAACCTGGAGGGCGATAAATGATAAGGATGTTAAGCTTGAAAGGGCTGGTAACTGTGACAGCATGGAATTCAAAGGAGGCAATAGACAGATGGGTAAGGGGAGAAAGAGAGAAAGACCACTTGGGAGAGATGAGGATCCGGTGCCACCACCCCGCTGACCAGAAGCTCTCGGGGTGTGCGAGAACACGTGGGCGGACGAGGAGAGAGCAGTAGGAGTAGCAGTGTTATCTGTGGTGATCCATGTTTCCGCCAGTGCCAAGAAGTCAAGGGACTGGAGGGAGGCATAGGCTGAGATGAACTCTGCCTTGTTGGCCGCAGATCGGCAGTTCCAGAGGCTACCGGAGACCTGGAACTCCACGTGGGTCGTACGCGCTGGGACCACCAGATTAGGGTGGTCGCGGCCCACGCGGTGTGGAGCGTTTGTATGGTCTGTGCAGAGAGGAGAGAACAGGGATAGACAGACACATAGTTGACAGGCTACAGAAAAGGCTACGCTAATGCAAGGAAATTGGAATGACAAGTGGACTACACGTCTCGAATGTTCAGAAAGTTAAGCTTACGTAGCAAGAATCTTATTGACTAAAATGATTAAAATGATACAGTACTGCTAAAGTAGGCTAGCTGGCAGTAGCTGCGTTGTTGGCACTACACTAATTAAGTCGTTCCGTTGAGTGTAATAATTTCTACAGTGCTGCTAGCTAGCAGTATTTGTACTATTTGTACTAACCGCACTATTTGTACTAACCGCACTAACCTCACTATTTGTACTATTTGTACTAACCGTACTAATCTCACTATTTGTACTAACCGCACTAACAGTACTATTTGTACTAACCGCACTAACCTCGCTATTTGTACTAACCGCACTAACCGCACTATTTGTACTAACCGCACTAACCTCACTATTTGTACTATATGTACTAACCGTACTATTTGTAATAACCGCAATAACCGCACTATTTGTAATAACCGCAATAACCACACTATTTGTACTAACCGCACTAACCGCACTATTTGTACTAACCACACTAACAGTACTATTTGTACTATTTGTACTAACCGCACTAACCGTACTATTTGTAATAACCGCAATAACCGCACTATTTGTAATAACCGCAATAACCGCACTATTTGTACTAACCGCACAAACCGCACTATTTGTACTAACCACACTAACAGTACTATTTGTACTATTTGTACTAACCACACTATTTGTACTAACCGCACTAACAGTACTATTTGTAATAACCGCAATAACCGCACTATTTGTAATAACCGCAATAACCGCACTATTTGTAATAACCGCAATAACCGCACTATTTGTAATAACCGCAATAACCGCACTATTTGTACTAACCGCACTAACCGCACTATTTGTACTAACCGCACTAACAGTACTATTTGTACTATTTGTACTAACTGCACTAACCGTACTATTTGTAATAACCGCACTAACCGCACTATTTGTACTAACCGCACTAACCGTACTATTTGTACTATTTGTACTAACCTCACTATTTGTACTAACCGCACTAACCTCACTATTTGTACTATTTGTACTAACCGCACTAACCTCACTATTTGGACTAACCGCACTATTTGTACTATTTGTACTATTTGTACTAACAGCACTAACCTCACTATTTGTACTATTTGTACTAACCGCACTAACCTCACTATTTGTAATATTTGTACTAACCGCACTAACCGCACTATTTGTGACGTAAATTGAGTATGTAGTTTGTTTATTGGTCATAGTATGAATATCCCAAAAGTTCCCGGATGTCGTGCTACATTCGACCAAAATATGAAGTATACAAGCAGTGGACACTATTTCCATGCTTTTGGGCCCATCTTCAGAAAATGGGCGTGGCTTCACAATGTTTTTAGATTGGAAGAAAATGCCTGACCCTGAGCCTGCCTGCCAACCTGTACCTTTGCCTCACCTCTGGATTGTTTGACCTCTGCCTACTCTGACCCTGAGCCTGCCTGGCGTCCGGTAACTTTGCCTCACCTCTGGATTGTTTGACCTCTGCCTACTCTGACCCTGAGCCTGCCTGGCGTCCGGTAACTTTGCCTCACCTCTGGATTATTGACCTCTGCCTACTCTGACCCTGAGCCTGCCTGGCGTCCGGTAACTTTGCCTCACCTCTGGATTATTGACCTCTGCCTACCCTGACCCTGAGCCTGCCTGGCGTCCGGTAACTTTGCCTCACCTCTGGATTATTGACCTCTGCCTACCCTGACCTGACCCTGAGCCTGCCTGGCGTCCGGTAACTTTGCCTCACCTCTGGATTGTTTGACCTCTGCCTACTCTGACCCTGAGCCTGCCTGGCGTCCGGTAACTTTGCCTCACCTCTGGATTATTGACCTCTGCCTACCCTGACCCTGAGCCTGCCTGGCGTCCGGTAACTTTGCCTCACCTCTGGATTGTTTGACCTCTGCCTACTCTGACCCTGAGCCTGCCTGGCGTCCGGTAACTTTGCCTCACCTCTGGATTATTGACCTCTGCCTACTCTGACCCTGAGCCTGCCTGGCGTCCGGTAACTTTGCCTCACCTCTGGATTGTTTGACCTCTGCCTACTCTGACCCTGAGCCTGCCTGGCGTCCGGTAACTTTGCCTCACCTCTGGATTGTTTGACCTCTGCCTACTCTGACCCTGAGCCTGCCTGGCGTCCGGTAACTTTGCCTCACCTCTGGATTATTGACCTCTGCCTACTCTGACCCTGAGCCTGCCTGGCATCCGGTAACTTTGCCTCACCTCTGGATTGTTTGACCTCTGCCTACCCTGACCCTGACCCTGAGCCTGCCTGGCAACGTTGCCTCACCTCTGGATTGATTGACCTCTGCCTACTCTGACCCTGAGCCTGCCTGGCGTCCGGTAACTTTGCCTCACCTCTGGATTGTTTGACCTCTGCCTACTCTGACCCTGAGCCTGCCTGGCGTCCGGTAACTTTGCCTCACCTCTGGATTATTGACCTCTGCCTACTCTGACCCTGAGCCTGCCTGGCGTCCGGTAACTTTGCCTTACCTCTGGATTGTTTGACCTCTGCCTACTCTGACCCTGAGCCTGCCTGGCGTCCGGTAACTTTGCCTCACCTCTGGATTATTGACCTCTGCCTACTCTGACCCTGAGCCTGCCTGGCGTCCGGTAACTTTGCCTTACCTCTGGATTGTTTGACCTCTGCCTACTCTGACCCTGAGCCTGCCTGGCGTCCGGTAACTTTGCCTCACCTCTGGATTATTGACCTCTGCCTACTCTGACCCTGAGCCTGCCTGGCGTCCGGTAACTTTGCCTCACCTCTGGATTATTGACCTCTGCCTACTCTGACCCTGAGCCTGCCTGGCGTCCGGTAACTTTGCCTTACCTCTGGATTGTTTGACCTCTGCCTACTCTGACCCTGAGCCTGCCTGGCGTCCGGTAACTTTGCCTCACCTCTGGATTATTGACCTCTGCCTACTCTGACCCTGAGCCTGCCTGGCGTCCGGTAACTTTGCCTCACCTCTGGATTGTTTGACCTCTGCCTACTCTGACCCTGTGCCTGCCTGGCGTCCGGTAACTTTGCCTCACCTCTGGATTATTGACCTCTGCCTACTCTGACCCTGAGCCTGCCTGGCGTCCGGTAACTTTGCCTCACCTCTGGATTGTTTGACCTCTGCCTACTCTGACCCTGTGCCTGCCTGGCGTCCGGTAACTTTGCCTCACCTCTGGATTATTGACCTCTGCCTACTCTGACCCTGAGCCTGCCTGGCGTCCGGTAACTTTGCCTCACCTCTGGATTGTTTGACCTCTGCCTACCCTGACCCTGACCCTGAGCCTGCCTGGCAACGTTGCCTCGCCCCTGGTTTACTGACCCCTGCCTACCTTGACCTGTCTATTGCCTGCCACTGCCAGAATACTAAACCATTGTCAGTTCGACTTGTCTGCATCTGGGTCTTAACTTGATTCTTGGTAGTAACTATGCTGCTGGCAATAATTTAATTACACTTTTTTGCAGATGTTTACTGACAACAGCCATTATTCAACGGGTGTTGAGCTTTTGTAAATTAGTAAGTTCATCTGCGCTCTTGCACACTCAGGCGAGAGTGCTCTGAAATCAGAGTAGATAGCCATTTACGAAGGCAACCTATTGGCTTGATTATTCACGTCATTTTTAGCTTAGCTAAGGGGTATAGTTGTTGTGCATTCTTAATGGATATTGTTAATGAAGTCATAAAATGTCTAGCTAGAAATTTGTTATACTAACAAGCTAGCAAGATATTGCATTGTAACAGCATCAACTTCCGGTAGACAGGCAAATGTCTAGTAAGCTCAACTGGAAGGATACGGTTCAATTACAGTATACTAAAATGAACTAATTGTATAGAGTATGTAGTGTATACTCATTAAGTATGTAGAATACCGTATGTTAGTATGGGTATTCAAACACAACTCTTGTCTGACCTGTCCAAACTGCAGTGGCTATAAATGGCAGCAAAGCATATGTCTTAGTAATAATACATGTATGTTAGACAGTGAGACTTGCTTTTCCAGTGACTAAAAGGTATAATGTGTTTTTGGTATCGAGAGTACCCTTAATATCAAAATGGGGGAAGCTTTACTGCTTGAGAGCACAGGCAAAAGCCAAAAGAAGAGCCTACATAGGCCTAAACACCTTCAAATAATTACTATGCATTAAAAGTTAAGCTGCCTCCCTTGAGTGTGTTGGATATATCCCATTTCACAAAGAAAAAATTTGTGCGAGAGCAAAAACATGACCTGCTCATGTTAAGTATGCAAATCATATGTGTACAATAAAAAGGGGTTATCATCTAGCACTTTAGAGGCTGTTGATGAAGTTTTTACTGATTTATCTAGTCCAAAGGGGAAAAACCAATACAGATTTAACCCCTCAGGTGTTTGATTCAGCTGTGGTTTCTGCTGCTCCACCAACATGGCGCCCTGGGTATGCGCAAAATCTAATCACAATTTTTTATTTGTCACTATGCACCCGAATATAACAGAGTGTAGACATTACCATAAATGCTTGCTTAAGCATCCTTTCCCAACAATGCAGTTAAAAAAATTATAGTAAAACAAGAGGAATAAAATACGCAAGAATAGAGCTATATACAGAGAGTAGAACCAGATAAATGTGGAGCTATGTTGAGAGAGTAGATCCAGATCAATGTGGAGCTATATACAGAGAGTAGAACCAGATCAATGTGGAGCAATATTCAGAGAGTAGATCCAGATCAATGTGGAGCTATATTCAGAGAGTAGATCCAGATCAATGTGGAGCTACATACAGAGAGTAGAACCAGATCAATGTGGAGCTATATTCAGAGAGTAGATCCAGATCAATGTGGAGCTATATTCAGAGAGTAGAACCAGATCAATGTGGAGCTATATTCAGAGAGTAGATCCAGATCAATGTGGAGCTATATACAGAGAGTAGAACCAGATCAATGTGGAGCTATATTCAGAGAGTAGATCCAGATCAACGTGGAGCTATATACAGAGAGTAGAACCAGATCAATGTGGAGCTATATTCAGAGAGTAGAACCAGATCAATGTGGAGCTACATACAGAGAGTAGATCCAGATCAATGTGGAGCTATATACAGAGAGTAGAACCAGATCAATGTGGAGCTATATTCAGAGAGTAGAACCAGATCAATGTGGAGCTATATTCAGAGAGTAGAACCAGATCAATGTGGAGCTATATTCAGAGAGTAGATCCAGATCAATGTGGAGCTACATACAGAGAGTAGAACCAGATCAATGTGGAGCTATATTCAGAGAGTAGATCCAGATCAATGTGGAGCTATATACAGAGAGTAGAACCAGATCAATGTGGAGCTATATTCAGAGAGTAGATCCAGATCAATGTGGAGCTATATACAGAGAGTAGAACCAGATCAATGTGGAGCTATATTCAGAGAGTAGATCCAGATCAATGTGGAGCTATATACAGAGAGTAGAACCAGATCAATGTGGAGCTATATTCAGAGAGTAGATCCAGATCAATGTGGAGCTACATACAGAGAGTAGAACCAGATCAATGTGGAGCTATATACAGAGAGTAGAACCAGATCAATGCAGAGCTATATACAGAGAGTAGAACCAGATCAATGTGGAGCTACATACAGAGAGTAGAACCAGATCAATGTGGAGCTATATTCAGAGAGTAGATCCAGATCAATGTGGAGCTATATACAGAGAGTAGAACCAGATCAATGTGGAGCTATATTCAGAGAGTAGATCCAGATCAATGTGGAGCTATATACAGAGAGTAGAACCAGATCAATGTGGAGCTATATTCAGAGAGTAGATCCAGATCAATGTGGAGCTATATACAGAGAGTAGAACCAGATCAATGTGGAGCTGTATACAGAGAGTGGAAGCAGTGTGTGTGTGTTGGGTGGGGGGGGCATGCGTGCAGTTGCCAACACCACACTACAGCCTCTAATCACCTTCATCAAGTTAATCTTACAGCCACCATACATGAGGACAATTGATCACTGAGACTGGTCAGGGCAGGCTTTGATATCACTGTTGGACCTCAGCTTTGAAGTCCCCAAACATATTCTTTAGTCATTATCTTTTAACAAAGGTTATATGGATGGAAAACAATTGATTCACATCTGACTCATTGATCAGGTATGATAATATAACCAAATCCCCAGCCTTATCAGCAAGGATGAGGACTGGTGCTTTCTATTGCTGGGTTTTGGAAGTCTGTGTTTAAAATGAATTCCGTGATTGTTTTTGGGCTCATTTCTATTCCTGGTGAGTTTGGTTTAGAATTAATTATTTTCCACAAAATGTAAAAGGCTTCTTCACTAGGTAATTTGAAATCCTCCCTGTCTACTATCTCTCTGAACTCTAGCTAACCATATTAATCCATCGCTTCAATACTCCGATAGAACCTCAGGCCTGCCGTCTGAATAATGGCCTCATTAGTAAAGGATGCACAGGTATGGCATAAATATCAACTCTGAGACTGTATCTGTATGCATGTCCAACACACCCTTTATTTATGTCATCAAAATTCAGCTAAATTGTATTGGGGGCTTTAGAACTGAGAGGGGGAATTTAGGAACAACCAATGCATTTCAATGAGGAAACAGCAATTGCCTTAAAAATGTAACTTACATTTGGTTCTGTTTTATCTACATAGATTAATTACACCTTCTGATATTTAGAAGTTAATCATATTGTAGACAGTCCCAAAATCGGAGATCAGAGCAAACGTCCCATGCAATTTTACTTGGCCTTACGGGTCAAAATCCTGTGAAGGTCACAACAGTACAACACAGAGCAAAACAAAAGGAATCCGAAATCGAGCCTCTCTAGTCCCCAGCATCCAAGTCATTTGGCCAGACTGCAAACCTGCTGAATTGGAGCTTTGCCTCATTTTTCTCCCTGTGATGATGTACTTACGATTACACCTTTGGCCTCCAGAGAGCATCTGAGCCAGCGCCGGGCTAGCACACGGACCATATGACATAGACCTGTGAGGTTACCTTGAACAACTAGCAACCTGATGGACGGGATTACTTTTTCATGTAGTGCTGTGACAGGAAGACAGAGTGCAGGACACGCGACAAAAACAAATCACCATTGCGTTTAAATAATCTACCCTGTGCTGATGCTAACATATAACACAACTGTTTATTCCCCCCAAACATATGAATGTCGATGGAGAGAACAGTAGCAGTGGTAATGAGGAAAATGCATCTGGAGCGCTAGGATGTAACGTAACATTAGCTACTCTCCCATCGTCCATCAACTCTTTACCTCAATGGTATCCGTCTGCTTAAATATCTGTTTACTTAAGTTGTTATTATTCATACTACCTTGTTTAGAAACGACTGAGAGAGTGTTATAAAGCAGTTGAATAATTGTAATTATGAAGATTTAAAATGGATTAAGAGGGACCTTGCACATTTTTATGAACACACGCACAAACAGAGTGATAACCTGGAAAGGTTACATAAAAAAACACAGCACTTTCCCCAACTCGCTTCATTTTCAAGAAGAATGCTGGCAAGGGATAAAGAGCTCTCAATTCAATGCACAAACTATACAGTCAGAGGCAAAAGTATGTTGGCAACTTCTCCCCTCAGCCTTGGGTTTCTTGCAGCTGGTCCAGTGTGTAATCACATGAAGGACTGTTTGATGATGTATTATGTCAAGTTTAGCAGTGACACCCCTGGAGAAGGTTCAGTGGAGAGATTGGACAGAGGTGTAGCCCCCTGTAATTAAAAAGTATGTTATCTCTAGCCAGCGTGTTAGGCTAAAGCATTGGCCCCGGTCCAACTCTGATTTAATTCCACCCAGGCATGTCTGTGGACAGGGTCACTGGGTCACAAACCGCCTCTGCACCATGCTATTCAGCTCCACTCAGACAGTGCAGGCTCTCTCACATTGGGTTGCAGCAGGGGCTCTCCCCTCCCCCCGTCCCTCTATGCTGCATTGGTTTGGGCCAAGCCAGGAATGCTCACCCCCCCCCCACCCCCAACACACACACACACACACACACACACCCCCACACCCCAACAGACATGAGGTTAAATCAATGACAGGAGGTTCACTAGCAGTTCCGTCATGTATTCCTTTGCGAAGAGGTGTAGAGCACCGTGCTATCCCTCTGTTAGAAATCACATTCAAAGCAAGCCCAAATCAGGTCCAATCAGTTGGCAAGGAGCTGCTCAACACATATGACAACATCCTCATGTAATGATTGAGTGGGCCAAAAGTTCCTTTTCTCGTCTCCTGATGCATGTCAATGAGTCTCTTGGAGGACTCTATCATGTATTAGTAATAGCATGGTTATAACTGGGAGGTTATAACTGGCATGTTATAACTGGGAGGTTATGTCATAACTGTGAGGTTATAACTGGGAGGTTATGGTATAACTGTGAGGTTATAACTGGGATGTTATAACTGGGAGGTTATGGTATAACTGGGAGGTTATAACTGGCATGTTATAACTGGGAGGTTATGGTATAACTGGGAGGTTATAACTGGGATGTTATAACTGGGAGGTTGTGGCATAACTGGGAGGTTATAACTGGGATGTTATAACTGGGAGATCAAGGCATAACTGGGAGGCTATAAAAGGGAGGTTATTACTGGGAGTTTATGGTATAACTGTGAAGTTATAACTGGGATGTTATAACTGGGAGGTTATGTTGGGACTGGAAGGTTATAACTGGGAGGTTATAACTGAGAGGTTATGTCATAACTGGGATTTTATATCTGGAAGGTTATGTCATAACTGGGAGGTTATAACTGCGAGGTTATATTATAAATGGGAGATTGTAACTGGGAGGCTATGTTATAACTGGGAGGTTATAACTGAGAGATTATACCTGGGAGGTTATAACTGGTTATCAAATCAAATCAAATCAAATCACATTTTATTGTTCACATACACATATTTAGCAGATGTTAGTGCGGGTGTAGCGAAATGCTTGTGTTGCTAGCTCAATCAGTGCAGTAGTGTCTAACAGTTCACAACAATACACACATTTTAAAGTAAAATATTGTATTTAAGAAATATAGAAATATTAGGATGAGCAACGTTGGAGTGTCATTGACTAAAATACAGAAGAATAGAATACAGTATATACATATGAGATGAGTAAAGCAGTATGTAAACATTATTAAAGTGACTTGTGTTCCATTATTAAAGTAGCCAGTGATTCCATGTCTATGTCTTTAGGGCAGCAGCCTGCGATCTATTGGGGCTGTAAGCAAATTGAAGTGGGTCTAGGGTGTCAGGTAAGGTAGAGGTGATATGATTCTTAACTAGCCTCTCAAAGCACTTCATGATGACTGAAGTGATGGCTACTGGACGATAGTTGCTTAGTTCAGTTACTTTTGATTTCTTGGGTACAGGAACCATGTTATGTTATAACTGGGAGGTTATACCTGTGGGGTTATGTTATAACTGGAAGGTTATAACAGGGAGGTTATAACTGAGAGGTTATGTTTTACCTAGGAGTTTATAACTGGGAGGTTATGTTATAACTGGGAGGTTATAATAGGGAGGTTGTGTTATAACTGGGAGGTTATAACTGGGAGGTTATAATAGGGAGGTTATCTTATAACTGGGAGTTTATAACTGGGAGATTATGTTATAACTGGAAGTTTATAACTGGGAGGTTATGTTATAACTGGGAGTTTATAACTGGGAGGTTATGTTATAACTGGGAGTTTATAACTGGGAGGTTATAATAGGGAGGTTATAACTGGGAGTTTATAACTGGGAGGTTATGTTATAACTGGGAGTTTATAACTGGGAGGTTATGTTATAACTGGGCGGTTATAATAGGGAGGTTATAACTGGGAGTTTATAACTGGGAGGTTATGTTATAACTGGGAGTTTATAACTGGGAGGTTATGTTATAACTGGGAGTTTATAACTGGGAGGTTATAATAGGGAGGTTATGTTATAACTGGGAGGTTATAACTGGGAGGTTATGTTATAACTGGGAGGTTATAACTGGGAGGTTATGTTATAACTGGGAGGTTATAATAGGGAGGTTATAACTGAGAGTTTATGTTTTAACTGGGCGGTTATTTTATAACTGGGAGGTTAGTTTGTGTTAAAATAGTAGTATACACTATCAATGCTTTCTCAGACTCCAATGTTTCCTGCTACTATGTTTACTAGTACTTTCCAAATCTAAACATTTTTTTTTTTTTAAATGTTTGCATTAGCCACTTGTTAGTCAAAGTGAATAACATAACAAAATACCAAAATGAGTGATCAGGACCTAACAGTTGTCAACTTCAATATATCCCCCATTTTATAACGATTCTCTTTAATATTCATACGGCATGCATGCTGCCATTGCATGACTGATTTAATCTATTTCCAAGATGGAGATGAGCTCCTCTCCAGCTGACTGAGTCTGGATCACAGTGAGGGGTTTTAAAGCAGAGAACCTTGCTTTACTGAAACTGATTTTCCCTGGTTCTCCCTCCTGTTGCTTCCAATGCCATGCTTCATAAGTCATTGCTGAACACAGTCCAGATCTAGGATGTCCCTGTCTTCAAGGAAGCAGGAGGCTCGAAGTTAGGACACCTGAAAATCCCTAATGTACTGGATAAAAATGTACAACATGTGCTAAGGTTATAGAGGTCACAGTGGAGGTTGGTTAAAGTCATGGCGTTTCAATTTTGGACTGGAGTGTCATGAGGCTGAGCTGACAATGGTTTGCGAGAGAAAGAGTGGTAGATCCACAATCCCACAGCTCCTTCTAAAACCCCACAAGGGGTTTTTGCCTAAATCGATCGTTTCAGTATCACTCGTTTGATCATTCTTTCAATATCAACTTTTAAGCCCACACACTCCCTAATGTCCTTAAATTCACATGGTGCTATCCTCAAAATAACCTTTACACTAAATGTACTTTCAGCTCAAAACATTCTCTCTAGGTTGGGTTTGTTGCTACTCTTTGCAAATCTACTTGTAAATGATCCACTGTGCCGGCTACAACAGTGCATAAGCAGCCCAGACTTCTGATACAAAGCAGAAGTTGTTGTAAAACTGAAGAGACGTGCTGCTTTATACCAAAGCTAAATTAGAAGAAGATGACCTCACAATGAACTTTTGGTGGTTTAATGCGCTGTGTTTATAGCGTTGGTTGAGGCTTTGTGCGGCAGGGTAGCCTAGTGGTTAGAGCGTTGGACTAGTAACTTAAATGTTGCAAGTTCAAATCCCTGAGCTGACAAAGGTACAAATCTGTCGTTCTGCTCCTGAACAGGCAGTTAACCCACTGTTCCTAGGCCTTCATTGAAAATAAGATTTTTTTCTTAACTGACTTTCCTAGTAAAATTAAAAATTGTTTTGTTTGATTCAATATGCTAATAGCAACCCTCTCAGATTGCACACTTAGAACTAGCACACGATTTGGTATCCTCCCATCTCTTGCTTTTCAAAAATCAAAAGAAAACTGAGATTAGATTTTGGGTGTACCAAACGGGATTGTGACAAGTCCTTTGACTATGGCTTTATGGACATTACAAGACAAATAAGTAATGATGAAGAAACAGCCTTTTCCTTTGTTTATGTCTTCACTTTACGTAAAATAGCTTCAGATTTCACCCACAACTTTCTCTCAACGGGGATGGTAGTGAACTGAAATTCCCCCAACCAAATTCCACAATGATATTTTCTGCGTTACTGATTTGTTTAACATAAACAAAGGCCTCATCTTCAATGCCAAGGTAGAATAAATTGTTCTGCGATGTACATCTGACTCCAGTTATTCCAATTCAATATTCATATCCTGCTCTCTTTCTCTCCATATCTGATGCTCCTTAGTAAAGGGCCATGCATCTCCTCTGATTTGCTCTTATTGTAGTAGGAAACATTTCGCTATACATTGGTTGATGTTTTTCATCCAACAGTAACAGAAACATTCTCAGACAGACATACAGTAGGTAGAAGAAAACACATCTGGGTTGATCGGAGTGTACAGTACTGCAGGAACATGTATGGCTGCAATCAAGTCACATGGATAAAGCAAAGGGTTCTGATCAAAGATCTGTTCATTTCCATTTGTGATCGGGGCGACTGACTACATACTACCATATGCCATGTGATCCAATGAGAAGCTATCCTGTTGATATTGGCAGGGGGAACTGTGCTCTGTGACGGATTGCTGTTGCAAATACGTCTCTTAGTGGAGTTATATTACATTTCCTATATTAGTCCAGTTAGAAACTCCATTTCAAACCTCATGGGGTTAAAGTTCATTAGGACATGACACATGTCAAAGAGGGTAGACAACATCTAGCATTGTGTTCCACAGCCAATGGAGCACAGCCATTTCCTCCACCCCCTGCCAGGTAGTACGTTGTTTTAACAGTTTCCCAGAGTACTCATTTGGCCTGGGAGCAAGAGTGGTCTCTAGACATTCATTGATGTAAATGTTCATTGAGGGACTGCATATTCAAGAGCAAAGAGTTTTGAAAAACTAAAATGGACCATAATTAAGAAGACAAGTGCCTTGACAGACATGTCAAATAAGAGGTCAGAGTTCACGTAAAACTAATTTTCCACTGAATCTTTACTCAATGACCTCTCACTTTAAGATTTAAATAACTCTCAAAGAGTAATCAGAAAGAGGGCCATTTATTAAAATGATATCATGTGCTTGGAGAAAGGGGGTGAAAGGGTGAAGCCGGTTATCGGAAAATGATTTTCCACCTTTACATTTTAATGAACTAAGGGGTCCAATGTCTTCAATGTCTCTAATTAGGCAATATTGTCCATTAGCATTTTAAATGACCGGGTATCTTCATTCTAATCAGGGCGGGATTAATTTCCTGTGCCGGGGATTATTGATTGAGTGGCAATGTCAAAGTCTGCATGAAGAAGCAGCGGCATACTGCATCTGACAGGCCTTGGCCCTGGTTGAAAGCAGATCAGCAGTCAGAGTGGCAGAGCAGTCAGAGAGAGGGCGCTGAGGGAAAGGGAATCATCTGTTTTGCACACTTTCAAATAATTACAGTAAGATTTAAGATAATTACAGTGGAGGCTCAGCAGCTTTATCATGAGACGGCCACGTTCCGTAATGTCATTTAATTTATGCTTCCTGTGAAAATAATCACTCATTCCGATTACACAGTGGCGAAAATGACAGTTGTAATTGTGTTTTGTTCCTTTGCACAAGATGTATGGATATTAAATGTGTGGCCCTCCGTATTTCTCTCCGCATAAAAATCAATACAATGTGTTTGAGGGATGAGCTGGAATTACTCTTACGTATATTAATTGAATAGCAACAATCCTTACCAAATGTGTTCACAAGAGGAAATTGTGACTAGGGTGAAATACATGCATCGAAAAGGTTTTACTAATTACTTTTAATTTATTATGACGTATCATCTTTTTGTGCCAGACTCCATACGTTTAAGAACAGGTAATATTTGACAAAAAGCTATTTAAAACGCCTGTCTTGATTTAGGAGGGATTTATGCTGGGGGATTCCTGCTGCTAATTTACACTACAAAAGTTATCAAGTTAGGGTTACATTTGCTATGTAACGGGGTAATGAAACCAAAGATGCTATCCTTCCTAAGATTTATCTCTATTTCTAGAAAATCTTAACTGAAATCAGAACAAAAATGATCCAAGTCCTTCTTGATATGAAGCAAACTTGACTTGAGTTGGTGAGTTCACACACACACACACATCACACAAATAATAACAACCCTCTAACTCATTATCAATCTTGGGGTCCAAGTATGTCCGCAATAATCTCATTTTAATTAGGGTTTTATTGGAGTGGGGGTTAAATAATCAGATTGCCCTTGTTGGAGAGGGGTATTGGTTGCCTTCCCTCGTGAATGTCTCCAGACGGTGTGGCCAAAGCTGACGGGCAGTGAAGCAAAACTAAAGGAGGGAGTGCCTTCTCTCTCTCTCTGTCTCTCTCTTTTCTCTCTGTCTCTCTCTCTCTCTCTCTCTCTCTCTCTCTCTTTCTCTCTTTTCTCTCTCTCTCTCTCTCTCTCTCTCTCTCTCTCTCTCTCTCTCTCTCTCTCTCTCTCTCTCTCTCTGTGTGTCTCTCTCTCTCTCTCTGTGTCTCTCTCTCTCTGTCTCTCTCTTTTCTCTCTCTCAGTCTCTCTCTCTCTCTTTTCTCTCTCTCTCTCTCTCTCTCTCTCTCTCTCTCTCTCTCTCTCTCTCTCTCTCTCTCTCTCTCTCTCTCTCTCTCTCTCTCTCTCTCTCTGTCTCTCCATCTCTCTCTCTCTCTCTCTCTTTTTTCTCTCTCTTTTCTCTCTCTCAGTCTCTCTCTCTCTCTCTCTCTCTCTGTCTCTCTCTTTTCTATTACCATCAATCTCTCGCTCCCCTACTCAACTCTTTCCTTTTCCCTCCCTCCTTCCCTCTCTATATCCCCCTATCTATCACCTCCACTCTCTCTCCCCTCCCAAACAGTTACGTACAATCCTCCAGCAGAGGGCCAGACCAAAGGTACCCCTAGTTCCCTCAACCCACCAGCCAGTCTCCCCACACACCTATGGGGGGCGATAGTGTCCTGCCCTTCCATTACACCAGGGTTGCCTGGGTTAGCACAACGCCCTCAGGACAGACTGACTGTTGATTGGTCATTCCTGTCTGAGATGGTTGGACCACAGGTATTTGAATTGCAACTGAGGTTGAAAATGTACATAATGTGCATGACTTATTTGTGTAAACACAGCCCACTCTAGGGTTATCTTTTAATATAAAACACTACAATTTATAAATGAAACACTAAAATGACACAGTAGGATCTGCATCATGCTAGACACCAATGGAGCAGAAGCCTTACACCCTAGGCATCAGCAGCTCTGCTACTCCAAAAACCAGACCGCCTCCATTTTAATCAATTCACTTAATCAGATAGGCCTTATTGCCTTATTCCTTCAGGCTGTTCCATTGCAAATGCATTAGTAACCTGTGAATATGACTGCTGTGAGCTTGAATCCCAGCCGCCTGACAGAGTGGCAGCACCGAGAGTTGTGAACAGGTGATAAATCCTTGTCACATTTTATTAGAGGTGAGCATTCAAACAGTTACCTCATATTGGGCCGTAATACCTGAGGAGACACTGTGGGCTGTGCCAGTTGGTTTGCTAGCCACATTTTTGTACGGGTTGGTACATTTTTCGTTTGGGCAAATCAAGACTGAAATTTCACACTGTAAATTAAAACTCAAAATAAACTACAAGTTTGCCTTTCCTGCCTTGCAGGAAAATCCTCAGCAACAAAAGTGTGATCAAATTAAGACCCTACATCTGTAATGGATGGGCAGATGAAAACCATCAGCCACTGCAAAGTGAAGGCTCCCATGACTATGACTGGGTGATCACGAGCTGATTCTGTTCCTAGCCAAATTCATACTTGATCTTAATTTGATCACCCTGTTGCAGGAGAACTGTCTTGCAATGCAGGAAATGTAAAACTTGTAGTGTTTAAAAATGCTTCTGAAGTTCGTAATTTCACCATTGAAATTTCAGATTAGATTTTCTTTTACGATAAATGTATCACCCGGGGACTGGAACCAAAATGATTTTCCAATCATTTCGTTCTGAACAGAAACATATATTTCTAGTTCCATTATACTGTTCCGACCAGCAAAATAAAGTTCTGAACTGGTTCGAACCCCCCAAAAAGTATGGGTTTATATCGTTCCTTTATGTTCCTTTTTAAACCTCTGAAACATATTTTTTGAAACATTTAGCTCAACATTAAATGACTTCATCAATCATGCAGTGCGGATCAAGCAGCTTGCTGTGGAGTGGGCAAGCTATAATTCAGTGAGTTGTTTACATGCAGATGAAAAGACAATTGTAGGGCGTGAGCTGCAACAGAAATTTTGCAGATGGGGAGAGAGAGCAAGAGAGAGTGGAGGAGGAGACTTGGCTTGAAGCGCTGAGCATCTTGTGATGGCATGCTATATCTGAATTAGGCTCACAGAATTATACCTACGGAGGAGCGACTTTTATGGAGGAACTCTGAACTTCAGAGTTTGCTTAACGTTGGACCAGAGAAGCTAGCTGACTAACAAGCGTGTGTGTGCAGAGCGGCACGAGATTTAAAAACATATCTTACCTTATATAGTTGATACATCTAACGTGATACCTATAGTATCTCTAACTAGCATTACAAAAAAAAGTTCATTCATCCTCCCTAATAAAAAATCTCTCCCTATCTTCCGAATCACACCTGTAACATCCATAGCTTACGGCTATACTTCAGAGGGGGAGGGGCAGGTAGCCTACACACACACAGACTGGCAAAGATTTTCATCTGGAAGGCAGACACTGGAAGAAGTCTTTGCCAGTCTGTGTGGGTTTTTGTATGTTTATGTTTTTTTTCTAGTATAGGTGTTTTTATGTCTATGGTTGCCTAGATTGGTTCTCAATCAGAGGCAGCTGTTTATCGTTGTCTCTGATTGGGGACCATATTTAGGTAGCCATATTCATTGGGTATTTTGTGGGTTATTGTCTATGTGTACTTGCATGTCAGTACTCGTTGTTTATAGCGTCACGTTTGTTTTGTTAGTTTGTATAGTTTGTTAAGTGTTCTTTGTTCATTAAAAGAAGAATGTATTCTAATCACGCTGCGCTTTGGTCTCCTCTGTACGACGAGCGTGACAGAATAACCCACCAACAAAGGACCAAGCAGCGTGCCAAAGAGGAGTGGAGGACATCCTGGACCTGGGAGGGGGTAATGACAGAGGACAAGACCCTGCCATGGAAACAGGTGGAGAAAGCACAGGAGGAAAGGCGACGATATGAGGGTACACGGCTAGCACGGAAGCCCGAGAGGCATACCCAATATTTTTTGGGGTGGAGGGCACACGAGGAGATTGGCTGAGTCAGGTACGAAACCTGAGCCAACTCTTCATGCTTACCGTGGGGAGTGTGTAACTTGTCAGGCACCGTGTTATGCAGAGATGCACACGGTTATTCTAGCCCGGTGCGCTCTATTGGTCATCCAGCCAGGACGTATTGAGCCAGCTCTATGTTCTGGATCTCCAATGCGTCTCCACGGTCCAGTGTATCATGTGCCTCTTCCCCGCACTCGCCCTGAGGTGCGTGTCACCAGCCCAGTACCACCAGTGCCAACACCACGCACCAGGCTTCCTGTGCGCCTCCAGATTCCAATACACCCTGTTCCTCCTCCCCGCACTCGCCCTGAGGTGCGTGTCCCCAGCCCGGTACCACCAGTGCCGGCACCACGCACCAGGCCTACAGTGCGCCTCGGCAGTCCAGACAGTACCCAGTCCAGAGCGTCCGGCGACAGTATCCAGTCCAGAGCGTCAGACGACAGTACCCAGTCTAGAGCATCCGGCGACAGTACCCAGTCCAGAGCGTCCGGCGACAGTACCCAGTCCAGAGCGTCCGGCGACAGTACCCAGTCCAGAGCTTCCGGCGACAGTTCACAGACCGGAACCTCCAACGACGGGCCACAGTCCGGAACCTCAAACGACGGGCCACAGTCCGGAACCTCAAACGACGGGCCACAGTTCGGAACCTCCAACGACGGGCCACAGTCCGGAACCTCCAACGACGGGCCACAATCCGGAACCTCAAACGACGGGCCACAGTCCGGGGTCTCCAGCAACGGTCCCCAGCCCGGGGTCTCCAGCAACGGTCCCCAGCCTGGGGTCTCCAGCAAAGGTCCCGAGTCCAGGGTCTCCAGCGACGGTCCCCAGTCCGGGGTCTCCAGTGACGGTCCCCAGCCCGGGGTCTCCAGCAACGCTCCCCAGCCTGGGGTCTCCAGCAAAGGTCCCGAGTCCAGGGTCTCCAGCGACGGTCCCCAGTCCGGGGTCTCCAGTGACGGTCCCCAGCCCGGGGTCTCCAGCAACGCTCCCCAGCCTGGGGTCTCCAGCAAAGGTCCCGAGTCCAGGGTCTCCAGCGACGGTCCCCAGTCCGGGGTCTCCAGCAACGGTCCCCAGCCCGGGGTCTCCAGCAACGCTCCCCAGCCTGGGGTCTCCAGCAAAGGTCCCGAGTCCAGGGTCTCCAGCGACGGTCCCCAGTCCGGGGTCTCCAGTGACGGTCCCCAGCCCGGGGTCTCCAGCAACGCTCCCCAGCCTGGGGTCTCCAGTGAAGGTCCCGAGTCCAGGGTCTCCAGCGACGGTCCCCAGCCCGGGGTCTCCAGCGATGATCTGCAGTAACGAGCCTCTGGCGAGGATCTACGGGTCAGTGCTACAAGGGTGGAGGGCTCAATGTAAAGAAGGGGGGCGGCGTCCAGAGCCGCCACCAAAGTTAGATGCCCACCCAGACCCTCCCATATATGTTTAGGTCTGCGGCCGGGAGTCTGTACCTTTGGGGGGGGGGTACTGTCACTCCCTGACCTTAGTTATCTTTGTTTTCTTTAATATTTTGGTTAGGTCAGGGTGTGACGAGGGTGGTATATGTGTTTTTGTCCTGTTGAGGGTTTTTGTATGCTTATGGGTTTTTGTCTGGTCTGGGTGTTTTTATGTCTATGGTTGCCTAGATTGAGAACCAATCAGAGGCAGCTGTTTATCGTTGTCTCTGATTGGGGTCCATATTTAGGTAGCCATATTCATTGTGTATTTTGTGGGTTATTGTCTGTGTAGTTGCATGTCAGCACTCGTTATTGTTAGCTTCATGTTCGTTTTGTTAGTTTCTTTAAGTGTTCTTCGTTAAATAAAAGAAGAATGTATTCAAATCCCTTGGTCTCCTGCTTACGACAAACGTGACAGATAAGCGCTTTGTTGAGTTTTTTGTGGGACTGGAAAAGAATGCCCGGAACATAATTAACCGGTTATTAACCGGTTCCCATGCTCTTAAAATAAGGGTTTTGTTCCAGAACTGTATAAATCACTTACTCTGTTCCTTGAAAAATGTTGTTCTTTTCTGATTTTTTTTGTTCTGTTTCGTGAACTGGTTCCAATCCCTGCTATCAACCCCTACACAAATGTTCTTTAATTATAATCCACATAATAATTCACATTTCCTGATGCTGCAGGATTTCTTTTCTCAAAATACGATTCAAAATCTGTATGTCTGCAGAAATGTGTACTGTTACTGTGATTCCATGGTGTATAGATATTAATTGTGCTGGAATGGAAATGAATGGAAAAAGCATGCTCTGTAACCTAGGTAACACAGCTAGGCTTTTTTCACTGAAGCAAAAGCCTCAAGCAAAGTCAAAGACAGGCCTGGATAGACCAATAAAGAGCGACACTGATCATTCCCTCCCTTTTTGGTGGGAAAGATAACATTAAAATGCAGTGAAAACAAACACAGTACACGCCTCCCAAAGGTTAGGACATCACTGTGATCACAAGCCAGCAATGAAACCCGTGCCCATAAAGATCGCAGCTGTTAACACCAATCTATTTGACTATATAAATATTATATTTTCCACCGAGAAATGTTAACTGTTGACCTCCGCAGGTCAACCGTTGACTGGACAACAGAAATCATCACTTGGCTCATTATTTATTTACCTTGTGTGGTCACTTTTGAGACAATTAATCTTGGCCATTAAAGATTTATAAGCAGGATGACCAGAGCATTCAGACAGTAAATGGGGGCTGTCGTCAAGGTATTAGGGGAGTGATCTTAGCAACCCAATTACCATGTCATGGCAACCCCCCTCAAAAATTAATAGGTCCCCAATGCTAGGTCGTCTCAAAGCATGAACCTGAATAGCTCCCTTGAATATTTACATTATTCAGCATTACAGAACAGAAAGGAAGGCCTTTATCATGGCAGTGCATGGAAAGTAGCTGACACTTCCCGGTTACACCTCTTCTCCTCCTCCCATCGCTAAATGATGAGCAATGCCTTCCCATTGGCTCCCAGGACATACAGCTTCACATCTGAGCGCACACACTGTATGTAAATGCTCGTATCATCTCAGCACATCTCAGCCGCTGTCTGAAAGAGGAACAGTGTTCCTTCCTCCCCCTTTCCCTCCTTCTCTCCGTTCCCTCTCTTCTTCCATCTTTCTGTGCCCGTGTCTTTGTCCTTTATGGGCGAGCGTTTGGGTGGTCCGTCTGACCGCCCTGACCCTGGCGCTTGGGATGACGTAAATTCGCTAATGTTTAGCGTCTCCCTCCTCAGTGACAAGCTTTCTTGCTCCAGCTGATGTAGGTTCGTGAGAGGGGAGGTGGTGTAAGGGGGAGGGTGGGGCTTGTCTAGCCACAGCTGTGTGCTGGCGGGGTGGGCTAGGCGTAACAGTAGCAGTCTCGTCTGCTGCAGTACTGTATGCAAGGCTGCTGCACTGTGGTTGGGAGTGGGGATGTTCTCTACTCCTGTGCTATATTCCACTCCAGGGGCACAACTTTTTTTTTCATCCGACATTTTAAATTGGAGATATAATCATTTATTTACTTCTGGGCTGCATGCACATTAGAAAAATATCGAATAGAACGTTGTCCTGGCTTGACATAGATTCAGATGAAATACTTTTGAAACGCTGAGCCATTGACTGCCCTGCTGCATCATATTATAGTGTGTGACTGTTTATTTTGACAACGAAGCACCGGACTGCAGTCATATCGTTTTGAACTTAGAACAAGACCGACGGGAGTAGGCAAGAAGGATTCGGCCGAGGTTGGCTAAAGAAATGTCTAGTTGGTCAGAAATGTTTGGTAAGTTACCAAGTGAGTGTCTTTGATAACTGCTAGTTGGTTAGCTAGCTAGCTGAGTTTTACACTTAGCGAGTTAGCTAGATATTTTTATTATTTTTTATTTCCACTTCATTTATTAACCAGATAGAGTTCTCATTTACAACTGCGACCTGGCCAAGATAAAGCAAAGCAGTGCGACACAAACAACAACACAGAGTTACACATGGAATAAACAAGCGTATAGTCAATAACACAACAGAAAAGAAGAAAGTCTATATACAGTGTGTGCAAATGGCGTGAGGAGGTAGGGCAATAGATAGGCCATAGTAGCGAAGTAATTACAATTTAGCAGATTAACACTGGAGTGATAAATGAGCAGACGATGATGTGCAAGTAGAGATACTGGTGTGCAAAAGAGCAGAAAAGTAAATAAAAACAATATGGGGATGAGGTAGGTAGATTGGGTGGGGTTTTTACAGATGGAATATATACAGCTACAGCGATCGATTAGCTGCTCAGATAGTTGATGTTTAAGCAAATGAGGGAAATATAAGTCTGCAGCTTCAACGATTTTTGCAATTCGTTCCAGTCACTGGCAGCAGTGAACTGAAAGGAAAGGCTGCCAAAGTAGGTGTTGGCTTTGGGGATGACCAGTGAGATATACCTGCTGAAGTGCGTGCTACAGGTGGGTGTTGTTATCGTGACCAGTGAGCTGAGATAAGGCAGAGCTTTACCTAGCATAGACTTATAGATGACCTGGAGCCAGTGGGTCTGGCAATGAATATGTAGCGAGGGCCAGCCGACTAGAGCATACAGGTCGGTGTGATGGGAGGTATAAGGGGCTTTGGTAACAAAACGGATGGCACTATGATAGACTGCATCCAGTTTGCTGAGTGTTGACATCGCCGAAGTCGAGGATCGGTAGGATAATCACCACCTTCCGGAGACACCTGAAACCCCACCTCTTTAAGGAATACCTAGGATAGGATAAGTAATCCTTCTCACCCCCCCCCCCCTAAAAGATTTAGATGCACTATTGTAAAGTGGCTGTTCCACTGGATGTCATAAGGTGAATGCACCAATTTGTAAGTCGCTCTGGATAAGAGCGTCTGCTAAATGACTTAAATGTAATGTAAATGTAATAGGGTAGATTTGGCAGGTTAGTTAACACAGTGTCCAAAGAAGGGCCAGATGTATACAGAATGGTGTCGTCTGCGTAGAGGTGGATCATGGGATCATGGAATCACCCACAGCAAGAGCGACATCATTGATATATACAGAGAAAAGAGTCGATCCGAGAATTGAACCCTGTGGTACCCCCATAGAGACTGCCCGAGGTCCAGACAACAGGCCCGCTGATTTGACACACTGAACACTGAGGCTATTGAGTCTGCCGACAAGAATGTAGTGATTGACAGAGTCGAAAGCCTTGACCAGGTCAATGAAGATGGCTTCACAGTACTGTCTTTTATCGATGGAAGTTATGATATCGTTTAGGGCCTTGAGCGTGGCTGAGGTGCACCCGTGACCAGCTTGGAAACCGGATTTCAAAGCGGAGAAGGTACGGTGGGATTCGAAATGGTCAGTGATCTGTTTATGAACTTGGGTTTCGAAGACTTTAGAGAGGCAGGGCAGGATGGATAGGGGTCTAGAACAGTTTGGGTCTAGAGTGTCACCCCCTTTGAAGAGGGGGATGACCGCGGTTGCTTTCAAATCTTTAGGGATCTCGGACGATACGAAAGAGAAGTTGAACAGACTGGTAATAGGGGTTGCAACAATGGCTGTGGATAGTTTTAGAAAGAGAGGATCCAGATTGTCTAGCACAACTGATTTGTACAGGTCTAGGTTTTGCAGCTCTTTCAGAACATCTACAATCTGGATTTGGGTGAAGGATATAACAAAGTATTGAGATAAACTTTTGTTATTGACCAAATACTTGTTTTCCACCATAATTTCCAAATAAATTCATTAAAAATCCTACAATGTGATTTTCTGGATTTTTTTTCCCTCATTTTGTCTGTGATAGTTGAAGTGTAACTATGATGACAATTACAGGCCTCTCTCGTCTATTTAAGTGGGAGAACTTGCACAATTGGTGGCTGACTAAATACTTTTTTTGCCCCACTGTATATCCCAGATAATATTGAAGAATGGGACAAAGTGGATATAAGGTGGTGCTTGAGTCCATTGCAGTTGGTATGAATTTGAGTGGTGATATAGTATACATGCTGACAGAATGTCTGTGAGCCTGAGAGAGATTGTTGCTGTACTCTCAGGTAAAGCTTGAAGAAGTTTGTCACTATCCAAACCCATATCACAGCATTCAGTGACTCTATAAGGAGATGACAAATGCATTATGTACCTTTCATCACCAAAGCCATGTTCACTGCACATGTTCCTGAGCAATTCAACCCTTTTGTTAGTGTCATTTATATGGAAATTCACACAAATATTCAATTTCATAAGCATTGACTGTAATACCTCTAGGGTCCTGTGGTGAAAGACTGCTGTGCAAGGTATTGGGCAACAGTTTTCTTCCGGGGCCCGTATTCACAAAGCGTCTTCAGAGTAGGAATAGTGATCTAGGACCAGCTACCCCTTGTCAATGTAATCTTTCATTGTGATATAAAAGGCAAAACTGATCCCAAAATCAGTACTCCTACTCTGAGATGCTTTGTGAATATGGACCCTGGTCTGTCTGCACGCTGCTTTCTAGAGATCTAACTCCCTCTTCATCTGAAATGCAACAACACCAAAAACATGAAGAAGAATTAACCTAGTCAGTCAGTAACTTAGTAACTAATGAAACACTAATGTAAATGTGCACAAGCCTATTCAGTGAAATTATTTAAAAAAATAACAACCTATTTGCAGTGAAATCAAGAGGGGCATTTAATCCGTACCATGGACAGCCACATCACATTTAGCTTACGTTGTTTGGACTAAATAGTTTTTGCTACCTGCTAGTTGTCACTGTATTAGCCTAAGTATAAGTGTTAAGATGTTGAAATGGTGCTGGAATAGGGGAGGCAGCTCCTGTTTTCTTTGCGACATGTGGTAACTCTCCGTGGTTCTAAATCAATAGTTGTTGAGTAGTCTGAAAATAAAACATGACCTTGTTTGACAATGCTGTAGGTCAGGTAACTGTTTGTTACATATGTTTTGTGGATTTCACCGGACAGATGTTGCTCTCCAGTTGTGCATTGAAACAAATGTGTTTGGTTGAATGTATTCTCCCGCTGTGTCTTCTTAGTGGCTCGGCCTTAGGCCTATATATCACTGTGGCAATGCATAGGAACTAACAGATGATAGAGAAAATAACGCAGTTATCACAACACGTAGGTTGTAATAAGGCTTTTTTTCTGGATTGGCTTCCCCGGTGATATTCAAATCAAATCAAAGTTTGTTTGTCCCGCGCTCCGAATACAACAGATGTAGACCAGACAGTGAAATACTTACTGACAGGCTCTAACCAACAGAGTTCAATTTTGAAGATAAAATACAGGTATTAGGTGAACAATACAGAAGTAAAGAAATAAAAACAACAGTAAAAAGACTGATTCTGGCTGTGCGCTCTGGACTTCAGTCTGGGGTGATGGGACAATGACCCCAAATGGGACAATGACCCTAAACACATAGCCAAGACAAAGCAGGAGTGGCTTAAGGACAAATCTCTGAATGTCCTTGATTGCCCAGCCAGAGTCCGGACTTGAACCCAATCCAATATCTCTGGAGAGACCTGAAAATAGCTGTGCAGTGATGCTCCCAAACCAACCTGACAGAGCTTGAGAGGATCTGCAGAGAATAATGGGAAAAAACTCACCAAATACCAGTGTGTCAAGCTTATAGCGTCATACCCAAGAAGACTTGAGGCTGTAATCGCTGCGAAAGATGCTTCAACGAGGTACAGAGTAAAAAGTCGGAATACTTATGTAAATGTAATATTTCAGTTTTTTATTTATAATACAAGGCTTTTTAGAATAAAAATAATTTAGAATAAAGCTTTTTAACGTATCAAAAAAGTAAAGGAGTGTCGCGCCCTGGCCTTAGTATTCTGTGTTTTCTTTATTATTGTGGTTAGGCCAGGCTGTGACATGGGTGATTATGTGTTGTCTTGTCTAGGGGTTTTGTAGATTTATGGGGTTGTGTTTAGTATAGTATTCTAGGTAAGTCTATGGTTGCCTAGAGTGGTTCTCGATCAGAGGCAGGTGTTTATCGTTGTCTCTGATTAGGAACCATATTTAGGCAGCCATATTCTTTGGGTATTTTGTGGGTGATTGTTCCTGTCTCTGTGTTTTGCACCAGTTAGGACTGTTTTGGTTTTTCCACGTTTTCTTATTTTGTATAGTGTTCACGTTTTCATCTTTCATTAAAGATGTTTATAAATAACCACGCTGCATTTTGGTCCTCCTCTCCTTCACAAGAAGAAAACCGTTACAAGGGGTCTGAACTTTCCCAATCTACTGTAGGTTCTAATACGGCACTCTTTTCTGGATTGGCTTCCCTGGGGATTTTTATCAACTTTAATAACAATCAGATGAATAGCTTAGCAAGTATAGCTATTTGTTTTTCCATCGCATCTTAAGCTGCCCGATACAGCTTGCCAGTTGCTAGTAAAATAGGGTGAATAAGTCAGGAGGCAGCTATCAATGCCAGTGCATGCCTTTTACCAACAAAAACAATGTACATGTACAAAATAGATCATTACCATAAAGCAGATCATTTTAGTTTTATTGTAGGACTTCAGGCCAAGGTGTAATAGCTACAGTACTTGCTCGTAGGACGGGTGTCTTCACCAGATGTTGTACGTCACAGGCAAAATCACAGGCTGTCATGAACTTGGGGGGGTGTCGCTTACTGAGGAAGAGCTTCACAAAGGAAGAGCTTCACAGATTCATTTTTTGTATTGCCATCTAAAAGGGGTGTTGTATATTCTATTTATATTGGAAAATTGAACTTGCAACATGGGCTTTAATACAGTGGCTTGTACAGCCTCAGAAACACGGACCAAGAACTGATTTCCACTAGAGAGGACAAAAATGAATTCCTGGGTCACAGCAGGCAAGGCTAGTATAGGCCATTAGTATAGGCTATTAGTATAGGCTAACGCCTCATTCCCCCTTCACTTTGTAAGCCGTTAAAATTGTATCAAGCTAGGCTCTCACTCACATACAATGGAATGAAAAAGTTGCAGTTCATGGGTTAATGCTGCAACATTACCCTGAACTCATGTGCTTGACTGTCTTCTTACCTTTATAATGTCAGAGCCAACACAGCTGGAAGATCTTAAGGGAAACTTGGCATAGCTACGCACGATGGTGCTCAATTACAGTTGCGAATTCTGTTTGCTGTTTTGCAAAAATAACAGAGAGAATGAGATTTGATTATTTTCCTCGCATTTAATTCAACCAATCTTTTACAGTAAATACTGTATACCGCTGGGAAACACGATATGTCAGGCTAAGGCCGTGGTTGTATTCCCAAATTAAAAGGACATTTTCCAATATGCCCCTCTCAGCTACACCCCCTTTTCCAGGTGCCTTGTTCTGCATGTATGACCTCACAAACAACAAACAGACCGGTTACAATTGAGATCTTAGAATGTAGAACAGCAGAGGTCAAGGAGAGACTCCTTGTTCTTTCATATGATGAGGGAGTGAAAGTAGAACCACAGAAGAGAGCTACTGTAACTACCAGAAGCCCTGGAGTGGAGGTTGAAGTGCATTCTTGGTAGGAGCCCTTCTCTGTCAACATAGAACTGCTCTGCAAGTGCCTGCCTGCCTCTCTCCCCTCTTGCCTCACTAACCCCTGAATCGCTCTCCCTCTCTCTCCCTTCCTCTCTCTCCCAGCCTCCCTCTCTCTCTTCCTCTCTCTCCCAGCCTGCCTCTCTCTCCCTGCCTACCTCTCTCCCTGCCTCTCTTTCACTGCCTCTTTCTCCTTGCCTGCCTCTCTCTCCCTGCCTGCCTCTCTCTCCCTGCCTACGTCTCTCCCTGCCTCTCTTTCACTGCCTCTCTCTCCTTGCCTGCCTCTCTCTCCCTGCCTCTCTCCCTACCTCTCTCACCCTGCCTCTTCCTCCCTGCCTGCCTCTCTCTCCCTGCCTCTCTCCCTTCCTCTCTCTCCCTACCTGTCTTTCCCTGCCTGCCTCTCTCTCCCTGCCTCTCTCTTCCTTCCTCTCTCTCCCTGCCTGCCTCTCTCTCCCTGCCTCTCTCCCTTCCTCTCTCTCCCTACCCCTCTCACCTTGCCTGCCTCTTCCTCCCTGCCTTCCTCTCTCTCCCTTCCTCTCTCTCCCTACCTGTCTTTCCCTGCCTGCCTCTCTCTCCCTGCCTCTCTCACCCTTCCTCTCTCCCTTCCTCTCTCTCCCTTCCTCTCTCACCCTGCCTGCCTCTTCCTCCCTGCCTGCCTCTCTCTCCCTGCCTCTCTCCCTTCCTCTCTCTCCCTACCTGTCTTTCCCTGCCTGCCTCTCTCCCTGTCTGCCTGATGGTCCTTGCATGCCTCTCCCTGCCTGCATCTCTCTCTCTCTCCCTGCCCCTCTCTCCCTGCCTGCCTGCCTCTCTCCCTCCTTATCTTTCTCTCCATACCTCTCTCTCCCTGCCTGACTCTCTGTCCCTGCCTATCTCTCCCTGTCTGCCTCTCTCTCCCTGCCTGCTTGCCTCTTTCTCCATGCTTCTCTCTCCCTGCCTCTCTCTTCCTGCCTGCCTCTCTCTCCCTGCCTGCCTTTCTCTCCCTGCCTCCCTCTCTCTCCCTACAGATTTTCCCATGCCTGCTTCTCACCCTGACTTACTCTCTCTCCCTGACTCTCCCTCCCCGCCTTCCTCTCTCTCCCTACCTCTCTCTCCCTGCCAATCTCTCCTTGCCTGCCTCTCTCTCCCTGACTGCTGCTCCTTCCCTGCCTCTCTCTCCCTGCCTCTCATTCCCTGCCTTCCTGCCTCTCAGTCCCTGCCTTCCTGACTCTCTCTCCCTGCCTCTCATTCCCTGCCTTCCTGCCTCTCTCTCCCTGCCTCTCTCTCCCTGCCTCTCTCTCCCTGCCTCTCTCTCCCTGCCTGCCGCTCCCTCTCTGCTTCTCTCTCCCTGCCTCTCTCTCCCTGCCTCTCTCTCCCTGCCTGCCGCTCCCTCTCTGCTTCTCTCTCCCTGCCTCTCATTCCCTGCCTCCCTCTCTCCCTGCTGATTTCCCCATGCCTGCCTCTCTCCCTGACTTACTCTCTCTCCCTGACTCTCCCTCCCCGCCTTCCTGCCTCTCCCTGCCTCTCTCTCCCTGCCTCTCATTCCCTCCCTGCCTCTCTCTCCTTGCCTCTCATTCTCTCCCTGCCTGCCGCTCCCTCTCTGCTTCTCTCTCCCTGCCTCTCATTCCCTGCCTGCCTTTCTCTCCCTGCCTCTCTTTCCCTCCCTGCCTGCCTCTCACCCTGCCTCTTTCCCCCTGTCTCTCTCTCCCTGTCTGCCTCAGTGTCCCTGCCTCTCTCTCTCTCCCTCCCGATCTCTCCCTACCTCTCTCTCCCTGCCTGCCTCTCTGTCCCTGCCTCTCTCTCCCTACCTCTCTCTCCCTGCTTCTCTCCCTGCCTGCCATAGAGAGGTTAGCACACTCAAGTGTCCCAGCTCTGTTTATACAATAACCAAACGAAGAAGTGCAGAGGCATCTTCAAAGCAACCTAACTCTCTGTAATCACTCGTGTTTGGCTTTGATCTCGGGGAGGGAAGAGAGAAAATAATAACATGTTTCTGGGTGCCCTTTTACAATGAATGAAAGGCGAGATTACATTTGAATGGTAATAAGAGGTTGTCTGGTTAAAAGGTGATGGGGAGGTGTTGAATGCTACTTGGGGGAAATAAAACAAGACCCACAGAGAGAGAGAGACATGGTGTTCTCCAGCAAGGAGGCTCTCAAGGATCAACATTCTTCGTTCTACTTCAGTGCACAAAAAGAGAGTCTTAGCGTAACATTGGCTCACTGCGTGGCCAACATTATCATCTGGCCTCGATGCATCCTAGGAGTAAGCTACATTTTGACTGACTCGCTCTGCATTTCAACGTGCTTCTCCACTTATTTGCAACTTCAGTCAGCCTAGAAAATGTTTTTGAAATTACTTTCATTGTAGACCCTGTTATGAGCCTCATAGAGCGCTCTATGAACTCTGTAATAAAAGGAGTCTGAGGCGAGATATATAGATATGATGCTATGAGAGAGACAGAGACAGTTTTCTTCTGCTTTCATCTATTATCAGAGTGAAAGGGATTGTGTGACTCTGAGCAACAGACGTCTGGAATGCTGAAAAGGATGTCCTGACTTGACACAACGTGACTGAACTCAAACGTGTATCTACAATGGATTTCTGGAGTGTATTTTAGTGGAAATAGAAACTGTCTAGGCAGTAACAGTGCGCTAGACTGTGGTGGAAAATAAACATTATGAATACGCACAAAAGTAGTGATTTACTGTAAGTTTGATATTAAGTGGAAGTATTTATCATGAGAATACTTCCGTATGCTGTATATGAAAACCAATCATGTGGGATGTGATTGAGTGTACGGCCAGACAACCAGCAAGGGTTGACTGAGTGGGATCTCTGCGATGTGTGGAAATGTAATCAATTGCTCAATCTATGACAGTCTCTTCCATCTAAGTGCATGGGAGGACAGATAGTTTGTCATCCCTCACCTTTCAAAAGTGATCTATTTCCTAATTCAAACATGTATTGCCACATTGCATGCGCACACAACATACTGTAGGCTCTGGTGTTATATATTGAGGGTGTCCAGACGTGATGATGGTAAAACATGCACTACGCATCCCTCATCTCTCCCAGACAACCCCCTCTGTTTGACTGATGATGTTGGTGTTATGAGAGGCCTCAGTCTGTAAGTGCTGTGGTGGGTAGACTCTGGCTGTGACAACACAACTCCACCTCTAGCTTTGCCCACAACAGGTTTGGAATCAGCCAGAAATCCCCTTGTGACATGGGGAATGGAAGTTTGATGTGTGCACCAAGGAGTGACAATTAAATGCAAGCTTCACAAATAAAAATAGGGAAATAGTTGATTACATTTCCACACATCGTAGAGATCCCACTCAGTCAACCCTTGCTGGTTGTCTGGCCGTACACTCAATCACATTCCACATGATTGATATTGAGTAACAAGGTTGAAGTGCTATACTCGACCCGCTCATTTTCCACCACAAAACACCAGAAAATGGACAAAAAATAGAGTAGAACAGGATCCCCATGCTTTTACACTCTGATTTGACTATTAGATGTTCAATGTCTCTTTAAAAATATATATATCTTTCACCATGAGAGTTCAGTTCATGGAACAGGGTTGATCTTAATTAAAATGAGTGACATATGTAAATGAATCACTAATCAAATGAAATAAATAGTGATCTTTAGAAATTACTTTGACAAAACAACAAAATCACAGGGGCTTTACAATAGCTCGGATTAAATAGCAAAATGTGCCTACCCTGGTCTTGGCACTTGGGCTCTAGCCAACAGCTTGCAGATACAGTGTGGGTAGGCCGTGTGGGTAGGCTGTGTGGGTAGGCTGTGTGGGTAGGCTATGTGGGTAGGCTGTGTGGGTAGGCTATGTGGGTAGGCTGTGTGGGTAGGCTATGTGGGTAGGCTGTGTGGGTAGGCTGTGTGGGTGGGCTGTGTGGGTAGGCTATGTGGGTAGGCTGTGTGGGTAGGCTGTGTGGGTAGGCTATGTGGGTAGGCTATGTGGGTAGGCTGTGTGGGTAGGCTGTGTGGGTAGGCTGTGTGGGTAGGCTATGTGGGTAGGCTGTGTGGGTAGGCTGTGTGGGTAGGCTGTGTGGGTAGGCTATGTGGGTAGGCTGTGTGGGTAGGCTGTGTGGGTAGGCTGTGTGGGTAGGCTAGTCATATGATGAGGCTATTATGGATAAGAATATTTTTATTTGTCAAACGGCAGTCAACCATCGATATCACCATAATAAGAACCTTGATATTTATTGGAAAGGAGCGTCAAAATCACTGTGCACTTTTACCACCCTGTGAAATTCATCGTAACTTATTTAATCTGTAGTCTAATAAACTGCATGGTTTCCCAAGTCGTAGTGGGAAGACCACATGCTATATCATCGCTTGACTCGAAGTTTACATCGACACAAAAAGATCCCACCATGTTGAACAAACACATTATATGTCAGCATTTATAAAATTGTACCGAAGATTCCTGTTTCCAATACAGCTGTTGTGATTAATTCTAATATGGTATGACTTTACTAGCATGAACACTACGGAAATGTGGTGAAGGATGGTGAAACTTGTATCATGTCTGGGTTAAAGTGGGATCAAATCTTCCTAGAGGTGACACACGGTTGACGGAGGGAAATGTCAAAATGCAATTCTTTATTCATATTAAAAATGAGATTTATTGAATTCTCCATGTGGTATATAGTTGCGCTGTCCTGCAGTCAGTGACCAAAAATATGAATAACATTCCACCCATGAGGCCAAAGAGGGTTTGGCCTCATGGGTGGAATGTTAATTCATATTTTTCATAATTTAAAGATATATTTTTTTTAACTATTAAAATCTGGTGGTTCTATGTCAAACAGTGTTCTTATATTTCAGTCTCCTGTGATGTATATAAAACGTTATATTGGAATGCAAACTCAAACGTAATACATTTCAACTCTATATCTGACATGGTACAGGTGTCTTATTTTTTTAAGCCCGTAACCATTTGTATGAGGTGTATACTTTAGTTTCAAAGTAGATTTTTTAAGACTACCAAGAATCACTCTGTGTGACCCTGATTTAGCCCATAGCAGTAAAAGGTTAAAGGGCACTTAATTTAATATAACAGGCTTTTTGGTGCTCAATTTCTCCTATACTTGAAATATCAAAGGGATGCAAAAGGAAACCACTTCATGGAATGACCCTGTTGTAGTTAAAACTGTAACTTAGGGGTTTTCCCCTTGATGATATGTCTGAAGCTGACAGCAGAGTCCTTGACTTGTCCTGTGGCTCCATGCAGAGGGGATGCTATATAAGGTAGCTAGTCAAATACCTGAGGGAGTGTTTGCGGTGCTCCACTGCTTCATGCTCTAAAGATGGAGAGATGGAGGATTGAAGGAGGAGGGGTGCGGAGGGGTGCGGAGGGGTGCGGAGGGGTGCGGAGGGGTGCGGAGGGGTGCGGAGCAGAGGGGAGATGAGGCAGCTACGCAGCAGGTAGTCTCAGCAGGTCTACCGCCTCCACCGTTCCAAGCCCTAACCTGAGGAGACATGACTCATGGTTTACTCCATCTCAGACCTTACAAATGACTGACTGAGCACTGGAACGTTGCACACATCCCAAAAAGCAGCCATAATGGCCGCCACAGCCCATAACAGCCCCAGGTTCCTGATTGATTGAAGCGGCAGGTGTTTTCTTTTGAAATTCTAATATAGTTTTTTGTTTTTGGTTGGAGTTTTAGTTATGTCTGATAGACCAGGTGGATTATTTTGGTTCCTGTGTCAGTTAAAGCACAATACATCAAGCACAGCTATGTTAATCTGAGGCGAGGCTTCGGTGTGATGTCTGGTCTGTGAATGTTCTGGATTAACAAAAAATATTCCCAAAACCTATTAATGCCTAACAAACCAGACCTGATTCTATACTAACTGACAGTTTTGTTCTCAATCAAGACGATACGCTTGAAGTCCCACTTCCTCCAAAAATCCATTCCGATGAGTGAGACGAAGGGGGTAAGTCATTGCGTGAAATATCTGGTAAAACTTTTTAACAGCTTTAGTTCAAAGGAGAGATGCTATTAAGCCAGTGTTGAGGCATCTCGGAGCGCATTCTCCTTTTGGTATGGTTTCCACTTTGACATTTCAAATCAATAAGGAATGGAGAGATGGGTTTTTACGGTAGTGTTGAGCTCTGGTGTAAACACACTTCAATCAGACCCACAGAAGTCTGACACGGGAGACATGGGAGATCGATTCGTAATGAGAAGAACTCTACCTGTGAACTTTTAAAGGCTAACCTGAACTCAACTTCAAATCCCCTAAATCAGTGTAATACACGTATTACCATTCCAGTACAATGTCTATTGAAAACTAAATTAAAACATTTTATCCTTTCTTAGTTATGGGTGACAAGCACTATACGGTATACATAGTGTTTAACTGAAAGTAGACATTATTGGTGGGTGCCTCATTCAGTTGAACATTTGGCACCCTCACATGACCAACGTGTCATTCATCAGGATTAAGAGAGAGTGAATATAGGCCATAATGGACCCTCTTACCCCCTGCTTCCCAACTCCCCCACTGCCTCCCTCCCCCCTCCTTCTCTCCAGTGGCCTTGAATGGCCTCCATACTAGAAAGGTTTAGTCCATTTCAAAAGATGCTATTGTATCATCAGGCACAGCCAGACCTGTTAATTAAAGCAAACAGACTCTCTCTCTCTCTCTCTCTCTCTCTCTCTCTCTCTCTCTCTCTCTCTCTCTCTCTCTCTCTCTCTCTCTCTGCTGAATGCACAGTCTCTCTGGGCCCCACGGCTGCTTCCTGTAGAGGTTAAGTACTTAAACATGTTTCCAACCGTACAAGACCTTATGGAACTAGAGCCTCATAAGTTTCTATGGCCTGTCACTGTTTCCTAAGCTCTTGATCTGAACTGGGTCTGTTACCAGAACCGTTAGACATGGAGGAGAGGGTGGGCAGGAGAGCCCGAGGAGTACAATGACCTGATAACGGTCGTAACAGCTTGTTTGAAAAGACACTTCAGAATACTGAGGGAAAATATGGAGGCATATATAGAATAATGTATTCATGGAGAAAAACTCCAACACAGTGAATTCAATCGTCCAGGCATCATTTGAATATAATTCCCTATGAATAAGTTGATTCACATTCAGCAAAGGTGATTTTTCATACTCTTAACTCTTAACTCGAACCATTTCCCCACCAGCCAAGTAAATATACCTACTATAACAGCATGTTCACCTTAAAATGCCTCACCAAGATTCCATGTGAGCTCACCGACACGGACTACATATTCTGTCTAAGATACGATGCTATGAGACAGTTTTAAATTATACGCATCAGCAGTTCAGAATAATTTTCTGTTTCAATAACCACTGGTCCCGCACAAAAGGTCACTGAGATACTAACAACAACTCCTGAAATTGCCAAATAGAGCAATAGAGCAATACATCTCAGCATGAAAAAGTATCTAGGAAGTTGTGGAAGATTTCCTTAGTGATTCGTGAAAAGTATTAGCATGTTTAGTGTACAGGAAAGGGGGGAGGGGGGGGTTACCCAACATAACCATATATTTTCCTTTATAATTGCTCTTTATAATGTTGTTTCTGTCTGTTTTGACTGTCGTTTTGAGTCATGATATTGTCCTGTGTATACAGTACTCTGATATGTAGCCTAGGAACAGGACATCAAAACTCCAAAGACAACTGATGGAGGTGAAGGAGGAGGAAGATGCAACAAGTTGGCACACGGCGCTCCAGCTGTTGCTATGAATTATGGGAGGTACATCTTATCTGCTATCCCAGAGATTGTGATTAATCAGTGCCAGCCTCATTCAAAGCAACCTTCGTGTTCCACTGAAATTGATGTCCTTGCATGCGCTTATACTGGGATGATGGGTTTCTTAAATTGTCTTTCCGCACACACCCAAAGGATTTAGGCCATTCTTAGTAAGTGAGTTGTAGAGTATGTGTGTGTTTATGTGTGCGTGTGATTGCATGCATGCCTGCAATCCATCCCCTTGCATTAGACCAGATAAATAGAACACAAGTGGCGTACATCTGGTCAACGGGGCGTGAAAGATAATTGACACTCATTGTCGACCCTCTCTGACAACTGCCCTGTTCTTCCTGACTATGTCCCTTCTGTCTGCTTCTGAGAACAGCATGCGACTCAAGACCAACCACATTACAGTGATTGTTTTTATAGGATCATCTTGGCAAGACAATTTTGCAGTGCACCATACACATTGCACGCCCTTCAACAAGTAAAACAAATGAGACGTGTGTATTTTCTCTGACTCTTAACCTATGTTTTTCTGTTAAGAAATCCATTCGTAGCCGACGTCACTGTTGGCTTGTTTATCAGTGTTGGAAAGCAAAACAAGTCCATACTCTATGGGTCATTGGTCTATCTATGGCATAGAAACAGAGAACGAGTACATGTAAGCTGACGATTTAGCTATAGACAACAGATAGGATCTCTAGCCAAAGGGCAAAAGCAATTATTAATCATTGTATACCTCACCCTGTGAGTTGCTGTATCTTTCCCAGACTAACACTTACCAGGCATCTAGCACTGACTACAACATATACTTGCTTAGTCATAGGAAAGGGACAGAGGAGAGGTGATATGAGGTGTCCCCTATAAACACTCACCTTACAGTTGACAGCCTGCACCTAGAGCAACAGACAGTCAGTCTGAACATGTGTATGGGAAATGGGCACAACACCATAACACATTAGGCTTCCCCTGGCTATAATCTCACGTGAGTGGAGGGTGAGGCTTTTGTGTGTGTGTGTGTGTGTGTGTGTGTGTGTGTGTGTGTGTGTGTGTGTGTGTGTGTGTGTGTGTGTGTGTGTGTGTGTGTGTGTGTGTGTGTGTGTGTGTGTGCGTGCGTGCGTGCGTGTGTGCGTGCGTGCGTGCGTGCGTGCGTGCGTGCGTGCGTGCGTGTGTGTGTGTGTGTGTGTGTGTGTGTGTGTGTGTGTGTGTGTGTGTGTGTGTGCGTGCGTGCGTGCGTGCGTGCGTGCGTGCGTGCGTGTGTGCGTGCGTGCGTGTCCATGTGAGATGTGTTCGTGTGTGTGTGCGTGTGTGCGTGCGTGCGTGCGTAGCGGCACACCATGCTCCCTACAGCTCACAGCTCAACCCTCCCTGGATTATTTTGTTTTATTAGCTACTTTTTTTTTTCATTTGCTGAAAAGGTTACTACTGCGTTTGTAATACCCCCTAAACGTCATCCCCTCAGCTTGACGCCAGGCTAGGAAATTTCAATGGCATTATCCCTCCCTATCCCCCTTACACAGGTGCCGAAATATAAGCAGAGAAATAAATAACTACGCCAGGCTAATTATTTGGCACAGGGCCCCGCAGATTAATATACAAAATAAAAGCCCATCAGCCATGTGGTGACTGAAAGGGAGGTAGTGGTGGGCAATTGAGCAGAGTTATTGGAAGTAACGGGGATATGAATATTCTGTCTGGGAGGAAGGAGATTAACGCGACACCCTGACATCACCGCCCCGAGAGACAGTTCTGAGGAGGCTCCATCTCGGGCCTCATCTCCACGAATGGGGAGAAAAATAATGATATTGTGAGTGGAAATATCTGACTGGCTGACTGGCTGACTGGCTGGCAGGGTATGTATTGTATGTACATTAAGAGAAGGTCGTTGCTCATCTCCATATTATAATTGTCAGGGTGCACAATACATTTTTGGAGGAGGTCTTCTGAATTGACATACTTTTGGGAGATATATGGTATCAGCATTTATTTTAATTTTATTTATTTTAATTACATTACTTGTTTCTTTCATCTAACCTTCACAGACAAAAAACATACACACAGAGAGTAAGAGAGAGAGAGAGAGAGAGAGAGAGAGAGAGAGAGAGAGAGAGAGAGAGAGAGAGAGAGAGAGAGAGAGAGAGAGAGAGATGAGGGGAACAACATTTCATATGAACCTCTCTTCGTAAAATAGGTGAATCTAACCCATATACTCTTAATCTAGTCATAAGTAAAGCCTATGCTGACCTAGTCCCCATGTTGCAGAGTGAAGCTCAGGCTCTCTGAACCATTTTCCACCTGATGAGGGCAGGCTGGGATAATTTTCCCAGAGAGAGAGGCAGAGACAGAGACACAGAGAGAGAGAGAGAGAGAGAGAGAGAGAGAGAGAGAGAGAGAGAGAGAGAGAGAGAGAGAGAGAGAGAGAGAGAGAGAGAGACAGATAGAGATAGAGACAGAGTGAGAGACAGATTGAGACAGAGACAGAGAGAGAGAGAGAGAGAGAGAGAGAGAGAGACAGAGATAGAGAGAGAGAGAGAGAGAGAGAGAGAGAGAGAGAGAGAGAGAGAGAGAGAGAGAGAGAGAGAGATAGAGACAGAGTGAGAGACAGATTGAGACAGAGACAGAGAGAGAGAGAGACAGAGATAGAGAGAGCGAGAGTAGGCTAGTGATTTCCCAATGGGAGAGGAGCAAGCCACCATCCACATTCAAGAGAAGGATATAGACATAATCAGGATACTTTGTCAGTTGATAAAGACTATTCCCGTTTATGTTTGAGTGTTCAAATGTCAGATTTCAAAAAGGCTTTACGGCGAAAGCACATCATGCGATTATCTGAGGACAGCGCCCAGCACACAAAAGCATTAAATATATTTTCCAACCAGGCAGATGCGCCACGAAATTCAGAAATAGCGATACAATAAATCACTTACCTTTGAAGATCTTCTTCTGTTGGCACTCCAAAAGTCCCAGCTACATCACAAATGGTCGTTTTGTTCGATAAAGGTCTTCTTTAAATCCCATAAAACTCAGTTTAGCTGGCGCGCTTCATTCAATTGTCCACCGTTTTCCCTCCTTCAAAATGCATACAAAATGAATCCCAAATGTTACCAATAAACTTCTCCAAACAAGTCAAACAATGTTTAGAATCAAACCTCAGGTACTCTAATACGGAAATTAACAATAAAAATTAAGACGGAGAATAGTTATTACGAGTAACAAACACTACAGCCAAAATGGGAGCCACTTAGAAAAACAAAAAATTATTGCTAATTTTTCCAAAAACAAGCCTGAAACTCTTTCTAAAGACTGTTGAGATCTAGTGGAAGCCCTAGGAACTGCAGCCTGGGAGGTTTTCCCTTCATATTAAAAATGACAGCCATCGGAATCAGTGGTGGGCTGAATTCTTTTTTTTCTGTATGGTTTGCCCTCAGGGTTTTCCCTGCCATAACAGTTCTGTTACACTCAAAGACATTATTTTAACAGTTTTAGAAATTTAGAGTGTTTAAATCCAAATCTACGAATTATAGGCATATCCTAGCTTCTGGGCCTGAATAGCAGGCAGTTTACTTTGGGCACGTTTGTCATCCAGACGTCAAAATACTGCCCCCTAGCCCAAAGAGGGTTTAATACGGTCGGTTAGGACATCTACTTTGTGCATGACACAAGTCATTTTTCCAACAATTGTTTACAGGCAGATTATTTAACTTATTATTCACTGTATCACAATTCCAGTGGGTCAGAAGTTAACATACACTAAGTTGACTGTGCCTTTAAACAGCTTGGAAAATTCTCGAAAATTATGTCATGGCTTTAGAAGCTTTAGTTGTACCTGTGGATGTATTACTTTCAAACTCAGTGCCTCTTTGCTTAAAATCAAAAGAAATCAGCCAAGACCTCAGAAAAACAATTGTAGGCCTCCACAAGTCTGGTTCATCCTTGGGAGCAATTTCCAAATGCCTGAAGGTACCATGTTCATCTGTACAAACAATAGTACGCAAGTATAAAACACCATGGGACCACGCAGCCGTCATACCGCTCAGGAAGAAGATGCGTTCTATCTCCTAGAGATGAACGTACTTTGGTGCTAAAAGTGCAAATCAAACCCAGAATAACAGCGAAGGACCTTCAGAAGATGCTGGAGGAAACAGGTACAAAAGTATCTGTATACACAGTAAAATTAGTCCGATATCGACATAACCTGAAAGGCCACTCAGCAAGGAAGAAGCCACTGCTCCAAAACTACCATAAAAAAAAGCCAGACTACGGTTTGCAACTGCACATGGGGACAAAGATCATACTTTTTGGAAAAATGTCCTCTGGTCTGATGAAACAAAAATAGAACTGTTTGGCCATAATGACCATTGTTATGTTTGGAGGAAAAAGGGGAAGGCTTGCAAGCCGAAGAGCACCATCCCAACCTTGAAGCCCAGGGGTGTCAGCATCATGTTGTGGAGGTGCTTTGCTGCAGCAAGGACTGGTGTACTTCACAAAATAGATGGCGACACGAGGAAGGAAAATTACGTGAATATATTGAAGCAATATCTCAAGACATTAGTCAGGAAGTTAAAGCTTGGTCGCAAATGGGTCTTCCAAATGGACAATGACCCCAAGCATACTTCCAAAGTTGTGGTAATATGGCTTAATTAAGGACAACAAAGTCAAGGTATTGGAGTGGCCATCACAAAGCCCTGACCTCAATCCCATAGAAAATGTGTGGGCAGAACTGAAAAACCGTGTGCGAGCAAGGAGGCCTACAAACCTGACTCAGTTACACCAGCTCTGTCAGGAGGAATGGGTCAAAATTCACTCAACTTTTTGTGGGCAGCTTGTGGAAGGCCACCCGAAACGTTTGACCCAAGTTAAACTATTTAATGTCAATGTTACCAAATACTAATTGAGTGTATGTAAACTTCTGAGCCACTGGGAATGTGATGAAAGAAATTAAAGCTGAAATAAATAGTTCTCTCTACCATTATTCTCACTGTTCACATTCTTAAAATAAAGTGGTGATCCTAACTGACCTAAGACAGGGACATTTAACTAGAATTAAATGTCAGGAAATGTGAAAAACTGTTAAAATTTATTTGACTACGATGTATGTAAACTTCTGACTTCAACTGTAGGCGCATATTTGTCTTATGTGCAGGGCTGAGGGAGCTGCTGTGAGTTGCTTCATTCAAGCCTTACTGTTGCAGCTACAGTATTGAATGGAGGAAAGATTCAGATCCTCCAGTAGTCTGCGTCAAGCCTTGCTCCAACAGCCCTGTGCTCGGAGACCGAGAGGAAGAAGGAGGAGCTCCACAGGGGCTACAGACCCTGGTAATTTCCATGACTTCCACGAACCGGGCCCTTTGCCATTCCCCCATCCCCCTACATTCATCCATCCATCCACCCGCCCTGCACCCACCCCTCTCCCCTCCCCTTTCACCCGGTTCCCCTCTGGCCCTGTGGGGGTAGTCCCTGCCTCCCATCTGCTGTCTGTCCCAGCGAGGAGCTGCCCCTGCTTCCCCTATACTCACATTTACAATTCAATTAAAGGCCTCTCCTTTTCCTCCTCTCTCTATTCAGACAAGCACGGCTGGGCCCAGAGGAGAGGGAGAGAAGTCCCCGTACAGGGGTGAGGCAGGACATTACACAGTCTGAAGGGCTGGGGTAAGAAATACTCTATGGGTAATCTCAATCCATGTGATTGGGAGCCATGCAAGTGTGCACACACACACACACACACACACACACACACACACACACACACACACACACACACACACACACACACACACACACACACACACACACACACACACACACACACACACACACACACACACACACACACACACACAGTGGTATAGTGGTGCCTGGAGAAGTGGGTATACTCTAATTTGACAACAACAGAAAATCCTAATTGGCCTGCCTAACGAAAGAAAGACACCATGTGAAAAATTATTTTTTGTTTTAAGCTTAAATTACTTTTTTTTTTATTTCACCTTTATTTAACTAGGTAGGCTAGTTGAGAACAAGTTCTCATTTGCAACTGCGACCTGGCCAAGATAAAGCAAAGCAGTTTGACACAAACAACAACACAGAGTTACACATGGAATAAACAAACATATAGTTAATAATACAGTAGAAAAAGTCTATATATGGTGAGGTAAGATAAGGGAGGTAAGGCAATAAATAGGCGATGGTGGTGAAGTAATTACTATATAGCAATTAAACACTGGAATGATAGATGTGCAGAAGATGAATGTGCAAGTAGAGACACTGGGGCTTCTACACCTGCATTGCTTGCTGTTTGGGGTTTTAGGCTGGGTTTCTGTACAGCACTTTTAGATATCAGCTGATGTACGAAGGCTATATAAATACATTTGATTTGATTTGACTGGGGTGCAAAGGACCAAGATAAATAAATAAATACAGTATGGGGATGAGGTAGTTGGATGTGCTATTTACAGATGGCCTATGTACAGTTCGTTCCAGTCATTGGCAGCAGAGAACTGAAAGGAAAGGTGGATAAAGGAGGAATTGCTTTGGGGGTGACCAGTGAGATATACCTGCTGGAGCGCGTGCTACGGGTGGGTGCTGCTATGGTGACCAGAGTGTTGTATGGCATTGAAGCTCATCTGGATGTTAGTTAACACAGTGTCCAATGAAGGGCCAGAAGTATAGAGAATGGTGTCGTCTGCGTGGAGGTGGATCAAAGAATCACACGCAGAGAGAGCGACATCATTGATGTACACAGAGAAGAGAGTTGGCCGGAGAATTGAACCCTGTGGCACCCCCATAGAGATCGCCAGAGGTCCGGACAACAGGCCCTCCGATTTGACACACTGAACTCTATAGGAGAAGTAGTTGGTGAACCAAGCGAGACAATAATTTGAGAAACCAAGGCTGTTGAGGCTGCCAATAAGAATGTTGTGATTGACAGAGTTGAAAGCCTTAGCCAGGTCGATGAATATGGCTGCACAGTAATGTCTCTTATCGATTGCAGTTATGTTATCGTTTAGGACCTTGAGCGTGGCTGAGGTGCACCCATGACCAGATTGTATAGCGGAGAAGGTACGGTGAGATTCGAAATGGTCGGTAATCTGTTGGTTAACTTGGCTTTCAAAGACCTTAGAAAGCCAGGGAATAATAGATATACAGTGCCTTGCGAAAGTATTTGGCACCCTTGAACTTTGCGACCTTTTGCCACATTTCAGGCTTCAAACATAAAGATATAAAACTGTATTTTTTTGTGAAGAATCAACAACAAGTGGGACACAATCATGAAGTGGAACAACATTTATTGGATATCTTTTTGTATCCAAATCCGGCTTTAAACTTCTTCACAACAGTATCTCGGACCTGCCTGGTGTGTTCCTTGTTCTTCATGATGCTCTCTGCGCTTTTAACGGACCTCTGAGACTATCACAGTGCAGGTGCATTTATACGGAGACTTGATTACACACAGGTGGATTGTATTTATCATCATTAGTCATTTAGGTCAACATTGGATCATTCAGAGATCCTCACTGAACTTCTGGAGAGAGTTTGCTGCACTGAAAGTAAAGGGGCTGAATAATTTTGCACGCCCAATTTTTCAGTTTTTGATTTGTTAAAAAAGTTTGAAATATCCAATAAATGTCGTTCCACTTCACAATTCTGTCCCACTTGTTGTTGATTCTTCACAAAAAAATACAGTTTTATATCTTTATGTTTGAAGCCTGAAATGTGGCAAAAAGGTTGCAAAGTTCAAGGGGGCCGAATACTTTCGCAAGGCACTGTACGTCTGTAGCAGTTTGGGTCTAGAGTGTCTCCCCCTTTGAAGAAGGGGATGACCGTGGTAGCTTTCCAATCTATGGGAATCTCAAACGATACGAAAGAGAGGTTGAACAGGCTAGTATATAGGGGTTGCAATATTTTCGGCAGAACATTTTAGAAAGAGGGGGTCCATATTGTCTAGCCCGGCTGATTTGTATGGGTCCAGATTTTGCAGCTCTTTCAGAACATCAGCTATGTAGATTTGGGTGAAGGAGAAGTGGGGGAGGTTTGGGCGAGTCGCTGTGGGGAGCGCAGGGCTGTTGACCAGGGTAGAGGTAGCCAGGTGGAAAGCATGGCCGGCCATAGAAAAATGCTTATTGAAATTCTCAATTATAGTGGATTTATCGGTAGTGACAGTGTGTATTGGGCAGGATGTAGTTGCTCTTTAATTCAGTTGTGCACATAGCAAGAGACGGTTTGGCTAGCAGTGTTTCTGTACTGTACAACAATGCCAACAGTATACGTGATTTTAAATTATACGAACATAAAATATTCCATTTTATTTGGAACGGCAAGCCAGATAAAATCAAAAGGGCCTATTTATATAACAAATATGAATTCGGAGGGCAGAAATGATTAAATAGCATTAGACCTCTCACTAAAGGCATCAGTCATACAAAAGTTCTACTTAAATCCAAACTGGTTCTCTAGTAAATTGGTACGAATGTCTCATCCTATGTTCAAGAAGGGCCTTTTTCCCTTTATTCAGATTACACCAGCCCACTTTCGATTGTTTGAAAAGGAAATCATCTCCAAAATATCTTTATTTTTACACAAGCCTTAGAAAGTTGGTTGCAATTTCAGTTTAATCCACCTGAAAAGACAGAACAAATAATACAACAAATATTGTGGTTAAATTCAAATATACTTATTGATTAAAAAATGTATTTTTCAATGAAATTTAAAAAAAAAGGCATAATTTTTGTGAATGATATCAAAAATAGGACTGGTGGAGTTATGTTACCCGTGCAGCTAACACAGACATATGGAAATGTCTGCTGTACCCAAAATTACAACCAAGTAATTGCAGCATTTCCACAAAAATAGAAGAGGCAAGTAGAAGTGGAAAAAAGTAAGGAACTTGTATGTCGGCCCTGTATTAAAGAACATAAAGGGTTAAAAAAAAGTGTGATAAATAAAACATATACCAATTTAATTTAAGGACCAAAAAACTGACAGCTGTGCCATATAAATTGCAAAATAGTTGGGAAGAGATTTTCGATGTACCCATTCCATGGCACATGGTTTATGAATTGATACGCAAAACAACGCCAGATGCAAAACTTCAAATTTTTCAATTTAAATTACTATACAAAATTCTTGCAACTAATAGAATGTTATATATATATGCGGGATACAATCTTCCCAGCTCTGCAGATTCTGCTGTGAGGAGGCAGAGTCATTAGATCATTTATTTTGGTATTGTCCATACAGTATGTAGCTCGTTTTTGGTCACAGGTCCAGGAATGGCTGAAGAATTGGAACATTTGCCTAGAACTAATGCTGCAGACAGCAATACTGGGTGATTTGAAATGCCATAGCCAATCAATCAATAATATAATAAGTATTTTAGCAAAAATGTTTATTTTTAATTTACAATCTGTAGAAGCTATGAGAATAGAAAGGTGCAAGTCATTTGTGAAGCATCACAGCAAAGTTGAAAAATATATGGCAAATAGAAATCCAAAATGGATGACGTTGAGAGATAGATGGGAGAGGTTGAATGGAGCTGAAGGGTGGGACTAATAGCAAGATAAAACATGTAGAACATACGGGGTCTGTAAAATGTATATAGGTTCAGAACTTTTGTGAAAAAGCAGTTACAAATAGAAATCAAACTGGATGGACATCAGAAATAGAGGAAGGACTAAAAACAAACAAAAAATAACTATTGGAAAATAGACTGTGAATGTAAAATGTGTATAAGATGTATAAGTCGAAGGTAAAAGCCGAAGTGTTTATTAGTTTACTCCAATTGGGGGATCGGTGGTAGGGTTCGCGGGGAATGATAATAAAGGTACATTCTTTAAAAAAGTATGTATGTGTAACCGATGTGACATGGCTAGCTAGTTAGCAGTGATGCGCGCTAATAGCGTTTCAATTGGTGAAGTTGCTGGCTTTGAGACCTTGAAGTAGTGGTTCCCCTTGCACTGCAAGGGCCGTGGCTTTTGTGGAGCGATGGGTAACGATGCTTCGTGGGTGTCAGTTGTTGATGTGTGCAGAGGGTCCCTGGTTCGAGCCCGGGTATGAGCGAGGGGACAGACTTAAGTTATACTGTTACATATGTCTATATAGGTATGTCTATGTATATATGTGTATATGTATGCATGTATGCATGTGTGTATGGATGTATATATTTACCCAAAAAATATATGGGGGATTGGAAATGATGCAGACAATTACATTGATGGAACCAATATTCTTTCCGCAATATTTAGCTGATCCACCCCTTTTTTTTAAAACACAAAAAAAACAGTATACGTGATGGCAGAATTTGCTAAACAAATACCCCCCCGATTTATAAAGTACAAATCACAATGATTCTGTATCATTATGACAGGAAGGTCTAAACTACATTCAACATTTAATTGTTAAGGTTTTTTGGGAAAACCTTTCAAAATATTCATTCGACAGTGCATGAAGCCTGGACTGTGGAAAGATTCAACCAAGAACCAAACTTGTTCAATACCTGGTTTGCATACCCATTGTTGCTGTCGTTAGCATTTAAAGGGTAGATATCAAGTTGAAACGTCTTTCCTACCCTACCGGCTACCAATGTCATTCATCTGGAGCTGCTCCATGCAATAACCAGTTGAGAACTGCAAGCTGTTGCTGCCTGACAAATGATATTTTGCTGAAACTAGGCCACATGTGCATCTCGCATGAATATATTTCACGTGCTTTGCCTTTGTGTAGGCTACTTTGTGCATGATTTCTCTATTGTTTTACATAATTAAAATGGTGTATTCCTCCACTACACTACTTTGATATGCATCAATGGGGGTTAAGAAGTGAATATATGCATTTCCCACTGAAATAAAAGTGGGTATATGACATATACCTGTTTGTAGCCCCCAGTACAGCACTGTGTACACACACACACACACACACACACACACACACACACACACACACACACACACACACACACACACACACACACACACACACACACACACACACACACACACACACACACACACACACACACACACACACACATACACACAGTTAAGCATACATACACATTAATTAAAATTGAGTTGGAAAAACATGCTAATGTTAAGGACATCACAGTGCTTGAGAGCACAACCTCCCCCCGACTGGGTCCATACCTGGGGCGAAATCGGGACCTCTGCCTCACAAAAACACTTGACCGCCCTCCTCAAGCATCTTAGCCGATAACACAACTTCAAAAGCTAGCTAATGACGCGACACAAGTGGGACACTTCAGGCTGAGGAGTACGTTTCACACATTCCCATGTGGTACAATAACATGTAAGGGCGGTTTTCAAGAACATCCTGGCCAAGATAGGCAGCACCAAGTCATTACAGTAATTACAGACAAACCACATGAAAAACTACAAGTAATCTAGTAAAAACCATAGAATTCACAAGAGTATAACAAAATAAAAAAACAGCAAATTAAAAATATTGACAGGTCAGGGAATCAGTCTCAAGATCATTCATCAGTGATTTAAAAACACCAATCGGGACAAGTTCTTCCAGTTGAAAAGTATTTTGTAAGGCGTTCCAAGACGATGGCACAGAGGTACACACATTACCAAATTCAGTTCGGACATTTGGAACAGTTAGTAAGATAAAGTCCAGTGAACTAAGAGAGTACCCACCACATTTCTGAACAATATAAATGCCTAAATTAAAGGTAGTAAACCCAAAATGCTTTGTAAATAAAAGTATACCAGTGACTGAGCCTACGAGTGACTAGAGAAGTCCAGCCAACCCTGGTATACAAAGTGAAGTGGTGCGTAAGGGTTTTGCAGGTTAAAATAAATCTCAAAGTGCCATGGTAAAGGGTGTCAATTGATCTCAAACACTAGGTGGAAGCATTCATATATAAAATATCCCCATAGTCTAGTAAAGGCATAAATGGAGCTGATACTTGCCTCCTTCTGGCTTCAAAAGAAAAACAGGCCTTATTCCTAAAATAAAATCCCAATTTCAGCATCAATTTTTTTGTAAGTTGTTGAATATGCAATTTAAAAGAGAGGCCGTCATCAATCAAAATTCCAAGATATTTATATGAGGTTACAATCTCAATCCCCTTGCCCTGACAGGTAGTAAATAACAGGTGAAAGGTTCAGAGGTCTATTCCTTGCTTTAGAAAACACCATTAGTTTAGTTTCGTCAATATTGAAGATAAGCTTCAATTGACACAAGGTATGTTGAACAGTATAAAAAGCAGTTAGCAAGTTCTGGAAATATTTTGTAAGAGACGAGGCACAACAGTAAATAAAAGTATCATCAGCATAAAAATGAAGTTGCGCATTTTGAAATGTTTTGTCTAAATTATTTATATAAATAGTGAATAAGAGAGGACCAAGTACAGAGCCTTGGGGCACACCATTACAGACAGACAACTTAACAGTTATGAGCCCATCAAATTGAGTGCACTGAGTTCTATCAGACAGATAGTTAGCAAACCATGCAACTGCATGCTCCGAAAGACCTACACTCGACCATCTCTGCCTTAGTATAGCATGATCAACTGTAGCAAAAGCCACAGAGAGATCAATAAAAAGTGAGACACAGTGCTGTTTTTTGTCAAGGGCTTCAGGGATATAATTTAAAACCTTCATGGCTGCTGTAATTGTGATATGCTTCTTCCTGAAGCCCGATTGGTACATTGATAAAATAGAGTTAGTAAATAAAAACTCTATTAGCTGTTCACTCACAAGGGTTTCAAGTATTTCCACCAGGGGTGACAGCTTTGAGATTGGCCTATAATTATTTAAAAGAGTTGGATCTCCCCCTTTTAAAAGTGGTAGGACAAATACTGATTTCCAGATCTTTGGAATTTCATTACATTCCAGGGTTAGATTGAACAGATGTGTAAGTGGTTCAGCTATGAAATCAGACAGATTTAAAAATGCAGGGATCCAAAAGATCAGGACCTGCAGGATTTCTCTGATCTAAGGATTTCAGGGCTTTATGTACCACCTGCACTGAGACTGGCAAAAAGCAAAATGTTTGACCAGCTCTCACTGGTTGTACAAAGACAGAGGACACTGAATCAAACAGCCTAACAGATGATACAAAGTGCTCATTGAAACAATTCAGCATTTCAGTTTTGTCATAACAAAGTCCTTCAATACACATGCCAGTAATTCGTTAACATCACTGTTTCCAGACATAGACTTAATAGCCTTCCAAAACATTTTAGGGTTATTCAGATTATCAGTGATAACAGACATAAAATATTCAGACTTGGCCTTCCTGAGAAGAAAATAACACTTGTTTCGTACCTGCCTAAAAATAATCCAATCAGCATCAGAACATGATTTCCTTGCTTTAGCCAAGGCTAGATTACTGTTGTGAATAATACAAGACAGCTCAGAAGAAAACCATGGATTATCCCGCCCTTTGACCCTGAACCTTCGGGTTGGGGCATGTTTGTTTACTATTTGGAAAAAGCCATCATGAAAGAATTTCCAGGCAGTTTCCACATCAGGGATAAGCTCAATCATGCTCCAATCAAAATAAAACGAATAATGGAGAAAAGCCTGCTCATTATAACACTTCAAATTTCTCTTACGAATAAAATGTGGGTTTGTCTTAGGAACCTTAGTATTTCTAACAGTAACAACAGTACCATGGTCACTTCAATCATTACAAAAAACACCAACCGCAGAATATCTATGTGGAACATTTGTCAATATCAAATCAATCAGGGTAGATTTATCTGGGCATTTGAGATTTGGGCGAGTGGGTGAGTTAATCATCTGGGTAAGATTCATAGAATTACAAAACATTTTTAAATCATCAGACACCGGCTTTAACCAACACCATTTGAGATCAACAATCAAGATCATTTCACTGTAAATAAGTTTAGACGTAAGGTGTGTCAGAGAAGAAAATGCATCACCCAGAGCAGAAGGGGGTCTATAACAGCCAATCACCATTATAGTGAGACCCTTTGAAACCTCAATATTCAAAGCAAGAAATTCCAACTGTTTACAAATAGTTTCAGACTTTGCCACAATTACAGGGAATTTAGTTTTTACATATATAGCCACACCCCCACCTTTCTTAACTCGATCAGTGTGATAAACATTGTAACCACTTATACAAATCAAAAACAGACTTGCTGAGCCAGGTTTCAGAAAACACAATTACATCAGCATCAGTTGATTTGGCCCAAATCCTAACTCCATCCATTTTTGAGCACAGACTGCGTACATGTTAATGAAAAATACCAAAACCACATCTAGATTTAAAATCAGAGTATATTTAAAACCAAAAACGTTTAGACTTTTACTAAGTAATATTTTTCTTGGTGACTTTCACTTTTACTTGAGTCATTTTCTATTAACGTATCTTTACTTTTACTCAAGTATGAAAATTGGGTACATTTTTCACATCTGCATACATTATCAAGCATTTCACTCATGTTATCCAGATACTGACTGTTAACACTTGGTGGTCTATAGCAGCTTCCCACAAGAATGGGCTTTAGGTGATGCAGAAGAACCTTTAGCCATATTACTTCAACATAATTTAACATGAGATTATCTCTAATCTTTACAGGAATATCGTTCTGAATATAAACAGCAACACCTCCACCACTTGCATTTCTGTCTATTCTGTAAATGTTAGAACCTTGTTTTGCTACCACCGTATCATCAAAGGTATTATCTAAGTGAGTTTCAGAGAATATGAAGGTCATCTGTTACTAGCAATTTGTTAATTTTTTTAACCTAGTTTCTTAAGCGCCATATGTTAACGAGGGCTATTATGAACACTTTCTGGGATGCTTGCTTGTTTTCATTGCATTACTGGGAAGCTTAGCAGAAGTTGATATTCTCATGTTATTTATGTTAGTACAGGGTGGGCTGCACACAGTGGACTTCCTACTAGGGCACACCGCCTCCTCAGTAATAACACCATACATCTGGTTCATAGGCACATGATTGCAGCACACAATAGCTTTAGGATCAGCACAGTCATTCAGGGCAGATAGAGGGACATACATTAGGTCACTTACAGTTGAAGACGGTAGTCATCAGACCAGAGGATATTTTACCAAAAAGTATGATCTTTGTCCCCATGTGCAGTTGCAAACCGTAGTCTGTCTTTTTTTATGGTAGTTTTGGAGCAGTGGCTTCTTCCTTGCTGAGCGGCCTTTCAGGTTATGTCGATATCGGACTCATTTTACTGTGGATATAGATACTTTTGTACCCGTTTCCTCCAGCATCTTCAGAAGGTCCTTTGCTGTTGTTCTGGGATTGATTTGCACTTTTCGCACCAAAGTACGTTCATCTCTAGGAGACAGAATGGTTCTCCTTCCTGAGCGGTATGATGGCTGCGTGGTCTCGTGGTGTTTAATCTTGTGTAATATTGTGAACTTGGTACCTTTACGCATTTGGACATTTTAAGGTCTACAAAAAAAATTCGGAGGTTTTGGCTGATTGCTTTTGACTATCCCATGATGTCAAGCAAGGAGGCACTGAGTTTGAAGGTAGGCCTTGAAATACATCCACGGGTATACCTCCAATTGACTCAAATGATGTCAATTACATATCAGAAGCTCCTAAAGCCATGACCAAATTTCTTTGAATTGTACAAGTTGTTTAACGTTCCCGTTTTAAACAAGATATTTTGTCACGAAAAGATGCTCGACTAGGCATATAATTGACATCTTTGGAAAGAAAACACTCTGACGTCTCCAAAACTGCAAAGATATTGTCTGTGAGTGAACTAATGCTACAGGCGATACCAAGATGAAACTTCAAACAGGAAGTGAGCCAGATTTTTGAGGCGCTGTGTTCCAATGTCTCCTTAAATGGCTGTGAATGTGCCAGGAACGAGCCTACACTTTCTGTCGTTTCCCCAAGGTGTCTGCAGCATTGTCACGTATTTGTAGGCATATCATTGGAAGATTGACCATAAGAGACTACATTTACCAGGTGTCCGCCTGGTGTCCTCCGTCGAAATTGGTGCGTAATCTCCAGCTGCAAGTATTCTTCCATGTGATTCAGAGGAGAAACCAAACATCCACGAATGATATATCATTGAATAGATATGTGAAAAACACCTTGAGGGTGGTTCTAAACAACGTTTGCCATGTTTCTGTCGATATTATGGAGTTAATTTGGAAAAAAGTTTGGAGTTTTGATGACTGAATTTTGGGTTTTTTTTCTCATCCAAACGTGATGAAGAAAAAGGAGCGATTTTTCCTACACAAATACTATTTTTGGAAAAACTGAACATTTGCTATCTTACTGAGAGTCTCCTCATTGAAAACATCTGAAGTTCTTCAAAGGTAAATGAATTTATTTGAATGCTTTTCTTGTTTTTGTGAAAATGTTGCCTGCTGAATGCTAGGCTAATGCTATGCTAGCTATCAATACTCTTACACAAATGCTTGTTTTGCTATGGTTGAAAAGCATATTTTGAAAATCCGAGATGACAGTGTTGTTAACAAAAGGCTAAGCTTGAGAGCCAGTATATTTATTTCATTTCATTTGCGATTTTCATGAATAGTTAACGTTGCGTTATGGGAATGAGCTTGAGGCTATAATTACACTCCCGGATACGTTTTTTTTTCTTAGCCAAACGTGATGAACAAAACGGAGCGATTTCTCCTACACAGATAATCTTTTTGGAAAAACTGAACATTTGCTATCTAACTGAGAGTCTCCTCATTGAAAACATCCGGAGTTCTTCAAAGGTAAATTATTTTATTTGAATGCTTTCCTTGTTTTTGTGAAAATGTTGCCTGCTGAATGCTAGGCTAATGTTATGCTAGCTATCAATACTCTTACACAAATGCTTGTTTTGCTATGGTTGAAAAGCATATTTTGAAAATCTGAGATGACAGTGTTGTTAATAACAAAAGGCTAAGCTTGAGCGCCAATATATTTATTTCATTTCATTTGCGATTTTCATGAATAGTTAACGTTGCGTTATGGTAATGAGCTTGAGGCTATGATTACGGGATTGCTCGTCGGCACAGTCAACTTAGTGTATGTAAACTTCTGACCCACTGGAATTGTGATATAGTGAATTATTAGTTAAATAATCTGTCTGTAAACAATTGTTGGTCCCCCCTTCAGCAGTGAGGTAATGGGAGCTGCTACCTGACCAAAACCCCGGATAAACCTCCGGTAGTAATTTGCAAAACCTAGAAACCGCTGCACCAGCTTTGTCCCACCTGGGTGGGAGTCAGCCAATTACGCACGGCTGAGATGCGATCACTCTCCATCTCCACCCCTGAGGTGGAAGTGCGGTACCCTAGGGAGGAGACGGACTGTTAGATAAACAGACATTTCTCAGCCTTGGCGTACAGGTCATGCTCCAACAGTCGACCAAGCACCTTGTGCACCAGGGACACATGCTCTATTTGGTGAAGAAGTGTGCCCCGTTTATTGACTCAATCGCCGTGGCGATAAGAGGTAGCTGGTAACTGTACCTCACAGTTATCTGAGTAAGGCCTCGATAGTCAATACACTGGCACAGACCTCCCTCCTTCTCCTTCACAAAAAATAAACTTGAGGAGGTGGGGGAAGTGGAGGACCGAATGTACCCCTGATGCAGGGATTTGGAGACATATGTTTCCATAGCCACCATCTCCACCTGTGACAGAGGATACACGTGACTCCTGGGAAGTGCAGCGTCTACCAGGAGATTTATCGCACAATCCGATGGGTGGTAATTGAGTCACCTTCTTTTTGGAGAAGGCGAGAGCCAAATCGGCATATTCGGGGGGAATATGCACGATGGAGACCTGGTCTGAACTTTCCACCATAGTAGCACCTACGGAAACCCCTAAACACCTCCCCGAGCACTCTCGCGACCACCCTGTGAGAGCCTTTCGTTGTCATGAAACAGTGGGGTAGGCTAACCAGGGTAGGCCTAGCACCACGGGAAACGCAGGAGAGTCAATGAGAAAGAGACTCAATATCTCCGTGTGACCCCCTACGTCACCATGCCCAGAAGAGCGGTGGCCTCCCTAATCAACCCTAATGGTCGAAGGTGATGTGGTGTCCCTGCAGGCCAACTCTCGACGGACGTCATCGCGCAAACTGCAGCAATAGTGGTCGATCAGGGCCCTGTCGTTCCATCCTGCTTCGGAGGCCAGCGTCTGAAAGTCCAAAGCAAATTCCTGTGCGCTCCTTGTCCCTAGGAAGAGTCTTGGTGGTTCCAAACTTCTTCCATTTAAGAATAATGGAGGAGACTGTGTTCTTGGGGACCTTCAATGGTGCAAAAGTGTTTTGGCCTCGACACAATCCGATCTCGGAGCTCTACGGACATTTTCTTTGACATCATGGCTTGGTTGTTGCACTGACATGCACTGTCAATTGTGGGACCTTATATAGACAGGTGTTTGCCTTTCCAAAGGTGTGTGCCTTTCCATGTCCAGTCGACTGAAATTACCACAGGTGGACTCCAATTAAGATGTCAAAACATTTCAAGGATGATCAATGGAAACAGGATGCACCGGAGCTCAATTTCAAGTCTCAAAGCAATGGATCTGAATACTTACATAAATAAGGTATTTCTGTTTTTAAATTTAATACATTTGCAAAATGGGTTATTGTGTGTGGATTGGTTTCAGAGCTGGTAATGGGTGCACCTCAGCCACACTCAAGGTCCTAAACAATATCATAACCGCAATCGATAAGAGACATTACTGTGCAGCCGTATTCATCAACCTGGCCAAGCCTTTCGACTCTGTCAACCACCAAATTCTTATCAACAGACTCAACAGCCTTGGTTTCTCAAATGACTGCCTCGTCTGGTTCACCAACTATTTCTCTGATAGAGTTCAGTGTGTCAAATCGGAGGGCCTGTTGTCCGGGCCTCTGGCAATGTCTATACGGATGCCACAGGGTTCAATTCTCGGGCCGACCCTCTTTTCTGTATACATTAATGATGTGGCTCTTGCTGGTGATTCTCTGATCCCCCTCTACGCAGACGACACCATTCTGTATACTTCTGGCCCTTCTTTGGACAATGTGTTTACTGACCTCCAGACGAGCTTCAATGCCATACAACTCTCCTTCCAACTGCTCTTAAATGCAAGTAAAACTAAATGTATGCTCTTCAACCGATCGCTGCCCACACCTGCCCGCCCGTCCAGCATCACTACACTGGACGGGTCTGACTTAGAATATTTGGACAACTACAAATATCTAGGTGTCTGGCTAGACTGTAAACTCTCCTTCCAGACTCACATTAAGCATCTCTAATCCAAAATTAAATCTAGAATCGGCTTCCTAGTTCGCAACAAAGCATCCTTCACTCATGTTGCCGAACATACCCTCGTAAAACTGACCATCCTACCGATCCTCGATTTCGGCGATGCAAACTACGAAATAGCCTCCAACACTCTACTCAACAAATTGGATGCAGTCTATCACAGTGCCATCCATTTAGTCACCTAAGCCCCATATACTACCCACCACTGCGACCTGTACGCTCTCGTTGGCTGGCCCTTGCTTCATATTCGTCGCCAAACCCACTGGCTCCAGGTCATCTACAAGTCTATGCAAGGTAAAGCCCCGCCTTATCTCAGCTCACTGGTCACCATAGCAGCACCCACCCGTAGCACGCGCTCCAGCATGTATATCTCACTGGTCACCCCCGAAGCCAATTCCTCTTTTGGCCGCATTTCCTTTCAGTTCTCTGCTGCCAATGACTGGAACGAACTGTAAAAATCACTGAAGCTGGAGACTCATATCTCCCTCACTTGCTTTAAGCACCAGCTGTCAGAGCAGCTCACAGATCACTGCACCTGTACATAGGCCATCTGTTATTAGCCCATCCAACTACCTCATCCTCATACTGTATTTATTTATTTATCTTGCTCCTTTGCACCGGAGTATCTCTACTTGCACATTCATCTTCTGCACATCTATCACTCCAGTGTTTAATTGGTATATTGTAATTACTTCGCCACCATCGCCTATTTATTGCCTTACCTCCCTTATCTTACCTCATTTGCACACACTGTATATATACTTGTTCTACTGTATCGTTAACTGTATGTTTGTTGACTCCATGTGTAACTCTGTGTTGTTGTATGTGTCGAACTGTTGTGCTTTATCTTGGCCAGATCGCAATTGTAAATGAGAACTTGTTCTCAACTAGCCTACCTGGTCAAATAAAGGTGAAATAAAAAATAAATAAAAAAATACATTGATGAGGAAAATGTTTTATTTAATCAATTTTAGGATAAAGCTGTAACATAACAACATGTGGGAAAAGTCAAGGGGTTTGAATTCTTTCCAAATGCACTGTGTATTGTTTTCTCCATTGTCACAAACTTCGTAGAAAATAGGGTGGTTGTGGGCCTGGGTATGAGCCTAGACAATACAACTAAGCAAAACTATGTCACACTTTGCATTACTGTGGCCTTATTACAGGGTAAGAGTGGAATAACCTATGCAAGTATGACATACAATTGGAATAGTGTCAGGACTTTCAGATATGCAGGAGATATTGTTATGGATTCAATTTGTTTGGAGAAAATGTATACTTACCTGAAGCTGTATAGTTAGTGATCCTACTATAGCTAGAGATGCTAAATACCATAAAATAATGACACATTCATGTCAAAACAATTTACCCTCTCTTTGAAATTAGCTAACTTTCTCCCAAACAGTTTTGCTTCTTATGATAGAATCTAGGGGTAAATAGAGCATTATGAAAGGTTGAGAGTCTAAATTAAGTCACTCGTACATTTTTCTCCACTGTAATGTGAAAGCAATATCCCAAGGGCATCCCTTAAAAAAAAGAAGAAGACTACGACAAAACAAAAGCTTCTTTAAAATTTAATTACAGCTGTGCCAAAACTCACATTTTATCATTTTCTTCTGTCATTTGCATCTTGGGTGAGCCCAGAAGATATACAAAGAAAGAAAGAGAGAGATAATACAGAGAGGATGGGTGTCTTAGGTGGGCCCAGAAGACTAACAAAGAGTGTGAGTAGTAGAAGGAGAGAGAAGAGAGTTGGAGAGGGAAAGATTTTGTCATGGCGGAGCACATAAGAGTGAAGAAGAATGCCAGAGAGAGAGAGAGAGAGAGAGAAAGAGAGAAAGAGAGAGAGAGGGAGAGAGAGAGAGAGAGAGAGAGAGAGAGAAAGAGAGAGAGAGAGAGAGAGAGAGAGAGAGAGACAGAGAGAGACAGAAAGAGCAAGATACCGCAAAATAGAGAGAACAAAACAGACAGAGAGATACACATTTTTTGTGCAAAAACACTACTCCATGGGCTCAGTGGAGGAGGTGGTGTGATGTGCAGTGTGTTGCAGTGCGCTGCTGTGCTTCTGGCTCCCTGGCGTGTGCAGACAGAGATCCCAGCCTTATAGCTCTGGCTGGGGCCCTGTGTTATTAGCTGCTGACCCCCCCCCCCCCCCGCTTCACCCTCCACCGCCGCCCAGCCCCAGCTCTCGTCTGAGACGAGGTGGCAGACTGCGTTAATGACTGATTATGTGTTAATTATCAGACCAAGAGAGAGAGAGACACAGAGATGGAGACAGAGCAAGGGAGACAGAGAAAGAGTGAGAGACAGAGAGAGAGAGAGAGAGAGAGAGAGAGAGAGAGAGAGAGAGAGAGAGAGAGAGAGACAGAGACAGAGACAGAGACAGAGACAGAGACAGAGACAGAGACAGAGACAGAGAAACACACACAGCTGATGAGGGGCCTCATGCTCCTCAACACTCCTCATTTAGGCTCTTTGTTCCCCCTCATTCGCTCTGAATGGAGGTAGAGTACAAATGAGGGCCTCGGATTGCGGTGCTGCCTGTCATTAAGACGACAATAATAATAAAAAACTGTCATTATCATAACAATGGCAATGGCCGCGTGTTCAGTCTGTTTTACGGTGCAGACACTTCACGTTTTCTACTCATTTATCCCCCATAGAGCTTTTGATTTATCCCGGGCCTCCTACCGAAAGCAAATAGAAGCCTAATGAGAGTTAGTATTTCTTATTCCTCCCAAACACATTAATGAAACATGTTTTCCGAGCCGCGATATCTAAACAAGTCTAAATATTTAATACCTTGCGTACACAAACATGGCCGAACCCAGTGGACACACACCTGTGTAAACTCATAAAGCTCAGCTAAAAATGTGGAATGCCGGTCGGGTCCAGAAAATTGTTTTTATTCCTTTGAATTCTCTGCGGCGGTGTGAAGAAGGCAATTTTAGTTAGAGTGGAGAGAGGACCGTGTGAGGACAGGATGCAGGCTGGGATCCAGGCGGAGCCGCTGTGGTGGCGAGAGCAGATGTGAGATTTATGACACAGAGAAGCGTCCTTGTTTTCCCATCATGATTCGGCCCATCCGAGTGAAGCTGGGAGAAGTGCTGGGGATAGAGCTGTACTAATCGTGTGCTACCGAGGGTAAGGGTGCAAGAAGGCAAAATGTTAGATAAAGTCTGACTACTCCAACTTGAGCAGGAGACTCTCAAGACTCTCACCCAGCTCATTAACCACACTGCACAGGAAAGGTTTTCTTACAGCACGCGGTACCCAATATTCCATATACTCTGCTCCCTCTGTCTCTCAGAAATAACAGACTTACTGTATTTCCAGAAATTCCAATTTCCTACAATAACATCTGACGAGTCAGTCTGGTGGGTAATCTTTGGATGTACTTTCATTTGAAACAATTTTATGCTAGCCTACAAGTAAATAGACATTTATAGTGAGCTCCAAATACAGTGCGCTCCAAAAGTATTGGGACAGTGACACATTTTGGTTGTGTTGCCTCTGTACTCAGATTTGAAATGATACAATGACTATAAGGTTAAAGTGCTAAATGTCTTCTTTAATTTGAGGGTATTTCAAACATATCGGGTGAACCTTGTAGAAATTTCAGCACTTTTTGTAAATATTTCACCTGTTGGGAAATATTTATTGGGACAATTTCACTTACAGTATATGTGTAACATTCACTCACATGGCATAAATATCACCCCCCCAAAAAAATGCTAACCTCTCACCGTTACAATAACTGGAGAGGCTAGCATGTCTTGGGGTATGATATTTCAGGATTATTCGTAGTCATGGTAATATTCTCTTGGTAGAATACTACCACGTAGACGTGTTTGGAAACATATTCTATTCTAATTTACAATAAAAGTTACACAATACATTGTGTAAATGTATTTGTGTAAATGCATCCAACAAGTTTGTTGAGTCAGAAGCTTGGTGTAATCATTGCTAGGAATATGGGATCAAATACTAAACTTTTGACTACTTTAAAACCTCTTGGTGACAGGGGGCAGTATTTTCACGTCCGGATAAAATACATGCCCAAATTCAACTGCCTGCTACTCATCCCCAAAAGATAAGATATGCATGGTATTAGTAGATTTGGATAGAAAACATTCTGAAGTTTCTAAAACTGTTTGAATCATGTCTATGAGTACGAGGACAAACCATTCAGATGTTTTTTTTGGAGGTCACTCTCTTTTCAATGTGTTTTAATTGGGAATCCAGATTTCTAAGGGACCTTCTTGCAGTTCCTATCACTTCCACTGGATATCAACAGTCTTTAGAAATGTTCCTTTGTGTAATGAAGTACAGCCATCTTGAACGAGGGTAACTTGAAGTGTACTGTTAGATAGAGGCGCATGACCAGAAAGCGAGCTACAGTTTGTTTTCCTCCTGTATTGAACACAGATCATCCCGTCTTCAATTTGATCGATTATTTACGTTTAAAAAAATACCTAAAGTTGTATTACAAAAGTAGTTTGAAATGTTTTGGCAAAGTTTACAGGTAACTTTTGAGATATTTTGTAGTCACGTTGCGCAAGTTGGAACCGGTGTTTTTCTGTATCAAACGCGCCGAATAAATGGACATTTTGGATATATATCGACGGAATTAATCGAACAAAAGGACCATTTGTGATGTTTATGGGGCATATTGGAGTGCCAACAAAAGAAGCTCGTCAAAGGTAAGGCATGAATTATATATTTATTTCTGCGTTTTGTGTCGCGCCTGCAGCGTTGAGATATGCTTCTCTCTCTTAGTTTACTATGGTGCTATCCTCAGATTATAGCATTGTTTGCTTTAGCCGAAAAGCCTTTTTGAAATCTGACATGTAGGCTGGATTCACTACAAGTGTAGCTTTAAATTACTATCTTGCATGTGTGATTTCATGAAAGTTTGATTTTTATAGTAATTTATTTGAATTTGGTGGTCTGTGTTTACACTGGCTTTTGGCCAGGTGGGACTCTAGCCACATATCCCAGAGAGGTTTTAATACACAACTTTTGGTCCCCCAAAAATAACAAAAAGCGTTGTAATTTCTAAACGATTCACCAGATATGGATCTGCACTTTAACCACATAGTCATTGTATCACATAAAATCTTAAGTTCTGGAGTACAGAGCCAAAATAACCAAAAATGTGTCACTGGCACAAAACTTTTGGAGCTCACTGTAATGCATGGAAGACTTTTGAAAATCGATGCATTGATCCCCCAAAAAAGCTTGTTGACCCTACAAACTTGAACAGACAACCTGTAAGCACAAAGCAGACCCCACCACGGAGTTTCTCCGGGGGTAAGACGCAATGACGCTGTATGTGGTGCAACAACATGAACCGTCATAACTGATGAATGGAGAGTGAAGCCGCAACGTGGGCTGAAGTGTCTGAAGAGTGGGAATGCCTTCACACGGCTCTGACCCTCATCTGGTGATCTCAGTGGTTGTTCATCGTTGTTCACACGCAACAGGAACCAGTTAGCAATCTGGAACAAAATGCTTCAAAGTTCACCGATCTGGACTGCGCTAACGTAATGACTCATCGGCAAGAGCATTCATAAACACATGAAGATTTCAACATTTTTAAAAACATTTTAAAAAGCTGTTTAAACCTCTCGCTCCGAGCGTTAGGTCTATATGAGCATCTCTTCCTTGATTAAACCTTGATTGGGGACAAGTTGGCTGCAGTTAAACATTACCTTGAGTGAATACTCACGGATGTACTAACCTAATGCACATCACTTCAAAAACCCCTCCACATAAATCTAAAACTATCCTCCTTATAACATCACTTTAATTGACTGCTAGGCTCATTTTTCTTGAATGTATGGCACTTAACATTTAGAGAGAGGGGAAGTGTGTTTTTTTCCTCTCTCCCTCCCTCCACGTCAATGCTTGTTTTGAGAAAAGAAACAGACATGGCTGGCAAATCCGAAGCTCCAGGCGATGTCTAGAATGGTGTCTGTTTTCCACTGTCCCAGTGCTGCTGAGTCTTAATGCATTTGGCACTTGGAACAGCATGTTGCTGCAGTTTTAGCATAACAATCTACGGCTTCCACCCAGGAACGGGCTCGGGGAGTAGAGTAGAGACACAAAGTGTTTACATACACACTACAATCCTCTCTCAAATGGCACAGGTGAGGAATTGAGAGCAGTGGAAGTCAGGCAATAGTGGATGTGGGAGAATATGTTCTGCAAGATGAACGACTGTACTGTAGGGCCTATTTAGATTATATCACTCTTTACAGAAAAATGCTTAGGAAGGGAGAATTTTGACATCATTAATTCCGGTCCAGCTCTCTTGGCTCTCATTCCTGTTCTTTCAATGTGTTTTATCATTTGTATACCGGGAACTCAATAATATTAATATATTAATGTCAACACATTACAAATTACACTGTTGGCGTTAATGACAACCTGGGATTATAACAGATTATGCTGGCTGGGAAGATCAATCTATTAGATCCAGTTGCAGTGCTCAGATTCAGATCAAATTAGCTTTATGGTCTTAATTTAAGGTTAGGGTTAAGGTTAGGGTTAGGGTTAAGGTTAGGGTTAGGGTTAGGGTTAGGGTTAGGGTTAGGGTTAAGGTTAAGGTTAAGGTTAGGGTTAGGCATTAGGGTTAGGGTTAGGCATTAGGGTTAGTTAGAAGTGTGGTTAGGGTTAAGGTTAGGGTTAGGCATTAGGGTTAGTTAGCAGTGTGGTTAGGGTTAAGGTTAGGGTTAGGCATTAGGGTTAGTTAGCAGTGTGGTTAGGGTTAGGCATTAGGGTTAGGGTTAGGCATTAGGGTTGGTTAGCAGTGTGGTTAGGGTTAGGCATTAGGGTTGGTTAGCAGTGTGGTTAGGGTTAGGCATTAGGGTTGGTTAGCAGTGTGGTTAGGGTTAAGGTTAGGTTTCAAATCAGATTTGAGGACATTGTGGCTATGCCAGCTAGTGACCACTATGCAGGGCTGCCTCTAGGGCAAGATTCATGACAACAAATGCCAACCTGCAAGAAGATCAATCGATTAGGTCCCGTTGCAGTGCACAGAATCAATGGGAGATACCTGGTGATGAGTTAACCTAAAAAGGCCTTTCTTGGATGTCTTTCATAGCCTGCTGTGTCTGATAACCTCTCAGAAATCTCAGAAAAGAGTTGAGCTGGTATCATGATGAAACCTTGGCTAATGTCAAAATGTTGCAGATTCTTAATTAACACTGGGGCTATAGCTATGATCAAGGCTCCCTTGATGCGATCCACAGTAAAAGAGGAGAGCCATGGAAAACTGTGTAGAACCAATCCCTCTGTCTCAACTTCGCTCCTGGATCGATGGACATCGATTTTCTGCTTTGGCACACACCTGAACGCTGTCAACAGGACATAAATGTGGTTCTCTTTTTTCTTTTCCTACCTTTTATCCAGTATTCCTGATGCATCCATATTTCCCCAACACTGTACATGAAAACCTCAGGACTTGTTTTTGGCAGGAACAGTACCCTGTCATAAAACAGGAGAGTCTGTTTATGGTGGCCTCGCTTTAACTGAAAGGGTTCTTTGAAAGGGGGAACAGACACGAGACCTTCTCTCGTTACTCCTCAGCCTTTCACGGTTGACCTGCTTTTTAACTTCTGATCTGGATTAGCAGAAGATCATTTGGGAGAGAGCGAAGGAGGCATGTTAGAGAGGAGAGGGGGAGAGGGTTACAGGTTACAGTCCACTGTTGTCATTCACATACTGACTCAGAGTTGACACTGCCGCTCCAGAGAATTACTGGTGCGGCAGGCAGCCCGATGCCTCATTCTAGGAGTAGTTCCTAGTCTTCCCACTCTGCTGATTCCGAGAGTTCCCGAGGTTCGCAATTGACTTGTTAGCAATAGTGGCGAGTTAGAAGAGTGCCCCCTCGATAGGGGAGAGAGCCACGCCAGTGATAAATCCATTTGAATCCCCTCCTGTTTTATTTGCTCCCGTCAAACTCCGCTCCCCGTCCCTCCATTCAGGCTTGTTTACCTGGCAAGCCGAGTGTGACTAAAGAAAATCCCCACAGCCCGAGATGGTATTGGAGAAAGGAGGGGGCGTGGGGGGATTGAGCAGGTTAAGGGAGGTTGGGTTGGAGAAGGGGGTGAGCAGTATTACCTAAAGCTGTAACCCTCTTACCCCATTCAGCCCCCAAATGGTTAATTATCATGTGCAGCCTAGTGGAGATGAAATAAGGGAGAATATCACACTAACACCCACACAGGGAGTTGACAGGTTGAAGACAACATAGTGCCGCTGCTCTGCTTTTAATCTGGGCTAATCAGGAAAGAAAACAAATACACTTCTAGCATGACAGACATATACTATATATGCAGAAGTATGTGGACACCCCTTCAAATTTGTGGATTCGGCTATTTCAGCCCCACCCGTTGCAGACAGGAGTATAAAATCGAGCACACCGCCATGCAATCTCCATAGACAAACATTGTCAGTAGAATGGCCTTACTGAAGAGCTCAATGACTTTCAACGTGGCACCGTCGTAGAATGCCACCTTTCCAACAAGTCAGTACGTCAAATTTCTGCCCTGCTAGAGCTGACCAGGTCAACTGTAAGTGCTATTATTGTGAATTGGAAACATCTAGGAGCAACAATGGCTCAGCCAAAAAGTGGTAAAACACACAAGCTCACAGAATGGGACCATCAAGTGCTGAAGCGCGTAGCATGTAAAAACTCTCTGTTCTCGGTTGTAACACTCACTACCGAGTTCCATACTGCCTCTGGAAGCAAGGTCAGCACAATAATTGTTCGTTGGGAACTTCATGAAATAGGTTTCCATGGCCGAGCAGCCACACATAAGCCTAAAATCCCCATGCGCAATGCCAAGCGTCGACTGGAGTGGTGTAAAGCTCGCCACCATTGAAATCTGGAGCAGTGGAAACACATTCTCTAGATTGATGAATCACACGTCACCATCTGGCAGGCCGACGGACGAATATCATTTTGGTGGATGCCAGGAGAACGCTACCTGCCCCAATGCATAGTGCCAACTGTAACATTTGGTGGAGGAGAAATAATGGTCTGGGGCTGTTTTCCATGGTTCGGGCTATGCCCATTTGTTCCAGTGAAGGGAAATCTTAATGTTAAAGCATAAAAGGTCCATACAGAAATTATTTGTTGAGATTGGTGTAGAGGAACTTGACTGGCCTGCACAGAGCTGACCTGACCTCAACCCCATCGAACCCCTTAATGATGAATTGAAACGCTGACTGCGAGCCAGGTCTAATCGCCAACAGCAGTGACGGACCTCACTAATGCTCTTGTGACTGAATACCCATGGCAATGTTCCAATATCTGGTGGAAAGCCTTCCCAGAAGAGAGGCTGTTATAGCAGTAAACGGGGGACCAACTATTAATTGCCATGATTTTGGAATGAGATGTTTAGGTGTCCACATACTTTTGGTCATGAAGTGCATATCTGAGGCTCGCCTTAGGCGGAGTGATTAGCCCAAACAGAACAGTGCAAGTGTTCTAGTCTTTAAACATGTCTGCTCTTCAGTTGGAGAAGTAAGGTTATAATATGGGCTGAAGCAGCCCAGAGATGAAGAGGTTCAATTATTGGATGGATTTCTCAGAGACATTGATCACCCCCAAATTTCATTCGCAGGTCATCCCAGTCTTAAAGGCAGACCTTATGAAGGATCCAGAAAGGCAATGCCTTGACAAGTGAGTCAGATCTGACAAATCAACTGTTTGCAACTAATCCGTCAAAGTTGCCACATAGCTTAGCATAAATATTTCATTTATGTCGGACTATGAAAAAACAACCATTTGAAAAGACAGTCTTCTGCAGGGATTCTGCATTGCCTCTACTCAACCACAGAATAATACACAGTTGTCCTTTTCCTCTGAGATTCCCTAGTCTACTCATAACACAGTAATGAAATTTAAAAAAAGAGCAGGACAAGACAGTCAGACAGGCAGCAAAAATAACTGATTTATACTTTCAACTGGCTATAAAGGATCACGACTGTTGCATCTCTAGCTTTGTGGGGCGTAGAGGAAGTAAATAATACTTTTGGGGATGAGTTACATGTGTAATTCACAGATAGGGCTGCTCTCTTAGAACAGGGGGTATTTGGCCACATTAAAAGGAAGGAGGGAGGAGAAAAGGAATGAATTACATTTACATTTACATTTAAGTCATTTAGCAGACGCTCTTATCCAGAGCGACTTACAAATTGGTGCATTCACCTTATGACATCCAGTAGAATAGTCACTTTACAATAGTGTATCTAAATCTTAAAGGGGGGTGAGAAGGATTACTTATCCTATCCTAGGTATTCCTTAAAGAGGTGGGGTTTCAGGTGTCTCCGGAAGGTGGTGATTGACTCCGCTGTCCTGGCGTCGTGAGGGAGTTTGTTCCACCATTGGGGGGCCAGAGCAGCGAACAGTTTTGACTGGGCTGAGCGGGAACTGTACATCCTCAGTGGTAGGGAGGCGAGCAGGCCAGAGGTGGATGAACGCAGTGCCCTTGTTTGGGTGTAGGGCCTGATCAGAGCCTGGAGGTACTGAGGTGCCGTTCCCCTCACAGCTCCGTAGGCAAGCACCATGGTCTTGTAGCGGATGCGAGCTTCAACTGGAAGCCAGTGGAGAGAGCGGAGGAGCGGGGTGATGTGAGAGAACTTGGGAAGGTTGAACACCAGACGGGCTGCGGCGTTCTGGATGAGTTGTAGGGGTTTAATGGCACAGGCAGGGAGCCCAGCCAACAGCGAGTTGCAGTAGTCCAGACGGGAGATGACAAGTGCCTGGATTAGGACCTGCGCCGCTTGTTGTGTGAGGCAGGGTCGTACTCTGCGGACGTTGTAGAGCATGAACCTACAGGAACGGGCCACCGCCTTGATGTTAGTTGAGAACGACAGGGTGTTGTCCAGGATCACGCCAAGGTTCTTAGCGCTCTGGGAGGAGGACACAATGGAGTTGTCAACCGTGATGGCGAGATCATGGAACGGGCAGTCCTTCCCCAGGAGGAAGAGCAGCTCCGTCTTGCCGAGGTTCAGCTTGAGGTGGTGATCTGTCATCCACACTGATATGTCTGCCAGACATGCAGAGATGCGATTCGCCACCTGGTCATCAGAAGGGGGAAAGGAGAAGATTAATTGTGTGTCGTCTGCATAGCAATGATAGGAGAGACCATGTGAGGTTATGACAGAGCCAAGTGACTTGGTGTATAGCGAGAATAGGAGAGGGCCTAGAACAGAGCCCTGGGGGACACCAGTGGTAGAGAGCGCGTGGTGAGGAGACAGATTCTCGCCACGCCACCTGGTAGGAGCGACCTGTCAGGTAGGACGCAATCCAAGCGTGGGCCGCGCCGGAGATGCCCAACTCGGAGAGGGTGGAGAGGAGGATCTGATGGTTCACAGTATCGAAGGCAGCCGATAGGTCTAGAAGGATGAGAGCAGAGGAGAGAGAGTTAGCTTTAGCGGTGCGGAGCGCCTCCGTGATACAGGGAAGAGCAGTCTCAGTTGAATGACTAGTCTTGAAACCTGACTGATTTGGATCAAGAAGGTCATTCAGAGAGAGATAGCGGGAGAGCTGGCCAAGGACGGCACGTTCAAGAGTTTTGGAGAGAAAAGAAAGAAGGGATACTGGTCTGTAGTTGTTGACATCGGAGGGATTGAGTGTAGGTTTTTTCAGAAGGGGTGCAACTCTCGCTCTCTTGAGGACGGAAGGGACGTAGCCAGCGGTCAGGGATGAGTTGATGAGCGAGGTGAGGTAAGGGAGAACGTCCCGGAAATGGTCTGGAGAAGAGAGGAGGGGATAGGGTCAAGCGGGCAGGTTGTTGGGCGGCCGGCCGTCACAAGACGCGAGATTTCATCTGGAGAGAGAGGGGAGAAAGAGGTCAGAGCACAGGGTAGGGCAGTGTGAGCAGAACCAGCGGTGCCGTTTGACTTAGCAAACGAGGATCGGATGTCGTCGACCTTCTTTTCAAAATGGTTGACGAAGTCATCTGCAGAGAGGGGAGGAGGGGGGGGGGAGGAGGATTCAGGAGTGAGGAGAAGGTGGCAAAGAGCTTCCTAGGGTTAGAGGCAGATGCTTGGAATTTAGAGTGGTAGAAAATGGCTTTAGCAGCAGAGACAGAGGAGGAAAATGTAGAGAGGAGGGAGTGAAAGGATGCCAGGTCCGCAGGGAGGCGAGTTTTCCTCCATTTCCGCTCAGCTGCCCGGAGCCCTGTTCTGTGAGCTCGCAATGAGTCGTCGAGCCACGGGGCGGGAGGGGAGGACCGCGCCGGCCTGGAGGATAGGGGACATAGAGAGTCAAAGGATGCAGAAAGGGAGGAGAGGAGGGTTGAGGAGGCAGAATCAGGAGATAGGTTGGAGAAGGTATGAGCAGAGGGAAGAGATGATAGGATGGAAGAGGAGAGAGTAGCGGGGGAGAGAGAGCGAAGGTTGGGACGGCGCGATACCATCCGAGTAGGGGCAGTGTGGGAGGTGTTAGATGAGAGCGAGAGGGAAATCACAAAGTATCAGTCAGTGATCGGTGCAGTCAGTGGCCAGGGTGATGAATCCATTTTCAGATACATTTCGGGATTCATTGAGAAGCTGTGGAATATGGTCCCCAGTTATGTGCTAGTAGAATTCACACAGGCACAACACAAGGCATTCTGGCCCACACACTTATATTGTCACGGCCAATATTGGATTTCACAGTCCTGCGATAGTTAAGTACAATTAAATTGTTACTTCCCTTGCTACTGACTGGAACACAGGATGTACCCGTCTTCCCTAGTTACTGACTGGAACACAGGATGTACCTGTCTTCCCTAGTTACTGACTGGAACACAGGATGTAACCGTCTTCCCTAGTTACTGACTGGAACACAGGATGTACCTGTCTTCCCTAGTTACTGACTGGAACACAGGATGTAACCGTCTTCCCTAGTTACTGACTGGAACACAGGATGTACCCGTCTTCCCTAGTTACTGACTGGAACACAGGATGTACCCGTCTTCCCTAGTTACTGACTGAAACACAGGATGTACCCGTCTTCCCTAGTTACTGACTGGAACACAGGATGTACCCGTCTTCCCTAGTTACTGACTGGAACACAGGATGTACCTGTCTTCCCTAGTTACTGACTGGAACACAGGATGTACCCGTCTTCCCTAGTTACTGACTGAAACACAGGATGTACCCGTCTTCCCTAGTTACTGACTGGAACACAGGATGTACCCGTCTTCCCTAGTTACTGACTGAAACACAGGATGTACCCGTCTTCCCTAGTTACTGACTGGAACACAGGATGTACCCGTCTTCCCTAGTTACTGACTGGAACACAGGATGTACCTGTCTTCCCTAGTTACTGACTGGAACACAGGATGTACCCGTCTTCCCTAGTTACTGACTGAAACACAGGATGTACCCGTCTTCCCTAGTTACTGACAGGAACACAGGATGTACCCGTCTTCCCTAGTTACTGACTGGAACACAGGATGTACCCGTCTTCCCTAGTTACTGACTGAAACACAGGATGTACCCGTCTTCCATAGCTACTGACTGGAACACAGGATGTACCCGTTTTCCATAGCTACTGACTGGAACACAGGATGTACCCGTCTTCCCTAGTTACTGACTGGAACACAGGATGTACCCGTCTTCCCTAGTTACTGACTGGAACACAGGATGTACCTGTCTTCCCTAGTTACTGACTGGAACACAGGATGTAACTGTCTTCCCTAGTTACTGACTGAAACACAGGATGTACCCGTCTTCCCTAGTTACTGACTGGAACACAGGATGTACCCGTCTTCCATAGCTACTGACTGGAACACAGGATGTACCCGTCTTCCCTAGTTACTGACTGGAACACAGGATGTACCCGTCTTCCCTAGTTACTGACTGAAACAAAGGATGTACCCGTCTTCCCTAGTTACTGACTGGAACACAGGATGTACCCGTCTTCCCTAGTTACTGACTGGAACACAGGATGTACCCGTCTTCCCTAGTTACTGACTGGTACAAAGGATGTACCTGTCTTTCCTAGTTACTGACTGGAACACAGGATGTAACCGTCTTCCCTAGTTACTGACTGGTACACAGGATGTACCCGTCTTCTCTAGTTACTGACTGGAACACAGGATGTACCCGTCTTCCCTAGTTACTGACTGGTACACAGGATATACCTGTCTTCCCTAGTTACTGACTGGAACACAGGCTTAATCTCTTCAATGACAACAGAGAAAACAAGCTGCAGATTTTAGACATAAAAAAGCCAGTTGCTTGGTTAGTGTTTGAGAGTTTTTTTAACATTAGCTGTGTTTTTGTATTCAGACAGTGGTGTTCTGATCACTTAGCTGTAGCAGCAGGTAACCCAACCCTACCCAGACGGGGCTAATTTGGTGGGGATCACTGGGTAACTCCCTCATCCCTAGATGAGGTGGCAGTTGACAAAACCTTAATTTCCTCTTGTTATTGTAGAGATGGGAGCGGAGAGCAGAGCGGAAACAGAGAGCCAGCCCGTGGTCCGGCTAAAAGGTGAAGGCATGAAGGCAACGCTCCAGTGAACTTCAGGGCCTGATAAAAAGGGATGCGACCTGGGCTTGGCGAGGCAGTGGGGCTTATCGCCACAGCAGCAGAGGCTTTGGGGAGAAGATCCAGGGGTGTGAACCAGCAAATAGCGTTTCCCAGGCACTGCTCAACTGAGGCTCTGCTCAACTGACCCCAGCTAAGTGGGACCGCATTAATTAATAGAAGTTGAAGTTAAGAAGTTGTGGTGCAGCAAAAAAAGTACATATCATATTGATAGCCTATATGTCTTTGTTTGTGTGGTTAAGGTGTTTCTAACATGTGGCTAATGAAGGCATGTTACGCCTTGCATGGCTAATACAGCTGTGCTAATGTATAGTTCCTGCTTTTAATTACATAGCACAGTGGAGCAATAGGTAGCATAATCAACCTGTTGCTTGCACATTTATGGAAATGCATACATCGCCATGGCCCCCACCACAGATGATAGTGTGTTGACCACCCTCCCTTCTGGGTACCTCTGGCCCATGCTTACTCTATACATTATATTCTGGCCCATGCCTACACTATACAGTATACTCTGACCTGTATTTACACCTTACAGTGTAACATTGACGGTTGGTGTCTTTTAAAACTGGTTAGCACGTTGGACTAATAACCGAAAGGTTGCAAGATCAAATCCCCAAGCTGACAAGGTACAAATCTGTCATTCTGCCCCTGAACAAGGCAGTTCACCCACTGTTCCTAGGCTATCATTGAAAATACGAATTTGTTCTTACCTGACTTGCCTAGTTAAATAAAATGAAGGAGGACAATTGTTTTGTTATGAGCATGGCCTTATTTCTACTGCAGCATATTGGATGACTGCCATTCATAATCCATTCACCCAGCTCAATGTAACATGGATAAACAACATGATACTCAAATTTTCCCTATACCTCTCATTAATTTGCTACAACCTAGCCTATAAATTAAAGTTTACAGAGTAGGTGCACAGGTTGAGAGAAATTGGAGTAATCAAGGTGACAGACATTGTCACATTCAATATCACCTTGCACAATTTGTTCTGCATCTAGTTGATCTAGGGTGTAATCATTAGTCCAGCAGTTGCAAACAAGAGTTTCTGTTGGACATTTTTTCAATGTTTTTCAACAGAATTGGTGGAATGAATACACTCCTGATCACATGCAAAAGCAGTTCACTTTCATAGCAGCCAGATTGTTGTATAATTCCTTTTTGCATCTACTTTCTCTCCTCTTATCTTTCCCCCTCACTTGTGGACTTCAGTGCACAACACATCAGCTGTCTGTGACCAGACAGAAAAACGTTCCAAGCCAAACCGTCATATCATATCTGCTAACCGCTACACACAGCCTACATTGTTGTCTCCATATTAGCTAACGTCAAGTCAACAACATAGCTACTAGAACTAATGCATTACTAAACCTGCTACAATCATGCAGTGCAGTACAGTGTACAGTTAGAAAGCAGTTTAGCAGGCGGGCCCCGGTGGCAATAAATTGATAAAAACCCAAGCTTACATTGACTTGGAAGAGTTTCAGTGTTGGATAGCCATAGCCAGCTAGGTAACATAGCATCCCTCTCTGTTTGGTGTTTGAGTTGGCTCAACTAGCTAGCAAGCATCATTTGCCAGCTAAGTAAGTGAAAGTGAAACAAATACGAAAGAAATATTTTGTTCAAAACTGTTCAAGTAATTTCTTTCTCTCTCTTTGAGTCAACTACTCCCCACATTGTATGCACTGCAGTGTTAGCTAGCTGTAGCTTATGCTTTCAGTACTAGATTCATTCTCTGATCCTTTGATTGGGTGGAGAACATGTCAGTTCATGCTGCAAGAGCTCTGATAGTTTGGAGGATGTCCTCCGGAAGATGTCATAATTACTGTGTAAGTCTATTGAACAATGTTTTGTGCTGCTACTATGTTGTGCTGCTGCCATGTTGTGTTGCTACCATATTGTTGTCATGTTGTGTTGCTACCATTCTGTGTTGTCATGTGTTGTTGCCATACTATGTTGTTGTCTTAGGTCTCTCTTTATGTAGTGTTGTGGTGTCTCTCTTGTAGTGATGTGTGTTTTGTCCTATATTTATTTTGTATTTTTAATTTTTAATCCTAGGCCCCTTCTCCGTAGGAGGCATTCATTGTAAATAAGAAGTTGTTCTTAACCGACTTGCCAAGTTAAATACAGGTAAACATTTTTTACAATAAATGGGGTGAGAACCACGAGCCTCCTAAGTTTTGTATTGAAGTCAATGTACCCAGAGGAGGACGGAAACTATCTGTCCTCCGGCTACACCATGGGGCTACCCTACAGAGTGCTGTTGAGGCTACTGTAGACCATTGCACAACAATGTGTTTTAATCAATTATTTGATGAAGTGAATATATTTAGTATAGTTTTATCTAAAAATTATAACTTTTTTATGTTTTGGGGGAGGGGGTCATTCACTGAGGAGAATGAGGAGCCTCCACTGCGGTATACCCTGGTCCTTGCTTACACTACATATACATTTGAGTTATTTTGCAAACGCTCCTATCTAGAGCGACTTATCTGCTGACTGCAGATTACATAGACACCTGAGTGACACATCCACACGCATGTCAAAGGTTCTCCGTCAGGGAGGAAGATAAGAGGAGGATCCATGGCAAGCGACGGCGGAGGGAAGAGAATTGGAGAGAAATTTAAAGAGATGTAGGGGAAGATGGAGATAGAGAGTGGTTTTGCTGAGTATGGGGAAATCATTGGAGGGTATGACATGTTCTTCACCTGTCCTAGTTACAGTTTTAGAGTTCTTTAATGAAACACAAATTAACAATGAAAACTTAGTTAGTAATGAGGTGATAACCCATGATGCTTTGCAGACATCTCCCATCAGCCACATGATAGTGTGTCAGAGAGAGAGAGAGACAGAGAGCGAGAGAGAGAGAGAGAGAGAGAGAGAGAGAGAGAGAGAGAGAGAGAGAAGAGAGAGAGAGAGAGAGAGGCTCCTCCATCACTTTGGCTGCTCAGGGGTTCATGAGAGTGCGTGACTCACCCCACACTGGGCCCCACTAATAGCCATACAAACACACATTTAGCCATGACACCATAATCCAATAGTACAAACCCGTCCATCACAGTCTAGCAAAAAGCTTTGAGCTGAAAAAATATATAGAAAGAAAGACAGACAGAAATACAGAGAAAGACTAGACAGAAAGACGGAAAAAGATAAGAACTGACCCACCATTAGCAGCCACATGAGAAAGACAGATTGATTTGCAGCTTTCCTGCTGTAAGAGATCCAGTGAATCTCTGTCACTCCTGACCAAGGAGCCGTCATTGGCCAGGATAGGAGAGAGAACCAAAAGGCAACATGAAGGCGCCCAATAGTTTTTGCCATTTGAACTGCCTCTTTGCTGTGTAAATGTGAATAGTGCTACAACGCTATAAAACGCTATACCGCTGAAGCAACGCATGCATGGATGGCTTCTGGCTTGGCTTCAACCAGAACATGTGACAGGCAATGACAACTATTCGGGCATATTGACAAAATTAAGGCCTCCTATGAAATACTTTGTCTCTCTGTGTGTATGTGTGTGTTTGTGCGTGTGTGTGTTTGCGTGTGTTTGCCCATAGGAAACCATCATGTCTCGGCTGGGGACAACAACTCCCAGACGTGAAAATAGGGATTCTTTTATATATATTTTTATTAATTTCTAGTAAATCTTTCACTTAATAACTACCGAAGTGGAAGATAAAGATACTGTACATTGAGACACAGTAGGAGTCTTTAAACAGCATATTAATCATAGGTTCATAAAGAGTTCTTTTAGATATGCCACTGCGATGCCAACGCCAAGGCATTCCAAAAAGGATAAATATTTTAATAGACTATGAGCTTTTAACACACCATAACTGAGTCATTTTACACAATGTGCTCTCCAAGTTTGTGTCTGGAGATGTATAGGCCTTAGATTTTTGCTTCAACGGAGAAGTTGTAATAGGTCTTGTTTTAAGTGGTGTAACGAGGAGTTGAAATAGGTCTTGTTTTATGTTGTGTAATGAGGAGTTGTAATAGGTCAATGACAGAGAATGTTTTTATATGTGTTCAAAAGTAATAGCAAAATCAAATACATGGTATAGTGGGGATTTACACATTCATGTACAGTGCATTCGGAAAGTATTCAGACCCCTTCCTTTTTCCACATTTTGGTAAGTTAAACTCTTATTCTAAAATGAATAAAATCATTTTTATTCCTCATCAATCTACACATAATACCACATAATTACAAAGTGAAAACAGGTTTTTAGAAATATTAGCAAATGTATATAAACATTTTTTTTAAAGAAATACCTTATTTACATAAGAATTCAGATCCTTTGCTATGAGACTAGAAATTGAGCTTAGGTGCAGCCTGTTTTCATTCATCATCCTTGAGATGTTTCTACAACTTGATTGGAGTCCACCTGTGGTAAATTCAATTGATTGGGCATGATTTGAAAAGGCAAACATCTGTCTATATAGGGTGCCACAGTTGACAGTGCATGTCAGAGCAAAAAAAACAAGCCACGAGGTCAAAGGAATTGTCCGTAGAGCTCCAAGACCGGATTGTGTCGAGGCACAGATCTGGGGAAGGGTACCAAGATATTTCAGCAGCATTGAAGGTCCCCATGAACACAGTGGTCTCCCTCATTCTTAAATGGAAGAAGTTTGGAACCATCAAGACTCTAGAGCTGGCTGCCCGGCCAAACTGAGCAATCGGGGGAGAAGGGCCTTGGTCAAGGAGGTGACCAAGAACCCGATGGTCACTCTGACAGAGCTGCAGAGTTCCTCTGTGGAGCTGGGTGAACCTTCCAGAAGGACAACCATCTCTGTAGCACTCCACCAATCAGGACTTTATGTTAGAGTGTCCAGACGATTTGCCACTCCTCAGAAAAAGACACGTGACAGCTCGCTTTGAATTGTCAAAAGGCACCTAAAGGACTCTCAGACCATGAGAAACAAGATTTTCTGGTCTGATGAAACCAAGATTGAACTCTTTGGCTTGAACACCAAGCGTCACATCTGGAGAAAACCTGGCACCATCCCTACGATGAAGCATGGAGGTGGCAGCCTCATGCTGTGGGTATATTTTTCAACGGCAGGGACTGGGAGTCTAGTCAGGATCGAGGGAAAGATGAACAGAGCAAAGTATAGAGGGATCCTTGATGAAAACCTGCTCCAGGGAGCTCAGGACCTCAGACAGGGGCTAAGGTTCACCTTCCGACAGGACACAGACAAGCACACAGACAAGACAATGCAGGAGTGGCTTTGGGACTAGTCTCTGGATGTCCTTGAGTGGCCCAGCCAGATCCTGTACTTGAACATCTCTGGAGACACCTGAAAAAAGCTGTGCAGCATTTGTCCCCATCCAACCTGACAGAGCTTGAGAGGATCTGCAGAGAATAATGGGAGAATCTCCCAAAATACAAGTGTGCCAAGCTTGTGGCATCATACCCAAGAAGACTCGAGGCTGTAATCACTGCCAAAGGTGCTTCAACAAAGTACTGAGGGAAGGTTCTGTATACTTATGTACAGTTGAAGTCGGAGGTTTACATACACTTACAGTTCAAATAAAATCTAAATTATTTATAAATAATATAATAATAATATATGCCATTTAGCAGACGCTTTTATCCAAAGCGACTAACAGTCATGTGTGCATACATTCTACGTATGGGTGGTCCCGGGGATCGAACCCACTACCCTGGCGTTACAAGCGCCATGCTCTACCAACTGAGCTACAGAGGACCCTATAAAGACCTTACATCAGCTGATGTCACAAAGTGCTGTACAGAAACCCAGCCTAAAACCCCAAACAGCAAGCAATGCAGGTGTAGAAGAACGGTGGCTAGGAAAAACTCCCTAGAAAGGACAGAACCAAGGAAGAAACCTAGAGAGTAACAAGGCTATGAGGGGTGGCCAGTCCTCTTCTGGCTGTGCCGGGTGAGGATTATAACAGAACATGGCCAAGATGTTCAAATGTTCATAGATGACCAGCAGGGTCAAATAAAAATAATCACAGTAGTTGTCGATGGTGCAACAGGTCAGCACCTCAGGAGTAAATGTCAGTTGGCTTTTCATACCCGATCATTCAGAGTATCTCTACCGCTCCTGCTGTCTCTAGAGAGTTGAAAACAGTAGGTCTGCGACAGGTAGCACATCTGATGAACAGCTCAGGGTTCCATAGCCGCAGGTAGAACAGTTGAAACTGGAGCATCAGCACGGCCAGGTGGACTGGGGACAGCAAGGAGTCATCAGACCAGGTAGTCCTGAGGCATGGTCCTAGGGCTCAGGTCCTCCGAGAGAGAGAAAGAAGGAGAGAAGGAGAAAAAGAGAAAAATAGAGAAAAAAAGAGAGAAAAAGAGAGAAAGAAAGAGAATTAGAGAGAGCATACTTAAATTCACACAGGACACAGGAGAAAGACAGGAGAAATACTTCAGATATAACAGACTGACCCTAGCCCCCGACACATAAACTACTGTAGCATAAATACTGGAGGTTGAGACAGGAGGGGTCAGGAGACACTGTGGCCCCATCCGACGATACCCCCGGACAGGGCCAAACAGGCAGGATATAACCCCACCCACTTTGCCAAAGCACAGCCCCCACACCCCTAGCGGGATATCTTCAACCATCAATTTACCATCCTGAGACAAGGCCGAGTATAGCCCACAAAGATCTCCGCCACGGCACAACCCAAGGGGGGGGCGCCAACCCGAACAGGAAGATCACATCAGTGACTCAACCCACTCAAGTGACGCACCCCTCCTAGGGACGGCATGGAAGAACACCAGTAAGCCAGTGACTCAGCCCCTGTAATAGGGTTAGAGGCAGAAAATCCCAGTGGAGAGAGGGGAACCGGCCAGGCAGAGACATTAAGGGCTGGTTCGTTGCTCCAGTGCCTTTCCGTTCACCTTCACACTCCTGGGCCAGACTACACTCAATCATAGGACCAACTGAAGAGATGAGTCTTCAATTAAGACTTAAAGGTTAAGACCAAGTCTGCGTCTCTCACATGGGTATGCAGACCATTCTATAGGAGAAAGCCTTGCCTCCAGCTGTTTGCTTAGAAATTCTAGGGACAGTAAGGAGGCCTGTGTCTTGTGACCATACTGTACGTGTAGGTATGTCATTATTTGTCATTATTTATTATTATTATTTGTCATTATTGATCACAATCTATTATGTGTAGATTGATGAGGAAAAATGTGTTTTCATCAATTTTAGAATAAGGTTGTAACGTATAACAAAAGCAACTCCCCCCATTCCTTAGTACAGGCCACTGAGGTGTCATTTTTGTCAGGCTGTCGCTTCAGCCAACTGTGACACTTTCGGCACTTGCCTCGCATTTGATGTGCATTATAATGGTGTGGGCATGGACATTCTTTATGTATGTGGCGTCACAGCCATTCTCCAATGTTCCAAATGTGCCCCGCTGAAATACTGCCACGAGACTACAGGGCTAGCAGGAATGACAGCGGCTGCATTTCATACGAATGAGGCTGAATACATAATGTACACCGTTGTCTGCATGAACCCTTTCTCATGCTAATAGGAACCTTTCTGCAGATATCTCCAAAGTATGTGTGATGTCGAGCCCAATGACAGTCAGTTAATGTGAGCGAAGAGAAGAGAAAAAAAAACCGAAAATGCCCAGTAAAATCATCACCACCTTCAATCCTCTGTATAATCAAGGCATTAGACAAAACATCTTTAAATATACTTCAGTTTTGTTTGGCAAGTCGAAAAGGGATCTTAGTTCTAAGTTGCCGTCAGCCTATGATCACAACTTTCCAGAAAATCATAGCAAAAGTGCTGTAAGGTTATTTATGGTTGTACAGGGCTGGGCCCAGACAGAACTCCTGGACAACACGTATGGCAGAGCCATCAGTAGCTGTGATTAACATGTCTGAGAATAAAACCGCTGTAAGAAGGAGGACTGGCTCTCGAGGTAAATCGAGTCCAGGCATTAAATCCCAATCCATTTAATTGTATGGCCGAGAGGTATAGGCACTAACTACTGTTGGGGAGACAGATGAAATGCTCATTTATGTTCCCTTAACATAAATGTTTTACAATTCCCCTTAGCTTAGGTGCACGTTTCAGTGATCGAGAACACACTTTCGACTAAAATGCAAATACAAAATGACTTTTTACGAGCATATCGTCTGAGTTAGTTAAGCATGCTAACTTTTATTTGTCTTCATGTACTGTACGTATTGCAAATCACTAGACACATGCATTGAATATGTTTACGGTCTGTATGCTCCTGTGCAATGTTTTTTTGATTGTTTCTGTCTTCAAATCTATTATTACCTATGTTGTGTTTATGCGAACTCTGTATGTGAATGATTGATTTGTATCGTGTTTGTGTGGAGGATGCTGCTACAGTAACAATGAATTAGGATTTAAATGACTGAATAAACTGAGTGTCCCACATAACGGCCTTGTTTGCTGTCTTCTTGTAGTTTCACAGTGTGCTCTGGGCTGTGGTGACCTCTCCCCTACTGTGGACAGGGCTCCGTGGTCAGGCCTCAAGGTTTAGGGTTTCAGCCACTGTCCTTAGCACTGTTTACTCTCCAGCCTGTCGCTGATGCTAAGGCAACACTAGCTATTTGGGCTTTTAGATTCAAGCCACTCATTCCACACCAGTCTTATCTGATTGGATTGGATTGTGTGAAAAGGCCAGCTTTCCACTGACATACATGTGTTTTCACTCCCTGAGTTAAAGGGGTCTTCATATAAAGGCCAGGGTAGGGTTGTTGAATAACTCTGCACGCCCTCTGCACTTTGCCATTATCAACCTTCAGACCAGCCTGGTCTCAGACTAGACATAACATAGTAAATGTGTATCTGGGACACTCAAATTAATATTATGTGTTACGTTTGGTATGGTTAAATAAGACAGATGGTTACTTAATTAAGGCAAAAACAAAAGTGGGTTGGTTGATCGGGGCAGATGGGTGGACATATAACTCTAACTTCTAGCATCCCAAAGGTGCTAGACTTTAACATTTGATCTAATTAGAAACTTTTCATCTACTTACTACACTTTAGCTACTTTGCAACTACTTAGCTTGTTAGCTAACCTTTCCCCTAACCCTAACCTTAACCCTTTAATCTAACTCCTAAACTAAAACTTAACCCTTAACTCCTAGCCTTGCTAACGTTAGCCAGCTAGCTAGAATTCGTAAAATATTATATGTTTTGCAAATTCTGAACATTTAGTACGAATTGTAATTCATAACATATCATACGAAATTGGTGATCCATCCACAAATTAATACATAACATATCATACTAATGGATTTAGTGTCATGGATTTAGATACAGAATTATACTAAATAATCTGAGACCAGGTTGTCTAGACATACTCTAGTAATGGAGAATAGATATCCCCTACAGAGGCTCAGTGAGTGTAATTATGTTATTCAATAAAGCCCTGTTCTAAAAATGAGTTCGACATCCAATTTTTAAGTTTCAGATACAAGTCCATTATTTGCCCTTGGACAAAACATTGGATATGGCTGGACCTTGTATTGATTAATACTGAATTGTATAACAAATAATTGATTGTTTGCACACATGCCAATAAGGTTCCTAAAGACAAATATTACCATCCGGTATTTCCAATAAGGGGGAGTAGGCTGCATTTGCTACTCATGTATTTTCCAACTTAACGCCCGAGGGGGGGGGAATGTTTTTTTCTCTCTGAGGAATCATCCATTGGCTGCAGAGAGAGGTGAGAGAGCCTTTAAACACATTTTAGTGACCTATTAAGAGCATTACTAGATCCCTGTCCACATTGTTCCCCAGTCCCGGTAATCTGGTCTATCCTCTTAAAAGAGGAATTGATTGAAATAATTGATCTGCTCAGGGATGGCAGATACAGACCCATAATTACCTCACGTAAATCTCAGCATTCACGTATGAAATGTCTGAGGGGGATCTTCTGGTTGTGTGATGCTCCTCTTGCAATAGAGGACTCAGGGCCAGCCCTGATGTTTGACAGTGGACAGAATAGTGTGAGAGAGAAAAGTGGGGATGACTTCTCATCAATTCCACAGGCCACAATACTGGATGAAAAATATATATATTATATATATGTTTTATTGTCACATATACTAGATAGGTGCAGTGGAGATTGTTAGGATTTTTGTGACATTTTACATAAATATTTCTATATAGCAGTGCCCCATGTTCTTAAGGTAAACCTCCTTAAAAAGGAGGCTGCTTGACACATTTTAGCCAGTTTATTACATAGCTGGCTATGAGTTAGACATCATCTTAAACAGTGGTTCCCAACCCTGGTCCTCCAGATATCCAACCCTGGTCTCCAGACGTCCAACCCTGGTCCTCCAGACACCCAACCCTGGTCCTCCAGATGCCAAACCCTGGTCCTCCAGTACGCCCAACCCTGGTCCTCCATTACGCCCAACCCTGGTCCTCCAGTACGCCCAACCCTGGTCCTCCAGTACGCCAAACCCCTGGTCCTCCAGACGCCAAACCCTGGTCCTCCAGTACGCCCAACCCTGGTCCTCCAGATGCCAAACCCTGGTCCTCCAGTACGCCCAACCCTGGTCCTCCAGACGCCCAACCCTGGTCCTCCAGATGCCAAACCCTGGTCCTCCAGTACGGCCAACCCTGGTCCTCCAGATGCCAAACCCTGGTCCTCCAGTACGCCCAACCCTGGTCCTCCAGTACGCCCAACCCTGGTCCTCCAGACGCCAAACTCTGGTCCTCCAGTACGCCCAACCCTGGTCCTCCAGTACGCCCAACCCTGGTCCTCCAGTACGCCCAACCCTGGTCCTCCAGTACGCCCAACCCTGGTCCTCCAAACGCCCAACAATACAAATGTTGTTGTAAACCCTGGAGAAACCCACCAGGGAAACACTGATCTAAAACAAGAAGAATTCACACATCCATATTTACCCCAGCCTTTCAAACAACTGATTCAGATCTATATCAGACAATCGATTTCCTCATATACATACATCCTAATCCACCATCAGGCTACCACAGAAGATGCATGATGGATTAGTTTCTACACCCCACCGCAACCAAATGATGGGGGGCGGACGATTGGTGCCATGATGACCTAAAAAGCAGCTGTGCCATGGAGGATTAGGGCCTTGCTGAGCCTTACTCAGCTGGACCATTTCCATGACAGTGAGCTGCGGCTTCGGCTTAGCAAGACACCACTGTTTATGCTTTTTGTTGGAGAAGTCAGATTCCTTCACTCTGACAGATGGCCCTTCAGCCCACAAAGTGCAGTGTTTAGACTTAGCTCCGCTCTGGGGCAAGGCAAAAGGCTCTGATGACACAGCACTCGACAAACAACTCCCATTGCAGAGGTGGCAGGTTAGGCAGGACGGACTCCGGAGGAGGAGAGAGGCAGTATACGAGAGAGAGAGAGAGAGAGAGAGAGAGAGAGAGAGAGAGAGAGAGAGAGAGAGAGAGAGGAGAGAGAGAGAGAGAAGAGAGAGAGAGAGAGAGAGAGAGAGAGAGAGAGAGAGAGAGAGAGAGAGAGAGAGGGGAAAATGGGACACAGAGATAACAACGGGACTAAAACATCAATTAGCTGTCTACGATTCCACATACAACTCAATTTACACCGCCCTGGTTCGAAATGTGAGTCATAAGTTTGACCGTGCTTCAACCCATCCAAATCCCCTCCCCTGAATCAATACTGTCAAAGAGAGATTGAGAGATCCGGTTCAAGGCCCTGTTGATTGTTATATTCAGTCATTGGAAGTGTAAAGAGATGTCTTCATGGGCAATCAGACCAAAAATATTTAGCATTGATAGGGTAGACAGTAGAGTGAAAAGGACCAGCTGCTCCAGAGAATTAGCCTAGTCCCATCTGATCCAACACAAACTGCTTACTCTCAGAAAGAGGAGGGTTGGAGAAAAAATGTGAGCTTGACCCAGACTAACCCCAGACACAAAGCGAGAGAGGCTAACCCTAACCCTGGAGGCGGTGAATGAATTTCAGCCTCCTAAGCCTGATACAGCACATGTAAGAGCAGCTAGCAGTGAGTAAGCAATGCAGGCAAGTGCTTGGCACACAGCAAACAAACACTTGAGGAACATTGAGGGATCAATGTCCGAAGCGGATCCTGTGTTCTGCCTTCCACCCAGGACAACGGAATGGATCCCAGCCTGCGACCCAAAACAAAGACGTCGTAAAAGAGGGAAACGTAGCGGTCTTCTGGTCAGGCTCCGGAGACGGGCACATCACGCACCACTCCCTAGCATACTACTCGCCAATGTCCAGTCTCTTGACAACAAGGTTGATGAAATCCGAGCAAGGGTAGCATTCCAGAGGGACACCAGAGACTGTAACGTTCTTTGCTTCACAGAAATATGGCTCACTCGAGAGACGCTAATGGAATGGGTGCAGCCAGCTGGTTTCTTCATGCATCGCGCCGACAGAAACAAACATCTTTCTGGTAAGAAGAGGGTCAGGGGCGTATGCCTTATGATTAACGAGACGTGGTGTGAACACGACAACATACAGGAACTCAAGTCCTTCTGTTCACCTGACTTAGAATTTCTCACAATCAAATGTCATCCGCATTATCTACCAAGGGAATTCTCTTCGATTATAATCACAGCCGTATATATTCCCCCCCAAGCAGACACAATGATGGCCCTGAACAAACTTAATTTGACTCTAGGCAAACTGGAAACCACATATCCTGAGGCTGCATTCATTGTAGCTGGGGATTTTAACAATTCTAATCTGAAAACAAGACTCCCTAAATTGTATCAGCATATCGATTGCGCAACGAGGGCTGGTAAAACCTTGGATCATTGCTATTCTAACTTCCGCGATGCATATAAAGCCCTCCCCCGCCCTCCTTTCGGAAAAGCTGACCATGACTCCATTTTGTTGCTCCCTGCCTACAGACAGAAACTAAAACAAGAATCTCCCGTGCTCAGGTCTGTTCAACGTGTGCTCCAAAACTGCTTCGGTCACGTGGACTGAGTGAGATATGTTCCGCATTGCGTCCAACAACAACATTGACGAATATGCTGATTCGGTGAGCGAGTTCATCAGAAAGTGCATTGATGATGTCGTTCCCATAGCAACGATTAAAACATTCCCAAACGAGAAACTGTGGATTGATGGCAGCATTCGTGTGAATCTGAAAGCGCAAACCACTGCTTTTCACCAGGAAAAGGTGATCGGAAACATAACCGAATACAAACAGTGTAGCTATTCCCTCCGAAAGGCAATCAAACAAGCTAAGCGTCAGTATAGAGACAAAGTAGAGTCACAATTCAACGGCTCAGACACAAGAGGTATGTGGCAGGGTCTACAGTCAATCACGGATTACAAAAAGAAAACCGTCCCCGTCACGGACCAGGATGTCTTGCTCCCAGGCAGACTAAATAACTTTTTTGCCCGCTTTGAGGACAATACAGTGCCACTGACACGGCCTGCAACCAAAACCTGTGGACTCTCCTTCACTGCAGCAGATGTGAGGAAAACATTTAAACGTGTTAACCCTCGCAAGGCTGCAGGCCCAGACGGCATCCCCAGCCGCGTCCTCAGAGCATGCGCAGACCAGCTGGCTGGTGTGTTTACGGACATATTCAATCAATCCTTATCCCAGTCTGCTGTTCCCACATGCTTCAAGAGGGCCACCATTGTCCCTGTTCCCAAGAAAGCTAAGGTAACTGAGCTAAACGACTACCGCCCCGTAGCACTCACCTCCGTCATCATGAAGTGCTTTGAAAGACTAGTCAAGGACCATATCAACTCCACCCTACCTGACACCCTAGACCCACTCCAATTTGCTTACCGCCCAAATAGGTCCACAGACGATGCAATCTCAACCACACTGCACACTGCCCTCACCCATCTGGACAAGAGGAATACCTATGTAAGAATGCTGTTCATCGACTACAGCTCAGCATTTAACACCATTGTACCCTCCAAACTCGTCATCAAGCTCGAAAACCTGGGTCTTGACCCCGCCCTGTGCCACTGGGTACTGGACTTCCTGACGGGCCGCTCCCAGGTGGTGAGCGGAGGTAACAACATCTCCACCCCGCTGATCCTCAACACTGGGGCCCCACAAGGGTGCATTCTGAGCCCTCTCCTGTACTCCCTGTTCACCCATGACTGCGTGGCCATGCACGCCTCCAACTCAATCATCAAGTTTGCGGACGACACTACAGTGGTAGGCTTGATTACCAACAATGACGAGACGGCCTACAGGGAGGAGGTGAGGGCCCTCGGAGTGTGGTGTCAGGAAAACAACCTCACAATCAACATCAACAAAACAAAGGAGATGATTGTGGACTTCAGGAAACAGCAGAGGGAGCACCCCCCTATCCACATCGATTGGACAGTCGTGGAGAGGGTAGTAAGTTTTAAGTTCCTCGGCGTAGACATCACGGATAAACTGAATTGGTCCACCCACACAGACAGCGTTGTGAAGAAGGCGCAGCAGCGTCTCTTCAACCTCAGGAGGCTGAAGAAATTCTGCTTGTCACCAAAAGCACTCACAAACTTCTACAGATGCACAATCGAGAGCATCCTGTCGGGCTGTATCACCGCCTGGTATGGCAACTGCTCCGCCCACAACCGTAAGGCTCTCCAGAGGGTAGTGAGGTTTGCACAACGCATCACCGGGGGCAAACTAACTGCCCTCCAGGACACCTACACCACCCGATGTCACAGGAGGGCCATAAAGATCATCAAGGACAACAACCACCCGAGCCACTGCCTGTTCACCCCGCTATCATCCAGAAGGCGAGGTCAGAACAGGTGCATCAAAGCAGGGACCGAGAGACTGAAAAACAATTTCTATCTCAAGGCCATCAGACTGTTAAACAGCCACCACTAACATTGAGTGGCTGCTGCCAACATACTGACTCAGCTCCAACCACTTTAATAATGGGAATTGATGGAAATTGATGTCAAATATATAACTATGCCACTTTGTTTACATACCCTACATTTTTCATCTCATATGTATATACTGTACTCGATACCATCTACTGCATCTTGCCTATGCCGTTCTGTACCATCGCTCATTCATATATCTTTATGTACATATTATTTATCCCTTTACACTTGTGTGTATAAGGTAGTAGTTTTGGAATTGTTAGGTTAGATTACTCGTTGGTTATTACTGCATTGTCGGAACGAGAAGTACAAGCATTTCGCTACACTCGCATTAACATCTGCTAACCATGTGTATGTGACAAATTCATTTGATTTGATTTTATTTGATTTTGAGCTTGTGGCAAGTGGAGAGAAGCCAATGACACAGGACAGGGGTGATATGTGTCACACACACAAACACACACGTGCAAATACACGCACACACACTCACACACATGCACACTCACACTCGCAAGCATGCACACACACACACACACACACACACACACTGGTCTTCATTCAGCAAACAAGTCTTTCGGCATCAAAGAAAAAACTCCTCTCCCACATCATACACATCCCAGAGAAAATAGATAGTGAGAATACCGTCTTCTCACAGACTGAAATAATTTACACAGTGTGGGCGTTATTCAGTTGTGTTTCCCTTGTTGCAGGCTTCAAACCCACACTGTTGGAGGAACGCTAAATTGGCCTCTCGCACTGTATAGATTTCCCATCACTAGCCAGGATCTAAAGAAGATGCAGAGTGGAGAGGAGAGGCAGAGGCAGAGGAGAGGAGAGGAGAGGAGAGGAGAGGAGAGGAGAGGAGAGGAGAGGAGAGGAGAAGTGAGGGAGAGGAGAGAAGAGGAGAGGGAAGCAGAGCATTGGCCAATCAGAGCTCATTGTTTCCCCTTAGATGAAATACATACAGATGAATAGGGTAGATAACAATATAAGCCTGTCATTGAAAGTAAGAAAAGATGCCCAATCTCAGATTTAGCTGGTGTTTTCTGGAGTGCTCCCATAGATAATGTAACATTAGATCTAAACACACAAGTATTTAAGCCCAAACACCCAATCATATCCTCCTTCTCTGACTTCCCTACAAGATAAAGCCATTAAATTACTATAACGTGGCCAGTGAATGGATGAATGTAGTATTTAGCCAGAAGCTATTGATCCCAGCAACTCAAGTCTGGTCATTCTGAATGGTGCTGGATGCTTGACATTGATAGTGATGTAATGGGCTGGGCAGCATGGGAAACATGAAATATCATCTATAGGGGGCCGCTGACTTCGCCGGATCAATAGTGGACCTGACGTATAGAATCTGGAAAGATACTATCTGCCTGACTGCTGATGGCAATAAACTGAAGATGAACCTTTACATTATTTGGTTGGTTGCAGGAAGTAGCCTGAAGGGCATGCTCCGCTGTTTCCTACTAAAAATATAGCCTTCCAACAGCAACACGGACGTTGGAATTATTTTTGTTTTTTTATTAGGATCCCCATTGTCTGCTGCAAAAGCCGCAGCTACTCTTCCAGGGGTCCACACATAACATGAAAGATGACATAATACAGAATATTAATAGAAAAGAACAGCTCACGGACAGAACTACATCATTATATAAAAGCCACACATAGCCTAAATATCAATACATACACACAAAATATCTAGGTAAAATGTGGGGGAAGCATTGGGTCGTGAGGTGTTGCTTTTTGTAACCAGGTTTGTTGTTCATTTGAGCAATATGAGATGGAAGGGAGTTCCATCCAATAATGGCTCTATATAATACTGTAAGCTTTTTGAATTTGTTCTGTATTTTGGGACTAAGAAAAGACCCCTGATGACATCTCTGGTGGGGTAAGTGTGTGTGTCAGACCTGTGTGTAAGTTGACTATGCAAACAATTTGGAATTTTCAACATTTTAATGTTTCTTATAAAAAATAAACAGTCAGTCTCTTCTCAAATCTTAGTCAAGAAAGACTGGCATACATAGTAGGCCTCTGATTATAAATACGAGCAAGACGTGCCACTCTGTTCTGGGCCAGCTGCAGCTTAACTAGGTATTTCTTAGCAGCACCACATGGCTTGTCAATAATCAAGTTAAGACAAAACTAGAGCCTGCAGGACTTGCTTTGTGGATTGTGATGTCAAAAAAGCACAACATATATTTATTACAGACAGACCTCTCCCCACTTTACAACCATTGAATCGATATGTTTTGACCATGACAGTTTACAATCTAAGGCAACACCAGGTAATTTAGTCTCCTCAACTTGTTCAACAGCCACACCATTCATTACCAGATTCTAGAGCTTATGCAATGTTTTGTACCAAATGCAGTGATCTTAGTATTAGGGATGTTCAGGACCAGTTTATTACAGGCCGCCCATTCCGAAAGTGACTGCAACTCCTTGGTAAGGGTTTTAGTAACTTCATTAGCTGTGGTTGCTGACACGTATATGGTTGAATCATCAGCATAATTGGAAACACAGGCTTTGTTTAATGCCAGTGGCAAGTCATTGGTAAAAATAGAGCAAAAGTAGAGGGCCTAGAGGACTGCTCTGTGGTACACCTTGATGACAGCTTTGCACACTCTTGGCATTCTCTCAACCAGCTTCATGAGTTACCCAGAATGCATTTCAATTAACAGGTGTGCCTTGTTAAAAGTTCATTTGTGGAATTTCTTTCCTTCTTAATATGTTTCAGCCAATCAGTTCTGTTGTGACAAGGTAGGGGTGGTATACAGCCGATTTGGTAAAAGACCAAGTACATATTATGGCAAGAACAGGTCAAAAAAGCAAAGAGAAATGACAGTCCATCACTACTTGAAGACATGAAGGTCAGTCAATACAGAAAATTTCAAGAACTTTGAAATTTTCTTCAAGTACAGTTGCAAAAACCATCAAGTGCTATGATGAAACTGACTCTCATGAGAACCGCCACAGGAAAGGAAGACCCAGAGTTTCCTCTGTTGCGGAGGATTAGTTCATTAGAGTTACGAGCCTCAGAAATTGCACACCTTAAATGTTTCACAGAGTTCAAGTAACAGACACATCTCAACATCAACTGTTCAGGGGAGACTGCGTGAATCAGGCCTTCATGGTGAAATTGCTGCAAAGAAACCACTTCTAAAGAACAGCAATTAGAAGAAGAGACTCTGTGGAAATCTGTCCTTTGGTCTGATGAGTCAAAATTTGAGATTTTTGGTTTCAACCGGCATGTCTTTGTGAGATGCAGAATAGGTGAACGAATGATTTCCGCATGTGTGATTTCCACCATGAAGCAGGAGGTGTGATGGTTCATTGTTGATGACACTGTCTGTGATTTATTTAGAATTCAATGCACACTTAACCAGCATGGCTACCACAAAAGGCTCCACTGACATTTAACAGTACAGCTCCTACAATTTCCTTGTTATAAAATTATTTCAGCCAATCATCAGTCATTTTTGTCAGTGCAGTCCATTCTAAGTTCCCTTCTCTATAAGAATGCTGAAAGTCTGTTGTCAATTTGTTTACAGAAGAATAGCAGTGTATTTGATCAAACACAATGTTTTCCAACAGTTTTCTAAGCGCTGGCAGCTCGCTGACTGGTCTGCTGTTAGAAACAATAAAGGTTGTTTTACCACTCTTGGGTAGCGGAATGACTTTGGCTTCCCTCCAGGCCTGAGGACAAACACCTTCCTCTATACTTAGATTAAAGATATGACAGATGTGGCCATAGAGTCATCTACTATCCTCAGTGGCCTTCCATCTAAGTTGTCAATGCCAGGAGGTTGTCATTATCGATCAATAACAATATTTTTTCAACCTGTGTAACTGTCATACACTAACTTTATAAAATTCAAACTTACTGTACAATGCTTTTCTTTCATTATTATTTGTTTTTCGCTGTTGGCATTTCCTGCTGAAGTTTACCCACTGTGCCACTGAAGTAAACATTAAATTAATGGGCAACATAAAACGGTTTTGTGATGAATCTGATTTGATGAAAGATGGATTTCAATTAGTCTTTCTGATCATTTAAAGTATGCCAACATTTTTTTCCATCATTCTTTATGTCATTGACCTTGGCTTTATAATACACTTTCTCTTCTTTTTGTTAAATTTAGTCACATCATTTCTCAATTTGCAGTAAATCAGCCAGTCAGATGTGGAGCCAGACTTATTAGCCACTCCTTTTACCCGTCTCTTTCAACCGTACAGTTTTTCAATTCCACATCAATCCACGGAGCCTTAACAGTTCTAAAAGTCAGTTTCAAATCAAATCAAATTAAAGTTTATTTGTCATGTGCACCGAATACAACAGGTGTAGGTAGACCTTACAGTGAAATGCTTACTTACAGGCTCTAACCAACAGTGCAATTTTTCAGTTAAGATAAGGGATTCTGTGAACAATAGATAATTAAAGAAATAAAAACAAAAGCAAAAAAGACAGTGAAAAATAACAGTAGCGAGGCTATATCAGTAGCAAGGCTATATACAGTAGCGAGGCTATAACAGTAGCAAGGCTATATACAGTAGCGGGGCTATATCAGTAGCAAGGCTATATACAGTAGCAAGGCTATATACAGTAGCGAGGCTATATCAGTATCAAGGCTATATCAGTAGCAAGGCTATATACAGTAGCAAGGCTATATACAGTAGCGAGGCTATATCAGTAGCAAGGCTATATACAGTCGCGAGGCTATATCAGTAGCGAGGCTATATCGGTAGCAAGGCTATATACAGTAGCGAGGCTATAACAGTAGCAAGGCTATAACAGTAGCGAGGCTATATCAGTAGCAAGGCTATATACAGTAGCGAGGCTATATCAGTAGCAAGGCTATATGCAGTAGCGAGGCTATATCAGTAACAAGGCTATATACTGTAGCGAGGCTATAACAGTAGCAAGGCTATATCAGTAGCAAGGCTATATACAGTAGCGAGGCTATAACAGTAGCAAGGCTATAACAGTAGCAAGGCTATATCAGTAGCAAGGCTATATACAGTAGCGAGGCTATAACAGTAGCAAGGCTATATACAGTAGCGATGCTATAATAGTAGCAAGTCTATAAACAGTAGCGAGGCTATAACAGCAGCAAGGCTATATACAGTAGTGAGGTTATAACAGTAGCGAGGCTATATACAGTAGCGAGGCTATAACAGTAGCAAGGCTATATACAGTAGCGAGGCTATAACAGTAGCGAGGCTATATACAGTAGCGAGGCTATAACAGTAGCGAGGCTACATACAGTAGCGAGGCTATATCAGTAGCAAGGCTATAACAGTAGCAAGGCTATATCAGTAGCAAGGCTATATACAGTAGCGAGGCTATAACAGTAGCAAGGCTATATACAGTAGCGAGGCTATATCAGTAGCGAGGCTATATACAGTAGCGAGGCTATAACAGTAGCAAGGCTACATACAGACACCGGTTAGTCAGGCTGATTGAGGTAGTATGTACATATACAGTAGGTATGGTTAAAGTGACTATACATATATGATAAACAGCGAGTAGCAGAAGCATAAAAGAGGGGTTGGCGGGTGGTGGGTGGCGGGTGGCGGGATACAATGCAGATAGTCCAGGTAGCCAATGTGCTTTGGCACCGGTTTGCCGGGCTAATTGAGGTAGTATGTACATGAATGTATAGTTAAAGTGACTATGCATACATGATAAACAGAGAGTAGCAGCAGTGTAAAAAGAGGGGTTGGGAAGGGGGCACACAATGCAAATAGTCCGGATAGCCATTTGATTACCTGTTCAGGAGTCTTATGGCTTGGGGGTAAAAACTGTTGAGAAGCCTTTTGGTCCTAGACTTGGCACTCCGGTACCGCTTGCCATGCGGTAGTAGAGAGAACAGTCTATGACTGGGGAGGCTGGGGTCTTTGACAATTTTTAGGGCCTTCCTCTGACACCGCCTGGTGTAGAGGTCCTGTATGGCAGGCAGCTTAGCCCCAGTGTACTGAGACGTACGCACTTCCATCTGTAGTGTCTTGCGGTCGGAGGCCGAGCAGTTGCCATACCAGGCAGTGATGCAACCATGCTCTCAATGTTGCAGCTGTAGAACCTTTTGAGGATCTGAGGACCCATGCAAAATCCTTTTAGTTTCCTGAGGAGGAATCGACTTTGTCGTGCCCTCTTCATGACTGTCTTGGTGTGTTTGGACCATTCTAGTTTGTTAGTGATGTGGACACCAAGGAACTTGAAGCTCTCAACCTGCTCCACTACAGCCCCATCGATGAGAATTGGGGCGTGCTCGGTCTTCCTTTTCCTGACGTCCACAATAATCTCCTTAGTCTTGGTTACGTTGAGAGATAGGTTGTTATTCTGGCACCACCCGGGCAGATCTCAGACCTCGTCCCTACGGTAGTTCCTCCTTTAGAGGTTGAGTCAAACTGCGGCACACCCTGCGTGCTGCTGCAGCATTCTGTGGCAGGTCATTTCATTCTCAGCCATTTCTTCTGTTACTGCAACAAGTTATTGCTAGTTTGACCACCAGAGGGCATCTTTGAGAAGCATTTGCTAGTATTCCGTATTGGCATTACCAGAGAATTTAAACCTTTTTTGAAATAACATAGTATATGGGATTGATTTTAAGCAATTGGCTTAATTAATTTGATCAATATTATGGTGTTTCCATTCAGAGAGAAATTGTCCGTTTATAAACTCGGAGCGCACACTGGACGTTCGGGCCGAGGAGAAGGGTTGATTTGAGCATCGTAGTCTTACAATGGCAGTCAAGCACCCAAGCTAACGTTGCCTAGCTACTTCCTAACACAAATGAGACCACTCTGACCATTTTACTCGCCCTAGCAGAGCTGGTAAGGAAGTTTTTGTGTAACCAGAGCGTTGGTGACTGTAAATGTGCTGCTGGAAACAATTTAATTACACTTTTTCCCCAACGTTTACTGACACCAGCAATATTCAACAGGCGTTGAGCGCTGGTAAAGTAAATTATTCTGCTCTCTGGTACACTTAGAGGAGAGTGCTCTGAAATCTGTGTAGATGGTAGGCTGGACACATGAAATTCTTAACAATGTTCTTTTCTGATAAAAACTAGTTCATTGCATCCGCTGTGGAGACCAGTTTCATAATATGACCATATTTTCCAGCTGCTTGCCGTCGTTTTGAAGTATTCACGAAAAAAACATGCTTCATGTTAGTGCATTTTTCACCCTGCCAGCTCCTATTAGTTCTATTGAGCATCGTGGCACGAACGTTCTATTCCCGGCTTATTTTTCAACGTCACAATGCCTGCTTCGCTATTGTTGGTAATGAGACCTGCTCATGATGTTTTATAGTTCAAATGTAAACAACAAAATGTAAACAACAAAATAATATATTTGAACTCTGTGGTCTTCCCATAAGCATGTCTGTCTATTTCGCCAAATATCCTGCAATGTGTATATATTTAGATTGTTTTCAAGTCTGGTGTGAAATGGCTAGCTAGTTAGCGGGTGCGCGCTAACAGCGTTTCAATCGGTGATGTCAATCACTCTGAGACCTTGAAGTAGTTGTTCCCCTTGCAGCTTTTGTGGAGCGATGGGTAACGACGCTTCAAGGGTGGCTGTTGTCTGTGTGTGCAGAGGGTCCCTGGTTTGATTCCAGGTAGGGGCAAGGAGAGGGAAGGAAACAAAACTGTTACACAGGCACCATTTTAATCAGGAGAATCTCCTCCTTGAAATTATGTAAGTCTGGGCATCGAGTTCATTTGTCATCGATCACTAGACCAGAAATAGTTTTTATTTTTTCCCTACTTTTTCATTACGTTGTTGTTTATTTTCTACACAAGTAGTTATTTTTTCAAGTTTTGTCCGAAAGAACAGATTGTCGAACAGATTGTCGAAAGCGAAACTTTTTTTTATTTTCAATCAAAAATAATTGTTCTGAAAGCAACTTTTTTCTTACACAAAGGAAGTCAAAGTGGACACCTGTGAACATGGCATCTCAGGTAGGCAGCACTGGGCTGTATTGACGGATCCTAAAAATGACATCTGCTGCTTTAGATTCAACAGTCATATCTCAGTTATTGTTTTCATATCTATAAAAATAAGCTGTTTTCTTTACTTTCAGAGAGCGAGCTGACCAAGGGGTCAAAAATGTAGATATTGCCAGATGTTCAATGTCCGAGGAACAGGCTATGGAAGCTTTATTTCTGGCAAAGTGTCTATAACCAGAGGTGTAACGGCGTTCTTCGTTTGTAGAAAGAGAGTCAGACCGAAATGCAGCGTGGTGGTTACTCATGTCTTTAATAAATGAAGAGCGATACATGAAATAATACAAAAGCAAAACAACAAACGGAACGTGAAAACCTAGTTACAGCCTATCTGGTGAAACTACACAGAGACAGGAACAATCACCCACGAAATACAAAGTGAAATCCAGGCTCCCTAAATACGGTTCCCCATCAGAGACAACAAGAATCACCTGACTCTGATTGAGAACCGCCTCAGGCAGCCAAGCCTATACTAGACACACCCCTAATCAACCACAATCCCAATGCCTACAAAAACCCCAAATACAACAATACAATAACCCCATGTCACATCCTGGCCTGAACAAATAATTAAAGAAAACACAAAATACTAAGACCAAGGCGTGACAAGAGTTAATTAAACTGTTCTGTGTTCTTTTTCTCCATCTCTGCCTGTCTTGTTGTTCATGAAACCTGTCACGTGAATGAATTTACAAAAAAAATAAGATGTCAGCTGCTAATTTTCAGATTTACACCACAAACACAACCATTTTCATTGGACTATCTGTTGCTACCAAGTCATGATTTCCCTGGGGGTTTAGCATTGCAATAACCAAGTTATGAGACACCTAGCCCTCTATATTTAAATGTTTCAGGTACAGTCCAATAGGTGTCTGCGTCACAAACAGTATCTTCTATTGACATTATCTTCTATTGTTTGTCCTCGTGTCTGTTTTTCAGCATAAACTACTCTGTAGCCACTTACTGTGGACACCAGGTGAGACCACATACTCACAATAACAGTCTCTCTTCTTCACTTCATCCCTCTACCCCTTCACCCTAAATCCTGTAGGTTATATCAGCTGTTTTGGTGAACTCCACCCGCATCTGAACTGGCTGACACAGAGGGTACAGCATGATCATAGGTGGTCGGCTCAACTATTATTAAAGAGATGCTTTACATTGAAATACAGACAGAGATGTAGCAGTCCCAGAGTTAATAATCCAAGGTCAGTTTTGCATTTCACCTCCTGATTTAAGATGACTAACCATGTTAGAATAAAAAAAACAAGCCTTAATCATGCTCTCTCGTCTGCAGGTATGTTTTGATGTGAGAGAGGAAGCCAGTCCCGTCATCGCCACCTCATCCACTCTTAAGATAGCCTTCGGGCCAACTGGGGGCCCAGGGCTGGTTAGGAGACACCGCAATTGTGAATATTAGGGTAGCACTGTAATTCATGAATCATATGCTGTCTGCCGCTGTTCTTACCTCTTTCCCTTTGTCTTTGACACCTCTCCCCCCACCTCGTCTTTCTTCCTCGTTTTATAATGCACACCATATGTATATTGAAGTACAGATTGAACCTGTTTTAAAATGTTATATAATGCATTTATGTATTGATAACACCTGGATAATGAACTTATTTCAATAAAGCGTTTCACATTCTCTACCGGTTATGCTATGCTACTTTAGCTGCATTGCAAGTCAAGCTTACACAATTGTACATTACATTAGCAGAAAATGCTTCAGCTGGCTAGATTCTTAACATCCACTGTTTTACAAGACGACAGCCTGGTTTTCTCAGGAGTCCCTAAAACATTAAACAACACAAATTACAAATTCATTCTCCTAACACTAGCGAGCAGGCGAACGTTTGTCTCTACATTAATAAACATATTCCCCTCAATTGTACATTTTTTGCTTGACTAGCTATAACGTTATGACAACTTACATCTGATCCACGGTAATGTTTTGTCAGCCATCTTTGTTGAAGAACGCCACAAGGCAAGGGTGGCTCGCGTCAAAATTGGTCATATAAAAACCTTGGGACCCAAATGCATAATGAGTGCTCTAACTTCCCCTTGTAGTGGTCTGGAGCAATGAAGCCTTGACGCTGGGTGCCTCTAAGTCCTGCGGTACAAACTCGCAACTTTAAAGGAGGAACCCCTGTATAGGCTGTCTCGTCGTTGTCGGTGATCAGGCCTACCACTGTTGTGTCGTCTGCAAACTTAATAATGGTGTTGGAGTCGTGCCTGGCCACGCAGTCGTGGGTGAACAGGGACTACAGGAGGGGACTGAGCATGTACCCCTGAGGGGCTCCAGTGTTGAGGATCAGTGTGGCAGATGTGTTGCTACCTACCCTCACCACCTGGGGGTGGCCCATCAGGAAGTCCAGGATCCAGTTGCAGAGGGAGGTGTTTAGTCCCAGGATCCTTAGCTTAGTGGGCGGTATGCAAATTGGAGCAGTAGCGTGAGTGCTACAGGTCTGTAGTCATTTAGGCAGGTTGCCTTAGTGTTCTTGGGCACAGGGACTATGGTGGTCTGCTTCAAACATTTCTGGTTTCTGGGATAATGGTGTTGATGTGGGCCATTACCAACCTTTCAAACCACTTCTTTGCTACGGACGTGAATGCTACAGGTCTGTTGTCACTTAGGCAGGTTGCCTTTCTGTTCTTGGGCACTGGGACTATGGTGGTCTGCATGAAACATGTTTTTGTTATAGACTCAATCATGGACATGTTGAAAATCAGTGAAGACACCTGCCAGTTGGTCATCACATGACCAAAGCACACGTCCTGGTAATCCATTTGGCCCCCGCAGCCTTGTGAATGTTGACCTGTTTAAAGGTCTTACTCGAGTCGGCTACAGAGAGTCGTCCGGAACAGCTGATGCTCTCATGCATGCCTCAGTGTTGCTTGCCTCGAAGCGAGCACAGATGTGATTCAGCTCGTCTGGTAGGCTCGTGTCACTGAGCAGCTCTATTTGCAATTGGTGGCCTATAACAATGCCCCAAAATAATAGGGTTTATATTAGGCAGGTGAACATGCAGCGACTGTACTTCAATAACTCTTAACATGAGATAATTTCTAAGCATTGATGGGATATGGCTCTAAATACACATATCACATCCTGGGAACAAACCTGCTGTATCATCAAATAAATTATAGAAATAATTCTCAGAAATGGCGAAGACAGTGCATTCGGAAAGTACTGAGAAATGCACAGCTGTGTGTCGTCCGCATAGCAGTGAAAGTTGACATTGTGTTTCTGAATGACATCACCAAGAGGTATAATATACTGTATATGCATGTTATCTGATGTTAGAAAGTTATTAATTTCATGAACCTTATTTCTAAGGCTAAATATGGGTTATTTTCAGCCCTTTGCTTGGTAGCTTCTCAGAGATAGACATAATATGGAGAATAATTAACAAAAAACATCAGTTGTCCATTAATGGCTGTTGGAAGGAGAGGACCAAGGTGCAGCGTGGTATATGTCCATATTATTTAATGAACACTGAAATCACAAAAATAACAAAGCGAACGAACAAAAAAGTTCTGTCTGGTGCAGACACAGAGACAGAAAACAACTACCCACAAATCATAGTGGAAAAAACAGGCTGCCTAAGTATGGTTCTCAATCAGAGACAAAGACATAAAAGAGGAACGAAGGTCAGGACGTGACAGTACCCCCCCAAAACTGATAGAGACATACCCCAAGCGACTTACAGCTGTAATTGCAGCAAAAGGTGGTGCTACAAAGTATTAACTTAAGGGGGCTGAATCATTTTGCACGCCCAATTTTTCAGTTTTTGATTTGTTAAAAAAGTTTGAAATATCCAATAAATGTTGTTCCACTTCATGATTGTGTCCCACTTGTTGTTGATTCTTCACAAAAAAATACAGTTTTATATCTTTATGTTTGAAGCCTGAAATGTGGCAAAAGGTTGCAAAGTTCAAGGGGGCCGAATACTTTTGCAAGGTACTGTATTAATTGAATTTCATTTGCGATTTTCATGAATAGGAAACGTTGCGTTATGGTAATGCGCTTGGGGCTATGATTACGCTCCCGGATACGGGATTGCTCGTCGCTAGAGGTTAAGAGGTGCCTTTGGAGCGGTAACCCTCGCCGCCGACCTCGGACTGGGGACCCTTGCAGCGGGCCCCAAATAGAAGGGCGACTCTGGCAGCGCCGGAGTGGAGGGCGACTCTGGCAGCTCCGGACAGGAGGGGAGACTCTGGCAGCTCCGGACAGGAGGGGAGACTCTGGCAGCCCCGGACAGGAGGGGAGACTCTGGCAGCTCCGGACAGGAGGGGAGACTCTGGCAGCGCCGGACAGGAGGGGAGACTCTGGCAGCGCCGGACAAGAGGGGAGACTCTGGCAACGCCGGACAAGAGGGGAGACTCTGGCAGCGCCGGACAGGAGGGGAGACTCTGGCAGAGCCCGGACAGGAGGAGAGACTGGCAGCGCCGGACAGGAGGGAGAACCTGGAGGGAGGAGACGGAGAGACAGCCTGATGCGTGGGGCTGCCACAGGACCCACCAGGCTGGGGAGACCTACAGGATGCCGAGTGAGTGGAGGAGGCACCTGATGGACCGAGCTGAGGAGGAGCACTGGAGCTCTGGTGCAAAGCCTTAGCACCACTCCTCCAGGCTGGATGACCACTTTAGCCCGGACCCTCCAGAGTGCAGGCACAGGTTGAAACAGGCTGTGGGTGAGCACTGGAGATCTGGTGCATACCACTCGCACCTCTCCCTTAGGCTTAATACCCACATGCGCCCGGCACGGGCGGAGCGCAGGCATAGAACGCACTGCACCCTCCCAGCCCCCCCGGAACTGGGCCGAAATGGTGTACCGGAGACCCGCCACGTTAAGCATGGGGAGTTGGCTCAGGTCCCCAGCCTGACTCTGCCACACTCCCCGTGTGTCTGCCCCCAAAGAATGTTTGGGGCTGCCTCTTGTGCCTGTTGCACTGCCTTGCCTCATACCGCCGCAACTCAGCTTTCGCTGCCTCCAGCTCTGCCTTGGGGCGGCAATATTCCCCAGCCTGTGCCCAGGGTCCCTTACCGTCCAAAATCTCCTCCCATGTCTATTCCTCCAGATAGCTCTTCTCCTCCTTCTCACCCTGCTTGGTCCTTTGGTGGTGGGTAGTTCTGTAATGGCTGTTGGAAGGAGAGGACCAAGGTGTAGCGTGGTATATGTCCATATTATTTAATGAACACTGAAATCACAAAAATAACAACGCGAACGAACGGAAACAAAACAGTTCTGTCTGGTGCAGACACAGAGACAGAAAACAACTACCCACAAATCATATTGGAAAAACAGGCTGCCCAAGTATGGTTCTCAATCAGAGACAACGATTGCCAGCTGCCTCTGATTGGGAACCATACCAGGCCAAACACATAGAAATAGAGAACCTAGAAAACACAACATAGAATGCCCACCCCAACCCACGCCCTAACCAAACTAAAACAGAGACATAAAAAAGGAACTAAGGTCAAGACGTGACATGTCCATTAATCAGTTGGTGTGTCTAAGTGTATGTGTGTGCTGCGGGGTTAGAGCTATGAACCCATAGGCTTGGCTCTCTCATCCCTTCCATGCTCTTGGGAGGGAGGGTGGACAAGGAGCCTGTTATATCAGATGTAAGCATTGTCCCCCATGCTCTGGCAGCTTTCGTGGCTGGGATAAGTTCTTTCCTCTTCTGGAGCACAGCTTCAGGATAGTCCTCGTTGAGGAAAATGTACATTACCCTCAAGTTATTGGTTCTTTCCAGAACCTCTACATTGATCTCGAACCTCACGAACTTGACAACTATCGGCCTGGGCCTGTCAGTTGAGCCGTGGTGGGTTTTCCAGCCCTGTGGCTGGAACACTTGAAGCTGGCAACTATTTTAGTTTGTTTATAAGATCCTTCACCTGTGATCAAATCAAATCAAATCCAATTTATTTATATACCCCTTCGTACATCAGCTGATATCTCAAAGTGCTGTACAGAAACCCAGCCTAAAACCCCAAACAGCAAGCAATGCAGGTGTAGAAGCACGGTGGCTAGGAAAAACTCCCAAGAAAGGCCAAAACCTAGGAAGAAACCTAGAGAGGAACCAGGCTATGTGGCGTGGCCAGTCCTCTTCTGGCTGTGCCGGGTGGAGATTATAACAGAACATGGCAAGATGTTAAAATGTTCATAAATGACCAGCATGGTCAAATAATAATAAGGCAGAATAGTTGAAACTGGAGCAGCAGCACGGCCAGGTGGACTGGGGACAGCAAGGAGTCATCATGTCAGGTAGTCCTGGGGCATGGTCCTAGGGCTCAGGTCCTCCGAGAGAGAGAAAGAAAGAGAGAAGGAGAGAATTAGAGAACACACACTTAGATTCACACAGGACACTGAATAGGACAGGAGAAGTACTCCAGATATAACAAACTGACCCTAGCCCCCCGACACATAAACTACTGCAGCATAAATACCGGAGGCTGAGACAGTACTTCCACCGGCTTTGGTCTTTGTGATGGCAGCAACAGTTACGCTGTTACTGCCCGCAATTGAAGGCAGGGTAGGTCGCAGGGAAGATGGAAACAGTACCAAACAGTAGGGATCAAGACAGCCACAAGCCCGGGACAATCAGCGGTCCCAGCCACAAGAGCGAACTGCGTCACGGGCTGCTTTCAAGCCCTCAGGGAAACCCAGCTAGCTTGATAGGCAGCTAATAATGGTAGCAGGTAAGCTGCTACGCCAAGCAGCTCATCATCAGACCCTCGGTCGACAAGATCTCTGGACAGATAGCAGCGGTCCCAGCAACTGATGCCAACCGTCCAACCGTCCAAACTTTCTAAACCATCAAACCAAGCGCTGCCTCATTATTGTCTTCTACCTGTATGAGTATCGTAAATGTGAAAGATGAACACCTTCCCACCAGCAGGCACAACATACAACCGCCAGTCCTTGAGAACACATGCAGACAACTTGATTATTAAAAACCAACTAAAACCAGCTATATTGGTCCACACCGCCATTATGGCTAGTGCTGTGCAATAGAACTCAACTCAGTATAACAGCACAACATAAAATTGTTGGTGCTTGTCTGGGAGTTCCTTCACTGTGTCCTTTTTGAATTGGGGAAACAATTCACCCCCAAAGTATGATCCTCTATCACCCTGAAGCTTTGAGCCGGGGCCAAGGGTCTGAATGGTGCTGCTGAACCCCGGCCCTCCTAGTGACCCCTATCCCCAGCCATCCTAGTAACCCCTACCCCCGGCCATCCTAGTAACCCCTACCCCCGGCCCTCCTAGTAACCCCTACCCCGGACCTCCAAGTGGCCCCTATCCCGGCCTTCTTAGTGACCCCTATCCCCGGCCCTCCCCTGGACCTCAAACCCAACATCAACTGCCCAGCATCCCAATCTTCTCAGGTGCCAGGAGAACACATACACACATACACACACACACACACACACAAACACAGACACATGCACACACGACACACACACACACACACACGCACACACACGCACACACACACACACACACACACACACACACACACACACACACACACACACACACACACACACACACACACACACACACACACACACACACACACACACACACACACACACACACTGCAGGGCAGAGCAGAGCAGAGAAGAGAAGAGCAGGGTACAGCAGCACCACTCTGGGCCTAAAGACCGACCTCCGGCCAAGACCACAACAGAGCTCCACAGTTCCCACACAAGCCCTGGAGCATGACGAGAGAAACAGAGGAAGATAGAAGGAGATGAGTGTCGAGGAGAGGGAGGGGAGGGGAGTGGAAGCGTGGGGGACAGGGATAAACACAGGGGTAGAGGAAGACAGGGCTGAGAGAGAGGGAAAGGCAAATATTAGACAGGATATAGGTGAGGTGTAGGCAAGAGAGAGGGGGAAGAGAGGGAAGGAGAGATAGAGTGAGGCGAGAGGTAGGTGAGGGATAAAAACAAAAGGATAGTCAGGCAAGCAGAGAAAGAGTGAGATGAAAGAATTGGGGGGAGAGGCAGAGGCCAGTCACGCAGACAGACAGGCCCTGCTGCAGAGACAGAAGTGACGGTGCAGCGGTGCAATGAGAGAACTTCTTTCCCTTCCTTCTTCTGCATGACTGAGTCAGATGACAGGGCACTATTCCCTGAGCGTTCCCTGATAGAATGACATCACCTTCTTCTTATTATTATTATATTCTTCTTCTTCTCCCTTTGTGATAAGTCAAGGCAACCAGAGGAGGACTACAGTCAACAGACAGACATTGGTCCAGTCTTCGTTTGTTTACCTCTGGAAATAATAACCGCCTCAGGCTGGCTTCTCATTAAAGCGACCAGATGAAACAACAACAACATGAGTAAGGTTTTTAAAAGGATCTGTAATTTGATGGAAGAAAAGATGGATGCTCAAAAGACCTCCAACTCGGGGCGAGAGGCCGTTGAGAGTCTTCCTCTAAATAGAACATGATGATTTCTCTTCTCCTTGAGTATACAGTTAACATTGCCCTGGGCACTAACCCTTGAAACTCAGGATGTAATTGACTAGAGGGTGTGTGATACAAGTGCCAGGGTCTGTCATATATAAAACACTTGCATTATTATTTCTCCCTTTACATTACAGATATTGCAAGATTTCATTCTCTGCACAAGTTGCATAAAGCAATGATGACTCATAGAAGTTCTGTTCACCTATTTCCATACATTACTGTCAGACGTATATGGGGATGATTCACTGGTGGGCTTATTGAATAGGACTGTATTCTAAAATGAATGTGTGTGAAATTGCATTGTGTCTGTGCATATGGGTTTCTTTATCTCTCTCGCTATGTCTCTGACCCGGTTTGTGTGTGTGTGTGTGTGTGTGTGTGTGTGTGTGTGTGTGTGTGTGTGTGTGTGTGTGTGTGTGTGTGTGTGTGTGTGTGTGTGTGTGTGTGTGTGTGTGTGTGTGTGTGTGTGTGTGTGTGTGTGTGTGTGTGTGTGTGGCTGGTTGGAGGGGTGTTGGCAGGGTGGTGGTACCCTGCTGAGACAAGCTCTGCCCAGGCAGCCTGGCTGAGGGGAAAAGCTGTAGCTCACACACAGCAGCTGCTCCTTCTGCAGCTGCTGCTGCCACTGCCCAGCCCAGCACTCCCTGACCCATCTATAGGAGAAAAAAGAGATAGGAGAGATGGAAGGGGGGGTGAGGGGACAGAAGAAACACAGAGATATGGGGGAAAGAACAGAACGGGGGAGAGAGTAGGGGAAATATGTACTGTACACAGAGAAGAAGAATATGAGAGGGATGAGGGAAGGGGATGGAGAGAGAAAAGGAGAAAGAGAAGAGGTGGTGTTAGGGGGTTCGTGCACAAATGAGTCATCACCACAGATGGATCCAAGCATTGCCACACAACCACCACACAAGACACAATCAGTCAGTGACACATTGACAAACGCTAAAGCCTACAAAATCGGATACAATTAAGTGGTTTAGTCACAATGAATCAGTGACACAATTAACTAACGTTGCAATCGGCATAATAACACATTTGTCTGTGGTTAACCTAAATGCAACACCACACCAGGCCTGTATTCAACAGATACGTTCTACATTTAATGGAAGAAAATATTTCTTAGACCATAAAATGGCTATTCCTTAGGCTATATCTAATCAATGAAGATAATGCTGGGAGTATGGTCAAGGACACTGAGAAAGGAATGTCTGCCATCAGGCCATTAGGCCCCAGAAAATACATATAGTGGCTGGTATGGGAGGCACAGTGAACGCCTCCAATTTGCAGAGTAATTAGTTCATTAACACGGAAGACCTTGAGGTCGTTCTCTATAGCAACACAGTAGACCTCTTCTTCTCTATAGCAGCGCAGTAGACCTATTCTTCTCTATAGCAACACAGTAAACCTCTTCTTCTCTATAGCAACACAGTAGACCTCTTCTTCTCTATAGCAGCGCAGTAGACCTATTATTCTCTATAGCAACACAGTAGACCTCTTCTTCTCTATAGCAGCGCAGTAGACCTATTATTCTCTATAGCAACACAGTAGACCTCTTCTTCTCTATAGCGGCGCAGTAGACCTATTCTTCTCTATAGCAACACAGTAAACCTCTTCTTCTCTATAGCAACACAGTAGACCTCTTCTTCTCTATAGCAGCGCAGTAGACCTATTATTCTCTATAGCGACACAGTAGACCTCTTCTTCTCTATAGCAGCGCAGTAGACCTATTATTCTCTATAGCAACACAGTAGACCTCTTCTTCTCTATAGCGGCGCAGTAGACCTATTCTTCTTTATAGCAACACAGTAGACCTCTTCTTCTCTATAGCAGCACAGTAGACCTCTTATTCTCTATAGCAGCGCAGTAGACATCTTCCCTAAAGCAGCACAGTATACCTCTTCTTCTCTATAGCAGTGCAGTAGACCTCTTCTTCTCTGTAGCAGCGCAGTAGACCTCTTCTTCTCTACAGCAGCCCTGCCTGGGAACATGATCTGTCACACTGCTCTGCTCCCCAACAATGCATCACACATACCTACGGAGAGAGAGAGAGAGAGAGAGAGAGAGAGAGAGAGAGAGAGAGAGAGAGAGAGAGAGAGACATACAAACACAGACATTCTCACACACACACACACGCAAACACACACATACTAACAAACGCACAATATACCACATTAAAAACACAAACTGTAAGCAGGGAATATGGCAGTGTGAGTTGAGTCGTATGAGCCCCCAGGCCTGGTACTGGTTTTATCCTCCGCTCAAGGCCATTACCCACTGTATATACAAAGGTATGTGGACACCCCTTCAAATTAGTGGAGTCGGCTATATCAGCCACATCCGTTGCTGACAGATGTGGAAAATCGAGCACACAGCCATGCAATCTCCATGGACAAACACTGGCAGTAGAATGGCCTTACTGAAGAGCTCAGTGACTTTCAACATGGCACCATCATGGGATGCCACCTTTTCAAAAAGTTCATTTGTCAGATTTCTGCCCTTTTAGAGGTCAACTGTAAGTGTTGTTATTGTGAAGTGGAAACGTCTAGGAACAACAACGGCTCAGCCTCAAAGTGGTAGGCCACACAAGCTCACAGCACAGGACCTTCGAGTGCTGAAGTGCGTACTGTGTAAACATCGTCTTTCCTTGGTTGGAACACTCACTACTGAGTACCAAACTGCATCAGGAAGCACATGTACTGTTTGTTGGGAGCTTCATGAAATGAGTCTCCATGGTCGAGCAGCTGCACATAAGGCTAAGATCACCATGCACAATGCCAAGCGTTGGCTGGAGTGGTGTTAAGCTTGCCAGCATTGGACTCTGGAGCAGTGAAAACACGTTCTCTGGAGTGATCTGGCAGTCCAATGGACGAATCTGGATTATGCGGATGCCAGGAGAACGCTAACTGCCAGAATACATAGTGCCAACTGTAAAGTTTGGTGGAGGAGGAATAATGGTCTGGGACTGTTTTTCATGGTTCGGGCTAGGCTCCTTAGTTACAGTTAAGGAAAATCTTAATGCTACAGCTTACAATGACATTCTAGAAAATGCTGTGCTTCCAACTTTTTGGTAACAGTTCAGGGAACGCCCTTTCCTGTTATAGCATGACAATGCCCCCATGCACAAAGGGAGGTCCATTCAGAAATGGTTTGTCAAGATCGGTGTCGAAGATCTTTACTACCCTGCACAGAGACCTGATCTCAACTCCATTGAACACCTCTGGGATGAATTGGAACGCTAACTGCTTGCCAGGCCTAATCACCCTACATCAGAGCCCGACCTCACTAATGCTCTTGTGGCTGAATGGAACCAAGTCCCAGCAGCAATGTTCCAACATCTTGTGGAAAGCTTTCCCAGAATAGTGGAGGTTGTTATAACAGCAAAGGGGGAACCAACTTCATATTAATGCCCATGATGTTCGACGTGCAGGTGTCCACATACTTTTGGTCATTTAGTGTGGATTACAGCAACACAGGGAGGCAGGGTGGGCTTACTGTACCTGGGGAAAAACCTTTTGGCATGTCTCATCCATTGCCTGAATTACGGTGGTACAGTGCCTTGCAAAAGTATTCATCCCCCTTGACATTTGTCTACATGAAACACTGATTAAAGTTGGTCAAAAGGTGACTGTATGATTTTGTGTATCGTAATTAGTCAACTGAAAAGAGTTTTAAAACAACTGTTTTTTTTGATGATCCGTTTAGAGTTTTATAATAAGAGTTGTGAAAATGTACCAGTTACAAAAAAACTGTAATTTAACAACAATAACAATATAACTATATCACCGACCAGGTGAGAAGCAGTTTACTACCTACATGTACACACAACACCAATACATTTCCGTAAACTTTAAAAGAGTAAAAGTTTGTGATTGACTTAAAAAGTGGAGATAAGAGAATGTAGACATTCTGCCATCTGCATCTCTCCATGCCTACAAGCAGTGTACTAGACAACTGTCCGGTAGAAGCAGTTGTCCAACACTCCTGTAGAGGGCAGTGTTAATACCAGAAATATGAGAGAATGAGCGAGTGAGAGTGAGAGAGCAAGAGAGAGAGAGCGAGAGACAGAAAGAGAGAGAGAGAGAGAGAGAGATGATATTTGACCTTAAAGAAAGAAATTAGTTTTTTTTTTTACATATTTTGCCATGACTTATGCTAAGTTAATGAGTGACTAACAAAATCAATGGGGGCCCTCTGGATGTCAGGGCCCCTGGGCACGTCTCCTACATGACCGGTCAGTATTCAGACATGATTACTACAAGTTTAGATAGCTGGCTAATCTAACTACCTAAAATAGCTGGCTAGTCTAACACTCTCAAAATTGTTAGCTGACATGGCTATTTCAGTGACTGGCAGTGACTGACATAAGAAGACAGAAATTGCTGATGCACCACCTAATGTTGAACTTGCACCTTGTGTATTCCACTATTCTAGGACTCAGCAGTATGTTTTGAGACCAAGACCTCCAAATAAATTATAAAACATGTTGCAGTTTTAAAGCAAGTTTTCTACGGTTCTACATATTTCGCCATGGGGCAGAGATAACATTTAGAAATTATAGAAGACATTTCATGCAGTTCAACTCATTTTGCCATGGGGCAGATAGAAGATAGAACAATTCTAACGCTCAGCAGTAAGTTGAGACCCAGACTGAGGCCCTAGGTGTCCTCATGGAGCTTTATGCATGGAGCCGGCCCTGGAAATTACAGTAGCAGAATACCTGACCACTCTGACTGACCCAAAATTAAGAAAAGCTTTGGCTATGTACAGACTCAGTGAGCATGGCCTTCAGTGAGCATGGCTATCGAGAGATGTCGCCGTAGGCAGACCTGGGGGCTCAAAAGAAGACAGGCTATGTACACACTGCCCACAAAAAGAGTTGGTAACCCAGCTGCACTTCCTAACCTCCCGCCACATGTATGACCATATTAACGACATACTGTGCCTTCAGAAAGTATTCATACCCCTTGTCTTTTTCCACATTTAGTTGTGTTACAGCGTGAATTTAACATTTATTAAATTGCTTTTTTTCTCTCACCCATCTATCTACACACAACTTACTGAAAATGAAACAAGGTCAAATACATCTCATCAATATATCTCATTTAAATAAGTATTCACACCCCTGAGTTAATACTTGTAGAAACACCTTTGACAGCGATTACAGCTGTAAGTCATTCTGGGTATGGCTCTAAGAGCTGCCACCTGACATCTAATACATGGATTGTGTAACATTTGCCCATATTATTATTTTCTAACTTAAAGCTCTGTCAAATTGGTTGTTGATCGTGGATAGACAACCATTTTCAGGTCTTGCTATAGATTTTCAAGATTTTAAGTCAAAACTGTGACTCGGAAACTCAGGAACATTCACTGTCTTCTTGGTAAGCAACTCCAGCGTAGATTTGGCCTTGTGTTATAGGTTATTGTCCTGATGAAAGATGAACTCATATCCCAGGTTCTGGTGGAAAGCAGAATGAACCAGGTTTTCCTCTAGGATTTTGCCTATGCTTAGCTCAATTCCGTTAAATGTTTATCCTGATAAACTCCCCAGTCCTTAACAATGACAAACATATGCTTAACATGATACAGACACCACTATGCTTGAAAATATGGAGAGTGGTACTCAGTAATGTGTTGTATTGGATTTGCCCCAAACATAACACTTTGTATTTAGGACAAAAAGTAAATTGCTTTGCCACATGTTTTGCAGTATTCATTTTGTGCGTTGTTGCAAACAGGATGCATGTTTTGCAGTATTCATTTTGTGCGTTGTTGCAAACAGGATGCATGTTTTGCAGTATTCATTTTGTGCGTTGTTGCAAACAGGATGCATGTTTTGCAGTATTCATTTTGTGCGTTGTTGCAAACAGGATGCATGTTTTGCAGTATTCATTTTGTGCGTTGTTGCAAACAGGATGCATGTTTTGCAGTATTCATTTTGTGCGTTGTTGCAAACAGGATGCATGTTTTGCAGTATTCATTTTGTGCGTTGTTGCAAACAGGATGCATGTTTTGCAGTATTCATTTTGTGCGTTGTTGCAAACAGGATGCATGTTTTGCAGTATTCATTTTGTGCCTTGTTGCAAACAGGATGCATGTTTTGCAGTATTCATTTTGTGCGTTGTTGCAAACAGCATGCATGTTTTGTAATATTATTTTTCTGTACAGGCTTCCTTCTTTTCACTCTGTCAATTAGGTAAATATTGTGGACCAACGACAATGTTGTTGATCCATCCTCAGTTTTCTCCTATCACAGCCATTAAACTCTGTTTTAAACTGTTTTAAAGTCACCATTGGCTTTGTAGTGAAATCTCTGAGCGGTTTCCTTCCTCTCTGGCAACTGAGTTAGGAAGGACGCCTGTATCTTTGTAGTGACTGGGTGTATTGATACACCATCCAAAGTGCAATTAATAACTTCACTATCCTCAAAGGGATATTACATGTTATTTATAATGATCCACCAGTAGGTGCCATTCTTTGCGAGGCATTGGAAAACCACCCTGAACTGTGTGGTTGAACCTGTGTTTTAAATTCCCTGCTCGACTGAAGGACCTTAAATATAATTGTATGTGCGGGGTACAGAGATGAGGTAGTCATTCAAAAATAATGTTAGACACTATTATTGTACACAGAGTCTATGCAATTTATAAAGTGACTTGTTAATCAGATTTTTACTCCTGAACTTATTTAGGCTTGCCATAAAAAAAGGGTAGATATTGAGTCAAGACACTTATAAATGAGACAAATGTAAAAAATAAAACAAATAAAAACATTGACATCATGTGGTATCGTGTGTAAGCCAGTGCCATTTTTCTCTCTCAATGTAATCCATTTTAAATTCAGGCTTTAACACAACCAAATGTGGAAAATGTCAAGGGTTGTGAATACTTTCTCAAGGCACAGAATTTCCCTCAGATTTCCCTCAGACACAGACCCACGAAGAATTAAAAAAATAAAATACAATCTTGATAAACTCCCATATCTGTTAGGTGAAATAACACAGTGCAACCAGCAGAACACAAACAACATTATAAATACAACCTATGTACAGTATATCTGTTTATTTATTGTTTATTTTGTACTTCAACTACTTGCACTTTGTTACAACATTATACATATGATATTTGAAATGTCTATATTATTTTAAAACTTGAGTGAAATGTTTACTGTTAATTTCTGATTGTCTATTTCCCTAGTTTATTTGACTTATGTTTACTGTATTTTCCACTTGCTTTGGCAATGTTAGCATACAGTATGTTTACCATGACAATAAAGCCCTTTGAATTTAATTGAAAATTGAGAGAGAGAAAGTGAGAGAGAGTAAGACAGTGTGTGAGAGAGAAGGACAGAGAGAAAGAGAGAGAGAGAGAGAGAGAGAGAGAGAGAGAGAGAGAGAGAGAGAGAGAGAGAGAGAGAGAGAGGAAAACGCAGGTGCACACAACTAGGATTTCTGTCATTCTTGGCAGCCTTTCAGAGAGGTCACTGCAGAAATATCCAGGCAGAGCAACCTTCAAACTTCAAGAGGTTCTGTTCTCCCCAATCCAAGGGGGATTTAATGAATCATTAATTTAAGTCGGCATGGGGTATAAATGACTCTTTCTGATAAAATTCCTGGGCCTGCTCTCCAAAGAATGAACCCTCCTCTGATTTACTCAAGATGTTTCAGACATTATACAACGAGCTCGTGTCATTCCATGGTAAATGGTTTGTGTGATACCATGGTAAATGGTTTGTGTGATACCATGGTAAATGGTTTGTGTGATACCATGGTAAATGGTTTGTGTGATACCATGGTAAATGGTTTGTGTGATACCATGGTAAATGGTTTGTGTGATATCATGGTAAATGGTTTGTGTGATACCATGGTAAATGGTTTGTGTGATACCATGGTAAATGGTTTGTGTGATACCATGGTAAATGGTTTGTGTGATACCATGGTAAATGGTTTGTTTGATACCATGGTAAATGGTTTGTGTGATACCATGGTAAATGGTTTGTGTGATACCCTGGTAAACAGTTTGTGTGATACCGTGATAAATGATTTGTGTGATGCCATGGTAAACAGTTTGTGTGATACCATGATAAACAGTTTGTGTGATACCATGGTAAATGATTTGTGTGATGCCATGGTAAACAGTTTGTGTGATACCATGGTAAATGATTTGTGTGATGCCATGGTAAACAGTTTGTGTGATACCATGATAAACAGTTTGTGTGATACCATGGTAAACAGTTGTGTGATACCATGATAAACAGTTTGTGTGATACCATGGTAAACAGTTGTGTGATACCATGGTAAACAGTTTGTGGGATACCATGGTAAACAGTTTGTGTGATACCATGGTAAACGGTTTGTGTGATACCATGGTAAACAGTTTGTGTGATACCATGGTAAACGGTTTGTGTGATACCATGGTAAATGGTTTGTGTGATACCATGGTAAATGGTTTGTGTGATACCATGGTAAATGGTTTGTGTGATACCATGGTAAATGGTTTGTGTGATACCATGGTAAATGGTTTGTGTGATACCATGGTAAATGGTTTGTGTGATACCATGGTAAATGGTTTGTGTGATACCATGGTAAATGGTTTGTGTGATACAGTTTTTGTGTGATACCATGGTAAATGGTTTGTGTGATACCATGGTAAATGGTTTGTGTGATACCAGGTTGGTTTGTGTGATACCATGGTAAATGGTTTGTGTGATACCATGGTAAATGGTTTGTTTGATACCATGGTAAATGGTTTGTGTGATACCATGGTAAATGGTTTGTGTGATACCATGGTAAATGGTTTGTGTGATACCATGGTAAATGGTTTGTGTGATACCATGGTAAATGGTTTGTTTGATACCATGGTAAATGGTTTGTGTGATACCATGGTAAATGGTTTGTGTGATACCATGGTAAATGGTTTGTGTGATACCATGGTAAATGATGTGTGTGATACCAGGGTAAATGATTTGTGTGATACCGTGATAAATGATTTGTGTGATACCATGGTAAACAGTTTGTGTGATACCATGATAAACAGTTTGTGCGATACCATGGTAAATGGTAAATGGTTTGGTTAATGGGTTTTTCCTTAGGCTACATTGACCCGGTTTAGTGTGAACATGTCAGACAGAGCTTGCATGTAACATGTAAGATGTGAGTCACTGATGTTCAGAACAGACAACAAAATGAAGGGTGGCGTTGTGAAACCTTCCCAGTCAGGTTCAACTCACTAAGAGGAAGATACTGTCTCTTGGGAAAAGACCATTTTGGAGAAAATGTTTGAGCTTCAATAATAAAGCAAACACATTACATTGAACATACGGCATAAGGGCTGAATTAAGCCAAAATGGAATTTGACAGAAATATCCAGAGACATTTTTCTCGCCATCAGACAGATCTTAAAGAGACACACAAAACACACACACCAGTAAGTCACCAGTATACATACACTCACTACATACAATATCACCCGACCCTTATCCTTCCATATAATCATTAGGCTACATGCATGGCTGGAGCACCACACAGCTCCCTTGTTCAAATAGTGTGTATCAACGTAATCTCAACGTTATTTCAATCCACAACAACATTTCTCAAAGCATAATGCAATGAGTGATAGGATCGGGCCCCAAATGCCTACTGAACACGAGGGCTATAAATACAGTGAAATACACCGCATTCTTGTCATTCTTGACGCTTTTTATGCCCGTGCTAGCTGGTGTCTCCTGCCCCATAATGCCCCCCTTCAGTCTGTGCTGTATAGAGGTTTGGAGGTTCCAGAGGCGTGGGCAACCAGCTGCACAGCTTGTTCTGGATGCTGATTGGATGTGAGTGTTGAGCGCACAGGACAATTGTGGAATAATTACCGCCGCCAAGCCAGAGGCAAAATATGAACGCTGTGAAACTTGTCAACCACACAGAGGCTTTCTAATCAAGCCTTCTGTGTTTGTATGGGTGTGGGGTATATGTTTGTGTGTGTGTCTGTAATGCCTGAGAGCCTTGGCATGTTGGCAGAGAGGGCGGAATGTCACCCCCACACCCTGCCAGAGATGATCTGTGAGTGTGTGTGTGTGTGTGTGTGTGTGTGTGTGTGTGTGTGTGTGTGTGTGTGTGTGTGTGTGTGTGTGTGTGTGTGTGTGTGTGTGTGTGTGTGTGTGTGTGTGTGTGTGTGTGTGTCATGAGGAGGTGGAATGCCCTGCACAGGCGAGATTGTTTGGACACGTCCCCGTCAGCTGTCTCTCCACTATTGAGAAATAACTTTGTGTGAGCTATTTGTTTTTTCATGGGGCTCACACCGATCTCTCACACCAGCTGCGTACTACATAACATGGGAATGCCCCAGTGTGGCTTCTTTTAGTCCGTGATCATCGAAGGGTTGGGGAGGGAAGTATCATCCAGAAGCAGTGAAAAAAGAAGGGATGCAGGGCGGAGGAGAGGAAGAGAGGAACCTATTAATATCCTCTTTTAAACAGTATTTTTTTCCATCTACAGGAAGCACCTGCAGTCCATCTCTCCGCGCTGGGATCAGCGGGGTAACCAGTGGCGTAAATGTTTTAAGGAAGACTTAATTAATTGATTCATTGAGTGGTAATAGCAGGCGGTATATATCACAGGTGCATTCGCTTTCATGCCTGTGGATCGCCAGTGGCAAAGTCAAACCTACAGAGGAAGTCTGTGCCAAAAGTAGTGCACCAATCACAACAGCTGTAGCAGGCATGTAGTGAAAGGCAAATGAAAGCAAACAGAGGGGCCTTTTTGGAAAACAGGGATCTGTTCAGCAGGGTGCAACGCCACAAAATGTTAAGATCGAAAGGTAATGTGTAGCATATACACTGTATATACAAAAGTTTATGGACACCCCTTCAAATGAGTGGATTCATCTATTTCAGCCACACCCGTTGATGACAGATGTATACAACCGAGCACACAGCCATGCAATCTCCATGGACAAACATTGGCAGTAGAATGGCCTTACTGAGGAGCTCAGTGACTTTCAACGTGGCACCGTCATAGGATGGCACCTTTCCAACAAATCAGTTTGTCAAATTTCTGCTGCACTTGAGCTGTCCCGGTCAACTGTAAGTGCTTTTATTGTGAAGTGGAAACGTCTAGGAGTAGAACGGCTCAGGCGTGAAGTGGTAGGCCACAAAAAACTCTCAGAAGGGGACTGCCGTGTGCAGAATTTTTGTATATATAAAAACTTTTTTTTAACTAGGCAAGTCAGTTAAGAACAAATTCTTATTTACAATGACAGCCTACTCCAGCCAAATCCAGACAACAGTGGGCCAATTGTGCACCACCCTATGGGACTCCCAGTCACAGCCAGATGTGATACAGTCTGGATTTGAACCAGGTACTACAGTTACACATCTTGTACTGAGATGCAGTGCCTTAGATCGCTGCGCCACTCGGGAGACTGAATGAAGCACGGAACATGTAAAAAAAAAAAAAATCACTCACTACGGAATGAATTCCAAACTGCCTCGGGTAGCAATGTCAGCACAAGAACATTTCGGCAAGAGCTTTATAAAATGGGTTTCCATGGCTGAGCAGCCGTACACAATCCGAAGATCCCCATGTGCAATGCCAAGCGTCGGCTGGAGTGGTGTAAAGCTTGCCGACATTAGACTCTGGAGCAGTGGAATCACATTCTCTGGTGTGATGAATCACACTTCACAAATCTGGGTTTGGTGGATGCCAGGAGAATGCTGCCTGCCCGAATGCATAGCGCTAACTGCAAAGTTTGGTGGAGGAGGAAAAATGGTATGGGGCTGTTTTTCATGGTTCGGGCTAGGTCCCTTAGTTCCAGTGAAGAGAAACCTTAAAGATACAGCATACAATGACATTCTAATCAATCAATCTAGACCTAATCATCCAACATCAGTGCCCGACCTCGCTAATGCTCTTGTGGCTGAATGGAAGCAAGTCCACACAGCAATGTTCCAACATCTCATAGAAATCTTTCACAGAAGAGTGGCGGCTGTTATAGCAGCAAAGGGGCAACTAACTCCCATATTAATGCACATCATTTTGGAGTCAGATGTTTTGAGGAGCAGATGTCCACATGTAGTGTATGATTTTCTGTCAGCTCTATTCATTTCCACCTGCAACATTCTGAACATTTCGTTTTTAGTATTTATCAGGATCCCCATTAGCTGTTGTCAAGGCACTAGCTACTCTCACAGATCACACCCCTGACTTACTGGGGTATAGTTGGCTGACCTAAATTCAATATGATGTTTTTAGGGTTAAAAAGCATGCCCCATAACACGGTTAAAATCAAAAATCTATTCAAATTGTATTTTGTCACATGCGCCGAATACAACAGGTGTAGACCTCACCGTGAAATGCTTACAAGTCCTTAACTAACAATGCAGCTCAAGAAATAGAGTTAAGAAAATATTTACTAAATAAACTAAAGCAAAAAATCGAATAAAATCAAAAAGTCATAACAATAAAATTACATAACAATAAAGAGGCTATATACAGGGGGTACCAATGTGCGGTGGTACAGTCAATGTGCGGTGGTACAGGTTAGCCAAGGTAATTTGAAAATTGACTATGCATTGATAATAAACAGCGAGTAGCAGCAGTGTAAAAACAAAAACAAATATGTAAATTGTCCAGGTGGCCATTTGATTAATTGCTCAGCAGTCTTATGGCTTGGGGGTAGAAGCTGTTAAGGAGCCTTTTGGTCCTAGACTTGGTGCTCCGGTACTGCTTGGCATGCAGTAGCAGAGAGAACAGTCTATGATTTGGGTGACTGGAGTCTTTGACAATGTTTTGGGCCTTCCTCTGCCACCGCTAGTATATAGGTTCTGGATGTCAGGAAGTTTGGCCACAGTGATGTACTGGGCCGTACGCACTACCCTCTGTAGCGCCTTACGGTCAGATACCGAGCAGTTGCCATAGCAGGTGGTAATGCAATCGGTCAGGATGCTCTCGATGGTGCAGCTGTATAACAGTTTGAGGATCTGGGGACCCATGACAAAGTCTCCTGAGGGGGAAAAGGTGTTATAGTGCCCTCTTCACAACTGTCTTGGTGTGTTTGGACCATGGTAGTTTGTTGGTGATGCGGACACCAAGGAACTTGAAACTCTCCTTCAGCCCCGTCGATGTCAATGTGGGCCTGTTCGGCCCTCCTTTCCCTATAGTCCACGATCAGCCCCTTTGTCTTGCTCACATTGAGGTTAGAGTATGTTGTCATGGCACCAGACTGCCATGTCTCTGACCTCCTCCCTATAGGCTGTCTCACTGTTGTCGGTAATCAGGATAACCACTGTTGTGTCTTCAGCTAAGTTAATGATGGTGTTGGAGTCGTGCTTGTCCACACAGTCGTGGGTGAACAGGGAGTACAGGAGGGGACTAAGCACACACCCATGAGGGGCCCCAGTGTTGACGATCAGCATGGCAGATATGTTGTTGACTATCCTTACCACCTGTGGGCGGCCCGTCAGGAAGTCCAGGATCCAGTCGCAGAGGGAGGAGTTTAGTCCCATGGTCCTTAACTTAGTGATGAGCTTTGTGGGCACTATAGTGTTGAACGTTGAGCTGTAGTCAATGAACAGCATTCTCACATAATTGTTCCTTTTGTCCAAGTGGGAAAGGGCAGTGTGGAGTACGATTGAGATTGAGTCATCCGTGGATCTGTTGGGGCAGTATGCGAATTGGAGTGGGTCTAGGGTTTCCGGCACGATGATGTTGATGTGAGCCAGGACCAGCCTTTCAATGCACTTCATGGCTACCAACGTGCTACGGAGTGCTACGGGGTGGTAGTCTTTAGGCACGGATCCCTTTGCTTTGTTGGGCACAGGGACTATGGCAGTCTGTTTGAAACATGTAGGTATTACAGACTCGGTCGGGGAGAGGTTGAACATGTAGGTATTACAGACTCGGTCAGGGAGAGGTTGAACATGTAGGTATTACAGACTCGGTCAGGGAGAGGTTGAACATGTAGGTATTACAGACCCGGTCAGGGAGAGGTTGAACATGCAGGTATTACAGACTCGGTCGGGGAGAGGTTGAACATGTAGGTATTACAGACTCGGTCAGGGAGAGGTTGAACATGTAGGTATTACAGACTCGGTCAGGGAGAGGTTGTCCGGTACAGCTGGTGCTCTCATGCATGCTTCAGTGATGCTTGCCTCAGAGCTGGTGTAGTAGTATTACAGCTTTTTCCTGCATTGACGCTTTGTCTATTTGATGGTTCGTCTGAGGGCATAGCGAGATTTCTTATAAGCGCCTGGATTAGTGTCACGCTCCTTGAATGCGGCAGCTCTACCCTTTAGTTTGGTGTGGATGTTGCCTGTATTCCATGGCTTCAGGTTGGGATATGTATGTGTACTGTGGGGATGACGGTCACTGTGGGGATGATGTTGCCGATGCACTTACTGATGAAGCCGGTGACTGAGGTGGTATACTCCTCAATGCCATTGGAGGAATCCAGTCTGTGGTGGCATCCAGTCTGTGAATTCCAGTCTGTGCTAGCAAAACAGTCCTGTAGCGTATAGCATCCACGTCATCTGACCACTTGCGTATTTAGCAAGCCACTGGTACTTCCTGCTTTAATTTTTGCTTGTAAGCAGGAATCAGAAGGATAGAATTATGGTCAGATTTGCAAAATGGAGATCGAGGGAGAGCTTTGTATGCGTCTCTGTATATGGAGTAAAGGTGGTCTAGAGTATTTTCTTCCTCTGGTTGCACATGGGACATGCTGGTAGAAATGAAAGTCCCCAACCACTAGGAGCGTCGCTGCTGGATGAGCATATTCTTGTTTGCTTATGGCCTTATACAGCTCGTTGAATGAGGTCTTAGTGCCAGCACCGGCTTGTGGTGGTAAATAGAATAATATAGATGATAACTTTCTTGGTAGATAGTGTGGTCTAAAGCTTATAATGAGGTATTCAACCTCAGGCTAGCAATACTTCGAGACTTCTTTAATATTAGATGTTGCGCCCCAGCAGTTATCGACTAATGGACACACACCCCCACCCCTCGTCTTACCAGACGTACAGTGCCTTGCGAAAGTATTCGGCCCCCTTGAACTTTGCGACCTTTTGCCACATTTCAGGCTTCAAACATAAAGATATAAAACTGTATTTTTTTGTGAAGAATCAACAACAAGTGGGACACAATCATGAAGTGGAATGACATTTATTGGATATTTCAAACTTTTTTAACAAATCAAAAACTGAAAAATTGGGCGTGGAAAATTATTCAGCCACTTTACTTTCAGTGCAGCAAACTCTCTCTAGAAGTTCAGTGAGGATCTCTGAATGATCCAATATTGACCTAAATGACTAATGATGATAAATACAATCCACCTGTGTGTAATCAAGTCTCCGTATAAATGCACCTGCACTGTGATAGTCTCAGAGGTCCGTTAAAAGCGCAGAGAGCATCATGAAGAACAAGGAACACACCAGGCAGGTCCGAGATACTGTTGTGAAGAAGTTTAAAGCCGGATTTGGATACAAAAAGATTTCCCAAGCTTTAAACATCCCAAGGAGCACTGTGCAAGCGATAATATTGAAATGGAAGGAGTATCAGACCACTGCAAATCTACCAAGACCAGGCCGTCCCTCTAAACTTTCAGCTCATACAAGGAGAAGACTGATCAGAGATGCAGCCAAGAGGCCCATGATCACTCTGGATGAACTGCAGAGATCTACAGCTGAGGTGGGAGACTCTGTCCATAGGACAACAATCAGTCGTATATTGCACAAATCTGGCCTTTATGGAAGAGTGGCAAGAAGAAAGCCATTTCTTAAAGATATCCATAAAAAGTGTTGTTTAAAGTTTGCCACAAGCCACCTGGGAGACACACCAAACATGTGGAAGAAGGTGCTCTGGTCAGATGAAACCAAAATTGAACTTTTTGGCAACAATGCAAAACGTTATGTTTGGCGTAAAAGCAACACAGCTCATCACCCTGAACACACCATCCCCACTGTCAAACATGGTGGTGGCAGCATCATGGTTTGGGCCTGCTTTTCTTCAGCAGGGACAGGGAAGATGGTTAAAATTGATGGGAAGATGGATGGGGCCAAATACAGGACCGTTCTGAAAGAAAACCTGATGGAGTCTGCAAAAGACCTGAGACTGGGACGGAGATTTGCCTTCCAACAAGACAATGATCCAAAACATAAAGTAAAATCTACAATGGAATGGTTCAAAAATAAACATATCCAGGTGTTAGAATGGCCAAGTCAAAGTCCAGACCTGAATCCAATCGAGAATCTGTGGAAAGAACTGAAAACTGCTGTTCACAAATGCTCTCCATCCAACCTCACTGAGCTCGAGCTGTTTTGCAAGGAGGAATGGGGAAAAAAATTCAGTCTCTCAATGTGCAAAACTGATAGAGACATACCCCAAGCGACTTACAGCTGTAATCGCAGCAAAAGGTGTCGCTACAAAGTAATAACTTAAGGGGGCTGAATAATTTTGCACGCCCAATTTTTCAGTTTTTGATTTGTTAAAAAAGTTTGAAATATCCAATAAATGTCGTTCCACTTCATGATTGTGTCCCACTTGTTGTTGATTCTTCACAAAAAAATACAGTTTTATATCTTTATGTTTGAAGCCTGAAATGTGGCAAAAGGTTGTCGTGGGTGTGGAGTCAAATGCAGGAGACAGAGTTCAATGCTGTGCGTCTTTTAATAGCACCAACGCACCACAGGGTGCTCACAAAAGTTACGTTCCCAACCACAGGGAATCAAAAAGTACAATGGAAAAAATCACGACCAGGCACAAACACGTACCTCAACAACAGAGCCGAAGGTTACATTGAAATAATCCCGCACAACAACCAGGCGGGCCGGCTGTCTAATAAAGACAAACTAATTAAGCATGAACAGGTGCTACCACTAAACATACAAGGAGGGGGAGGAAAAACAATCAGTGGCAGCTAATAGGCCGGTGACGACGACCGCCGAGCGCCACCCGCCCGGGAAGGAGAAACACCCTCGGTCGGACTCGTGACAGGGCCGAATACTTTCGCAAGGCACTGTAGTTGCTCTGTCCTGCCGATGCACTGACAAGCCACCCTGCTCTATATTATGTGTGTCGTCGTTTAGCTTCGTCTCGGTGAAACATAAGATATTACAATGTTTAATGTCCCATTGGTAGGATAGTCTTAATCACAGATCATCCAGTTACTTTTCCAATGATTGCACATTGGCCAATAACACGGAGGGTAGTGGTGGTTTACCTACTCGTCGGCGAATTCTTACAAGGTACCCTGCCCTCCTCACCCTTTTTCTCCATATTTTCTTCACGTGGATGACAGGGTTTTGGGGCTTGTCTCGACAAAGCAGTATATACTTCACATCGGGCTCATTAAAGAATGAAAGAATTAAAGAATGTCCAGTTCGAGGTGAGTAATCTCTGTTCTGATGTCCAGAAGCTATTTTCGGTCATAAGAGAAGGTAGCAGCAACATGATGTACAAAATTAGTTACAAACAATGTGAAAAAACAAAAAACAAAATAGCACAGTTGGTTTGGAGTCGGTAAAACGGCAGCCAATGGTGCCATTATCTGTTTTTAAGTGCCGCAAGGACTTTCTCTCTCTCTTTTTCTCTCGCTTTCTCTTTCTCTCTCGCTCTCTCTCTCTTTTTTTCCATGAAACAGTTGACTGAATTGGTAGTGGTGCTGTTCTCTTGCCTGTTACTGTGTGTGTACATTAAGTCCTGCACTGAGCTATTTGCTTTGTAAGTGCACGAGGGATTAGAAACTCCAACATCGATCACAGATAAGCTGCCAAAGTGGCCATGCGTCTTGCCACTAACACAACAACCCTCTGCTGCTTGCACACTCATTTGCAACCTGTACAGCCTAAGTGTTCGAAGATAGCAAAAACGTGCCCTTCCTCCAGAAAAATCCTGTTTGACATGGCTATCTAGAATCCACCCAGACAAAAACAATGTTAACCATTCCCATTAGTTAGAAGATCAAAGGCATACTGGGCCCCAACGTCATCTCTCGCCATTCCCTGAGAGCAACCTCTGACAGCCATCCTGCATTAGCAGACAGAAACAAACTGTGGACATTGATCAAGTCTGAGTTCTCATTTGTTCCGAGTCAGGCCTGTTGGCTGGCGCTTTCTCCCTAAGAGTGAGCAAGTCTTGTCTTGGAAGGTAGAGGGTAGAGCAGTGTTTCCCAAACTTGGGGTCGTGACTCCATGTGGGGCCACATAGTTTGAAAATAGGTTTGCGATAGAAAATCGTAAATACAATTTTAAAATATTTGCTTGGTTCATTGAACAGGGGTTACGTCAGTAACCTCCGGTAGCCGCTAGATGTGGTTGTAATAAACAGACCGGTTTATGTTTTCTTCCAACAAATGTGGCTCTATCTTTTGAACGGTTTAAGCTACAAAATACTAAAAAGATAAGACTCTCAGGAACACGTCTGTTTCCCTCTACAAGCCTCATTAGAAAAGAGTGGACAAGACAAGGCAATGAATCAGACTCGGGGGAAAAGAGCATCATCAATGATGATGTTATTTTCTATACAGAATATCATACAAAATTATTGTCTGAACTTCCTAATACCTTTCTGATTAATTAACTTCAAACCATACCTCCTTCAGATTGAAATACTGTCCAAAGTTATGTCCGACTGATTTGTAATAGACTGTCATAGCACCAATTAAAAAAGTAAACATTGATTACATTTTTTTTTTTTACATGGTGAGGTCACCAATTTTTTATTGTTGGAAACCCCTGTGGTAGAGAGATAGAAAAAAAGAGTGGGAGGGTGGAGGGGGAGGGGGGTTAGGACTGCCTTCCCTTGAGGGGGAATCGGTGAGAGACAAACTGGCAGGAAGTTCAGAGTGAGCAACTCTGCAACTTCTTCATCTTTGAGTCTTGTGGAGCTGAGGATGCCCAGGACACATCAGAGACTTTTAAAATCCTGCTCTCCCGGGCCGCAAACACACACACACACACACACACACACACACACACACACACACACACACACACACACACACACACACACACACACATGAACAGACACATAGGCATGCACACACACACACACACACACACACACACACACACACACACACACACACACACACACACACACACACACACACACACACACACACACACACACACACATGAACAGACACATAGGCATGCACAGACACACACACACACACACACACACACACACACACACACACACACACACACGCACACACACACACGCACTCATTTTATGTATTTATTTAACCTTTATTTAACTAGGCAAGGCAGTTTAGAACAAATTCTTATTTACAATGACGGCCTGCCAAAAGACAAAAGGCCTCCTGTGGTGACGGGAGCTGGAATAAAAAAATATATATAGGACAAAAAACACATCACAACAAGAGAGACACCACAATACTACATAAAGAGAAACCTAAGGAAACAACATAGCACAGCAGCCACACATGACAACACAGCATGGTAGCAACACAACATGGTCTTGCGACAGGTATACAGAGATGACCAGTTTACAGAGGAGTGTAGAGTGCAGTGATGTGTCCAATAAGGAACATTGGTGGCAAATCTAATGGCCGAATGGTAAAGAACATCTAACCGCTCGAGAGCAACCTTACCTGCCGATCTATAAATGATGTCTCCGCAATCTAGCATGGGTAGGATGGTCATCTGAATCAGGGTTAGTTTGGCAGCTGGGGTGAAAGCAGAGCAATTACGATAGAGGAAACCAAGTAGAGATTTAACTTAAGCCTGCATGTCACGCCCTGGTCGAAGTATGTATGTATATATGTTTGTCTTCATTTATTTGGTCAGGCCAGGGTGTGACATGGGTTTATTTTGTGGTGTGTTTTTGTATTGGGGTTTTAGTAGCTATCGGGATTGTGGCTGAGTAGGGTTGTCTAGGAAAGTCTATGGTTGCCTTGAGGCGGTTCTTAATCAGGTGATTTTCGTTGTCTCTGATTGGGAACCATATTTAGGCAGCCATATTCTTTGAGTGTTTCGTGGGTGATTGTTCCTGTCTTTGTGTTTGCACCAGATAGGGCTGTTTTGGTTTTCACATTTCATTATTTTGTAGTTTCTGCATGTATAGTTTTTTCCTTCATTAAAATATCAGGAATCATCATCTTGCTGCATTTTGGTCCAATCCTTGTTCCACCTCTTCGTCAGAGGAGGAGATAGAAGAGAACCGTTACACTGCAGCTTTGATATGTGCTGAGAGAAGGACAGTGTACCATCTAGTCATACTCCCAAGTACGTGTCTTAGGTGACTACCTCAAGCTAAAAACTCTTAGAGGTAGTAATCACACCTGTGGGGAGAGGGGCATTCTGTGCCTGTGTGTCATGCATGGACACACAGGCACACACAGACACTTACACAGACACGGCAGCACAACTGCATCTGCAGAAGAACAGACACTAGGCTAAGCTAGCCGAGCCGAAAACTGTGCTGCACGGAAAATGAGCTGTAGGACACATGGGAGAGAGAAGTACCATGTGTGCCGTGGTCACACTGACCAAGCCTGAACCAGCCTGAACAGACGCTTTGTTCTAACATGTGTTTTAGCCATCAAAGCCATTAGAAACCCACTACATTCGGCAACAACACAGATCATAAGTCTTTTTTTCCTGACTCGAGGAACCATCACTCTTGTAAATTTACCATGAAGACGCACTTTTAGTGACTTTTAAGAGCTTTGTCACCATTTATCTCCTTGACTTTTTGAGATATGACCGCATGTCTCCTCTGAAATCGAAAGACAAGTGTAGTAGTTAACCAAAAAAAATAGTGATAACTTGTTTCTCATGTAGATTTGTCAGTTGGCCAGTCTATACAAATGATGTTAAAACCTCTTACAGCTACCCCCCTACTTTTTTCAAATTCCGCCTGAAGACATACCCAAATCTAGCTGCCTGTAGCTAAGGCCCAGGACCAAGGATATGCATATTCTTGGTTTCATTTGAAAGAAAACACTCTGACGTTTGTGTAAATGTGAATTGAATGTAGGAGAATATAACACAATAGATATGGTTTAGATAATATAATGAAAAAAACATATGTTTTTTAATTTTTGTTGTTGTATCATCATCTTTAAAATGAACAAGACAAAACAAACATTCAGATAGGATGATGGGGACAATTTCAGGGAAAGACATAAGAGGGCAACAGTACTTGTGCAAAGTTTCAGAATGATAACTTCCAAAATGAGTGTGCTACATGACATTTATCATGAAGTCACCCAGGTGTCCCACACAAGTAGCCCAATGTGCCAAATTGGTGAAGTTATACATTTTGAATGGAATAACTATATACAAAATACCAAAATGGTATTCTAACACACCCCCCAAAAAAAAAAAACAAATGAGAAAAAACATGAAAAAATATATATACATTTACAAAATAACACTTTCAATATTTGGAAGACCCTCAGTCCTCTACACAATATTGTGCTGCTGATGCCAGGTGCCATAGCAATCTCTTTCTGCTGTAAAGCAGAGGGTCACCAAGCATGTGGTACAGGTGATGGGGTACTTCATTTTGCAAAGAACACAGCGATGCCTCCATGCTGTGCCCTTTTGGCCCTGAAGCACATCCATGCCTGCAGAAATAAATTTGGGCAGATGAACACCACTTGTGGCAGGAGCTGGATGAACCAGCTTCAGTGGGGGATGGACACCTTGGCACTGGGGGCTCCCATTCGGAGTCAGTGTCACTGTGAAAGAAAATGTTCCGTTAGAATAGTTTCACATATGAACCCTGTATCAACATGTATAATAAACAGATATATATAGAGTGCAGGGAACATAAGGTTGAATATATTAGTATAGACCTGCTAGATCTACTGTCTCATTTATAGTATGACATTTCAGCTAGATCTACTGTCTCTATTATATTATGACAGACCAGCTAGATCTACAGTCTTTATTATAATACAACAGACCAGCTGTATCTACTGTCTCCATTTCACTTTGGACATTGTTGTGGGCCTGCCCTGCCCTCAACAGCCTCAAATAGGATATTTCATTTCACAAATAATATTTTATATTATTAATTTCAAACAACGGCATTGGCATGAGAAAAACTTACCAGTCCAAAACGATGTCCTCTCCGTTCAAAAAATATTCCTAATATTTGGGAATCGCTAAATTAATCGTCCTCCAACAATCTCTGTCTCACTTTCCCGATCAATTTCTTCTAAAATTGTGTGTACATCTGTATATCTAGACTTAGATTTAGCTTTCCCTGACTTAGTCGCCATACTGATTGATATATAAACAGCTGAAGATGCGCTTTACCAAAATAACGCTGTGCGTAACATGCATGGCTCCTTCCGGTATGAATCTTCAATGGCGAATTAACCTCTTTACCCCGGAGTTTACTACATGGGTTGGTCTTCCAACACATAAACATTACATATTGCCATTTACCTCAGCTCATTGGCTATCTACCCAGCTAGATTTCAAGACGATCAGTGGTTATTGGGTTAAAATACAGTCAATCAACGAAACAGCGGTCATATCATTGGTGCACAATGATGTCATTACTTGTTTTCTTCAAATTGGTTTCTTTCAGTCAATACAATACACGTGAAATAACCCACCAGGTTTGGTTGTGTTATAAACAAACCAGTTGATTGAAATGAAACCAAACATGACTGGAAAAGTCACATTTAGTCTGTGTATTTACATCGAATGTGTAGTCGAAAATGGAATGAGACGGAATTCACGACACAAGTGGTTCACAAAATGTTTCGTGTTAGGCTATAAAAATAGATTTTATTAAACAAAAGAGCATTCATTGTGTAACAATGAGCATTGGGATTGCAAACAGAGGAAGATCGTCAAAGATAAACAATTTATTTTATTGCAGTTTGTGATTTTGTTATGCTTGTGCTGGTTGAAATAGTTGTTTTTTATGGGGCTCTATCCTCAGATAATCGCATCATATTCTTTCGCAGTAAATCCGTTTTTAAATCTGACAACGCGGTTGGATTAGCAAGATTCTAGGCTTTCGAAACATGTGAGACACTTGTATTTTCATTCATGTTTAATATGACTATTTATGTAGCGATCATCGAATGTTGTCGAATTTCATTCCGCTAACGGGTTCGGTGCGCAGAGGTTAAATTATTTACAGTGAGGGCTAAAAGTTACACTGACCTGTAAGGGATGCCAGCTCTGGATTGCAGACTGGCCATAGCCAGAATGGACCTGGAGGGTCAAAGGGCACCAGTGACTTGAGCCTAGACAATCTTCACAATCAATGGATCAAAGGTCCTGCCCTCTAGCCACATCGCTCTTAATGCCTGAACACAACTGGACAAATCGTTACCAAGGAGGGTCAATAGAAAACCTGGCATCAGGCATGAGGTCTCCAACTAAGCACGTGCTCTTAATGCTTCTGTAGCCTGCTTAGGCTATAGAGGAAACTGCAGAGGAAAATGCAGAAAAGACTGATCCAACAGTTAAATACTTTGAGGAAGGATGCTGTTTTTCAGTCACTTTTTTCAGTCACTGAGAAACACAAAGCAGCCAGAATGATCTACATCCGAGTCACTAGTTGTGTGTGACGATGTCAATTTAGCTGTAAAGATTCACCAACTTACTCCTACAGTACCTGAACACGGCTAGAGGGATCTCATCAGGATATGGAGCTCTTGCACCCTAAGCTTTGCTCTACCATTAGGTGTACATGTAAATCAAATATGTGAATGCATGAACAGCTAAAGTTAGACCACAATAACAATTAAGGATTGTAGTAGATAAAAGTATATGGACACCCCTTCAAATTAGTGGAGTCGGCAATTTCAGCTACACACATTGCTGACAGGTGTATAAAACCGAGCACACAGCCATGCAATCTCCATGGACAAACATTGGCAGTAGAATGGCCTTACTGAAGAACTCACTGACTTTCCACATGGCACCATCATAGGAATGCACCTTTCCAACAAGTCAGTTTGACAAATGTCTGCCCTGCTAGAGTTGTCCCGGTCAAATATAAGTGCTGTAATTGTGCAATGGAAACATCTAGGAGCAACAACGGCTCAGCCACGAAGTGGTAGGCCACACAAGCTCACAGAACCGGACTTTCCACATAGTGCGGAAATATTGTCAGTCCTTGGTTGCAAACACTCACTACCGAGTTCCAAACTGCCTCTGGTAGCAGAAGAACTGTTTGTCGGGAGCTTCATGTTAGTAACAAAAAAATGATGTTTCCATGACCAAGTGTCGGCTGGAGGGGTGTAAATGTTGACGCCATTGGACTCTGGCGCAGTGAAAAAGCATTCTCTGGAGTGATGAATCACACTTCACCATCTGGCTGTCCGACAGACGAATCTTGGTTTGCCGGATTCCAGGTGAACACTACCTGCCCTAATGCAGAATGCCAACTGTAAAGTTTGGTGGAGGAGGAATAATGGTCTGGGGCTGTTTTTCATGGTTCGGACTAGGCCCCTTAGTTCCAGTGAAGGGAAATCTTAAAGCTACAGCATACAATGGTATTCTAGACAATTCTGTGATTCCAACTTTGTTTGGGGAAGGCCCTTTCCTGTTTTAGCATAACAATGCCCCCGAGCACAAAGCGAGGGCCATACAGAAATGGTTTGTCGAGATATGTGTGGAAGATCTTGACCTTAACCCCACCTAGGACGTTTGGGATGAATTGGAACGCAGAATGCGAGCCAGGCCTAATTGCCCAACATCAGTGCCCGACCTCCAGTGGTGGAAAAAGTACTCAATTGTCATACTTGAGTAAAAGTATAGATAAATTAATAGAAAGAAACTCAAGTAAAAGTAAAAGTCACCCAGTAAAATACTACTTGAGGAAAAGTACTTGATTCTAAATATACTTAAGTATCAAAAGTAAATTGAATTGCTAAAATATACTTAAGTATCAAAAGTAAAAGTATAAATCATTTTAAATTCCTTCTATTAAGCAAAGCTTGCGGCACCATTTTCTTGTTTTTCAAATGTATGGATTGCCCTGGGCACACTCCAACACTCAGACATCATTTACAAAAGATGCATTTGTGTTTAGTGAGTCCGCCAGATCAGAGGCAGAAGGGATGACCATGTGTTGTCTTGATGTTCCTGTCCTGCTAAGCATTCAACATGTAACAAGTACTTTTGGATGTCAGGTAAAATGTATGGAGTAAAAAGTAAATTATTGTCTTTAGGAATGTAGTGAAGTAAAAGTAGTCAAACATATAAATAGTTAAGTAAAGTGTAGGTACCCCAAAAAACGACTTAATTTGTATTTTAAAGTATTTTTTACTTAAGTACTTTACACCACTGGTGACCTCACTAACGCTCTTGTTGTTGAATGGAAACAAGTCCCCACAGCAATGTTCCAACATCTAGTGGAAAGCCTTCCCAGAAGAGTGGAGGCTGTTATCGAAGCAAAGGAGGGGACCAACTCCATATTAATGCCCATGGTTTTGGAATGAGATGTTCGACGAGCAGGTTGCCACATACTTTTGATCGTGTGCTATACATACCGTAGACCTATAAACCACTGACTGCTTGCCTTTACTGTACCACTAACGTACTCTCGTTAACTCTTCAAGTGATGTTTCACTGTCTGATCATAGAATAAAAAACATGAGCTGGCGTACACTCCATGTATAAAATCCCAGTAATTTATTGAGTAAATCGCCAACGTTTCGGCATCACTGTACCTTCCTAGTCATTTTCCCCACTTAAACCTGCTGTCTGGAGCAGCTTTAGCGCTAGGTGAATGCTACATTGTGGGGCCAGTCTGATTGTAACAACACAGAATCCCAGTGGTGACAAAGACTGTAGGAAGCCAGTCTACAAACCAAATAATGAGGCACGGTTAAGTTTCATTGCAGTTCCTGGTATACTTTGTGACTGTCTGGGATTGCTTGGTCATTAGTGTCCTTGCAGGTTATGAGTGTATGCTTTAATTGCCTCATTTGGACGCTAGCAGAAACATTTAGCAGATATCTTCTATATCCAAGGCAGACTGTTTTCTGTCTGACAAACTGTGTTCGGCATGAGTCTACTTTAACCTCATCAAGCTCTCTATCTGGGCTAAACAGAGGTATATCAGGATTACCTAATGACTGGAGTATTTTTATTGGTGAAAACTAGAAGTTTCAGAGGGCCAATAAATTGGACTTGCATAATGCCGGGATGCCTGGAGTGTGAATGGCCATTAAAGTGGAGTCACCTAATTTGAGCAATAGCAACAACAACAGAGCATCTGCATTGGTCCATTTCTCACTTCATAAACCGAAGACATATTTATTCCATGCATTCATACTCTACACACTATAGCCAGGTAATGTATACGACCTGAAATTATTCATTTATTACGTCATTTTCCCCCACTTAAACCTGCTGTCAGAGAAGCAGCGTTAGCGCTAGGTGAATGCTACATTGTGGGGCCAGGTCTTGACCTTGGGTTTTATCTCACTGTTGGGACTTTTGGAGGGAATTACCTCTGGACGGTAACATTCCATAACAAACCCACACCACATCATGCTGAAAGAGTAGCTATACAGTACATTAGTCTAAACCAAGTCTCTTCATTTCACAAACCCGCCTCAGGTAGCCCAATCCAACACTGTGGTTCTGCTACATAATACTACAGCACTATCCAACACTTTGGATTTCGCTACATACTTTACACATCAACACAAGTAGAAAACATTTTGTTTTCTACTTCATTTTGAAGTCAATGATTATTTAGCATGGTCAACAAGCGTACAGTTCTTCAGGCAGCTAATTTGTTCCCTTGAGAGACATAGAAGTCTGAGAAAGAAAAAAAAACTAAGCTAAATGGCCTGGCCTGCCTGCCTGCCTGCTGGGTAAATGATATGCAGTGGGTGTTAGTTGTACACACACACACACACACACACACACACACACACACACACACACACACACACACACACACACACACACACACACACACACACACACACACACACACACACACACACACACACACACAGGAGCCCATAGTAAAACCAGCAGGGGATTAAGGGGTCCCCAGACCATGTAGAGTAACTACTCCCCCCCCCCAATCAAATTGTATTTGTCACATGTGACTATTTAGCAGTCTGGCTATTTAGCGGTCTTACAGCTTGGAGGTAGAAGCTGTCTCAGAGCATTTATTTCCGAGAACCGATGCTCCGGTACCGTTTGCCGGACGGTAGCAGAGTGAACAATCTATGGCTTGGGTGGCTGGAGTCTGCCAATTTCTTAGGCGTTCCTTTGAATCCGCCTGTTATAGACGTCCTGGATGGCATGGAGCTCAGCCCCAGTGATGTACTGGGCTGTCCGCACCACCCTCTGTAGCGCTTTGCAGTCAAGGGCGGTGCATTTGCCAAATCTTTTCAGCCTCCCTGCACCCCTCAACTCAATTCTATAGGCTTGACAACTGAGGCCTACATTCAACCTGTATATATGAGAAAACTTTCCTTTATCCCCTTTAACTCAACACTCCCTCACTTGAGAGAGACACCCCCATGCTAATAAAGCCCATTGAATTGAAGAGAGAGAGAAAGAGAGAGAGAGAGAGAGAGAGAGAGAGAGAGAGAGAGAGAGAGAGAGAGAGATGTGAACAATCTGAGAGACAAGGCAAGAAGGGCCTTCTATGCCATCAAAAGGAATATAAAACTTGATATACCAATTAGGACCTGGCTAAAAATACTTGAATCAGTTATAGAACACATTGCCCTTTATGGTTGCGAGGTCTTGGGTCCTATCAACAACCAATAATTTACAAAATGGAACTCAGCATGCAGAATTCTGCAAAAATGTCCTCAGTGTAAAACCCCAAATATTGCAAGCTGAGCAGAATCAGTCCGATACCCGCTAATTATCAAAATCCAGAAAAAAACCTTCCATATCAAAGCCATCGCCTACAGAGAGTGAACCTGGAGAAGAGACACCTAAGTAAGCTGGCCCTGGGGCTCTGTTCACAAACACAAAAAGATGCCACAGAGCCCCAGGACAGCAACACAATTAGACCCAACCAAATCATGAGAAAAGATAATTACTTGACACATTGGAAAGAATTGACAAAAAAAACAGAGCAAACTAGAATGCTATTTGGCCCTAAACAGAGAGTACACAGTGGCAGAATACCTGACCAAACTTAGGGAAAGCTTTGACTATTTACAGATTCCGTGAGCATAGCCTTGCTACTGAGAAAGGCCTCCAAAGGCGGACCTGGCTCTCAGGAGAGGACAGGCTATGTGCACACTGCCCACAAAATTAGGTGGAAACTGAGCTACATATCCTAACCTCCTGCCAAATGTATGACCATATTAGAGACACATATTTCACTCAGATTACACAGACCCACAAAGAATTTGAAAACAAATCCAATTTTGATAAACTCCCATATCAATTGGGTGAAATGCCACATTGTGCCATCACTGCAGCAAGATTTTTGACCTGTTGCCACAAGAAAAGGGCAACCATTGAAGAGCAAACACCATTGTAAATACAACCTATATTTATGTTTATCTATTTTCCCTTTTGTACTTGAACTATTTGCACACTGCATACTGTTAATACACATCATTTGACATTTGAGTGTAATGTTTCCTGTTCATTTTTGATTGTTTATTTCACTATTGTTTACTATCTATTTCACTTGCTTTGTCAATGTACGCATATGTTTCCCAGCCCCTTAAACTGAATTTAATTGAGTGAGAGTGAGAGAGTGAGTGAGAGTGAGAGTGAAAGTGAGAGTGAGAGAGAGAAAGAGAGAGAAGCATATCCTTTTCAGAGTGCTGCCCAGACTCCTCCTGTTATATGAGGTGGTGAGCAATGAGCATGCTCTGAGGGGGCCTTACCAGGGCCAATGGAGCCCACTGATTTGATCATATGTTCTTTCACTACCTTTCACCTGAGTTTTTCACCTGCGTTTTTATCAAACTTCATTGCCGCCACTCCATGGGAGCTCTATGTTCTCAATTATGTTTTCTGTGAAATAGACATCATCAATGATGGGAGTGGCATCTGATGAAGACGCGGCTACAAATATTGACAAAATGGCGCCAAAAGAAATGGTAGCAGCTCTACGGGCACCCAACCAATTATGCTATTATGTGTTTTTTTTTTCGTTATTTGTAACTTATTTTGTACATAATGTTTCTGCAACCGTATCTCACGGAAAAAAGATCTTCTGGAAATCAGGACAGCGATCACTCACCTCGGATTAGACAAAGAGCTTCTGGAAATCAGGACAGCGATCACTCACCTCGGATTAGACTAAGAGCTTCTGGAAATCAGGACAGCGATCACTCACCTCGGATTAGACAAAGAGCTTCTGGAAATCAGGACAGCGATCACTCACCTCGGATTAGACTAAGAGCTTCTGGAAATCAGGACAGCGATCACTCACCTCGGATTAGACTAAGAGCTTCTGGAAATCAGGACAGCGATCACTCACCTCGGATTAGACTAAGAGCTTCTGGAAATCAGGACAGCAATCACTCACCTCGGATTAGACTAAGAGCTTCTGGAAATCAGGACAGCGATCACACACCTCGGATTAGACAAAGAGCTTCTGGAAATCAGGACAGCGATCACTCACCTCGGATTAGACTAAGATTTTTTCTTCAACAATCAAGATGCACAGGACATTCTCCAAACACCCGATAGGGCCAAGATCCCTATTATTTGCAAGAGAAAGCAACACAGGTACAGAGAACAAAGAGTCGGATGCCTGATCAGGAAAGGAAAAAGGTGAGTGGGAAAGCTGCCATTATCGTCAATACCACTTGCAAACGTCCAATAAACTAGACGAGGTACGATCAAGAATATCCTACAAACGGGACATCAAAAACTGTAATATCCTATGTTTCAAGAAATCGTGGCTGAATGACGACATGGATATTCAGCTAGCGGGATATACGCTGTACCGGCAAGAGAGATCAGCACACTCCGGTAAGACGAGGGGGAGGGCAGTCTGTGCATATTTGTAAACAACTGCTGGTGCACGAAATCGAAGGAAGTCTCTAGATTTTGCTTGCCACACACTGACACACAGACACTTGCCACACTCCACACACAGAGACACGTACAAAGCTCTCCCTCGCCATCCATTTGGTAAATCTGACCACAACTCTATCCTCCTGATTCCTGCTTACAAGCTCAAATTAAAGCAGGAAGCACCAGTGACTCGTCAATAAAAAAGTGGTCAGATGAAGCAGATGCTAAACTACAGGACTGATTTGCTATCACAGACTGGAACATGTTCCGGGATTCTTCCGATGACATTGAGGAGAACACCACATCAGTCACTGGCTTTATCAATAAGTGCATCAAGGACGTCATCCCCACAGTGACTGTACGTACATACCCCAACCAGAAGCCATTGATTACAGGCAACATTCGCACTGAGCTAAATGGTAGAGCTGCTGCTTTCAAATTGTGGGACTCTAACCCGGAAGCTTAAAAGAAATCCTGGGCTAAGAATGTAAGATGCTACACCGGCTCTGACGCTCGTCGGACGTGGCAGGGCTTGTAAACTATTACAGACTACAAAGGGAAGCCCAGCCGCGAGCTGCCCAGTGACATGAGCCTACCAGACGAGCTAAATCACTTCTATGCTCGCTTTGAGGCAAGCAACACTGAGGCATGTATGAGAGCATCAGCTGTTCCGGATGACTGTGTGATCACGCTCTCCGTAGCCGACGTGAGTAAGACCTTAAAAAAGGTCAACATTTGCAAGGCTGCGGGGCAAGATAGATTACCAGGACATGTGCTCCGGGCGTGTGCTGACCAACTGGCAGGTGTCTTCACTGACATTTTCAACATGTCCCTGATTGAGTCTGTAATACCAACATGTTTCAAGCAGACCACCATAGTCCCAGTGCCCAAGAACACAAAGGCAACCTGCCTAAATGACAGACCTGTAGTATTCACGTCCGTAGCAAAGAAGTGCTTTGAAAGGTTGGTAATGGCCCACATCAACACCATTATCCCAGAATCCCTAGACCCACTCCAATTTGCATACCGCCCAAACAGACCCACAGAGGATGCAATCTCTATTGCACTCCACACTGCCCTTTCCCACCTGGACAAAAGGAACACCTACGTGAGAATGCTATTCATTGACTACAGCTCAGCGTTCAACACCATAGTACCCTCAAAGCTCATCACTAAGCTAAGGATCCTGGGACTAAACACCTACCTCTCCAACTGGATCCTGGACTTCCTGACGGGTTGCCCCCAGGTGGTGAGGGTAGGTAGCAACACATCTGCCACGCTGATCCTCAACACTTGAGCCCCTAATGGAGCCCCTGCATTGTGTCCCACCACCCGCCACCCACCAACCCCTCTTTTACGCTACTGCTACTCTCTGTTCATCATATATGCATAGTCACTTTAACCATATCTACATGTACATACTACCTCAATCAGCCTGACTAACCGGTGTCTGTATGTAGCCTCGCTACTTTTATAGCCTCACTACTGTATATAGCCTGTCTTTTTACTGTTGTTTTATTTCTTTACCTACCTAATTCCTTTTTTTGCACTATTGTTTAGAGCCTGTACGTAAGCATTTCACTGTAAGGTGGCACCTGTTGTATTCGGCGCACGTGACAAAAAAGCTTTGATTTGATTTGAACTGAGAACTGGCACTTGAAGGTCACATCAACTCAGCTGGATGAAAGGATACAAATATATATTCAGTTATGTTTCAAACACTTTTCCCTCAATGCATTTAAGCGCATTTCCCCCAAAAAGCCATTCTTGTTTGGTTGAAAGAGGAAGTGGTGTTCTGAGAACCACATGTCCTGGTAATCTACCATCATTTTACGTTCCAGAAAGCATTGTCATATCAAATCAAAACAAACCATATGTGTCACATGCGCCGAATACAACTGGTGCAGACTTTACCATGAAATTATTGCTTATGGGCCCTTCCCAACAATGCAGAGTTTAAAAATAAAATAGAATTAACAAGAATGGAGCAATATACAAGGATAACCTATACCAGATCAATGTGGAGCTATATCCAGGTATTACCAGTACCAGATAAATGTGGATCTATATACAGGTATTAACAGTACCATATCAATGTGGAGCTATATACAGGTATTACCAGTACCAGATCAATGTGGATCTATATACAGGTATTACCAGTACCAGATCAATGTGGATCTATATACAGGTATTACCAGTACCAGATCAATGTGGATCTATATACAGGTATTACCAGTACCAGATCAATGTGCAGAAATACAGCAAGAGGTATTTAAGGTAGATATGTACATGAAGGCAGGGTAAAGTGACTAGGTGTCAGGATAGATAATAATACAAGTAAAATAAAGAAGAGAGAAGCAGCATCAATTCATGTGTGTGTTATGTGTATGTATGTGTGTTTGTGTTCTGTCGGTCTGCATGTGTGCGTGTGCGTGTGTGTGTGTGTCTGTGTAATTAATGTGTGTATGTGTCTTTTGTCGGTCTGCATGTGTGCGTGTGAGTGTGTGTGTGTGTGTGTGTGTATCTTTGAATGCGTGCGTGCGTCCGTGTGTGTGTGTGTGCGTGTGTGTGTGTGTCTTTTGTCGGTCTGCATGTGTGTGTGTGTGTGTGTGTGTGTGTGTGTGTGTGTGTGTGTGTGTGTGTGTGTGTGTGTGTGTGTGTGTGTGTGTGTGTATTTTTTATGAATGTGTGTGGATTTTGTGTGGAAGTGTCAATGTACTGTATGTGAGTGAGTGTGTAAATGGTGGGTATATATAGTCTAGTGAGTGTGAATATGGTGTGTATAGACAGTGCCTTAGAAAAGTATTCAGACCCCTTGCTATGAGACTCGAAATTGAGTTCAGGTGCATCCAATTTCCCATTTGATCATCCTTGCATCTTGATGTAATACATGTATCACTAGCCACTTTGAACAATGCCACTTTATATCATGTTTACATACCCTACATTACTCATCTCATATGTATATACTGTACACTATACCATCTATTGCATCTTGCCTATGCCGTTCGGCCGTCACTCATTCATATATTTTTATGTACATATTCTCATTTATTCCTTTACACTTGTGTGTATAAGGTAGTTGTTGTGAAATTGTTAGGTTAGATTACTTGTTAGATATTACTGCATGGTCATAACTAGAAGCACAAGCATTTCGCTACACTCGCATTAACATCTGCTAACCATGTGTATGTGACAAATAAAATTTGATTCGATGATTTTAGATTTTTCTACAACTTGATTAGTAAATTCAATTGATTAGACATGGTTTGGAAAGGCACACACCTGTCTATATAAGGTCCTACAGTTGACAGTGCATGTCAGAGCAAAAACCAAGCCATGAGGTCGAAGAAATTATCCGTAGATCTCCAAGACAGGATTGTTCTGACGCAAAGATCTGTGGAAGGGTACCAGAAATTGTCTGCAGCATTGAATGTCCCGAAGAAAACAGTGGCCTCCATCATTCTGAAATGGAAGACATTTGGAACCACCAAGACTCTTCCTAGAGCTGGACGCCCTGCCAAACTGAGCAATTGGGGGATAAGGGCCTTGGTCAGGGAGGTGACCAAAAACCCGGTGGTCACTCTGACAGAGCTTTAGAGTTCCTCTGAGTAGATGAGAGAACCTTTCAGAAGGACAACCATCTCTGCATCACTCCCTCAATCAGGCCTTTATGGTAGAGTGGCCAGACAGAAGCCACTCCTCGGTAAAGGCACATGACAGCCTGCTTGGAGTTTTCCAAAAGGCACCTAAAGACTTTCAGACCATGATAAACAAAAATCTCAGGTCTGATTAAACCAGTATTGAACTCTTTGGCCTGAATGCCAAACGTCACATCTGGAGGAAACCTGGCACCATCCCCACAGTGAGGCATGGTGGTGACAGCATCATGCTGTGGGGATGTTTTTCAGCGACAGGGACTGGGAGACTAGTCACGATCAACGCAAAGATGAACGGAGCAAAGTACAGAGAGATTATTGATGAAAACCTGCTCCAAAGCACTCAGAACCTCAGACTGGCGCGAAGGTTCACCTTCTTATATGACAACGACCCTAAGCACACAGCCAAGACAATGCAGGAGTGACTTTGAGACAAGTCTCTGAATGCCCTTGAGTGGCGCAGCCAGAGCCCGGACTTGAACCCGATCGAACATCTCTGGAGAGACCTGAAAATTGCTGTGCAGCATCGCTCCCAGAGTTTGAGAGGATCTACAGAAAAGAATGGGAGAAACTCCCCCAAATACACGTGTCAAGCTTGTAGTGTCATACCCAAGAAGAGTTTATACTGTAATCGCCGCTAAAAGTGCTTCAACAAATTCCTTAGTAAAGGAAATTTTAATGCACAGAAATACTGTGACGAGATCCTGGGGCCCATTGTCGTGCCATTCACTCGCCGCCATTGCCTTGTGTTTCAGCATGATATTGCACGGATCGACCTGTACGACAGCGTGTTCCAGTTCCCGCCAATATCCAGGAACTTCACACAGCCATTGAAGAGGAGTGGGACAACATTCCACAGGCCAAAATCAACAGTCTGATCAACTCTACGCAAAGGAGATGTGTTGCGCTGCATGAAGCAAATAGAGGTCACATCAGATACTGACTGGTTTTTCGATCCACACACTTACCTTTACCAGGTATCTGTGACCAACATCTGTATTCCCAGTAATGTGAAGTCCATAGAGCAGTGTGTAATCTGTTTATTTCAATTGACTGATTTCCTTATATGAACTGTAACTCAGAATTGTTTTTGCAGTTGTTGCATGTTGTGTTTATAGTTTTGTTAAAAAATGGGGTGTCTCCCAGGAAGAGAGAATTGGTGACATCACGATGATGGACTGTCATTGTCCCGTTGAAAAATGAATGATAGTCCCAATAAGCGCAAACCAGACGTGATGGTGTACCGCTGCAGAGTGGTGTAGTATCCATGCTGGTTAAGTGTGCCGTGAATTCTAAATAAATCACTGACAGTGTAACCAGCAAAGCACCCCCACATCATCATACCTACCCCTCCATGCTTCACGGTGGGAACCACACATGCGGAGATCCTCCGTTCACCTACTTTGCGTCTCACAGAAACATGGTTGGAACCAAAAATCTCACATTTGGACTCATCAGACCAAAGGACAGATTTCCACCGGTCTAATGTCCATTGCTCGTGTTTCTTGGCCCAAGCAAGTCTCTTCTTCATATTGGTGTCCTTTAGTAGTGTTTTTTTTTGTTGCAGCAATTCGACCATGAAGACATGATTCAAGCAGTCTCCTCTGAACAGTTGATGTTGAGATGTGTTTGTTGCCTGAAATTTGGGATGCAATCTGATGTGCAGTTAACTCTAATGAACTCCTGGTCTTCCTTCCCTGTGGCTGTCCTCATGAGCCAGTTTCATCACATCTTGATGGTTTTTGTTACTGCACTTGAAGACACTTTCAAACTTCTTGAAATGTTCCTTATTGACTGACCTTCATGTCTTAAAGTAATGATGGACTGTCGTTTCTCTTTGCTTACTTGAGCTGCTCTTGTCATAATATGGACTTGGTCTTTTGCCAAATTGGGTTCTCATCTGTATACCACTACTACCTTGTCACAACAGAACTGATTGGCTTAATACTCATAGAAATTCCACAAATGAACTTTTTACAAGGCACACCTGTTAATTGAAATACATTCAAGGTGTCTACATTTTTTTTTTAACTAGGCAAGTCAGTTAAGAATAAATACTTATATACAATAATGGCCTAGGAACAGTGGGTGAACTGCCTTTTTCGGGGGCAGAACAATAGATTTTTTACCTTGTCAGCTCTGGGATTTAATCTAGCAATCTTTAGGTTACTGGCCCAACGCTCTAACCCCTAGGCTACCTGCTGCCCCATGATAACAAGACAATCTACTAACATATATACGAGTATATACGAGGAAATGAACAGTACCAGTCAAAAGTTTGGACACACTTACTCATTCAAGCGTTTTTGTTATTTATTTGTACTTTTTGCACTCATGAAGCTGGTTGAGAGAATGCCAAGAGTGTGCAAATCTGTCATCAAGGCAAAGGGTGGGTACTTTGAAGAATCTCAAATATAAAATATATTTTGATTGTTTAACACTTTTTTGGTTATTTAATTGTTTTTATGTCTTCACTATTATTCTACAATGTATAAAATAGTACAAATAAAGAAAATCCTTGAATGAATAGGTGTGTCCAAACATTTGACTGATACGATCTGTGAATAGATAACATCTTCAGTTAATTATTGACGCTACCTATCCCATTAGCGGGATAATCGTAATCAACAACCGCTGAATTGCAGAGCGCCACATTCAAATAATATTACTAAAAATATTTATATTCATGAAATCACAAGTGCAATATAGCAAAACACAGCTTAGCATTTTGTTAATCCACCTGTCGTGTCAGATTTTGAAAATATGCTTTACAGCGAAAGCAATCCAAGCGTTTGTATAACTTTATCGATCACTAGACAAAAAATGATGAACACCTAGCATCAAAGTAGCTTGGTCACGAAAATCAGAAAAGCAATACAATTAAATCGCTTATCTATGATGATCTTTGGATGTTTTCACTCACGAGACTCCCAGTTACACAATAAATGTTCCTTTTGTTCCATAAAGATTATTTCTATATCCAAAATACCTCAGTTTGTTTGGTGCGTTATGTTCAGAAATCCACAGGCTTGAACGGTCACGACAACGCAGACGAAAATTCCAAATACTATCTGTAATGTTCAAGGAAACATGTCAACCGTTTTTTTATAATCAATCAAGTTGTTTTTAAAATATATAATCGATAATATATCAACCGGCACTGTCTTTTTTAGTAGGAGAGGGAGAGACGATGGCTGCCCAAGCTCTGTTGCGCAAGCTCTGTTATCTTTCTCACTCATTTTTCTAAATAAAAGCCTGAAACTATGTCTAAAGACTGTTGACACCTTGAGGAAGCGATAGGAAAAGGAATCTTGTTGATATCCCTTTAAATGGAGCGAAGGCAGGCTATGGAACATGGAGCTTTCAAAATAGAAGCCTCTTCCTGGTTTGATTTTCCTCAGGTTTCGCCTGCAATATCAGTTCTGTTATACTCACAGACAATATTTTGACAGTTTCGGAAACTTTAGAGTGTTTTCTATCCTAATCTGTCAATTATATGCATATTCTAGCATATGGTCCTGAGAAATAGGCCGTTTACATTGGGAACATTATTTTTCCAAACATAAAAATAGTGCCCCCTAGCTGAAAGAGGTTAATACCAGGTCTGAGTCAGACAAGTAGCACATTCCTGCAGTCAAATGACCTAGTGGCCTCATGGGTGGAATGTTATTCATATTTTTCATAATTTCTTCATGTAAAACTTTTTTTTTAAATTATGCCCAAAATTCACTGTTTGTATGTCAAATAGTTTTGTTATATTTCAGTCTTCTGTGATGGATATAAAGCATATATGTGACATGGTACAGCTGTGTTGTTTTTCTTAGGCCCATAACCATGTGTGTGAGGTGTTTCAAAGTAAATGTATGAAGAATACCAAGAAACACTCCGGGTGACCCTGATTTATCCCACTGTAGTAATTAAGTTATGAAGGCTGAAAAAAACAAATCTATGAAAACTTTGGCGAAGTCACTATCACGGAGGACATCCAGTTCTTACCACTTGAGATTCAGTGAAATAAACGGACTAGTAATTTTCTTCTGTGTGAAAAAGTTAGCGAAGGGTTTTGAGCTTAGCTTGTCATTTTTTATGTCTGAGTTCACAGGACAAGCTAACCGCAAATTAGCATGGAGGTCCCTAACGATGTGTTACAGGGGGAAGGGACCATTAGATGGCTACTTTTCACAGGGACAGCTTTTAAGTGTAGCAATTAGTGGTTTGGTACATAGAGGGGTTTTCTGCAGGTCACACATTAATTTGAGAAATGAGCAGAAGTGTTGGCTCGTGCACCGGAAAGAAACACTCTAATTACTGGATTGGGAGATAACCCCTGCAATCTACCCAGATACTACTGACGTTTGAGCTCTACCTCACCCAGACTTGTCCAATTGGCTGTGGTCCCTTTGAAGGCCCTGTTTAACATGTATGTCTATAGTCTGTCATGTCTCTGTCACTGTAGATAGAGACAGAGCCCAAATGCTCCAGTCTCCTTCCCCATGTTTGTTTCCTCGCCTTGTAAAAGGGAATGATTTGCTTCCTTTACATTCTGATGCCTGTCTTTGTGCAGATTTACCTGAACAAACATGGCTAACAGTGTCTGAGGACGTTGCACATTAGTGTTTAGGAGGGGACTTTCCCACAAGTCTTGGTGTGTGAGTATGTGTCTAAATGATGACAAAAAAAACTACATTTTTTTATTTTGTTTAATTTTTTTGTAAATATTTTGAGGGTAAATAATGTGTTGACCCTGATGGAAAAAGAAGTGCAACACAGAATATTGTTAGATATATCAACACTTGTCACATCATCTGTGGTTCACATTCTATTCCCTTTGTTATAGCTTTCTATCATTCTTCCAAAACTCTACCTTATCCTCCCTAATCTAACAACATAATTACCTCATCAAATAAACCATCAAGAAAGCCCTAAAAACAGGATTTGTGAGGGGAGAGAAATGAAGAAAAAAAAACATCACGACAACATGTGTGAGAGGCATGAAACTGGGAAAGTCAGGAGAGCAGAGCCTTGAGGGCATACAATCAATATTACATTTTCCATTGCCACCTTCATAGCTATTGTAAATGGCTTGTGTCAAAAATAATAACAGGTTGTATCAGGAACCTTGGGTTTGCAATCACATTCCTCGTGCTATGAGCCCCATCCTCTCTCCCACCTCACACCTAACACCACTGGGTGTTGATGACACTACTGGCAGACAACGCTCACTTGTTCGGGACAAATTCGTATCTCTCTAACTGATGAAAGTTCTGAGAACTGGAGGGAGAATGTGTGGAAAAAGGCTTACACATGCTACTCGACGTGATTAGGGATTTTTGTGCATGTTTTGGCCCTGAGCCCATTGAACAAATTATAAGAAGGTTTGGAGAGATTAAATCTATTCTCATTTATGTTGTCATACTGTAGCACTCCAGGCAGCAATAAGGGAGACGAGGAGAAGAGGTAATGTGCGTATGAGAGGGACAAACTGAAACTCCACTCTGCTGGGTAGCAACACAACACTGTGGCTTTCAAATGGCAAAACTCAACCTGTTATTGACTTTAAGTCTGATTGATTGCTTCATCTTATCCAACCATTGTCTTGAAAAGAAAACACAAAGCCAAAGAGGAGGGCAGTTGGTGTACCCAGCAATTTGTGGAAGTGGAAAATACATTACAACAACACGTGGAAAATTTGCTTTAACGATAACTTAAAAAAACAAAAAACATAACCCTTTATAATGACCAAGCTAGTTCATGACAGAACTACACCTCCTGGGTTTTAAAGGGTCGACTGAAAAAGCTCATTTTAATCAGCGCCTAACGATAGAAAAAGGTAGAAGTCCCTAGTACTCGTGCTTCCTACAAGGAGATAATAACTTTCTCTGAGGGGAAGTGAACAACTTGGGGCACCTGGAATGCAGTTATAGATTGTTCAATTGAGTTGCCAGATGAGGACAAGGGGAAAATTCCTTTTGGAAATAACAGCATTCCCCATAACTACAGTGGGGCAAAAAAGTATTTAGTCAGCCACCAATTGTGCAAGTTCTCACACTTAAAAAGATGAGAGAGGCCTGTAATGTTCATTATAGGTACACTTCAACTATGACAGACAAAATTAGACAAAAAAAATCCAGAAAATCACATTGTAGGATTTTTTATTAATTTATTTGAAAATTATGGTGGAAAATAAGTATTTGGTCAATAACAAAAGTTTATCTCAATACTTTGTTATATACCCTTTGTTAGCAATGACAGAGGGATCAAACATTTTCTGTAAGTCTTCACAAGGTTTTCACACACTGTTGCTGGTATTTTGGCCCATTCCTCCATGCAGATCTCCTCTAGAGCAGTGATGTTTTAGGGCTGTTTGGGATCATTGTCATGCTGAAAGACCCAGCCACGTTTCATCTTCAATGCCCTTGCTGATGGAAGGAGGTTTTCACTCAAAATCTCACGATACATGGCCCCATTCATTATTTCCTTTACACGGATCAGTCGTCCTGGTCCCTTTGCAGAAAAACAGCCCCAAAGCATGATGTTTCCACCCCCATGCTTCACAGTAGGTATGGTGTTCTTTGGATGCATCTCAGCATTCTTTGTCCTCCAAACACGACGAGTTGAGTTTTTACCAAAAAGTTCAATTTTGGTTTCATCTGACCATATGACATTCTCCCAATCTTCTTCTGGATCATCCAAATGCTCTCCAGCAAACTTCAGAGGGGCTTGGACATGTACTGGCTTAAGCAGGGGGACACGTCTGGCACTGCAGGATTTGAGTCCCTGATGGCGTAGTGTATTACTGATGGTAGGCTTTGTTACTTTGGTCCCAGCTCTCTGCAGGTCATTCACTAGGTCCCCCTGTGTGGTTCTGGGAGTTTTGCTCAACGTTCTTGTGATCATTTTGACCCCACCATAATTTGCAAATAAATTAATAAAAAATCCTACAATGTGATTTTCTGGATTTTTTTTTCTCATTTTGTCTGTCATAGTTGAAGTGTACCTATGATGAAAATTACAGGCCTCTCTCAACTTTTTAGGTGGGAGAACTTGCACAATTGGTGGCTGACTAAATACTTTTTTGCCCCACTGTATGTGATAAAATAGGTGTTTCTCATGTGCACACACAGGGTATTCACACGCACGCACACAAAATCATCTCCTTGCTGCTAATAATAATGTAGTTTTATAAAAGACAATACTGTGCAGCCAAATCACCACATTCTTATCGGCAGACTCAACAGCCTTGGTTTCTCAAATGACTGCCTTGCCTGGTTTACCAACTACTTCTCAGACAGAGTTCAGTGTGTCAAATCGGAGGGAACAGGCCCACACCAGACCTCTGGCAGTCTCTATGGGGGTGCCACATGATTCAATTCTCGGGACGACTCTTTTCTCTGTATACATCAATGATGTCGCTCTTGCTGCTGGTGATTCTCTGATCCACGCAGACGACACCATTCTGTATACATCTGGCCCTTCTTCGGACACTGTGTTAACAACCCTCCAGACAAGCTTCAATGCCATACAACTCTCCTTCCGTGGCCTCCAACCTGCTCTTAAAATGCAAGTTTAAAAAATGCATGCTCTTCAACCAATCGCTGCCTGCACCTGCCTGCCTGTCTAGCATCACTACTCTGGATGGTTCTGACCTAGAATATGTGGACAATTAAAAATACCTAGGTGTCTGGCTAGACTGTAAACTCTCCTTCCAGATTCACATTAAGCATCTCCAATCCAAAATTAAATCTAGAATCGGCTTTCTATTTCGCAAACAAAACATCCTTCACTCATGCTGCCAAACATAACCTTGTAAAACTGACAATCCTGCCGATCTTTGACTTTGGCGATGTAATTTACAAAATAGCCTCCAACACTCTACTCAGCAAATTGGATGCAGTCTATCACAGTGCCATCCATTTTGTCACCAAAGGCCCATATACTACCCACCACTGCGACCTGTATGCTCTCGTTGGCTGGCCCTTGCTTCATATTCGTCGCCAAACCCACCTTCTCCAGGTAATCTATAAGTCTCTGCTAGGTAAAGCCCCACCTTATCTCAGCTCACAGGTCACCATAGCAGCACCCACCCGTAGCACGCTCTCCAGCAGGTATATTTCACTGGTCACCCCCAAAGCCAATTCCTCCTTTGGCCGCCTTTCCTTCCAGTTTTCTGCTGCCAATGACTTGAACGAATTGCAAAAATCACTGAAGCTGGAGGCTCATATCTCACTCACTAACTTTAAGCATCAGCTGCCAGAGCAGTTTACAGATCATTGCACATATACATAGCCCACCTGTAAATAGCCCATCAACTACCTCATCCCCATATTGTTATTTATTTATTTTTGCTCCATTGCACCCCAGTATCTCTACTTGCACATTCATCTTCTGCACATCTATCACTCCAGTGTTTAATTGCTAAATTGTAATTACTTTGCCACTATGGCCTATTTATTGCCTTACCTCCCTAATCTTACCTCATTTGCACACACTGTATATAGACGTTTCTATTGTGTTATTGACTGTACGTTTGTTTATTCCATGTGTAACTCTTGTGTTATTGTTTGTGTCTCACTGCTTTGCTTTATCTTGGCCAGGTCACAGTAGTAAATGAGAACTTGTTCTCATCTGGCCTTCCATACTTATCATACACATCCATCCAACAAACACACAGTCAGATGTCAGTCAGCATTGTGACAGGCTGTCAACGCAAGACATCTCCAACATGCCATCAACACATATGAGTGAGTGACCACACTAACCACTGGCTGTGATAAAAGACTTAGATCGTGATTCACTACTGATATACTCTAAGCATACTGTAGCATGACAGTTCCTCCTGGTGCCTCCAAAGACAGTCTATTATACTCTGCTGTCTGTGTAGCTAGGCCCTTTAAATAGTTCCCCCCTATCTGGAGAGGAAGTGTCAGCAGGAAGTGTGTGTGTGTGTGTGTGTGTGTGTGTGTGTGTGTGTGTGTGTGTGTGTGTGTGTGTGTGTGTGTGTGTGTGTGTGTGTGTGTGTGTGTGTGTGTGTGTGTGTGTGTGTGTGTGTGTGTGTGTGTGTGTGTGTGTGTGTGTGTGTGTGTGCGTGTCTGCTGGTAGTGGAGAGGGTGGAGGTTTACAGGAGGTGTAGGGGGGGAGGGCGACAGGGGACTTGATAGGGTGCCAAATGCCGCAGGATCCAGCAGAGCACATCAGGGCAGGAAAAGCCAAGGCACCGGGAGACAGACAGAAACAACACAAACATCTGAGAGAAGCAAACACCCAGGGCATGTGTGACATCCAACCCATCTATCAAATAGAACCCAAAAGGTGGACGTCAATAATATTCAAAACATGAGAGGGGAGCCAATAAAACCAACCCGAAATGATTTAACTTCACTTTTGAGGAAAGGGATCTGTGAATTTGTAGGAAAAAAAAACAAATCCTCAAACAAGACCCTTCATTCTCGTCAAGTGAAAGGCACATCCAAGTGAGATTCTCCTCAATCTAGAAAACAAACACCCACTGTGTTGTTGTCTGGGGGTGGGTGGTTCTCACACACACACACACACACACACACACACACACACACACACACACACACACACACACACACACACACACACACACACACACACACACACACACACACACACACACACACACACACACACACACACACACACACGTGTTGTGTAAGATGAGAGATTGCTCCAAAGGGTGTCTTAAATAGGTAATAAAAAGGTGACCTTCCCTAAATGAAAGCTCTCTCTGATTTGTGGAGCGGCCGTGTTTGGGGCGAGAGAGTAGGTGCTCTGTCAGCAGGGCCATGCTCCTCTCTGTGCGGCTCCCAAATGTACATCTTTTTAATGGTCAGTGTCCTCTGGCCATTGTAAATCAGGTTAAATCAAGCCAGGTTATAACCTTTTGGGAACCACCATGGTTAATGCTGGGGACTGGACAATGGTCGTCCCTGCCTTTTTGCTATGTTGAGGACCAAGAAAATGGCTTCTTACGAAAACAACAGCATATTCCATGAATTTCCTAAGGAAGGTTTGCTTGGTTAGCTTGATATGATATAGCTTAATTAATAATTTATTTCAATGGATGTGAATGACAGTGAATGGCACATAAAAGTCAGAAAAACACATCCTTGATGGCTTGTATCAGATTGTAAGCAATAAATATCTATCCATTGACACAATTAAGCCACATAAAATATGATAGAAAATAATCCCTGATACCTTCTCTATTCCATTTCCAAGTGCATGAGAAATACTGCTAAGAACAAGTTTGCATTTCCGATATATGATGCAATGTTCATCCACAGACACACACCACATTACTTCTGGGCACAAATTAATCAAATCAAATTGTATTTGTCACATGCGCCGAATACAACGGTGAAAAGCTTACGTACAAGCCCTTAACCAATGATGCAGTTTTAAGAAAAATAAGGGCCTTGCCGGGTGTCTGAAGTAAATCTTTCACGTCCGACTCATTAAAGAAAAAGTCATCGCTATCCTAATATCTAGAAGCTCTCTTCGGTCATAAGAGACTGTGGCAGAAACATTATATGCAAAATAAGTTACAAATAACATGAAAAAACACACACAATAGCACAATTGGTTAGGGGAAGGTAAAACGGCAGACATCTCTTCTGGTGCAATTATGAGCAATCAGAGATAGGAGAAACACCTGGCAAGACCCGGCGCTCCACTCTGTTCTCTCTGACTAGAAGGCCAATGGCCCAGCAGAAGAATAATGGGCCCTGGTCAAAAGTAGTGCACTATAAAGGGAACAGGGTGCCATTTGGGACGCAAGCTAAGCCTCTGTCGTCATGGAGATAATGGAGATCCAGGGCGATTATCCTCATCTGATTGCCTAGAGAGCAGCTGAATGGGATTCCTCCAGTAATGAGTCCCATTTGACCAGACACTACAGAAGCCTGCATGTCAGTCACTTCCTGCCTTCTCATGCAGTAAGTGTCCTACATACATTATTCATGGGTTGCGAGTTCTGTCACAATATTGTTTTGAATGTTAGTTTCGGACTGATGCCCGACTGAGCATTCTACTCAATTTATCGTCAATCAGCGCTGATGAAGATTTCATCAAAGGTGCATTACAGTGGCTTGGATATACAATGACATTTAAAAGGAGGCAAATAATTAGTAGGAAAACCTTTTGCCCTCATTTTGATGTTGCCAGATTGACTTTAGATAGCTAAGATTTAGGGGAGGCCAACGGATTTTAGATTGCTAATATTAGCATTGCTAGCTATTTCTGACTGACTTTGCTAGGTATCAAATTTGATGACATATTAATGCTGGCAAAGTAGTTTCCTACAAATTATTTGACTACTTTAGCAATGTCGTTGTATTTCCAGGCACTATTGTGTAATTTAGAAGAAATAGTAGTTAGCCTCTGTCCTGAATGACTGGGCTTATTACCACTTTAGAGCACCACTTTGGCGCCGCATGTAGAGGACTATATAGACAACCAGCACAGTCATTGGCTGATTGTTCCTACAGATCATGTGGATTTTACTCAGTGTAATCTATCAGTCTTATACAGTGTGTAGGCCAAATTCTCAAATAAGAATTATGGTCATTTTACAGTATTTCGAGTTAATTTCTGCTAACATATTAATTAAAGATTCAAAGATGAAAGATGTTGTCCTTTGAAAGAACATATTTCTTGTGCCATAAAGTCAAGACAGCTCACTTTTCACTCAGTGCCATGTGTGTAACACTGTAGCTGATTAATGAAATATGCCAAGTGGCCATTTCTGACCTGTCAAAGGATAATTCACATTCTTCATTGCTTCATCAATGATGGGGCTATTTTAGCTTTAACTTTGAACAGGAGAAACATAGGTTTGACCTCATGCAACACTATGAGAGATTTCTTCTGTCGAGCTGCGTGATTCTCCATGATTCTCCATATAGATTAAGATATTGATAAGGGGGCTAAGGCAAAATGGTGTAGTATGGAATAACACACCACTTACACATAAATGTACACTAAATCACCAAACGGCAAGTGTTGCATTACTAGGTATGGACGACGGCTCGGCAAAGGTTAGTACTTGCACATTCACACAGTGTTTAATCAATGGATTAAACTGTCCATCCATTCAAGTATTGATGCTGTTATGACAGCTGCTAATCCTAGCAGGGCAGTGAAAACAACAGAGCCCCTCCAATCATCTACTGGTTGAATGGGACAACAGTGAGGAGAAGTGAGGTTACACATCTGTACCACTACATGATCAATCCCAACAATGTGAGTCAAAGTAAGGTACACTATAGGAAGAATATGTATAATTTATTTTTATTGTCACATACATCAGATAGGTGCAGTGAAAGCTGTTGTTTTACAGGGTCAGCCAATGAAGGTTGAGTGCCTTGTCAGTTCAGGTATTTGAACCGGCGACTTTCCAGTTACTTTCCAGTTACCACTAGGCTACCTGAAATGTAGGCTGGTTAATCTCCAGCCTACGAACTCAGTAGCACAGATTAGATAGTCCATATGACGTTGAGAAATAGTGCATTGTGGGTCATTTTGAAGATATCTGGAAATAAATGAGTAAATATGTAATAACTCAAGAACATACTTATAGGTAACCAGATTGTGACTACAACTAAGTTACTAAGTCTTTAACAACACTGTGTTGTTACATTGGTTAAGTAAAAACTCATGTTTTCTACACTTTAATGTCCCAGACATCTAGTCTCAGCACACTAAGAATGGTATAACAGAAATATAATTTCCCTAAGATACTTAGATGGTGATGACACTTGGCCTGTATAGTATAACCATGGACAGCTAAGCTTTATTTGACCTGTGTGACAACAATTCAGTGCCTTGGAGATTAACATAAAACTGATCTATGAGATTTGGGAATAGACAGTTAATACTATAGAAGATAATTTCTCTCACTCTAAAGTTGTGATATTAATATTTTCCTCATACAATACTTAACTAAAACATTACTATGTAAAGCACTTTCGGTGTCTAGAAAAGCGCTATATAAGTCCAATCAATTATAGTAATTATTAAAAGCTATTTTTCATAAGTCATTAATCATAATTTCAAGGTGCTGCTTTCCAGCATGAACAAAAATATGATCCTGCCATTCAACAGGAAGCACGATATAATAATGATCCACAGCTGGTAAAGTCATAAAATATGATATACATGTTGTCTGATAAGAAACACTACCTAATAACATACAATTGAGAAACAGGGACAGACTGTAAAAGCTCAATTCCCCAAAAAAGCGGTATCTAACCAAATCACTTTTACATGGCCCAGGCGTTTGTAGATCAGGGGCGTGTACATCAAGCTTCTCAGAGTAGGAGTGCTGCTCTGGGATCAATTTCACATCTTAGATTAACAATGAATAAGATTACATAAACAGGGAGGAACCTGATCCTAGATCAGTACTCCTACTCTGAGATACTGTACGTGATACTGGCAGTGGTGGAAAAAGTACCCAATTGTCATACTTAAGTAAAAGTAAAGGTACCGTAATAGAAAATGACTCAAGTAAAAGTGAATGTCACCCAGTAACATACTACTTAAGTAAAAGTCTAAAAGTATTTGGTTTTAAATATACTTAACTTTCAAAAGTAAATGGAATTGCTCAAAATGTAATGTACTTAATTAAGTATCAAAAGTAAAAGTATAAATAATTTAAAATTCCTTATATTAAGCAAACCAGACGGAACAATTTTCATCTTTATTGACGGATAGCCAGGGACACCCTCTGCCACGTTCTGACCTTAGTTCTTTTGTTATGTCTTTGTTTTAGTATGGTCAGGGCGTGAGTTGGGTGGGTTGTCTATGTTAGTTTTTCTATGATTTGCTATTTCTGTGTTTGGCCTTGTATGGTTTGCAATCAGAGGCAGTGGTCAATCGTTGTCACTGATTGAGAACCATATTTAGGTAGCCTGTTTTCTATTGTGTTTTGTGGTTGATTGTTTTCTGTTTTCTGCTGTGTGTCTGAACCAGCCAGAACTGTTGTGTGTTGTGTGTCTGCACCAGCCAGAACTGTTGTGTGTTGTGTGTCTGCACCAGCCAGAACTGTTGTGTGTTGTGTGTCTGCACCAGCCAGAACTGTTGTGTGTTGTGTGTCTGCACCAGCCAGAACTGTTGTGTGTTGTGTGTCTGCACCAGCCAGAACTGTTGTGTGTTGTGTGTCTGCACCAGCCAGAACTGTTGTGTGTTGTGTGTCTGCACCAGCCAGAACTGTTGTGTGTTGTGTGTCTGCACCAGCCAGAACTGTTGTGTGTTGTGTGTTGTGTGTCTGCACCAGCCAGAACTGTTGTGTGTTGTGTGTTGTGTGTCTGCACCAGCCAGAACTGTTGTGTGTTGTGCGTTGTGTGTCTGCACCAGCCAGAACTGTTGTGTGTTGTGTGTCTGCACCAGCCAGAACTGTTGTGTGTTGTGTGTCTGCACCAGCCAGAACTGTTGTGTGTTGTGCGTTGTGTGTCTGCACCAGCCAGAACTGTTGTGTGTTGTGTGTTGTGCGTTGTGTGTCTGCACCAGCCAGAACTGTTTTCGGTTGTCGGTTTATTGTTTTTGTTCAGTGTTCAAGTTCTTTATTAAAAGATATGGACACATACCACGCTGCACCTTGTGGTCCTCTTCTTCTTCCACCGATGACGACCGTTACGCCCTCCAACACTACAAACAAAGAATTTGTGTTTAGTTAGTTCTCCAGATCAGTAGGTAGGGATGACCAGGGATGTTCTCTTGATAAGTGTGTGACTTGGACCATTTTCCTGTCAAAACGTAATGAGTACTTTTGGGTGTCAGGGAAAATGTATGGAGTAAAAAGTACATTATTTTTTATGTATGGAGTAAAAAGTACAAAATTTGTGGGCAAAACTGAAAAAGCATGTGCGAGCAAGGAGGCCTACAAACCTGATGCAGTTACACCAGCTCTGTCAGGAGGAATTGGCCAAAATTCAGCTCGGGGGTTTGAACTCACAACCTTCCGGTTACTAGTCCAACGCTCTAAACACTAGGCTACGCTGCCATGGTACAGTTGAAGTTTACATACACCTTAGCCAAATACATTCAAACTCAGGTTTTCACAATTCCTGACATTTAATCCTGGTAAAAAAATCCCCTGTCTTAGGTCAGTTAGGATCACCACTTTATTTTAAGAATGTGAAATGTCAGAATAATAGTAGAGAGATTTATTTCAGCTTTTATTTCTTTCCTCACATTCCCTGTGGGTCAGAAGTTTACAAACACTCAATTAGTATTTGTTTGCATTGCCTTTAAATTGTTTAACTTGCGTCAAACGTTTTGGGTAGCCTTCCACAAGCTTCCCACAATAATTTGGGTGAATTTTGGCCAATTCCTCCTGACAGAGCTGGTGTAACTGCATCAGGTTTGTAGGCCTCCTTGCTCGCACATGCTTTTTCAGTTTTGCCCACAAATTTTCTATAGGATTGAGTTCAGGGCTTTGTGATGGCCACACCAATAGCTTGACTTTGTTGTCCTTAAGCCATGAAGCCACAACTTTGGAAGTATGCTTGGGGTCATTGTCCATTTGGAAGACCCATTTGCGACCAAGCTTTAACTTCCTTACTGATGTCTTGAGGTGTTTGTTCAACATGTCCACATAATTTCCCCTCTTCATGATGCCAACTATTTTGTGAAGTGCACCAGTCCCTCCTGCAGCAAAGCACCACCACAACATGATGCTGCCACCCCTGTGCTTCACGGTTGAGATGGTGTTCTTCGGCTTGCAAGCCTCCCCCTTTTTCCTCCAAACATAATGACGGTCTTTATGGCCAAACAGTTTTGGTTTTGTTTCATCAATCCAGAGGACATTTCTCCAAAAAGTATGATCTTTGTCCCTATGTGCAGTTGCAAACCATAGTCTGGCTTTTTTTATGGTGGTTTTGGAGCAATGGCTTCTTCCTTGCTGAGTGGCCTTTCAGGTTATATCGATATAGTGGTAAACAATATCAAGCTGCATACTGGACCCTATTCCAACTAAACTACTGAAAGAGCTGCTTCCTGTGCTTGGCCCTCCTATGTTGAACATAATAAACGGCTCTCTATCCACTGGATGTGTACCAAACTCACTAACAGTGGCAGTAATAAAGCCTCTCTTGAAAAAGCCAAACCTTGACCCAGAAAATATAAAAAACTATCGGCCTATATCGAATCTTCCATTCTGTTGCGCAGCAACTCACTGCCTTCCTGAAGACAAACAATGTATACGAAATGCTTCAGTCTGGTTCTAGACTCCACCATAGCACTGAGACGGCACTTGTGAACGTGGTAAATTACATTTTAATGGCATCGGACCGAGGCTCTGCATCTGTCCTCGTGCTCCTAGACCTTAATGCTGCTTTTGATACCATCGATCACCACATTCTTTTGGAGAGATTGGAAACCCAAATTGGTCTACACGGACATGTTCTGGCCTGGTTTAGATCTTATCTGTCGGAAAGATATCAGTTTGTCTCTGTGAATGGTTTGTCCTCTGACAAATCAACTGTACATTTCGGTGTTCCTCAAGGTTCCGTTTTAGGACCACTATTGTTTTCACTATATATTTTACCTCTTGGGGATGTTATTCGAAAACATAATGTTAACTTTCACTGCTATGCGGATGACACACAGCTGTACATTTCAATGAAACATGGTGAAGCCCCAAAATTGCCCTCGCTAGAAGCATGTGTTTCAGACATAAGGAAGCGGATGGCTGCAAACTTTCTCCTATTAAACTCGGACAAAACAGAGATGCTTGTTCTAGGTCCCAAGAAACAAAGAGATCTTCTGTTGAATCTGACAATTAATCTTAATGGTTGTACAGTCGTCTCAAATAAAACTGTGAAGGACCTCGGCGTTACTCTGGACCCTGATCTCTCTTTTGAAGAACATATCAAGACCATTTCGAGGACAGCTTTTTTCCATCTACGTAATATTGCAAAAATCAGAAACTTTCTGTCCAAAAATGATGCAGAAAAATTAATCCATGCTTTTGTCACTTCTAGGTTAGACTACTGCAATGCTCTACTTTCCGGTTACCCGGATAAAGCACTAATTAAACCAGTTAGTGCTAAATACGGCTGCTAGAATCCTGACTAGAACCAAAAAAATGGATCATATTACTCCAGTGCTAGCCTCTCTACACTGGCTTCCTGTCAAAGCAAGGGCTGATTTCAAGGTTTTACTGCTAACCTACAAAGCATTACATGGGCTTGCTCCTACCTATCTCTCTGATTTGGTCCTGCCGTACATACCTACACGTCCGCTATGGTCACAAGACGCAGGACTCCTAATTGTCCCTAGAATTTCTAAGCAAACAACTGGAGGCAGGGCTTTCTCCTATAGAGCTCCATTTTTATGGAACGGTCTGCCTACCTATGTCAGAGACGCAAACTCGGTCTCAACCTTTAAGTCTTTACTGAAGACTCACCTCTTCAGTGGGTCATATGATTCAAGTTGAACGGAAAGGCTCTGGAGCAACGAACCGCCCCTTGCTGTCTCTGCCTGGCCGGTTCCCCTCTTTCCACTGGGATTCTCTGCCTCTAACCCTATTACAGGGGCTGAGTCACTGGCTTACTGGGGCTCTCTCATGCCGTCCCTGGAGGGGGTGCGTCACCTGAGTGGGTTGATTCACTGTTGTGGTCATCCTGTCTGGGTTGGCGCCCCCCCTTGGGTTGTGCCGTGACGGAGATCTTTGTGGGCTATACTCAGCCTTGTCTCAGGATGGTAAGTTGGTGGTTGAAGATATCCCTCTAGTGGTGTGGGGGCTGTGCTTTGGCAAAGTGGGTGGGGTTATATCCTTCCTGTTTGGCCCTGTCCGGGGGTGTCCTCGGATGGGGCCACAGTGTCTCCTGACCCCTCCTGTCTCAGCCTCCAGTATTTATGCTGCAGTAGTTTGTGTCGGGGGGCTGGGGTCAGTTTGTTATATCTGGTGTACTTCTCCTGTCCTATTCGGTGTCCTGTGTGAATCTAAGTGTGCGTTCTCTAATTCTCTCCTTCTTTCTTTCTCTCGGAGGACCTGAGCCCTAGGACCATGCCCCAGGACTACCTGACATGATGACTCCTTGCTCTCCCCAGTCCACCTGGCCATGCTGCTGCTCCAGTTTCATCTGACCTGAGCCCTGGACCATGCCCCAGGACTACCTGACATGATGACTCCTTGCTCTCCCCAGTCCACCTGACCGTGCTGCTGCTCCAGTTTCAACTGTTCTGCCTTACTATTATTCGACCATGCTGGTCATTTATGAACATTTGAACATCTTGGTCATGTTCTGTTATAATCTCCACCCGGCACAGCCAGAAGAGGACTGGCCACCCCACATAGCCTGGTTCCTCTCTAGGTTTCTTCCTAGGTTTTGGCCTTTCTAGGGAGTTTTTCCTAGCCACCGTGCTTCTACACTTGCATTGCTTGCTGTTTGGGGTTTTAGGCTGGGTTTCTGTACAGCACTTTGAGATATCAGCTGATGTACGAAGGGCTATATAAATAAATAAATGTGAAATTTGAATTTGATATAGGACTCATTTTACTGTGGATTTCGATACTTCTGTACCTGTCTCCTCCAGCATCTTCACAAGGTCCTTTGCTGTTGTTCTGGGATTGATTTGCACTTTTCGCACCAAAGTACGTTCATGTCCAGGAGACAGAACGTGTCTCCTTCCTGAGCGGTATGATGGCTGGGTGGTCCCATGGTGTTTTATACTTGCGTACTATTGTTTGTACATATGAACGTGGTACCTTCAGGCATTTGGAAATTGCTCCCTAGGATAAACCAGACTTGTGAAGGTATACAATTTTATTTCTGAGGTCTTGGCTGATTTCTTTTGATTTTCACATGATGTCAAGCAAAGAGGCACTGAGTTTGAAGGTAGGTCTTGAAATACATCCACAGGTACACCTCCAATTGACTCAAATGATGTCAATTCGCCTATCAGAAGCTTCTAAAACCATGACAACATTTTCTGGAATTTCCAAACTGTTTAAAGGCACAGTCAACTTAGATTATGTAAACTTCTGACCCACTGGAATTGTGATACAGTGAATTTTAATTGAAATAATCTTTCTGTAAACAATTGTTGGAAAAATTATGTGTCATTGTAACGGCGTTCGTCTGTTGAAGGAGAAGCGGACAAAAATGCAGCGTGGTGGTTACTCATGTTCTTTAATGAAATAAAACGATACATGAAATAACTATATATATATACAAAACAACAAACGGAACGTGAAAACCTATGCAGCCTGTCTGGTGAAACAACTACACAGAGACAGGAACAATCACCCACAAACCACACAGTGAAACCTAGGCTACCTAAATATGGTTCCCAATCAGAGACAACGAGAATCACCTGACTCTGATTGAGAACAGCCTCAGGCAGCCAAGCCTATGCTAGACACCCCTACTCAGCCGCAATCCCAATGCCTACAAAACCCCAATATGAAACACAACAAAATAAACCCATGTCACACCCTGGCCTGACCAAATAAATAACAAAAACACAAAATACTAAGACCAAGGCGTGATAGTCATTCACAAAGTAGATGTCCTAACCGACTTGCCAAAACTATATTTTGTTAACAAGTAATTTGTGGAATTGTTGAAAAACTAGTTTTAATGACTCCAACCTAAGTGTATGTAAACTTCCGACTTCAACTTTGTGTACAGATGCCGTACCTTAATTTGACCAAGTTTCTCACAAGCAGGAAAATAATCCTCCAGAAACAGGAAATGTGAATTATTGTTTGGATTATAATTAACGGACAATTTGTGTAGGGGTTTAACATTTTTTTTTTGCAAGGGCAAATCTAGTCTGAGATGTTAAAGTGGAAATTACAAACCTTAACCACCTTTTTAAACCTTGAATACACTACAAGTTTGTATTTCTGCAACCTCAGGATGATCAAATTAAGATACGGCATATGTATGCTCTATATAACTTCTAGCTCACTAGCGTTCAGTCTTTTATTCAAGCAACAACTTCATCACACCTTGAACGTCTTCCCTACCCTTCTGTATTGTCACTGCTACTATACAGTACAAGTTAGGGCACAGTGCACCGATGACCAGATCTCATACTGTACTTTGTATTCAGGCCCTTGTGTTGAACAGAGGGTTCCCCATTACCCTTACATTCCTCCCCAAACGAAAAAGTGGTAGGTAATAACCGCCAGGTTTTTTGGAGTGGTGAACTGTACGAGAGGGTATGTAAGGCCAGGGGGAGGGAGGAACTTTGCAAAATGGAGCATCTCGCTAAGTGCCCGGGGTATAGTATTGGCTTTCAGTGTCATTAACTTTTCAGCAGTAAGCAGGTTTCTGTCGCCACTGACCAAATTGCTTTAAATGCATAGCAATTACATGGTCCAGGCCAGTGCTTAAAGGATGAGGGAAGTATAGTTTATGTAGTATGAACCTTTGTAATGGGATTAATGGTGAGTCGCGTTGAAGAAGGAGCTCTCTGTTAGTGGTAGGGGGATTAGTTTCCTAATGATATATTAGATATATATATCTAACCAGTTGGCCCACATGTTAATGACTAGATTACCTTTTTCTAATTAACCAATCTGAAAGGGGTATGTTAATAATGCATGGAATCACAGTGGTAGGCTCTGCTTTCATTATATTACATTCTCCCTTATTTCCATTTTTCTTCTTCCAAGGGAGCAGTGGCCGAGGCCGACGGTGAACAAACCTTCTCATTATTAATTTTTTGAGTTCAAATGTGTTACTGGAGTCTTAAACGTAGCTTTAGCATGTTAAAGTCACGCTGAGCTTATCACGGAGGCCATGCGGGTCCTTGCCTTTGATATTTTTGTGGCATAATGTGGTTGGGTTTGAAAATCAATGAGCGGCCCTCGTTTGATCACAGTTGCCTCCCTCCGCCGTCTCGCCATGCACTGAAAATACCCGCCGAGCATCCTGTCACCGAGGTGAGGGACCTGAGGCCACATAACGTGAAGTGGAGACAGTCCACTGGCCTTATGAACAGATTTTAAATGGACTCTTTCACTTCCTCCTCAAAGATGGGATACTATTCCAATTCCCACTAAGCTTGATGTCAGAAACACAATCCAAAGCCTACAATTCCTAGGTTATATGCTTGCTACAATATGAGAAACACTCTGCAATATGAGAAGATATATTCTTATCCCTCTGGTAATGTTATGTGAAACTGTTTTGGAACGTGTTAGATAAAATAGGCCATTCAAAACACTATCTTACAGCGGCGCCCATTTCTTGCCATAGTGTGGGTCTGGGTGGCCTGTGGGAATTTGTAATGGCACAATGTGACAGTATTTTTGTTGTTGTAACCAGCCTCAGCGAGGTGCTCAACCAAGCAAATGAACAACCCGGACCAGCTGGGTCCATGCAGCATGTCCCAACTCCACAGGCCCTAGAACAGCGGTCCCAACCGGCTCGAGACAATCTAAACCCCCCCCTAGATCACCTGCAGGCCTGCAGCTGCCCCTGCCACACTACACTACTACATTTGTGCCAGTGCTCTGTTTACTCTCTGCAGAGTCCTGTCTACTGTCAGTATGACCAGACTGCATGTTATTCTAGTCTAGTCTGTAAAGCTCAAGCAGTGATGAGAACTCGGGGGAGCCAATAAAATCATATCGCAAATGCTGTTAAGAGGAGATGGGAGCCGCCGACTGCGCTCTCAACTCCAAATACCGACAGATTTGCTTGTTTGTTTTCCTGTGCATCATAAAGGTGTAGCTCATGGGCTGAAATGTATATTTGATGAATATTACATTTCTTCCATAATAGATCTAGATTTGCCATACTGCATATGAATTGTTCATCGGCAGCCATGTATTATTTAGTGATACATTTTCTTAAATTGTCCACCAAAACGCAATGTTGGGGATGTATTTGGAACTGAAGGAGGGAGTGGGGAGATCGAGGGATAGAAACAGGAGAGGAAGATGGTCTAGTTGCCACTTATATATTGGCAGTGTTTCATCGTTTCAAAAGAACACGGGAAGTTATACGCGCATCACTAGATGTACAAAGAACATTAACACATACAAGCAGTTAATGGACTTTTTGGCAACCATTGTCACTTTGATGATGCAATGGTACATCGTTTCCCAAACTTGGTCCTCGGGACCCAAAGGGGTGCACGTTTAGTTTTTTGCCCAAACACTACACAGCTGATTCAAATGATCAAGCTTGATGATGAATTCATTATTTGAATCAGCTGTGTAGTGTTAGGGCAAAAAAACTAAACGTGCACCACTTGGTGTCCCGAGGATCGAGTCTGGGAAACCCTGCAATAATAAAAGAGGGTATTACCATAGTGGAAGGCTTTGCCTTAGCTAATAACACAGAGACAGATGGGGAGGCCCTTTTCACTGGTTTAGTGGAAATTGGATTACTTTAACAATAGGACACGTTGGCATAATTGGTGACAAATGACAATCTACATGTGGCATCACTTGAAATAGCATGGCTCACTCAATTAAATTATGCAAACGACTGAAATATTGCTAGTTATTTAGATTTTAGGCCACTCCCTTTTAATTGTACAAATCAACAAGAAATCAGAAGCATACACCTATAATGAGGAGAATCTGCTGAACCAACAATAGCCTTACACAGCGACAGCATAAACTGATAACGAGAGAGAGAACAAGAGAGAGAGAGAGAGAGAACGAAAACAAGAGAGAGCGAAAGAGAGAGACAGAGAGACAGAGACAGACAGACCTAGATGGGACATGGTTTGCTTTTCCAGAAAAATGGGGGGTGCTATCAAAAACATTGTAGAGTTGCATTCATTAAAAACCCAGCCCCTCTAGTAACCCATGCTTCCTGTAAAGTGCCCCGGCGGATTTGGTGTGCTAGTTATTTGCTGAAGCAGCAGAGATGTTTCCAATGAGGCCCCGTGCTGATGCTCACTGTGAAGGGGGTGCCCTAACGGGGTAACACATGAATTAAAGGAGAAAGAAGAGGGACAGATTACAATGTTCACTGTGCAGAGAGGGGTGTCTGTAGAGAGGGGTTGTGTGATGGTGAACACAGAGGGGAAAGGCCAGAGTTGGGACCAAGTAACTATTATTCAAGTCACAAGCAAGTCTCAAGTCACAAGGTCATAGTGTCAAGTTGAGTCCCAAGTAGAACCCGTCGAGTCATAAGTCAAGTCCAAGTCGTTAATTCTAAGACCAAGTCAAGTCACAACTTTTTTCAATCAAGTCTCAAGTAAAGTTAATAAAAATGTATACAGGCAATGACTTGTTCAACTACCAATCTAAATCTATTTATTGAGGCTACCAGACAGCCATGTTTATTATTTTGTCTAAAACACATCTTGATTATGTAATAATACATTTTAACAACAAATTCCATGTCACGTTCTGACCTGAGTTCCTTTGTTATGTCTTTGTGTTAGTTTGGTCAGGGTGTGAGTTGGGGTGAGTAGTCTATGTTATTTTTTCTATGTTGTGGTTTTGTGTTTGGCCTGGTATGGTTCTCAATCAGCGGCAGGTGTTGTTCGTTGTCTCTGATTGAGAATCATACTGAGGTAGACTTTTCCCACCTGTGTTTTGTGGGAGATTATTTTTCTGTGTCAGTGTTTGGTCCACACGGGACTGTGTCGGTTTTCATTTATTTCTCTTGTTCCTTTTGTTTTCTGTGTCCAGTGATATTTCATTAAAATACATCATGAACACAAACCACGCTGCGCTTTGGTCCTCCTCTCTTTCCACCGAAGACAACCGTTACAGAATCACCCACCAACCAAGGGCCAAGCAGCGTGGTTTCGGGCAGCAGTGATCTCCGGACTCATGGACATGGGAGGTGATTTTGGACGGAAAAGGACCCTGGGCACAGGCTGGGGAATATCGCCACCCCAAGGCAGAGCTGGAGGCAGCTAAAGCTGAGCGGCGGCGATATGATGAGACAGCACGGCAGAGCGACAGGCACGAGAGGCAGCTCCAAAAAAAACTTTTTGGGGGGGGCACACGGGGAGTGTGGCAGTCAGGTTGGAGACCTGAGCCCACTCCTCGTGCTCACCGAAAGAAGTGCAGTACTGGTCAGGCACCCAAGCGCACGTGTCGCCAGTATGCGCTCATAGCCCTGTGGGCTATAGGCCAGCCCCCCGCAAGTGCCAAGCGACAGTGGGCATCCAGCCAGGGTGTGTTGTGCCAGCCCAGCGTGTTTGGTCTCCAGTACGCCGTTTCGGCCCAGGGTATCCTGCGCCGGCGCTGTGTGCTGTGTCTCCAGGGCGCTGGGAGGGTGCAGTGCGTCCTATGCCTGCGCTCCGCCCGTGCCGAGTGAATGTGGGTATTGAGCCTAAGGGAGAGGTGCGAGTGGTATACACCAGATCTCCAGTGATCACCCACAGCCCAGTTTATTTTTCCATGTCAGTGTTTGGTCCACACGGGACTGTGTTGGTTTTCATTTATTTCTCTTGTTCCTTTTGTTTTCTGTGTCCAGTGATATTTCATTAAAATATATCATGAACACAAACCACGCTGCGCTTTGGTCCTCCTCTCCTTCCTCCAAAGACAACCGTTACATTCCAAATGCAAGCTTTGTAAGTAAATTATCAATTTCCAGTAATTTTGACATACCAAAAGACCAGCAGACCTATTCTAGTAATTGTTGCTTGATGCCCCATTGCTGTTGAGCTTGCAAAGTAAACGGTTCATATTATTGATTACCAAACTATTTTTGGAGCTGCAAATGAATTTATGGAAATCCTCTCTCCCCTCTCATAGACTAGACGTAACATAGTAAATTAGTTTGATATGTTACGTTTCGTATGGTTACATAAGACAGAATGTCATCAAGGACTATTTTAAAATTGTAGCTATTTAGCAACTTTACAAATAGTTACTACTTCTCTGCCACTTTGCAACTAATTATCATGTTAGCTAACCCTCTCCTAACCCTAAATCTAACATTAACCATTTTACCTAACCCTTCCCTAACCTTAACCTTTTATCCTAACTCCTAACCTTAACAACTAAGCTAGAAAACCTTAGCTAGGTGGCCTGGTTGTTAATGCTAACGTTGGCAGCAGCATATTGTACATTTAGCAAATTCATAACATTTTTTATGAATTGCAATTTGTAACATATCATACCAATTTTTATTTGTAACATATTAATAAGAAATTGAAGATGGACATCCACAAGTTCATACATACCATATGAAGTGTCTTGGATGTATATAGCGAATAATACAAAATGATTTGAGACCAGGTTGGGCTGTGTGGAGAGCAGCCTAATCCGAGTGCCACAAAATGACTGACAAAAAGGTTACAAAACCTGACCGGATAATTTCAAGTCATCTCTTAAGTCAAAGTCGAGTCCCCAGTCTTGAGGCTCCAATTCCAAGTCAAGTCTCAAGTTATTTTATTTTCTGTCGAGTCTCAAGTCATTCAATTTGTGACTGGTGTCAGACTCTAGTCCAAGTCATGTAACTCGAGTCCACACCCCTGCAAGGGGCCACCAGGGACCATAGCACAGTATTAGATTGCAAATTAATATGAATGGCGAACTGGCTGGTGGTGCTACAGGTTTGGGGCAAAAACTGCATAACATTTAGCTTTTTGTTCCAGTCTGCACGGCTTAAGCCTGATTAAGAGGAAAGAGCGAGGGGTCCTAGATGTTTTTAGTCATTATCAATAGTTAGAGATCTGAATCAGGGAAGTCAGGGGTGAAAGTAGTGGAATACCATGAGAGGGGAATTTCAAGGCCTGCCAGGCCTACAAACGCAAGCCTGGCAGTGGGAGCTGTGATCATGCAACACCATTGCTGAAGAAACGGAATTGTGAAGAAGCACTTAAACATTTACTCAGGAATCTAACTGAAGCTAGGTATTCTGTCAAAGCTCTAGTCTGTTACTTTTAGTAATACAAGTTCCTTCGCTCCTCACGCTTCATATTCTCTTCTCACCCAAAAGCAGGGCATGTGGTCTTAAATCTATACATCTGGCAACTTTCCCTCAGCAAGCAGATCAACGCATCCAAGACTAGTGTGCTCTAAAATACTAATATTCCACTCAATTTTATTTGAGAGAGCCAATATTATCTGTGGATTTAATTTGGTCGAGTTTTATGTATATTTTTAGTTCAAGCATTAACAGTAAACATACTGCTGAAATACCTAAAGCAATACATGGCCCACCAAAATGTAACTCTAAAATTGTAATCTGGATTAAAATATAACATTATATCTGAGTTATATACCGCATATAACATCATCAATCCGATATTGGACGAATGATGGAGATACATGTATACACAGCATTGTGTTAGAAAGAGCAAACGGCTGTGGGGGGTATCAGTAAAGCTGTAAAAATAAACATAGAGCACAGTGTTACAATAAATTCCAAACAAGGTTCCACAAACCCCAAACTGACCACAATCAAACCAACCAGCTTGTGACTAGATTACATAGTAAACATGGAGGTTAATAAGTATGTAGTGAACACTAATGACTCCAATGCTTCTTGTTATGGGGAGTTAAAAAAACGTTCTTAACACACAAAGTGCAGCTAACTTCAACATAGCAGAGTCCCAAATTCTATGTGAAGGGACATGATGTGTGTGACTTGATTCAATCTAACTGAGAGAAGAAGAAGAAGAAGAAGAAGAAGAAGAAGAAGAAGAAGAAGAAGAAGAAGAAGAAGAAGAAGAAGAAGAAGAAGTTATAGTTACTACAGTGAGCTCATGTCATATCAATGGATAATTAAAATGACTGATGAATGACCTCCACGAAAATGAAAGTGACCTTTACCAATGAGATTTTACCACATGTCAAAGTGGATTCTTACAGCTGTGATTGAACTGCTATTGGTGTGCGCTGTATGACAAACAGCATATTTCCTTCCTGCTACTTATTTATAACAATCAGTTAGTTAAACACAACACCTCTGAACAAGAGAGGACACAAACATCATGTAATGAATAATGTGTATTCACAAATTAATCCGCTGGCATACAGAATCAAACCCAAATTCCCCCCAAATTAACTTGAACGTATAGGCCCAGTCTCTGATTCAAAGTCCAAAAATGCCAGCAAGAAACAGAAACAAATCCCACCACAAGTAATGAAGTAATGAATAGTCATCTCTGTAGCAATCCAAAGGAAAGTAGTCCACAGAAGAAAAGCACAAAATATAAACAGGCCTCAGAAATAGCCTTCTAAACTTTAGTCCTAGAAGCAACAGTCCACAGAGGAAAATTATCTGGACAAGTAATACAATATCCCTTATTAACGCAAGTCTTTGAGAATGTTCTCTTGTGGAGTGACAAACCTTGAAACAGTTTCCTATTGGTGTGACTAGGGAGTGACCAGGTAGTTCAGCCTATACACATCTCAAGGCACCATGGAATCATGTGGGTGACATTTTCAACAACCTGTCTGTGATGCAAGCAGAATACAATGCTGTGTTGGGGGGGGGTACTTAGGCCTTAGCCTCCTCTCTAAATGTGAAGAGATGGTAAATATCCCTGCAACAGATGGGGCTCATGATCTCTCTTTCCTTGCCCTTCCCTCAATCTCTCTCTCTCCCTCTAGCCCTCTCTCTCAATGCCTCCCTCCTCTCTTTCTCCCTCCCTCGCTCAAAATCATGAACTACCTGAAACAATAGAGATCAGTAGCCATTGTTGTTGTTGTTGTGTCATTACAGTGAACTGGCTAGGCTGCGGGAAGGGAGATCTGGGTGCCTTATGAGGATCAGGCGATGAGTGGCTAATCGTTTTATTGGCATTCGCACTGAGCTAAAGGGTAGAACTGCTGCTTTCAAGGAGCGGGACTCTAACCCGGAAGCCTATAAGAAATCCCGCTATGCCCTCCAACGAACCATCAAACAGGCAAAGCGTCAATACAGGCCTAAGATTGAATCGTACTACACCGGCTCCGACGCTCGTCGGATGTGGCAGGGCTTGCAAACCATTACAGACTACAAAGGGAAGCACAGCCGAGAGCATGGTGAGCCTACCTACAGTATTATAATGTAGAGACGCCTGGAGGGGTGTCATTCTCATTAAGGCAGCAGATTTGAAGGAGGCATAAATCCTACCCACTCGTCAATTCTACCGACACCAAACATGTTTATCTGTAGGCAAACAGCGCTGTGTTGTTCTGAGACATTTAGCTGTGGAGGCAATGCTAGCTATTCCCACAGCCATGTTGTATTAGAGGTTCCCCACTGAGACAAGGGGACATGTGAAGCCACAGCACAACAGGGGTCCTGCTGGGTCTCTCTGAGCTAGTCTGCCAGCGAGGTGACGTAATGCACTTTGCTGCTACAGCATCGTGGACAGCATAAAGGAGAGGAGACTCTGAGATCTGAGCAAATCATAAAATATACCTCATAATTACCGGATTCGACAGCAACAGAGTATGACAAAGATCAGCCACCTAGGCTTTGACTGAGCCTCGGGGCCGAGACAGCTATGACATTTTTCAAATGTCCGCTTTAAGTAACTTGGCAAATCGGAAAATCACCCATCAGCCCCTCAGTTCTTTTGCAGAGGCCTTTGTAGAGGTGTCACATACAGCGTTTGGCCATGACATCCCAGGTTATATGAATGATTTAAGCGCTCAAGGGATTGGAAATTACTTTATTTAGTCACCACCTTTTCCCCCTGCCTGGATTTTGCTTTGGATGGTATCTCATTCAATGTCTCCTGAGCATTCAACCCTAGTAAAAAAAATCCTATAGAATTCTAATAAAAGAATCCTAAGAATCCAAAAGAAAATCCGATCAGATTTTGGAACCTATGCTATAGGATTGAATCGAATATGAGTCCAATAGGACTGCTTCCAAAATCTGATTCTATTAGATTTTTTAAAAAAAATTGGAATCCTATGGGATTTTATTTACTAGCACTCATGTTAGTAAAACGTTTTTTTCAAGGAGATTAGAGGGGACGGGACAGACGGAAATGTATAGAAAGTGGTTAAGTCAGCCGAGCGGGGGCCGAACCCCTGCCTCTGAAGGGTCATATGTGGTCCTAAATTGGGAGCTTAGACTCCAGCACACTGATTTAATTTTTATATTAGATTCTTGTATTGGAATCTTATAGGGTCCTCTAACATAAAACCATATAGATTATAATCCAATAGGACTGGTTCCAAAATCTGATAGGATTTTTCTGTTGGATTCTAATTGGATTCTTGTATTTCGAATCCTATAGGATCCTATAGGATTTCAATGTATTTTTTATCCTATAGGATTTCTATGCATTTTGTTGATTTGAATTGTATACAGTTGTCACGCCCTGACCATAGAGAGCTGTTTATTCTCTATGTTGGTTGGGGCGTGATAGTGACTAGGGCGGGTATCTAGGTGATTTAGTTGTTTATGTTGGCCTGGTATGGTTCCCAATCAGAGACAGCTGTTTATCATTGTCTCTGATTGGGGATCATATTTAGGTAGCCATTTTCCCCATTGTGATTTGTGGGATCTTGTCTACAGATAGTTGCCTGTGTGCACACCAGTAGCTTCACGTTTCGTTTGTGCTTGTTTGTTCTGTTTTGTTGAGTTTCTATTAATTAAAATATGTGGAACTCTACGCACGCTGCGCCTTGATCCAATCATTATAACGGACGTGACAACAGTTCCTTCAGAAAGTATTAATGGAAAATGAAACACTAATATATTTTGATTAGATAAGTATTCAACTCCCTGAGTCAATACATGTTAGAATCACTTTTGGCAGCGATTACAGTTGCGAGATGTAGCATTTCATCCATACAGGGCTAGATTAATAATTAGATGTAATCTTAATGTGCCACAGGTCATTTAAAAAAATTACAACACCAGAATCAGGTGTGCAAAGAGGTCACTAGATGGGAACTGGTAGTTACATCCAGGAGGGAGAGATGAAAGATGGGAGGGAGCACCTTCTAGGAATGGAGAGAGGGTGGGGGGACAGCTCTGTGGGAGAGAGGGGGAGGGAGGCAGGTAGAGAGGGAGAGGGGGTGGTAACACCCCTGGGAGGAAAGGAGTTAGGGGCGAGGGGGTCTGATTATCTTTAGGTTTTTCTTTTCCTCTCCCTATATCAACATAAAGAGGGTAAAAGGAACATATGTATAGCTGACCATACTATAATAACCCTCTAAGGTCGATGTCCGCACGCTCCCAGAAATCGAATTAACATAATACAAATATTCCCATAAAAATCAGTAAATTTAAGCTACAGATACAGTATCTGTTATCTTTGCATTGAATGCTACTCAATCCACCGTGTTTGTCAGACCATGAGATGTCCTGAAAATCGGTATTCTCACAAAATCATTTGTAAAGTCTGAACCGTTTGGCTTACAGAACTATTATGACCCTTCTATGGAAACATAGAGACTCACGAACACGATGGTGTTCTCTGTGTTGTTCCACGACCCCCACAAGAGCAAGCGCCTTGGGACTCGTCTGAAGTCGGTACAGCCGATCTGCCATAGAATAGCCGTGGCGGGTCTGTAGCGTCAGAACAGTTTGGGCTGCACACTAATATGACCCCTCTGTGTAAAGGTGAGCCTCTCACGAACATGTAGGACTCACATGACTCGCATGAAGGTCCCCTGTACCAGTTGAAAACATTTATGGAAGTATATAAAGAGACTCTTTAGTGACACAAATAATGGGTTCAATACATGTAAAAGAAAATTTTTTTTTTTTTTTAAAAGCACATTTTCCCTCATCTTATGTCTCTCAGATATAGGACAGACACTTCACTAGAAACTTATTTTAAACTTTTTGGGGGGGGGGACTATCTGTTTTTCCATGTAGTGAATCTGTTATTCAATGCGTTTGTATGGACTAATAGCAGTAAGGACTATCTGTTTTTCCATGTAGTGAATCTGTTATTCAATGTGTTTGTATGGACTAATAGCAGTAAGGACTATCTGTTGTTCCATGTAGTGAATCTGTTATTCAATGTGTTTGTATGGACTAATAGCAGTAAGGACTATCTGTTTTTCCATGTAGTGAATCTGTTATTCAATGTGTTTGTATGGACTAATAGCAGTAAGGACTATCTGTTTTTCCATGTAGTGAATCTGTTATTCAATGTGTTTGTATGGACTAATAGCAGTAAGGACTATCTGTTTTTCCATGTAGTGAATCTGTTATTCAATGTGTTTGTATGGACTAATAACAGTAAGGACTATCTGTTTTTCCATGTAGTGAATCTGTTATTCAATGTGTTTGTATGGACTAATAGCAGTAAGGACTATCTGTTTTCCATGTAGTGAATCTGTTATTCAATGTGTTTGTATGGACTAATAGCAGTAAGGACTATCTGTTTTTCCATGTAGTGAATCTGTTATTCAATGTGTTTGTATGGACTAATAGCAGTAAGGACTATCTGTTTTTCCATGTAGTGAATCTGTTATTCAATGTGTTTGTATGGACTAATAGCAGTAAGGACTATCTGTTTTTCCATGTAGTGAATCTGTTATTCAATGTGTTTGTATGGACTAATAGCAGTAAGGACTATCTGTTTTTCCATGTAGTGAATCTGTTATTCAATGTGTTTGTATGGACTAATAGCAGTAAGGACTATCTGTTTTTCCATGTAGTGAATCTGTTATTCAATGTGTTTGTATGGACTAATAGCAGTAAGGACTATCTGTTTTTCCATGTAGTGAATCTGTTATTCAATGTGTTTGTATGGACTAATAGCAGTAAGGACTATCTGTTTTTCCATGTAGTGAATCTGTTATGCAATGTGTTTGTATGGACTAATAGCAGTAAGGACTATCTGTTGTTACATGTAGTGAATCTGTTATTCAATGTGTTTGTTTTTTTGATACTTCAAGGGGTTTTAAAATTCTAAATCAAACAGCAATATGATCCTTGGTATGACCTTCTTAAAACAATTCCATATAGATTAGTACTTTTTATTTGCATATAAGCAAAGTAAAGATGGTATGTATTCTGGGAAACCCTCCCAAATATGTTTTTATTGTAACATTGTTTTTAGTATTGTATGTCATATTGTAATGTATTTTTCAAAGACAAGAAGTTGCATGAATCGGAATAAAATAAAATAACTAAAGTGATTGTTATGTTAAAAAAATATATATATTTTACAGGTGGTCTTACTGCAAATTAACGTGCAGCCTTGAATCACTCCCATATTGAGGTGGTGAATAAAACCAAAATGTTGTTTCCGATCAACGAAAATGTTGTAATTCATGTTTTTGTATTGTACTGGAACAAATGACAACAAACTATAATTGAGTTAGTTCAATTAAGCAAAATAGGAATAAATTAGTCCAATTGGATTCCAATAGGGTTCTGATAGAGGTGACACCAAACCCTATAGGATTGTGAGCTTCCTAAAGGATTCTATGGGAAAAATCACTGATCCTATAGGATGTTTTGACTAGGGTAGATTTCCATGTATTTATTTAAGGAGGAAATAGAAGGAAAATTTCAACAGTCACTAATTTAATTTCACCTTGTACCAATGGCATTAGCCCAGAGCGGATATTTCAGAGGAACACGAAATCAATATTCATATTCTATTGGGAATTGTCCCGGAATCCATTAGTAACATTGACCAATAGGTCAGGTAAAGTAATAGATCAATGTTTTATTACAAATTTGCAAACTGACTTAATGGCAGGGAAAAACCTGTGCAGTCACGCATGGCAAATATTAATCATTCAATTCTATTGGTGTGATGAGCACAGACCATTTCTAGCCATGCAGGGCTCATCCTGACTTCTGATAGGTTACCGGTGACGACTTGTGCCCACTTGTTCTCGGTGGTGACAAAGGCAGCATCTCCATGGTTTAACAATCATCCATGTCAGACGCCAGTCTACATTGTGAAAGGGAGAAACCAACAAATGTCATCACGAATTTGTTTTGATATTTCAAAAATATTGATCATAATATCTTTAACCGTTCATATCATGTGTATGGATAATGAAGACCGCCTTATTGTCTTATGTGACCAATAACATTGAATTATGGTTTAGGTACACATTGCATACACTGTTTAGAAAGATTCGGCATTTTTCCCCCTTGGTTTCAATTGAAGTAACCTATGCAGTTAAACGACAGTACCGCTCTTATTTGTGATCACTTATTCATCAACCGACAGCGCAATCATGCTATGTATTTGCTACCCTTATTGTCAGCCACACACTATTTCATGCCAGACTGACACTACATGTTTCTGGTTATATTGAATAAATCCTACAGAGTATATTTCATGTGGAGTTTTAGTTGAATCAGAACTTTATTCTTAATCTCTGTTACTGCCAACAAACGGCCTGTTATTGATTATACTGCTCGACCCTCAAGTCACGTGTATTTCTGAATATCGTTACTTCTCTCCTTACAGAGGGGGAGTCAGTCATCAGTGAGGCTTGTTATTATGTAGTTGCTATTATTACGCACTCGTAAATCCATATCCATATTCGACATAAGGCCTATAAATAACTGATATGCAGCTTTCCCTCATCCTTCTATATCTGTTTACCAATTAAACTGTGAAGATAACATGACAAGTTTATAACAGATACGCCAATGCTCTAGAACCCATTTCAGTTTGTCTGGTAAACAAGCAATGATAAACACCTGTTGAATTGACACACGCAGTTCATACTCACCTCTTGGAATGTAATCATTTCTATTCTAGGTCTAGGATGAGATGTTGTGTTTTAGCTCAGAGGGGTAATTCCGAATCAGGCATAGACAGGGGAGCCAGTAGGCAGGCACACATGCTGAGAGAACTGATGTATAAAGGGGCTTGTGAGTGGCGTCTCTGGTTACCAACACCGTTTATGAGGAAGCACATTCTCACCAATCACATTGCTCAGCGTGTTGGAGCGCGCTTTTCAATTTCTTAAAGCTACGGTGTCCTTACAGCCACATTATGCAAGTAACGGGAGAACTGGAATACACATTTTTATATGCAATATATTTCAACACTGTAGTTTGCATGTGTACCTGTTGGTTTTATTCAATGCGATTTCACATATCAGTTTGAGGCCATTTCAGTTGAGTTCAGCCAATATGCAATGTTATTTACTCATCATCATTATTCCTATGCAATATGCACATTATAAGAAAAAGTGTTCCCATGCAATACAATTAAGATGTTTTTCTATGGCCATAAAGCTGTCTGTTCTGACAAAAAATATGCATCCAACATTTTCTGTTATGACCCCTTTTCAAGATCAACAATACATACTGTATTATTCACAAACTGAAAGGACAGTTGATGGTGGTATGTACTTGTTTATTAAAAGATGAGTCAAAGAGAGATTCACACTTGGAATATGAAATAACTACTGCCATGAACCTTTTAACGTTTTCCTGGCATATAATTAGGTCATGTTCCAAACCTTGTACTCAAACAGACTTCATATGTAAGACCCACATAAAAATAAACAATATCTGTCTTAAGTGCAAGAAACAAAAATACAGGTTTATGGTTAATGTTTAAGAAAAGAAGGCCGTCTTCAGTTTGAAATGAAACATTTCATTTCATGAAACAGGACTCCGGAATGTTATTTTTTGCTTGCTTGACTTATGCCAGACCACCCACATTAAAGTATGCCCCTTGCAGTACTTCTCTTTTTTCCCCCAGAATTTCGGGGTCAGTTTTACACAGTTTGGTTGAGATATGTTTTGGATATGCCCAATATCCAAACTGAGTCAAATAACACTCAAATTGGTATCTTTGTTTTGCCTTTTTAATGCATCACACCACATGGCCATATTAAGTAATTTTGTATCAGTTCCAGCTGATTTGTCTATATTCTGTGGAGGCAGAGTTCAGCATCATGACAGGTAATGATATTGACAGTGCACAAGGCTGTTTTTCCATCACTTGCTACAAAATGCAGATGGCCTGTATTTTAAGAGTATATATTGCACAAAAAATGAGGGGGGAAAAAAACAGTATGTGCCATAAAAAATACCAAAATCCAGTTTCACACCTGCGATTTGGGACCCATCCACATATCACGAGTATGATATACATAAACTCCTAACTTTACTATATTACAGTACATATACAATCTTGAAACTAATCCCATCACTGAGGTATGTTGTCCCCATGATGCCCTTGTAGCCTATCGTCTACAAATACTTAACAAATCTGCTCTACAACTGTACAAAATCTTAAAATCCACAAGGCATTTTGATGCAAGTTTTAATTGAACTTAATCCTTAAAACCAGGACTTCCTTGCATGCGAAAACAAATGATAAAGGGAAGAAGTGCCTGAAACTCACTGAAAGCACAGTAAGAACATTCCCTTTTAACTGTACAAAAATATGCCTGAAAATATTTTACTTTTCTTTTAAAAAGATGAGGTCTGTTATGTATCAAAATGTTTCCTCCGCACCTGTATTCTGAAGAGGTTTAGACTGCTTCATTTTCAAATCAGGAGGTAAACGGAATCAGTTACAAAACAAAAATGTTTGCGGCATATAGAAATGACATAAAACCATTGTAAAGTAACATCCTGAACATTGTCAGTTCACGGATTTGCTTTGAGTCAGTCCACAGTCCTACGTTTTCAGTTCCCTGCAGTTTAAAGAGGATAAGATGCATAGAAGTTCACAGATTTTTCCCTTTGTGGTCCGTTTTAGTTGAACAGTAATTTTAGACCCACAGAAAAATCCATAAAACCCTGTCATTCTGCCAGAAAAACATTTGCAGACTTTTTTTGCTACAGTACCAGCTTCATAAGCATCTAATTCCTCAAACCTCACCTTGCCTCCTCCCCCGACCTCTAGAAACCAGAGGAGGCAGGGCTATAGGAACAACTTGAACAGGACATCATTTCATTTATCCTTCTCTGTTATAAGTCGGATCTTTTCAATTTAATATGTGAACACCAAGTCAGAAAAGTTCGCCTCCAACCAGTCCCCTGCTATCATTTCACTGAGCTCTGGTGTGCAATAGTCTGGAAATTCAAAGTGAGAGCCCAGACTGCCCTCGCTGAATGAGTCCAAATCTTTATCCACAAGAGAGAGGGAGAGATTTCCTGAATTCGGGTTGCCCACCTCCGGCCCTTGAGCGTTCGGGGCGAAATTTAAACTGAAGTCAAAAAGCAAGTCGTCCGCGTCCTCGCTGGAACTGGAAGATGTTGAAACTGACCTAGAAGATGCTGGTGAGGCGGATGCTGGGTACATTGTACTCTGCTTAGTACTGTTTTTGAAATTGTAAAACAGTCTGTTCGGAGCCGCATTCCGTACGTCTTCATACATGCTGGTTCCCTCGGACTCAGCAGAGGAGCTCAACGTTGGGCTCGTGGGAACTTTTGCTACATTATACGGCCTCATCTGCTCCTCGTCCTCCTGTTTAATCCGCATACGATAGTCCTCCTCGTATTCATCATCGTCATCATCATCTGTGAGTTCACTTTTAACCGTCTTTGTAACTTTTGGGAACACACAGTCATCCCCGTAGCGGTGAGACAATTTAGAATGGGTCTTAGTCTTTATTTTGGAGCATTTTTTACCGGAAGTCTTTGCCATTTTGCTGCAAGATTTCTCCGGAGATGGTGCTGATGGTTTTGAACTGTCGAGCTTTGGTTTTTTCTTGGGTCTATACTTGTAATCGGGATAATCAGCCATGTGTTTTAACCGGAGCCTCTCCGCTTCCCTGATGAAGGGAATCTTTTCACTGTCCTTTAGCATCTTCCATCTTTTCCCCAGCCTTTTGGAAATCTCGGCGTTATGCATGTCCGGGGACTGCTCCATGATCTTTCTCCTTTCAATTTTGGACCAAACCATGAATGCATTCATTGGTCTCTTTATGTGACCGGTTGCTGTCTTGCACCAGTCTGGGTTTATCTGCACGGGGCTGCAAGCAATAAATTCACTCTCCTCGGAATCGGTAGCTTCCCTGGACATGGTGCCCTCCGTCTCGCTGTTGTCGGTGTGCTGCACCATGGTCCTGTTTAAAAAGTTATCTTCCCCCAGACGTTGCAGTGTCTAAGAGCCCACTGCCAAATCTCTGTATTCGCTTCGCCAATGTGTCCACGTCCTCCGTGTCCCAAGCTCTGGTCTCTTTTCCAGAGTTACAAACTGCCTTCTTAACTAGTTATTAGCTTTTTCATGTCCATTACGTCATTGATAAGTATCCAATCACGTCCCCTCCACTCCGCCCAAAAGACTCCATACAGTGCCTTAACCCGTTATTCCGCCCTCCCGAGCTCTCATTGGAGGTGGGATTTGGAGGTGGGTCGTGTGGTACGTTGTCTGGACCTTAATGTCTATGGCCCGGACGCATGCTGTGCGAAGCAGGCATATTAAACATACATTTAGCTCACAATCCTCTGAAGATGAACGAGCAATGAGAAGAGCAAATTTTAAAACTCTCTTTATTTTATGTTTTAGCTGTGCTAAAATAATTCAGTCAGAGTATCAGAATGGAAAGACTAGGAGAGACGCGCAGTAGCCTAGTAATAATGTATCTGACTCACACACGCTTAGAAAAATGTACCAGTTTACGGTTGTTTATTTATTTTAATTTTATTGGATACACTGAAGGTGGCGCTTGGACACTGTTACAGCCAGCGCGCGGACTGGATACATTGTGTCCTCAGTGGCACATGGATATCAGTAGCCTTGATTAGCAATGGGCTAATTCACAGTTGTTACATGGCAGTTATTACATGGCAACAATAGTATCACACCTTTACAGTCTGTATTAAGTGTTTCTTGTCTCTTAATTGTCTGCATGCCTAAATTTAGCTGTTTATTAAATTAAATGAATTGCCTTTAATCTCATTAATACATATAATTTATAATAGGATGAGCCAGGCACCTTCTGTTGATTTTAGAATAACAATACTTTTGTAAACACTGTTTCATAATCTCATATTTATCAATATAACCCTGATTAAAAAAATGTTACTTATTAGGATAATAGTTCAATCAACCAACTGTATCTATTATAGTGTTATAAACAGTAACCTGTGGACCCTATTTATCTTCAGCATGTTGTTGATGTGGTCTGTCTTGAGGCCCGTCTAGGAGGATGCATGCACCAACCCCATCCTCTGACACCAACATTAGGATGTGCAGCTCATGGGCTCCCTCCCTCCCTCCCTGCTGAGTTTGCTATGACAAGAGGCAGCAGTACTACAGCGTGGGTCTCCCTCCCTGCTAGTGCTCGGCTAAGGCTGCACCCCCGTCGACGGGCTCTGGGCTCTGGGTGGCAGCCAGCAGTGCTATTGGAGGCTGGGGACGATAAGGCTCGACTGCTTTTTCCCCTTGTCCCCTAGAGGGCAATCACTTACCCTTTTGAGACCCTCCCCCACCCGTGCCTTTGCCTGAGACTTATGAAGTGTCTACTGATTCAGACTTGAGAAAGAGAGAGCGAGACAGAGAGAGTCTTCATTTCCCATCCTTGGAGCAGACAGTGAGGCTCTTCTTTGAGACAGAGATACTGATGAAATGCTTTATCATGACAACCCTGTGCTGATTAAGCCTTATCAGATATACACTACTGGGTAGAGCCTCAAGAGGCTGACGCACATAGATGTATCACGGGTATTCTTTCCAGGATGTATTCATTTGAACTTTTGGTTATATACACAACATTGAATCTTACCCTGATGTTTTGAATGCATTAAGAGCATGAAATTGACGTATAGCCATAAAAACAGCCTTATCCAGTGCAATCTGTGGGCTAGGCCTATTATTAAGTAGTATTTGTTAGTGATCAGCAGATGTACTTCCAATTGATTAGTATACATTATTAAATAGTATTTGGTAGTGATCAGCAGATACACTTCCAATTGATTAGTATACAGCTGAATAAATGAATAACAGAGGTTGTGAAAACCCACACGAAAACAAGGTTTTAAATATTATATAATATGTTCAATATGAATTCAAGTAGACCACATGTACTTTACAATGAGAGAGATAGATCCAATCTCCCCGATACCATAAAAAGACTTAATCAGTTCATCTCTGGACCCACAATGCATTGGGCATGATGATTTCCTGCAGAACCGAGCATGAATCACAGCACTGCTTAATGGAAGCATGCAGGGCGGCCGGCCGGCCTGCTCATTAGTGTGGCTCATTATTGGCTGTGAATGAGATGAAATCAATCAAATAAAATTGTATTTGTCACATGCTTCATAAACAACAGGTGTTGACTAACAGTGAGATGCTTACTTTACTGGTCATTTTCCAACAATGCAGAGTCAGTCAGCCCAGGCAGGGGCTATCCTAGATCCCTGGGAGCGCCATCAGCGCCATGCGTGGCTCAGTGAGATACTATATAGGCAGGGAGACTGGTGCCAGTGACTTCTACCTGGCAACAGTGACAAATAGCATAATGATCAGTAAAAGCTATAGGGAAAGGACAGGTATGCATCCTAAAGTGTGCTGCTAGTGTGTTTTTTTCCATAGATTATTTCAAATGTTGAGGAAAAAAATAGTTAGAGTTAGAAATGTATCAAGCTGTTTTCTCACTACATGATTTCTAATGCCTAAAGTCAGATGATAATGTTTATATGTCGCATTCGTGTACAGGAGGGAGACAACCACAATGATTTATATTCAAAAGCAATGGAGTGTTAAATTAAGTGAATGTTTTTCGTGTAGGAACAGTGAAAGCTTTTTTTTCAAGAGAAAAAAATAATTCCCCCATTTTTATCTGAAAGAGCTGCTGCTCTCACAAAGAAAGCAGTGGAGCGTTGGATCAATACGAACCCTCACTAGGGGTTATCTGTTGCTCAAAATGCACAGGATCCATCTCCTCTGCATAGCCTCCAGACAGGTGGGTGCTTCTGTCAGCCTCTATCTGATGGATTCACAATGGACGGGGTGGAGGTGGGAGAGAAAACAGTCGTTTCGGTGGCACATACAGGCGCAAATGATCCTATATTATTCAAAGGCCGGAGTGTTTATTGCTGTGTGTTTTGTGAATGGTTTTCAGGCCAATACAGTGGAGTCATTTACTGGTAATCTGATTGAATGAGTCTCAGGGAGATAGTTCTCTTAGGGTATTCATGCCTATGGACACTGCTGATATGCACCGATAGGGACAGTGTTATTACTGTAGTAAGTTACCCATGCTGCCTCAGTTCAGACAATTCAGACCCTTTTCAAGTGACACTTTATTTTATTAATTGACTCCGTATACACAAGTACTAAACAAAAGCCCTTACTTTTACAGAAATAAGGGTTTCTTCACATTACTTTGTCCCATTTAGTTATTTCAATATGTGAGATGGTTCTAAAACAGGCCATACCAGCTGCCGAACATTAATTGTAGTGTTTGTCACTACCTGTGGTTGAATTACTCACAAACCATGAGACAGTGTTTTCCTCTCACTCCAAATAACAGAGGAACCTATCACAATTAGAAGGATCGGTTTGGCCCAAGAACAGAGACTCATTTTTGCCATGTTGTTGTCTAACATTCTCGACTCAATGCAAATGTATCTCCAGGGTGTCCGATTCTCTGTTGACCTCCGTGATGTTGCCCCTCTCTCAAGGTCCTGATGCTTAGCAGATACTTGAGACTGGAGTATCTTGTCATGAATGTAAACAGCTGACGCTAAGCACTCCCTGGAATGTTTGTCGCACAGAGCACACAAGCACAATCAAGGGCCAAGCTTGGCTTGCATCCTGTTTTCACTTGTCCTTGCAAAACACTCTCTCAGCTCAGAGGCCAGCCACTCAGGAGTCACCCATATATTTCTTAATATATAATGTCCCAGAGGCAACCTACACTGTCAAATGTAAAATCACAAAGATTAAACACACCCATACCCTTGAGGGAATTGCGCTAGAGTAGTAGGCCTGCATCACCACTCGTACAGTGAGACACTGTTGGAATTCACAAAGAAAACATACCGAGGTTCCTGTTCCTGTACAGCCTTCAGCTCTAGCCAGGGGAAGGGAATCCACAGAGGGAAGTGGGAGGTGGTAAGATCATCGGAGAGCAGTCATGTCCTAAGTACATTGTCACGTCACCTGTTGTCTTCCCCCTAAGCTGTGCCTGCTGAGTTCCCTAATTATAAATCCGCATTAAAAAATGGTGTTTACTGTAATGTACAGCCGACGACTTGTGTACACTGTGTCCTGGGCTAATAAACATGTCTTGAGAATCCCTCCAGGGCCCCTAAGCTCTGTGTAAGGCTGTGTGTAATGATAGCGTGTTTAGTCTACAGACTGGGACAAATGTTGACGGATTATATGACTGCAGGTCACACTCCTCTCTTTCTCTCTTTCTCTCTCTCTCATTCTCTCTCTCTCTTTCTCTTTCTCTCTTTCTCTCTCTCTCATTCTCTCTCTCTCGTTCTCTCTCTCTCTCTTGGATTAGTAAGGAAAGTTTAGGTAATGTTTCACTTGTGCATTGAATAGACTATGAAAAGTTTAGGATAACTTTCACTTGTGTGGAGAGTATGCACAAAACAACTATGTTACCACATATATATATATATTTTTTTTTACGTGTGTTTTAGTTGATTTTCAGTTAGAAAAACTTGTTTTAATTGCTTATAAGATGATTGTTGTGTAAGATTTAATTGACCAATACTGAGAGAGTGTGATTTGAAATGTGTTTATTATATTCTAACCTGGTGGCTGCAAATCATGATTTATAAGAAGTGCAGGATTGTTTTTAGCCAAGCCATGAGCCTGACCAGCCCAGGCATGTCCTCCTCAGTTAGATAAGATTGTGTTCAATTCAGGCCAGCCAGTGTGGAGAGGAGAGGAGAAGAGGGGGGCTCCAATGTGGTTAGTGACTCTCAGACATCCTGTACTCTGATGTTTTACTGGGTTATGATCTTTGCACCACAAGCTCAATTGTGACAGTTCAAAGCAGCCCCACAGAATCCACAGCCTTCAGGGTAAGCTCAGGCAACACTATGTTAGGCCCTCTACCCCCAGTCATTAGCGGTTCGAGATAACCCCAAATTAGACTTCAGATTTTGGTAGCAATATGCATTTATGTTTCTTCTGTTGGGATATTATTATTTATATGGTGTACGTCAAACATTGGGTTTTTATCACACTTTTTTTGTTATTATATGCAGATGCTGCTCGTTCTTGAAGTGTCATGGATCATACATTGTTTGACATTGTTCAATTTCTTGTTCCTCTATATCTGTTGATTCAGCTTTGCACACAAGCAATGACAAAGTATTGAGGTCACATGACTACTGTTGGCCCCCACGATGCAATGGGGTATTTGGCTGCCTGCAGCTGAGGCCAAGCATACACACTCTGTTCCACCCACAATGTCTTTCATTTCACCCATGTACTGACATTGTACGTGAACCATTTGATTATGCTTTATATGAGCCCACAATGACCACTGTACTTAAAAACAGAAAGTACAGTTCTGAATGCAGTTTTTATAGTGTTGTTATTGCTTGGTGCTATAAGAGTTGTTGTAGAAACCAAACAAACAATAAAATGAAAAGCATGAAACATACAAACTACCGCACGGGAATTGGATCAAACCCTCAACTCAGCACAAAAACATGAGATATGTCGCTTGTAATCAGTTATAAAACAATTTACTTATTTATTCAATTCTTTAATGAGACATTTTACTGATTGCAACAATCATGCGTTTGAGGTACATCCCCACACATTAATGATTGACTTAACTTAACTTGCCATGCATAATCATAAGAAGAGAGGCACATCTAAAGCTGGTGTCATTAACAATAACGAAAAATAAAATTGAAACAAAATAATGACATGGGATTAGAATAAGGATGGACAAACTAATAGCTAGATTCAAGATGGATGAGTTTAAATTATGTTATTGGACCATGAACAGATATAGCTCATTAACCTTTACGGACCAAATAATGATGATCCATGCTTCTTTGAAAATCTATATAATACATTATCAACCCTACAAGCATTACAATACTCTATTATTATGGTGGGAGATTATAATACTGTTTTAAATACCTCAATGGACCATAAAGGAAATCACACTACAAACTATTACCCTCATGCTCTTAAGGAAATCATGAATGTCATGGACATATTGGAACAATAGGATATATGGAGGCTTAAAAATCCTGACCTAGGAACTTATTCAAGAAAGATCAAGTGCAATATTTGTGTTTTAAATAAAGCAAACTGGATGGAATATGGAGAAAAATACGACAAATCTTTTTTTTTTTTTATCTTTAACATAGAAATAAATGCTACACAAAAGTGTTTTATGAAACTTACAAATGACGGAGTCACCAATGATTCACCAAATTATGTTTTGAAAGTGGAAGCAAAGTACCCTAAGGATTTGTTTTAGTTTCCTCCTCTCCTCATTTAGTGTCTCCTCCATCTCCTCTAACCGAAGCCAATTGTATGGATTTGTTTTCTATTAAAATGGTAAAATTAACAGCCGTACACAAAGACTCATGTGAAGGTGAAATTACAGAGGAGGAACTTCTTGACACAATTAAGGCCTTTCAGTTCGGGAAAAATACAGGGTTAAGGAGGTATACCAAACTTTTGTTGATATACGAGGAGGATCGTTATCAGCATGTTTTAACCACTCCTAAGGAAATTGTAGATTATCAGACAATTAACAAGGTCTGATTTCATTATTACTGAAAAAGGATACATGTGGGAAATATAAAGATTGGAGGCCCCTTACACTTCAGTGTTGTGATGCAAAAATTCTAGAAAAATGTATGGCACATATAATTAAAAAGGTATTGTCGGACATTATTCATTCTAATCAGACAGGTTTTTTACATGGACGATACATTCAAGATAATATAAGGCAAGTACTGGAAACAATAGACACTGTGGAAAATCAGGGACACCAGGCCTGCTATTCATAGCTGACATTGAAAAGGCTTTTGATAAAGTACGACTGGGGTTTATATACAAATGCCTGGAACATTTCAGTTTTGGAGAATCTCCTATAAAATGGGTTAAAATCATGTATTGTAACCCTAGGTGTAAAATAGTAAATAATGGCTACTTCTCAGAATGTTTTAAACTGTCAAGAGGAGTAAAACAAGGTCGTCCACTATAGACATATCTATTTATTATGGTTGCGAAATTTTAGCTATTCAAATCATATCCAACAATAATTTCAAGGGATTAGAAATCCAGGTGTCATTGTACACTGATGATTCATATTTTCTTTATAATCCACAATTAGTATCCATCCACAGCCTCCAAAACTTCCTCTGAGTAAAGCCACATTCTGATTACTGTACTATATTACATGTTGGATCACAAAACAATACAGTTTTTACATTGCCGTGTAGTTTACCAATAAAATGGTCGGGTGGGGATGTACTCTGTATACATATCCAGAAAGAAAGAAATGATCTCATTCCAAAACATTTTATTAGAACGTTTGCAAAAATAGATATTATCTTGCTACCATGGAAAGGTAAATACCTGTCTATTTGTGGAAAAAACACCCTGATTAACTCATTAGTCATATCCCAGTTTACCTGTTTGCTTATGGTCTTGCCTACACTTAGTGAATATTCAATTATATTTGGAACGGAAAGCCAGACAAAATTAAACGGGCCTATTTATTTAATGAATATTAATTTTTTTGGGGGGGGGGGGATTATTAAATATTTAAGCAGACCTCTCATTAAATGCTTCAGTCATACAAAAGTTATACATAAATCCAAACTGGTTCTCTAGCAAATTAGTAAGAATGTCTCACCCTTTGTTCAAGAATGGCCTTTTCCCTTTATTCAGATTACAACCTGTCACTTTCAGTTATTTGAAAAGGAAATCATCTCCAAAATATCGCTATTTTTAAAGCAAGCCATAGAAAGTTGGTTGCAATTTCAATTTAATCCACCAGAAGAGACAGAACAAATAATACTACAAATATTGTGGTTAAACTTAAATATACTAATTGATTTTAAAAAACATGCTTTTTAGAAGAAGAAAAAAACAAAAAGGTATAGTCTTCACAAATTATATCATAAATAGGACTGCTGGAGATATGCCACACATGCAGCTAACAAAAACATATGGAAATGTCTGCTATAGACAAAATTACAGCCAACTAATTGCAGCATTACTGCAAAAATGGAAGGGGGGAAAAGTAAGGAACTTGTCTGTAGCTATTACAGTGAAATAATACCATATTGTTTGAGGAGAGTGCCTGGGTTGGAATAATACATTATGACCTTTCTCTGGCATTTCAAAGATGATGATACAAAAAAATATATATATTTTTCTTTGTATTATCTTTTACCAGATCTAATGTGTTATATTATTATTATTATTATTATATTCTGCTATATTCCTATATTCCTTTCATATTTCCAAAGAAATTGAATCAAGAATATGCATATCCTTGCTTCGGGGCCTGAGCTACAGTTAGATTTGGGTATGTCATTTTAGGCCAAATTATTTTTTAAAGGGGCCGATCCATAAGTTAAGGATAAAAAAATTGACAGCCGTGCCATATTGATTGCAAAAAAGTTGGGAAAAGATTTTTGACGTACCGATTCCATGGCACATGGTTTATGAACTGATATAAAAAATAACACTCAATTCAAATCTTAACATTTTGCAATTTGAAATATTATACAAAATTCATGTGATCAATAGAATGTTATTTATATGGAGGATACAACCTGCCCAGCTCTGCAGATTTTGCTGCGAAGAGACATAATCACTGGATCATTTGTTTTGGTACTGTCAATATGTAGCTTGTCTTTGGTCGCAGGTCCAGGAATGGCTGAAGAAATTAAATATTTACCTGTCATTCAATCAATAATATAATAATACTTTTAGCAAAAATGTTTATTTTCAATTTAAAGTCTGTAGAAACAATGAGAATAGAAAGGTTCAGAACTTTTGTGAAACATCACAGCAGAGTTGAAAAATATAGGGCAAAAATAAATCCAATATGGATGGTGTTGAAATACAGTTGAAGTCAGGAAGTTTACATCCACTTAGGTTGGAATCATTAAAACCTGTTTTTCAACCACTCCACAAATGTCTTGTTAACAAACTATAGTTTTAGCAAGTCGGTTAGGACATCTACTTTGTACATGACACAAGTCATTTTTACAACAATTGTTTACCGACAGATTATTTCACTTATAATTCACTGTATCACAATTCCAGTGGGTCAGAAGTTTACATACACTAAGTTGTCCGTGCCATTAAACAGCTTGGAAAATTCCAGAAAATTATGTCATGGCTTTAGAAGCTTCTGATAGGCTAATTGACATCATTTAAGTCAATTGGAAGTGTACCTGTGGATGTATTTCATGGCCTACCTTCGAACTCAGTGCCTCTTTGCTTGACATCTTGAGAAAATCAAAAGAAATCAGCCAAGACCTCAGAGAAGAATTGTAGACCTCCACGAGTCTGGTTCATCCTTGGGAGCAATTTCCAATCCATTGAAGGTACCACGTTCATCTGTACAAACAATAGTATGCAAGTATAAACACCATGGGACCACGCAGCCATCATACCGCTTAGGAAGGAGATGCATTCTGTCTCCTAGAGATGAACATACTTTCATGTGAGAAGTGCAAATCAATCCCAGAACAACAGCAAAGGACCTCGTGAATATGCTGGAGGAAACAGGTACAAAAGTATCTATATCCACAATAAAACTAGTCCTATATCGACATAACCTGTAAGGCTGCTCAGCAAGGAAGAAGCCACTGCCTCCAAACAGCCATAAAAAAGGCAGACTACGGTTTGCAACTGCACATGAGAACAAAGATCGTACTTTTTGGAGAATGTCCTCTGGTCTGATGAAACAAAAATATAACTGTTTGGCCGTAATGACCATCGTTATGTTTGGAATAAAAAGGGGGAGGCTTGCAAGTCGAAGAACACCATCCCAACCTTGAATCACGGGGGTGGCAGCACCATGTTATGGTGGTGCTTTGCTGCAGGAGGGACTGGTGCACTTCACAAAACAGATGGCATAATGAGGGAGCAAAATTATGTGGATATATTGAAGCAACATCTCAAGATACCAGTCAGGAAGTGTAAGCTTGGTCTCAAATGGGTCTTCAAAATGAACAATGACCCCAAGCATACTTCCAAAGTTGTGGCGAAATGGCTTAAGGACAACACAGTCAAGGTATTGGAGTTGCCATCACAAAGCCCTGACCTCAATCCTATAGAAAATCTATGGGCAGAACTGAAAAAAAGTGTGCGAGCAAGGAGGCCTACAAACCTGACTCAGTTACACCAGCTGTGTCAGGAGGAATGGGCCAAAATTCACACAACTTATTGTGAGAAGCTTGTGGAAGGCTACCCGAAATGTTTGACCCAAGTTAAACAATTTAAAGGCAATGCTACCAAATACTAATTGAAAGAAATAAAAGCTGAAATAAATAATTCTCTCTACTGTTATTCTGACATTTCACATTATTAAAGTAAAGTGGTGATCCTAACTGACCTAAGACAGGGAATTTGTTACTATGATTAAATGTCAAGAGTTGTGAAAAACTGAGTTTGAATGTATTTGGCGGTGTATGGTATATGTAAACTTCTGACTTCACAAGTCATTTTTCCAACAATTGTTTACAGACAGATTATTTCACTTATAATTCTCTGTATCACAATTCCAGTGGGTCAGGAGTTCACGTACCCTAAGTTGACTGTGCCTTTCAACAGCTTTAGAAGCTTAAATGTATTTATTTGGCTAACTTCCGACTTCAACTTCAAATCTTTATATATAGATTTGCAACAAAACAAATAGCTAGATTCAATCCATAGCGTTGAAGGTCCATGTTTAGCTCGATTGAAATGTAAAGGCAATGTTCCCGTGTTCGTGGAAATGGTATTCGCAGTAAACACTGCATATATCTGCTCAATTGGAAATTAACTTTACATTAGCGCAGATCTTCCAATTGAATCCAGGCCTAAAACACCAAAAATGTAAGGGGAAATAACATGAACCTAATTCAGTAAAGCTTTAGGCTGTAACCTTGAGGAAAAAAAACAACAAAATGGACTTAAAAGAGAGACAAACACCTGAAAGGACAATCTGAGACTTCAGTCTTGTTTAAACAGTGACCAGATAAGATTGTTCAAAGTTATCAGCACAAGATACATTCCCAGGGGAGCACCAGAGAAGAGTTTCATCAATGTGCTGAGAGGATAAGAGAATCAATGCCTCCAGCCCCTGCCAAGACATACAACCCACCAACAGCTCAACTGAAATGCCTGACGTCACTGAAAGGTTCCTGTTCAATCAAATCAAATCATATTGTATTGTTCACATACACATGGTTAGCAGATTTTAATGTGAGTGTAGCGAAACCAATAACTGGATTTTCAGGATATCAGTCAAAAGTTTATATTGGTTTTACACTGTAAAGATATTCAATTCTAAACATAACAACATAAACATAATAGGGTGCATAAAGCTATATTTTCATAGTAGATGGATGTGCAATTCTATTGGTTAAGGCTCTCTGTGTGGATTTGCTTTAAATGCTGGATATCATCTGATGTCAAATAAGTATCTACACTTTTTACCATGATATAGTGGGGTCCAAAATGATTGACACCTTTGATAAAGATGAGAAAAAATGACAGTGTAAAATAAATAATTTCATAAATTATATTGAAATTATATTATTTTCTTCTCATACAATTGCTCAGAGAAAGAGAGTTTGTTAAATTAACATGTAATACTTTTTTCCTCAAAAAGGTCAAAGTTATTGTTTTCAGTACTTTTCAATACCTCAATTTCTCAAATGTTTAATGATTTGGAAAATACATTGGGAGGGATCTTAGACCATTGCACCATACAGATAACTTCTAGATCCTTGATATCTTTCATCTGCGCTTATTGACTGCCGTCTTCAATTCAAAACACAGGTTTTCAATGGGTTTTAAGTCCGGAGACAGATGGCCATTGCAAAATGTTGTTGTTGTGGCCAATTAACTATTTCTTTGTGGATTTTGATGTGTGCTTAATATAATTTCCCCATTTGTTTTAGCATAAAATAAAGCTCAGTATTTTGAAATATTAATTTTATACAGTCATTTTTACTCATCTTTATCAAGGGTGTCAATAATTTCGGAACAAATCAAATCAAAGTTTATTTGTCACGTGCACCGAATACAACACGCAGTGAAATGCTTACTTAGAAGCCCTAACCAACAGTGCAATTTTTAAGTAAAAAATAGATATTAGGTAAACAATAGATAAGTAAAGAAAGAAAAAAGAAAAAGAAACAGTAAATTGACAGTGAAAACAACAGTAGTAAGGATATATAAAGGTTGTACCGGTACAGAGTCAATGTGAGTGGCACCGGTCAGCTGGGCTAATTGAGGTAATATGTACGTGAATGTATAGTTAAAGTGACTATGCATAGATGATAAACAGAGAGTATCAGCAGCATAAAAGAGGGGTTGGTGGAGGGGGGGAAGTGATGGAACACAATGTAAATAGTTCAGATAGCCATTTGATTACCTGTTCAGGAATCTTATGGCTTGGGAGTAAAAGCTGTTGTGAAGCCTTTTGGTCCTAGACTTAGCGCTCCGGTGCTGCTTGCCATGCGGTAGTAGAGAGAACAATCTATGACTGGGGTGGCTGGGGTCTTTGACAATTTTTAGGGCCTTCCTCTGACACCGTCTGGCGTAGAGGTCCTGGATGGCAGGCAGCTTAGCCCCAGTGATGTACTGGGCCGTACGCACTACCCTCTGTAGTGCCTTGCTGCCGGAGGCCGAGCAGTTGCCGTACCAGGCAGTGATGCAACCAGTCAGGATGCTCTTGATGTTGCAGCTGTAGAACCTTTTGAGGATCTGAGGACCCATGACAAATCTTTTCAGTTTCCTGAGGGGGAATAGGTTTTGTCGTGCCCTCTTCACAGCTGTCTTGGTGTGTTTGGACCATTCTAGTTTGTTGGTGATGTGGAAGCTCTCAACCTGCTCCACTACAGCCCCATTGATGAGAATGGGGGGCGCTCTCGGTCCTCCTTTTCCTGTAGTCCACAATGATCTCCTTTGTCTTGATTACGTTGAGGGATATGTTATTCTGGCACCACCCAGCCAGGTCTCTGACCTCCTCCCTATAGGCTGTCTCGTCGTTGTCAGTTATCAGGCCTACCACTGTTGTGTCGTCAGCAAACTTAATGATGGTGTTGGAGTCGTACCTGGTCATGCAGTCGTGGGTGAACAGGGAGTACAGGAGGGGACTGAGCATGCACCCATGAGGGGCTCCAGTGTTGAGGATCAGCGTGGCAGATGTGTTGCTAACTACCCTCACCATTCATCAGGAAGTCCAGGATCCAGTTGCAGAGGGAGGTGTTTAGTCCCAGAATCCTTAGCTTAGTGATGAGCTTTGAGGGCACTATGGTTTTCAACGCTGAGCTATAGTCAATGAATAGCATTCTCACGTAGGTGTTCCTTTTGTCCAGGTCGGGAAGGGCAGTGCAATGGAGATTGCATCTTCTGTGGATCTGTTTGAGCAGTATGCAAATTGTAGTGGGTCTAGGTTTTCTGGGATAATGGTGTTAATATGAGCCATTACCAGCCTGTCAAAGCACTTCATAGCTATGGACGTGAGTGCTACGGGTCTGTAGTCATTTACGCAGGTTACCTTAGTGCTCTTGGGCACATGGTCTATGGTGGTCTGATTGAAGCATTTTGGTATTACAGACTCAATCATGGACATGTTGAAAATGTCAGTGAAGACACCTGCCAGTTGGTCAGCACATGCCTGAAGCACACGTCCTGGTAATCCGTCTGGCCCAGCAGCCTTGTGAATGTTGACCTGTTTAAAGGTCTTACTCACGTCGGCTATGGAGAGTGTGATGACAAAGTCGTCTGGAACAGTTGATGCTCTCATGCATGCCTCAGTGTTGCTTGCCTCGAAGTGAGCATAGATGTGATTTAGCTCGTCTGGTAGGCTCGTGTCACTGGGCAGCTCGCTGTATATGCGCAATATGTCACTTTTTTAAAGAGAACACAACCACTTAAAAAAATAAACTTAAATAGTTATAGGGTCAGTTCCTTTCTACTTGGTATGACTTATGCACATATAGACTGGTATTTTTCACCTTTATATATCCATAGGAGGATCCACTGCCCTTTACTTCATGTCTCTGAAGGATTTTTCAGGCAGCCTCAAGACTTTTGCAAATCCATCCACACACCTATCCACACACATATGTTATGACAGCTATCTCTATCACAACAGTAAAGGTCATTGGAAGAGAACTAAGGAAGGAAAAGGCTAATCTATCTCTGTGCGAGAGCATTTCAAAATTATCAACCACAAAACATCTATAGAGTTTGGTAATGAGTGTTCCAGACAAGAGAAATGCCTCCAGTTGCAAGACCTCATTCTTGGTCATTTTATTGAGAGGATGAGATTGGCTGGGGGGGAAAGATGTGTGGAGGGTGAATTTGCAGTAGGTCACGAGTGAACAGTTTTATGATAACACCGAAATGTAGCATAACACACCCTAAAACGCTAGCTAGCTGTTGTTAGCTGGTGACATCATCCCTGTTTGAAGGCAATAACTTTTCAATGTTCTACCTGAAATCAGAAATCCCCCTTTTATAATGCCACTTCCCACTTCAGGAACTTTAACAAGAAAACTTTTGGTGTCAATGAAAATGCTTGAGATTACAAGACAAATGTTACAAAGTTAGCTAATGAAGAAGGGATGCACCGTTTCTGAGAAAAACCAAGAGATGGATTTGTCAAAAAAGTGGGAGTGGATTATCACCTTTCTTATTCCAGAGACTTTCTCTTTGATATCTGCTTGCTAATCTCATTATATGTGTCTGTCAGGCAGACATGACAATTCAGTTAAACAAGATACTGCTTCTTGTTCCTTTAGCTTCTCACCTAGCTCTCTCTCTCTCTCTCTCTCTCTCACTCCCCCCTCCCTCTCACTCTCACTCTCAATTCAATTCAATTCAAGGGCTTTATTGGCATGGGAAACATGTGTTAACATTGCCAAAGCAAGTGAGGTAGACAACATACAAAGTGAATATATATATATCTCTCTCACTCTCTCTCTCTCTCTCTCTCTCTCTTTCCTTCTCCCTCTCTCTCTTCACAAATGAAAACACATGAGAGTTTTGTGGAACCAATATTTTCTAACAAGGGAAAAAAGGGGATCAGCTTTGTCTGCTTTTGATAATTTCAACTCATGACAACGGAAAATGTTTAAATGTGAATGTGTTTTCCTAGCAAATGTGTTCAATGTGACCACAGCACTGTTTAATGGTGTAATGTCCCGAGAGGCTCGTTGTTGGTGCTCAGGGATTTCCTCACGAAAAGTAGCAATAAACATCTGAGTTCAATAAATATTCACATTTTGAGTTTATTATTTTCTAGGGTTCAACATATTACTCTTTCCAGTGAAGTAGTGTAATGGATCACAGTTGATGATGCTTAGCCCCAAACAAGCCACACAAACCCCCACACTTAGGAATTCCTATCCCCTGAAGATTAATTAAACCGCTGTGGCGAAATATAGACATTTAACACTTGTATGCTAATAAATTAATAATTACATTTTGACTTAGACCTTCTGTTAAACTTGAAGAGGAAGAACACATAATTGGCACCTGTTTAACAAAGCTTATCCAAACAGATTGGAGCAGAAGAACATGAAAAATATCCCCAGGAGTCGTTCCTGACCTGTTTGATATAACAAAGTGATTGCATAAATATGACATTTTCTCTTAGACCCAACACACAGCCTCACCGACTGAGAGTCTGGAGATCTATAACTTTCAAGACTGTGCTTGGGATTCAACCACAAACCACCTCACAGCAAGAGAGGTAGTTACATTTAAAGCTTTCAACAGCTTGTAACTGTCATATCTAAAGATATCTAAATGATCTATATCTGTCTATCACTGGGCCTTTGAGACTAAATGCTGGGAGATCTTTAAGCCATTGGACAGCCGATACCTTAATCATGCATAATCCTGCTAGTCACGTCTTGGGATGGGATGGACACATCACCCCAATTAGTAGTAGCTCCAGCTTTAAAACCTGTCATTAGACCATGTGACCAAACTGTCAATCATCACATCACATGGAGACAGCAGCCGTCTCCTTTCGCTGGCAGCCTTACAAAGCTCACATATAAGCACAACGTACACATTCATACTGTATGCACACTGGTACACACACAGAGTGCAAATGGCGATAAGTTAATGCAATTTCTATATGCAATTTTCAGTCAAGCAAATTGGGTATAAGCCACAGTGCTTGGGGCTGTATACGGTTAATAGGCTGACATATGTATGACATTCCTCTAAGTATTCCTCTCCAAGCCTCAGCCATAAAGTACCAGTAATGTTATACAGCGAAGCACTCAGAGCTATATTTTGGGGAATTCTTACTGAAAGAATAAAACGCCAAGGTGCTTATACTTTCAGTAATGAACAAGGTATGAAGGTATAGGTATGTACATTCATTTAAATGTTAGTATGTCTATCAGTACGGTATGCAGATATCATCCCCCTGGTGTTTAAAGACAGTGAGGTTCTTTGCTGGTTGACAGAAGGCATTAAGTGTTATCTTGGCTTGCGGCTAACCATTAAGCCCGGAACAATAAGACTGGGGTCAAGGATGAACTTGAATGACAGGCCGGGATGAATATAATTTTCTGAGGTTTTTGTTCAGCGAACTCAAAACAGAATAGTAATTTTTCCAGCAGGGTCATCGGCTCCAACATATATTCATTCTTCATCTCTGTAATGAAGCGAAGATGGGTCACATAAAGGAGGACTATGACCACAGCCGAGAGATTGATGGTTGGAATGGACAGGCCTGGAGGATCTCCGTTAAATCAAAGCGCCCATTCACCGTTAATGAAAAAGAGTTACAGTAAATCATCTTACGGACTAATCTATTAGCGATAATGAATTCACGCTGGCACGTTTAACCTTAGTTTTGCAATTCATTATATTTGAGATTAACAAGGGATGGAACTTAAGTGAACTGTCTGCTGGGAATTATGTCGAAGAGCCTCGTTGTCAATCACTGAATTGTGTTCCGATGGCTCCCCATTTAGACAGAAGATTTAAATCAGACTTCCTTTAATATGGGATGGCTCGTCCATTTACCGCTCCTCTTAACACTCCCAAGACGGTTAACTCTTCATTACCCAAATGAAAGGCATCCATCTCCTTTGGCTTCTGCCACATTGCCTTGACCTCTACCTGTCAAAACTTTCATGTATGTTGCTTGAGTGATGGACGATCGCCTGAACCCCATTGTCAAAATTATCAAGTGACTGTCCAACCCACTCTAATTCATCTCTATCTCCAGGGGCAACGCCACTGGCCGTGATTTAACAATGGATTCACCCGCAGCAATTTACTCTCATAGAAATGAGAAACAACCTTTTAATGATATACCTGGAAGTGTTGTGAGAGTTCACGGGGATCGCCCACCAGAGCTTTAAACGCTGCTTTGTGAGAGCAGATTGTTAATATTCCTATATGACATGTTGTTTCAGGGCTTCTCCAAAGCTCCAACAGACACTGGAGAGGAGAGGGGGTATACTTTAGGCCTAGGATTCATATAGGATCCATCTGGGAGGGGTGAGAAGAAAAACATGTTGATCTGCCTGAAAAGGTTGTATTACTATGGTGAAGGACAAAGCATCCTGGTGTTTGTAGTCATAGTATTCATGAGTTGCACCACCGTGCAATTGTTATCAACATTCTACACACACCGTAGTCATATTGATGGCCAAAAGTAGACTGATGTCCAGTCACTCTGAACAGCGGCTGACTGTTTCGTCTAAATTAAACAATAGTGGCTTGGAAATAAGATGACACTGACAAAGTAGGCAAATAATTAGTAGGAAACAACTTTGCCATGTTACGATGTGGTCAAGTTTAATGTTGCCATTAGCTTGCAAAGTTTGTCAAAAATAGCTATCAATGTTAACACTAGCTAGCTAAAATTAAAATAAAATCAATAACAGGTGTAGACCTTAAAGTCAAATGCTTACTTACAAGCCCTTAACCGACAATGCAGTTTTAAGAAAATAAAAGAAAAAAGAAAAAAGATGAGAATAACAAATAATTAAAGATTATACTGCATCTAATGTCAATGTGGTGACATCACAGGTTTTCCTGTGAAAAGGTTTTCCTACCTATTAATTAGCCTAGCGGTTAGACAATTGGGCCAGTAACAGAAAAGGTCACTGATGCGAATACCTGGGCCGACAAGGTGAAAAGCTGTGCCCTTGAGCAAAGCACTTAGCCCTAATTTTCTCCAAGGGCGCTATACTACTATGGTTGACCCTGTAAAACAACACATTTCACTGCAGCTATCCGGAGTATGTGACAATAAAACAAACATCTATAAACAGCATCTCGACATCTATCTGCTTCCTTTAGAAATGCCATTGTGTTTCCAAGCCAATATAATGCACTTTAGATCAAATCTTCATCAGCGCCCATTGACAATGCATAGAGAAGAATACTTAGTCGGGCATCTGTCCTCAAACGAATGTTCAACAATATTGTGATTAAACCATGAATATGATAAACTACCACACTTGTGACATATTTTGGGATCTTGATCAAATCAGTGCTTCCATGCAAATTGTTCACTTAGTCTACTAATCACGATTATTTGAATGCTAAGGATTGGCACGATGCCTAACTGTTTGTGAGGGAGCCTTTCTTGACGGACAAACACAGATCTCTCTGTCTCAACTTGAGTTTTTTTCTCTATTTGCATCACCTTCAGACAAATGTAAATATTCAATCACATGCCAGCCGTCATCCATTATGCATGATAGAAGGGGTCCCAAGCTTGACCTTTTGTTCTCCTGTTTCCATCCCAGACAGATGCAGAGAGCTCTCCAGACACACCTCACTTCCTAAAAAAAAAGAGAGTTATGGCTTCCCGGGAGAGGCAGGCTGGAGGTGGAGACGTCCCCAGGAACCAGAAGGAATCAGGAGTAGTAGACAGGTACCTACAGTATGGAGAGGCCACGTCTCTGAGATGTAGACCTGCTCTCACGGTCTCTCCTTTCACTCTTGAGTTCCACCATGTACCTGTCAAGGGGTCAGGAGGGCAGAGGAGGCTCGGTGCAAGGGGTGGGTATGTGACCCCAGTGACAGGAATGTGTGTGGGTGTGTGTTTGTGTGTATGTGTGTGTCTGTCTGCAACCACACACAACCCTCCCCCTCCCCCAAGTCAAGTCAGATCTAGAGGAGGCATATAGATCAACAAGAAATCAGAACAGACAGATGGAGAGAGAGCAGTTCATGTCTGCCGGCATGCAAAAACTGAGCTAATCATACCCAAGGAGATGACCACTGCATTCAACAGCCAATGTCTCAATCAGAGCTGTTTATGGCACTTAGGTAATTCTTTAATCAAAGAATGGATGTGTCAATAGAAGTTGGCAAGTGACTAAGTCGAAGGATGACTTCAGCTCACTATTTTTACTGGTCCTCCCACCCGGCGGCGTGCGGCAGAAGCAGCAGGGGCTGATGGGATGACTGCGTTGAGAGAGTGGAGAGTGACAGCTCTTGCGGAGCAGGAATAATCAGCAGAGGGCTAACTCTCTCCCCAGCCACAGATAGGGATCAATACTGACACAATCCTTGATTAAAACATTTCATTAAAACATTTAATTAGCCGTATTAAAGGTCTAATACAGCCGTTTTTATCTCAATATCAAATCATTTATCTTTAACAATTAAGTACCATACTGTGATTGTTTTCAATTCAAATATAAAAAAATGCTTCTCAAGCAAGAATTTTGCTAGGACTGTCTTGGAGTAATCTGAGTGGGGAGGGGAAAACTGAAAACTAGCTGTTATTGTCAGAGAGGTTTGGAACTCTCCCTACCACCCACAACTCACTGCCCAGCACCCACCAACCACTGCTCACCAACCACCACTCACTACCCACAACCTACCACTCACCACCCACTTACCCACCCACGACACACCAACCACCACCTACCAACTACCACCCACCACTCACTAATGACCACTTACCACCCACCATTTACCACCCACCACCCACCAATCACCAACTACAACTCATCTTCCACTAACCAGCCCCCACCACCCACCACTCACCACCCACCAATCACCAACTACAACTCACCAACCACCACCCACTAAACCACCACCCGCCACTCACCAACCACCACCCACTAAACCATCACCCGCCCCTCACCAATCACCAACCAACAACCACCACCCACCAATCACCTCCCTCCGTTCACCACCCACCACACAACACTCACCACTCACGACCCGCCACCGTTTCCCCTTACAGGATCCATGGCTATCATCGATATCACTGTGCAACTGACTAGGGGTGTTTTTAGCAGTAACTCCTGTAGCTCTCTGGCGGCACGCTAGAATGATTTAAAGGGGATGTTTCCGACAGCTATAAGGGAAGCGAGGCCAGTCGCAGCACGGAGAGTGTGTATGAGTCAGTCGTCAGTCAGCCCATCCGTGGTAACCTGGTGTTATTTACAGTGGCTTTTGAGGAGGATGAAAGGGAAGCAGGAGGAGTCTCGCTGATTGCTTATCACCTCAGGGCTTAGTGATACCTGACAGGGACTGACATTCGTTTTTACATTGAGACCTGTTCAGATTAAAGAAGGCGATGAAGCTAACATGGCGCTGTATTAATTTTGGCCGCTGCTTATGCATTCCTGTTCATCGCTTTGGCTGGGAAGAAACAGGATGTATGATTTACCAACTGGACAGAGAGTAGAATGAGGGGCGAGTTAAGACTGACGCCCGATTCCAAAGTTGTTGTTAACTCCCAAAACATGTCACACGCACTACAATATAGACAGAGATAAACGACAAAGGAAAACAAGTGAGGGGAAGCTAAGTATTCTTGTAAACGCTAACGCAGAGAGGAAGTTACTAACTATAACCACAGTGAGACCTGTGACCTCTCCTGGGTCCTTTTCCTACCTTTCTGAACAGGAACTAAATTAGACACCCAAAGAAAATACAGTGCCTTCAGAAAGTTTTCACACCCCTTGACTTTTTCAAAATGTTGTTGTTTTACAAAATGGGATTAAAATGGATTTAATTGTAATTTTGTTGTCAACAATCTACACAACATACTCTGTATTTGGATTTAAAAATATATATTAATGGAAAATAAAACATATATTTTGATTGGATAAGTATTCAACTCCTTGAGTAAATACATGTTATAATCACCTTTGGCAATGATTACAGCTGTGAGATGTAGCATTACAGCCAAACAACATAGAGCTAGATTAACAATTTGGTGTAATCTTAATGCACGTTTTGAAATATTTTTATTCTGTACAGGCTTTCTTCTTTCCACTGTCATTTGGGTTAGTATTGTGGAGTAACTACAATGTTGTTGATCCATCCTCCGTTTTCTCCTATCACAACCATTAAACTCTGTAACTGTTTTAAAGTTACCACTGGCTTTATGGTGAAGTCCCTGAGTGGTTTCCTTCCTCTCCGTCAACTGAGTTAGGAAGGACGCCTCTATCTTTGTAGTGACTCGGTGTATTGATACACTATCCAAAGTGTAATTAATAACTTCACCATGCTCAAAGGGATACTAAAATGTCTGCTTAATTAATTTGTTTTACCCACCTACCAATAGGTGCCCTTCTTTGCGAGGCATTGGAAAACTGGTATTTGTTGTTGAATCTGTAATTGAAATTCACTGCTCGACTGAGGGACCTGACAGATAATTGTATGAGTGGGGTACAGAAATGGGGTAGTCATTTAAAAAAATCACATTAAACACTATTATTTCACACAGAGTTAGTCCATGCAACTTATTATGTGACTTGTTAAGCACATTTTTACTCCTAAATTTATGCTTGCCATAACAAAGGGGTCGAATACTTAATGACAAGAAATTTCAGCTTTTCATTTTTTATTCATTTTTAAACATTTCTAAAAACACAATTCCACTTTGACATTATGATATTCAGTGACAGAAAATCTAAATGTAATCCATTTTAAATTCCATCTGTAACACAACACAGTGTGCAATCCTTCCTGAAGGTGCTGTATGTCTTCCCCTCAACAATTGTAAAAGCCTGGTGATCCCTCATTACTTTGACATCCCTACACTGTGCCTTGTCCTGTCATTTTACCATAAGTGATCACTCCTGCTGGAGGGGAGAATGGGATGAGATGAGGAAAAAGGAGGAGAGATGTAGGAGAGGTGTGGAGAGGAGAAGAGATGAGTGGAGAGGAGGAGAGAGGAGGGGAGAGGAGGAGAGAGGAGAAAGGGGGAGAGCAGAGGAGAGAGGAAGGGAGAGGAGAAGAGCAGAGAAAGGGGGATAGAGTAGGAAAGGAGAGGAGGGGAGAGGAGGAGAGAGGAGGATATAGGAGGAGAGAGGAGAAAGCTGAAGAGAAGAGGGGAGAGGAGGAGAGAGGAGACAGGGAGCCCTAGGCAGGTAGATGGATGGGTGGGCAGTGGTGGTGGGGCGAGGGCCCCCTATCTCTAGTTCTCAGCTGCACTTGTAAGATATGTGCTATGTATGAAATGCGTTGGCAGTGATCCATGTCCTTCAACTCCCTGTGTGCCCCCTCTCAGCTCCACCCTGGCCAGCTGTATCTGTGTCAGCTCACTGGACAGTGAAGCAGTCATGACACAGACCCTCCTCCTCAAAACATGTGAACAGCCCGCGACCTGGCTCCTCAATATCACCGGGGGCGAGGTGTGTGTGTGTGTGTGTGTGTGTGTGTGTGTGTGTGTGTGTGTGTGTGTGTGTGTGTGTGTGTGTGTGTGTGTGTGTGTGTGTGTGTGTGTGTGTGTGTGTGTGTGTGTGTGTGTGTGTGTGTGTGTGTGTGTGTGTGTGTGTGTGTGTGTGCGAGTGTGTTAGTGTGTTTGTGTGGGTGCATGTATGCCTGTGTGCACGTCGAGCGCGTGCCTGAGCACAGACGCTGCGGCGACTGCTCTATCAAACAAGCGATGGCTAATCCCTTAGTCAGCCATCACGTCACACTGTAATTGCACCACACAGTTAGCTCTTTCACTCACGATGGAAACACAATGTGACCCAACATGAGACTTCCAGCCTTCATGAGTGGATCAAGGGAGTGCTTGGAGTCTCAACAAACCTTACACTCTCTCAATGAAAGACTGCACATACAAGCCCTGTTCTATTACTCATAAAATGCATCTTTCTATCCTTCCTTCCTTCCTTCCTTCCTTCCTTCCTTCCTTCCTTCCTTCCTTCCTTCCTTCCTTCCTTCCATCCTTCCTTCCATCCTTCCTTCCTTGAGGTAATCACTAATATAACAACAAACAATTTGTGCAGGGGAACGCTTGCTTACACCTACTGGGTTATTCCTCACGAAACCAGAACAAGAAAAGACTGTGATTTGTGGGATTTCCCAAAAAATGTAATCCATACAAGGGTCCTTTGGAGGAATGATTGTTGACATATATTTGACATTTGCATTTTAAAGCATAATTGAGAAATAATTAATTAAAGTTGGAACATTTGTGACATTTTAGCCATACCCAGGACTCCTTTAAGACTCCACAATGTTTCATCTCTAGGTGTGAACAATGCAAAAAATGGTGTAATATGATTTAATAATTTTGATTTTTTTTTTTTATCTTACATTAATGTATGAATATTGAAAAGATAAAATGCTAATTTGGCTAATTGTTGAATATATGGTTGAACATAATATACTATACTGGCATTTTACGTTTCCAGAGTGCGATCTCTAGTTTTAAAGTTATTGCCGTGTTATGCAGAGCAATTGTCATAGTATGCAATGTAACCAATCACAGCCCTCCTTTTACTTGTATCATTGCATATCCTGCAAATCACCAGCAGAGGGAAACTATTTACATTGACATTTTAGTATTTTGGCAGATGTTCTTATCCAGAGCGACAATTAGTGGATTTATCTTAAGATAGCTGGGTGAGACAACCACATATCACAGTCATAGCAAGTCAATTTTCCCTCAATATCAGTGCTCGTTTTTTTATGTGGTGGGGATCATTTAAGATACTCTTTGAAGAGGTAGGGTTTCAGCCGTTTTCTGAAGATGGGCAGGGACTGTTCAGGGGGAAGCTGGTTCCACCATTGAAGTACCAGGACAGAGAAGAGCTTTGACTGGGCTGAGTGGGTGCTGACCCTGTGTAGGGGTGGGACGGCCAGAGACCAGAGGTGGCAAAACGGAGTGCTCGTGCTGGGGTGTAGAGTTTGAGCATATTCTGAATATAGGGATGGGCAGTTCCTCTTGCTGCTTCGTAGGCAAGCACCATGGTCTTGTATTGGATGCAAGCTTCGACTGGAAGCCAGTGAGTGTGAGGAGGAGCGATGTGACATGGGAGAACTTGGGAAGGTTGAACACCAGGCTGGCTGCAGCGTTCTGGATAAGTTGCAGTGATCTACTGGCACAAGCAGGGAGTCCAGCCAACAGAGAGCCTTGATTAGGACCTGCGCCGCTTCCTGTGTGAGTAAGGGTCATACTTTAAGGATGTTGTAGTGCATGACCTTGCAAGAGTGAATCACTGCATTGATGTTTGCAGAGAATGACAGGGTGTTGTCCACTGTCATGCCAAAGTTCTTTGCACTCTGGTAGAGGGACACTGTGGAGTTGTCAACCGTGATGGAAAGGTCTTGGAGCGGGCAGGCCTTCCCTGAGAGGAAGAGCAGCTTTGGTGAGCTTGAGGTCTGCCAGGCACACAGAGATGCATCTCGCCACCTGAGTGTCATCCACATAGCAATTATAAGAGAGACCATGTGAGGATATGACAAAGCTGACTTGATGTTTAGAGAAAAGAGGAGATGGCCTAGAACCAAGCCCTGGGGGATATCAGTAGTGAGAGCGTGTGGTGCAAACTCAGATCATCTCCAATTCACCTGGTAGGAGTGACCTGTAACGTAGGATGCAATCCAACAGTGTGCAGTGCTTGACAGACACCCAGCCCTGAGATGGGAGGATCTGTTGGTTCACCGTGTTTTGAATCCATTTTCACATTCACTCTGTTGGTAATGCTTACACATTTGATCATACTCTAAAAGTAGAAGAAATCCCACTCTTGAACTGTGATATGCCTGTGGAGCAGTGGTTGGCAACTGGTTACATTGGAATGTGAAACAAAACGAGGCAAAAGTGTGCTTTAGGACCATGCGGACGCCTCGGAGCGGTCGGGTAGGCTGTTTGGAGCGTTTATGCGAATATATTTAAAAAAGGGGGAAAAGTAATGTCCCCCCTGTTCAAAACAACTGGGAACTCTGAAAAAAATGAAATCCGACTGAGAAAAATATTTTTGAAAGCTCATCCAACTCGGAATTCCAAGTCGGAAGTTGTGCTCTGACCTCTTTCTCCCCTCTCTCTCCAGATGAAATCTCGCGTCTTGTGACGGCCGGCCGCCCAACAACCTGCCCGCTCGACCCTATCCCCTCCTCTCTTCTCCAGACCATTTCCGGAGACCTTCTCCCTTACCTTACCTCGCTCATCAACTCATCCCTGACCGCTGGCTACGTCCCTTCCGTCTTCAAGAGAGCGAGAGTTGCACCCCTTCTGAAAAAACCTACACTCGATCCCTCCGATGTCAACAACTACAGACCAGTATCCCTTCTTTCTTTTCTCTCCAAAACTCTTGAACGTGCCGTCCTTGGCCAGCTCTCCCGCTATCTCTCTCAGAATGACCTTCTTGATCCAAATCAGTCAGGTTTCAAGACTAGTCATTCAACTGAGACTGCTCTTCTCTGTATCACGGAGGTGCTCCGCACTGCTAAAGCTAACTCTCTCTCCTCTGCTCTCATCCTTCTAGACCTATCGGCTGCCTTCGATACTGTGAACCATCAGATCCTCCTCTCCACCCTCTCCGAGTTGGGCATCTCCGGCGCGGCCCACGCTTGGATTGCGTCCTACCTGACAGGTCGCTCCTACCAGGTGGCGTGGCGAGAATCTGTCTCCTCACCACGCGCTCTCACCACTGGTGTCCCCCAGGGCTCTGTTCTAGGCCCTCTCCTATTCTCGCTATACACCAAGTCACTTGGCTCTGTCATAACCTCACATGGTCTCTCCTATCATTGCTATGCAGACGACACACAATTAATCTTCTCCTTTCCCCCTTCTGATGACCAGGTGGCGAATCGCATCTCTGCATGTCTGGCAGACATATCAGTGTGGATGACGGATCACCACCTCAAGCTGAACCTCGGCAAGACGGAGCTGCTCTTCCTTCCGGGGAAGGACTGCCCGTTCCATGATCTCGCCATCACGGTTGACAACTCCATTGTGTCCTCCTCCCAGAGCGCTAAGAACCTTGGCGTGATCCTGGACAACACCCTGTCGTTCTCAACTAACATCAAGGCGGTGGCCCGTTCCTGTAGGTTCATGCTCTACAACATCCGCAGAGTACGACCCTGCCTCACACAGGAAGCGGCGCAGGTCCTAATCCAGGCACTTGTCATCTCCCGTCTGGATTACTGCAACTCGCTGTTGGCTGGGCTCCCTGCCTGTGCCATTAAACCCCTACAACTCATCCAGAACGCCGCAGCCCGTCTGGTGTTCAACCTTCCCAAGTTCTCTCACGTCACCCCGCTCCTCCGCTCTCTCCACTGGCTTCCAGTTGAAGCTCGCATCCGCTACAAGACCATGGTGCTTGCCTACGGAGCTGTGAGGGGAACGGCACCTCAGTACCTCCAGGCTCTGATCAGGCCCTACACCCAAACAAGGGCACTGCGTTCATCCACCTCTGGCCTGCTCGCCTCCCTACCACTGAGGAAGTACAGTTCCCGCTCAGCCCAGTCAAAACTGTTCGCTGCTCTGGCTCCCCAATGGTGGAACAAACTCCCTCACGACGCCAGGACAACGGAGTCAATCACCACCTTCCGGAGACACCTGAAACCCCACCTCTTTAAGGAATACCTAGGATAGGATAAAGTAATCCTTCTCACCCCCCCCCCCCCCTTAAAAGATTTAGATGCACTATTGTAAAGTGGCTGTTCCACTGGATGTCATAAGGTGAATGCACCAATTTGTAAGTCGCTCTGGATAAGAGCGTCTACTAAATGACTTAAATGTAAATGTAAATGTAAGTTCTGGCATCTTTCTAGAGCGCCGAGTTTTTCCATCCAGAAGATCACTGATGTCATGATTTGACCTCGTTATTTAAAAAAAAAATCTATTCCAGGTATCATCAGTCCCATAAAATAAAAAAGCAAATTGTTTCAATTTATGGTCTGCAGTACCTTGTAAGTGCTACACCAACTGATCTATTATGTTATCAAAGCTCATGTTTTGACATATAATATGGTCTGATATAAACAATATTGTCAGGCCAGAATAGCCAAAATTCTGTGATAATGTATTCGGCCAACTGCTGAATGTTAAATGTTTAAAAAAAAATCTGAGCAGTAGATTTCGCCATGTTTTTTGACTGCGAAGTGATCTTGACTTAGAAAAGGTTGGTGACCACTGCAGTAGAGTATATATATACAATATATACAATATATAGAAACATTTGCCAAATAAAAAATATATTTTTCAATATGCATTTATGAATGTATGATTTGTTTTATTGAAATCAAAATACTACTCATATTACAGAGCAAGCGGTAAAGCTATGACTGTCACGACCTCCGCCGAAGTCGGTCCCTCTCCTAGTTCGGGCGGAGTACGGCGGTCGACGTCACCGTCCTTCTAGCCATCACCGATCCACCTTTCATTTTCCATTGGTTTTGTCTGGTCTTCCCTCACACCTGGTTTCAATTCCATCAATTCCATGTTGTGTATTTAACCCTCTGCTCCCCCCATGTCCATGTCCTTGTCCGGTATTGTTTATTGAAAGTGCTTGTGCTCGTCTGTCCTGGTGTTCGTCGGGTAATGTACCCATTTATTAATTGTTCTGTTTTCAAGTGTTTTTTAAAAATTAAACTGCGCCGTTGGAAACACAGTTTTTGCTCTCCTGCGTCTGACTTCTCTGCCACCAGTACCTTCCCAAGTTCTCCCAGTACGCACCCTTTACAATGACACACTTTTGTGCTTTGTAGCACCTACAGATGAAACATTATGGAGCCTTAAAGGAGTCCTGGGTAAGCCCAAAAAGTCACCAATATTTTTACAAATACAACCAACTTCAGTTAATTATTTCTCAATTATGCAAAACTGTAATATATTTGTCAACAATCCTTCCTCCTATCCCCAAAATGATGGTATTTTGTTGTTCTAGTTTTCTGAGATCAGTGATTACTTCAAGGAAGGGAATAAAAAATGATGCAATTTAAGAGTATTCCAACAAGGCCATAGACTGTAGACTTCATATAGGTTACAGAATTCTGAGACTCATCGATATGGACATTGGATATTGCTGGTTACCTTCCCAACCATGGGAACTACAGACACCCAGTTTGATTGTTTTGAAACAGAGTACGTGCAGGGACGCTGCTGGGATGGTAGAAGCATCAGATAGCGTAGACCTGCTTGTTTTCTCAGTCTGCACAGGTGTTTTCATTGAAGAATCCCATTGTATAGGAAGGTATTTAAGATAGAAGGATAGAAGTGGTGAGAAAGGGGAAAGACAAAAACAGGGAGCGAAGGATGAGAAAAACATCAAAGCCAAGACAGATGAAGTCTCAATCAATTCTTAAATGCTTTGGTAGTTCTGAATGGAAAGGAGCCACAGTCATTTGATGGAAATATTGTTTGATATTTTAGTTGGCAGAAAACATTTGTGGGCATGAATATCCCTGTTTTAATGACTTGACCACATCAAACACCATGTATTTCTGTGGAATTTGGTTACTCTTCAAATTTTAGTTCATAGCTTAATGTGAATGTGAATTTAATAACAGAACTTGGATCGTACACATGTATTTGTAATTTCGATTCATTTAGATATAGAACAGTTTTATGACTTTTCTCTAATACTGAGTCTTTTTCTTTGACTTCCTTTTCAAGTGGAAATGTTCCCAGTTGTGTGTGAACCAAACTAGGTAGAAATGACACTACAGTGCTACCATTTCCCCATAGGAAGGAGCTGAGTTGACAGCTGAGGGTGGGTTTCAGCATTCCATCCAGCCCGTCAATAGGGTCAGGTCTTGGTGGTGTGCCCGCTGTACCTTGGTGTATAACCAGGACAGACGGAGACCATGTGAATGACAGGTACTGGCAGAGGAAGTGCCCAAGGTTACGTCATGTGCTGTAAGTAAATATGATTTACAGCTAAATCATATCAGATCTGAAGCATTTCTTGGATATTGTGCTGGTGTGTCTCTCTGAGCCTTGACTGGGTTATAGTTCTATTTCATGATTTGTTAATTCAACAATAGATGTAAACGGCATTCTGAATGCATCAGAACAGCCACAACATTATTGTGTTATAATTAAGCAATAAGGCCCGAGGAGGTTTGTTATATTGGCCGTACACCACAAACCCCCGAGGTACCTTAATGCTATTATAAAAGGTTACCAAAAATCATTACAACTATCAGCCAATCTACATTCAGGGCTCAAACAACCCAGTTTATAATGTACATTAGTTTACAAATGTGGTGTTTTCTTGACTCTGATCCTGGACCTAGGTTGGGAAATGTATACCACCTAAACAATGATGTCAGACACTTGTTAGTCAAATTTTGTTGGTCAAATTCTGGCTTGAAAATGTGCAGTCTTTACTCTACTGGGATGTCTCGTGCACATCATGTAACTAATACGTGATTATATTGGCATACTATAAGTACAGTAATATGTCACCATCACCAATAAGACAACTAGTGGTTTTACGTAACTATTTTGACATATTGTGATGAGACTAGAGGAAAAACCTACGATGCTCAGCCACCACATTTTGCATCACCTTCTATAATTACGTTCGTGTAAATATTTTATTGTCCATTCCACATGAAGGTCATGAGGGTTATTCCAAGAACTCATTGTGAGGGATGGACGTCTTGCATGTAGACTCCCATGTATTCTATTGTGTGGTTCTTAGAAACCATTACCTGAATGACCTGTGTGTTGTTATTTGCACTAATGAATAATAACTTCCTTACCTAAGCCATAAACAGTGACATTTGAGGCTGTATTCTCGGCATATTGCACTGAATAGCACTCCACTGACCATATGTCACACAGAAAAGGATTATCAAGTTAGATTCATGTGTAGCATTTAGAATTAGAGCGACATAATTGAATACAGTGGCTATTTTGGCAGAGCTTTCCGGTGTACCATGTGCGGACATGGTGAGCAGAAGGGCAGCTGCATGCATGCTCATGGAGGCTCATGACTCCCGCTTTCACAGGCTTGGACCGAAAACATAATAAATGTTGAAAGTATTTTGTCTCCCATTGTTTACTTTCAATTCTCCAGATGTTCTAAACATGTGAAAGTTTTATATGGTAGTTAACGGGCAGTCACGCTTGAACTGCCTCTTCCTCAGAAACCATTAATAAACCATAAACAGCCTAATGTCTTCTCAACGGCGCATTTGGTTCATACCGTTTCTACACTGAGAAGAAAGGCAGAGGGGCTCTCATTCGCGGGGAGTTTATTTAACTTTACAACTCTACTCTGTGGTTGAACAAATAACCATTCAGCCTCTTGACCAACACGAGGGACGGTAATGGCAGCCGACTGTACCTGGACCATGGTGATTCACCTCATGTCCTCGACTCCTGTTGTTTGCTACAGTACACATGAACATCTAATCCATTGCATAACAATAGGTTGTTTCAAGTAGGAACTTATCCAAACATGATAGGAGTAAATATAGCTATAGTCGGCTGATGGGCCAAGAGTGAGAAGACGTCTGGTTCGGTGTGCCGTTATAGGATGCATTGAGCACAGGAATTCAGCTTATGTAACCCACTGCCAATTATGAATCTATGATTATATCACAACCTTGCAGACTACTTTAAAGTTCAGGGTTCACATGCTCTATATAACATTATTGGCAATAAAAAATGTGGATGCTGTACCAACTTCTATTCTTTGACCGGGCCCTTTAGTTATGAATAGCTATTCATTGCAAATGAAAGGGAAATAAATGTTCCACAATGTGTTGCCCTGGGGAAAAGGCTATGAAATAACAATGTTATGACATATCGATTGAGAGTAAAGAATGATTGTGTGGTAACATTGGAATTTATCACAACACAAGTACCTTAAGCCTCGTCTCGTCTCGCCTCTCAGAACTAATATTTGTAGTTCCATTACACATGGTTTACTCTACCCATGATGCTCTGGTGGGTGGGTCAAAGGGCGCCCAGCCATCCGAAATACGACGGCCATCACTGAGTATCTGTGACCCTTCCTCTGGGCCTCACCCCCCTCACCTTTTGTCTGTCTTTGTGATTAGTTTGACCATATGAAAGGGACTTCAAATGAAACGCCAACAGACCAATGGCCCAGGAGACTCCTCTCCAGCAGCATATACATGTTTGGTCTGCAGTGCACATTCAATTATAGTTAGGGTGCCTCTGATGTTCACTTCTGGCTTAGTGCTCACTCCACCAGTCACACAGTTAAGATGCGTCCCAAATTCCCTGCTTAGTGCACTACTTTTGACCAAAGCTCATAGGTTAAAAGTAGTGGCCTACATATGGAAAAGAGTGCCATTTGGGAAATACCCTTAGTCTGAAGCTGCCTGAAGCTGCCATCTTAATCCATCCACGAGGCTTTAGGAGTGTATCAACTGTCCCCGGGCCTGTTTCCAAAAAATGTGATTGACCTTTAAATACCTGTGCCATAACATGTGAAAGCGTTCAAGATATTAACAATTTGAGTACAGGTGGTTGTAATGGGAGGCAAGTCTAATGTTACATAACTGGTGGAATGGTTTAGAAATAGCACTGACTGACTCATTCTCTGTGTCTATTTCAGAGCACTGAAGTGGCCAGTCTTTATAAATATGTGAGTAAATGTCTTAGTTGCTCTTTCAACATTTCCAATCCTTTGACACTGGATTCTGACTTAATACTTAACGAATCAGGACTCAGGATATGTTGAATTGGATAAGATATCTTTTCCTGAATTGTGAAATATATATGGGCTTCAACAGTTCCTCCGTGAGTTTGTCATATGTACTCAATTCCCAAAGTTTTCACACAGAAAAAAATGCTATGCATACTATAGTCTACAGTATATGCCATCGTGAGGGGTTGATTTCACTCATATGCAAGTAAAATAATACCCATCAGAAAGATATCTGTCATGCTGCTTGAATCACATGCAAGCCAGCTGTGTTATTTGAATCCCATGCAAGCCAGCTGTGTTAATTGAATCCTATGCAAGCCAGCTGTGTTAATTGAATCACATGCAAGCCAGCTGTGTTAATTGAATCCCATGCAAGCCAGCTGTGTTAATTGAATCACATGCAAGCCAGCTGTGTTAATTGAATCACATGCAAGCCAGCTGTGTTAATTGAATCACATGCAAGCCAGCTGTGTTAATTGAATCACATGCAAGCCAGCTGTGTTATATTGGTCACAGGCCTGCGAGGTTAATGGAGTCTGACATGGACACGGTATGATCCCTGTGTTTTCCACTGAGCTGTGCACTTACTTCCTCCTCCTTATTTCTCTCTCCTCTTTTTTACTCCCTCTCCTCCTTTCTCTAGATCCCTCCATTCTAGAGAGACAGCTCTCTCTCTCTCTCTCTCTCTCTCTCTCTCTCTCTCTCTCTCTCTCTCTCTCTCTCTCTCTCTCTCTCTCTCTCTCTCTCTCTCTCCTCTCTCTCTTTCTTTCTCTCTCTCCTCTCTCTCTCTCTGTCTCTCTCTGTCTCTGTCTCTGTCTCTCTCTCTCTCTCTGTCCTCTCTTTGGCCTCAGCCTGGGCCTCTCTGCTTTTTGAAAGGTAACAGAATCTTCCGAAATGACCTACTGAAAAAACGTGGAGTTGATTCACTGACGTCCTATCAGGGAGAAGCAGCACAGAGGATAGGCCTGTGTTTTCTTTCCATGCTGAAGGTGTCCATTACTGACTCCAGTGGCTGTAAAATGGGCAGAGAGGCAGTGAACCAGAGAGGCCTGTCTTATAAAGGAAGAGATGGAAGACAGATGAGAAGTGTTCAATATGCAAACATTTCCAGACAGGCAGAAGACAGCGTGAGCAAGAACCGAGGCACCTGTTCCTCTTGCTTCAGTAGAACATTTGAAACATATGGCTTTGTTGGAGAGAAATGGGGCTCTGCCAAAATACTTGAATATACAAGTTCAGCTGGTGCGCTGTAACTTTTTACACTTCTCAGTGAAATCAAAGGGTTGGCGCTCCTCAGCTGAGTAACTTGGTTCCCCTCCATTTCCCTGCCAAGGCGAAAGATGTGAGTCTGAATTCCGTCTCAGAGCAGAAATGAAAACGGCAAAATACCTGCAGCAAGTTCCTCACCACAAACGTCTTTCATCCGAGTGTTTTGGCACTGCGGTGGGGGAACTACAGCACTTGTCCATAACATGGGTATTCATAATCCTCTTTCATCTACACCATTAAACAAAGGTAGAATCTGTCCAAGTCCAAGGGGAGAGTTAGAAACTTTGCCGACATAAAAGGATGACCATTTGAGCGGTGCGTGTCCATACCAACATGTGTCCCCGCCCGTATTATTCTTAGCACATAGTTTCAAAGTCAAAACAAGACAGATTTCCTGAGGAGGGGTGCCTCCACTGAAAGCCCCCCCCACACTCCTCTCTCTCTCTCTTTCTATAGGGGCGGCCAGCACGCATCCATCCCCCTGTAAAAGGGGGGAGTTTAGTGTTGTTACCCCCCTCTTTTTTTCGTGCTTTTTCTCACTGTTTCTTTCTAGGTTTCCCTATTTTTCTCGATCAATCTTTTTGTCGTTCAATACTCCCTCTCCTCTTTTCTCTAGATCCCTTCGTTCTAGAGACATCTCTCTCTCTCTCTCTCTCTCTCTCTCTCTCTCTCTCTCTCTCTCTCTCGGCTTTAAGTGCTTCCAGCTGCCGACATTGAAATTGAATACTGCCTCCCACACACATTTTCTGAGAAACACACACGCACACACACACACACACACACACAGACAGTAGGACACACACACACACAGTAGGACACACACACACACAGTAGGACACACATTCATGGAAGCACACACACACACGCACACACACACACACACACACACACACACACACACACACACACACACACACACACACACACACACACACACACACACACACACACACACACACACACACACACACACACACACAGTAGGACACACAGACAGTAGGACACACACACACACACACACACACACACACACACACACAGGACACACACACACACACACACAGTAGGACACACATTCATGGAAGCACACACACACACACAGTAGGACACACATTCATGGAAGCAGACAGACAGACAGACAGACAGACAGACAGACAGACAGACAGACAGACAGACAGACAGACAGACAGACAGACAGACAGACAGACAGACAGACAGACAGACAGACGCACAGAAGGGTATGTACATACACACACACTTCTCCCACTGAAACGCCTGCCAGTTGTTACTTTCTGCCTCTCTGTCCCCCTCGCCTGCCCCTCCCATACCCACCAACTCCTTCACCCAGCCCCTCCATCGACCCTCCACTCTCTTTTCCTCCAGACTGGAAGGATGTGGGTGATGATTTATAGAGCATGTCCAATTGGTTGTGTTTGTCAGAGCCCGGCATCCATTTTTCCCTCTCCAAGGGTCGCAGGCGTGTTTGTTACGTAGCCGGCCAACGAAAACACCTTGCAGAATGCAAACCCCCTAAAAATGGCCTTCTAAGCAAAACAGGGAGGAGGAATGCAGTCCCTGTCAAAGAGGGGTTTAGGTGGTTTATGCCAGGGCTATGTGTATTTCACGCTAATTAAAGTATAGCTCGTGTTGATATGGACTGAACCGGGCCTCCTGAAACACTAGAGCCTTAGTCTTCAGTAGCAGCCAGCAGCATAGCTGTCAGGTTTTTCATCATATTATGAAATCAAGAGGAAAGGGCCCGAGGACAGAGGACCTGTTGCTGGGTATAAGACTGAAGTAGTCAAGGGAAAAATTGTAACGGAGTGTGGCGGTGGAGGGCAGTGGGGGTCCGAAGGGGTGTTACCATAGCTGCTAAACTTGCATTCAGGTCTTTTTGAGGACTCGAATCTGGGGTATGGCGGGGTACAGCGCCTAGCTAGGACTGGAAACTTAGAGAGGGCTTTAAGCCTCTTAGTCAAACTCCTCATAACTCAGTGGACTGCGGTGAAGGTGCCGAGCGCTGCAGCTGTCTAGCAACCAGAGACCCTGATACCCATGATACTGGGGGTTGTGGTTTGCTTTAAGTGTTTGTCTTTGTGTACACACACATTATTCCAGGTGGCAAAACCTACACACGCTGTCTGCAAGAATAATGTATCTGTAAATAAATAAAAATTTAAAAAGTGATATATTGTCATTGAGCATTAGAACTTCTTGACAATATTTACATGATATTTTCATATGCAGGGATATATTTTATAAAAGAAGACATACGTAGAGACCACCACATTTGCCTGCAAACCATCATCATTTATCCTTCTGAAAAAATAGGCACCATGTTCACATTCCCTTCATCTGCCCCCCAAATGATACACCATGGTCTGTCTGACAAGCCTTATCACCACGCTGGTGCTCCAGCCTGAGCTGCACTCTGTAGACTCCACCAAAGAACCCTAGCTCTTTCTATGAAAGACACATCTTAGCTGAAATGCTGCTGCGGCACAAGCATGGACACATGGAGGATTTTGATGAACTCATCCCACACTGCTCCATATGAGCCATGGTGAATTCCTCCCTCCCTGCCAGTCAATCCCTGGGGAGGCAGTCAAGAAAACCCTATTATATTTGAGGGCAGGCACCGCTCAAACTGACAGCAACTGCTGCAACAGCAAAGTCGGGTGGCTGCCGAGAGAGACAGAGACAGAGAGAGAAATGAAGAAAAAAATATATATATATATATATATATGAGAGGGAGAGAGAGAGAGAGAGAGAGAGAGAGAGAGAAAAAAAAAAAAAAAAAAAAAAAATATATATATATATATATATATATAGAGAGAGAGAGAGAGAGAGAGAGAGAGAGAGAGAAATTAAGAAAAAAAAAATATATATATATATGAGAGGGAGAGAGAGAGAGAGAGAGAGAAATGAAAAAAAATATATATATATATATATATATATATATATATATATATATATATATATATATATATATATATATATATATATATAGAGAGACAGAGAGAGAGACAGAGAGAGAGAGAGAGACAGAGAGACAGAGAGAGAGAGAGAGAGAGAGAGAGAGAGAGAGAGAGAGAGAGAGAGAGAGAGAGAGAGAGAGAGAGGCCTCATGCCTCAGACATGGCAAGTTGGTGTTCCTTGGTTCAGATGCTTGGATTGGAATAACCGTGATTCTATTTGAATGACCTTTGGGTCTGGAGGCCCAATTGATTGGAATGGCAGGGTACCGATGGGGAATAACAGAAGAAACCTTTGCATGTCCTATTGTTGAAATGGGTTAGTATGTGGGAAATAACGATAGCTAAACATGTATCAGTTACCACTTTTACAGGGATGTTACTCTTAATGGCTTACTCAAATAACACCTTACGTGACCAATATGTGAATACAAGACAGATGATATGTACATTGACAAGCAGGGAATGAGAACTGTGGTAAGGAATTGTAGTGTAAGGTATCAACAGAACATGCAGCGATTATCTGGAAAAATCTAATTACAGGTTAGGGACCAGTAATAACTTACACATTTAGCAAAATAGTTCTGGATAGAACCAAAGAGGGTTCTATGCTTGCTTCATATATGGCACCCCTAAAGTTTCTATATAGAACTGAAATTGGTTACTGGAACTGGAAATTGGTTTATGGAGCACAAGGGTTATATGTGGAACCGATTTTGGTTCAAGAAAGAAGAACCCCTGGGGTTCTGATTAAAGAACCCTACAAAAGGGTTCTATATAGAACCTTTAAGGGTGCCATATATGAAGCAATCAAATAACAATTTTTGGTTCTACCCAGAACCTTTTTTTAAAGAGTGTAGCTGTCCCTATTAGACAGGCCCTACAGTCAGATAGCCTGACAGACAGGAAGTCATCTCTATAAGATGTGATACTGAATAACACACTAATAACAGGTGAAAGATTAGGAGAAGGAATGGATTTCATTATTTATCACTTAACAAGAGGCACAAAACATGAAGAATTCCCTTCCCATATAGTCATGAAGGGAATCACCATCCACCATCTGTCCTGCTTGTCACTTTAACAGACTTGACTTCCAACACCTCACACATACTTGCGTCTTCGGCCTTTTGTACCGGTCTTAAAAATGTAACAAGAACAACCTGAAATGGTACAGTGGACGTTTGACTATATCCACATTAGATAACAAAATGTATTCCACATTAAAATGGTACAGTGGACGTTTGACTAAATCCACATTAGATAACAAAATGTATTCCACATTAAAATGGTACAGTGGACGTTTGACTATATCCACATTAGATAACAAAATGTATTCCACATTAAAATGGTACAGTGGACGTTTGACTAAATCCACATTAGATAACAAAATGTATTCCACATTAAAATGGTACAGTGGACGTTTGACTATATCCACATTAGATAACAAAATGTATTCCACATTAAAATGGTACAGTGGACGTTTGACTATATCCACATTAGATAACAAAATGTATTCCACATTAAAATGGTACAGTGGACGTTTGACTAAATCCACATTAGATAACAAAATGTATTCCACATTAAAATGGTACAGCGGACGTTTGTCTAAATCCACATTAGATAACAAAATTCCACATTAAAATGGTACAGTGGACGTTTGACTATATCACATTAATAACAAAATGTATTCCACATTAAAATGGTACAGTGGACGTTTGACTATATCCACATTAGATAACAACATGTATTCCACATTAAAATGGTACAGTGGACGTTTGACTAAATGTATTCATTAAATGGTACAGTGGACCACATTAAAATGGTACAGCGGACGTTTGTCTAAATCCACATTAGATAACAAAATGTTTCCACAAAATGGTACAGTGGACGTTTGACTAAATCCACATTAGATAACAAAATGTATTCCACATTAAAATGGTACAGCGGACGTTTGTCTAAATCCACATTAGATAACAAAATGTATTCCACATTAAAATGGTACAGTGGACGTTTGACTATATCCACATTAGATAACAAAATGTATTCCACATTAAAATGGTACAGCGGACGTTTGTCTAAATCCACATTAGATAACAAAATGTATTCCACATTAAAATGGTACAGTGGACGTTTGACTAAATCCACATTAGATAACAAAATGTATTCCACATTAAAATGGTACAGTGGACGTTTGTCTAAATCCACATTAGATAACATATATATTCCACATCTCTATGTCTCTCTTTCACATTAGTTAACATAGTCAAGGATTTTTTCCAGCTACTTCAGGTTTCTGATTTCGGTTCTTGAGGTCAACTGAAAAGTTATGTACTGGATTTCTAAGATTAGTCTCCCTGTCTTGTGTGTTTGAGTTACATAGGAAATCATGTCTTCACGGCCAAGCAGCCAGGATAATAATGACCTCATTGAATCCCACTAGCCCACTATGTAGTTGCCATTGATTTCCCATGCCTGAAAATTGGTTCCCAATGTGATCCATGCAAATCAGATCCTCCTCTAAATCTACACCTCAAAGACAATATTCCAACTAACGTATTACAGACATTATCTAATACATAACTGGAGTTATAGGTGCAAATCACAATTACAGAGGTGATAGAACGCAGCCTTGGGGGACCCCTTCTTTCAGAGAGCGCAAACAAACACATAAGTAACATTCCAGCTCGGAAACTTGCTTTCTCACTGAGGGGGGATAACAGGGAAAAGGCCAAATCTGCAAGTCGGCAGATCACACATAATCGCCTCCCTCCCACACAAAGCTATCGATGCTGCTGCCTCTCTGTGGGAACTTCCTGATGAGAAGCCAGGGACAGGGGGCATTATCATTCCAACCATCACCCTTCACCAGATGTGCTGCTGTTTTTAGGTCCGGTAGGAGTGGCGTCTGACCCTGCTCACCCTGGGTCTAATGAAAGATGGACTGGGCTGAATTCTCCTCTAAACTATATATTGCCAGATGCAGATCTTATATAAGTCATATAGGAGTCAATGGAAGGAGATGGAGGATTGGGTACTTCATAACAGGATATATGGTTAAACAATGTTATAGTTATAAGGTGACATTTTAGAGTCAAGTATTTCGGGATTAAATATCAAACTTTAGTGTTAGTCCTGTGTAGCTCAGTTAGAAGAGCATGGCCAAGCGCCAGGGTTGTAGGTTCAATTCCCATGGGGGACCAGTATGAAAAAAATATTAAAACGTATGCAGTCACTCTGGATAAGAGTGCCTGCTAAATGTAAATGTCTGTGTCATTTCTCTCTTGGAAAGGACCATTAGGTGTCTGGAACTCCATGAAATTGCCTTTATATGTCAAAAGGGGTTTACAATGTGAAGTTCTAGGTCAATCAACTGTTTGTGTGGAATTGTGCATCACTTCAGGAACATATAAATCAAACCAACTCCCCTAGTCGTTGTCCTCCTCTCCTCCGCCATACACTCAACATGGTGGGAACGCATAGATGGCGCATTCAAGTGAAACCCTGGGTATAGAGTGAAAAGACAGCAGTTCTGAGATTTTAATCCTTACTTCATCATCATTGTCATACATTGCCATTAACGATGCAATTAACCTAGTTGTTAGAGATCATTGCGCAAGGCAATATCAATATTGTGTGTGAGCGCACATAGCTATATGAAGTAATGTACAAGGACTTTATAAACGCAAATTCTATAATACATAGTAAATGATCATGCTGGGTCTCGCAATCCAGTATCATCAGATTCCATACCGAGCATGTATTGTACTCTCAGTACCACTGTTATTGACTATTTAAAGGTAAATGGAAAGTACCATTTGGTACAATATAACGACATCAATTACCATCTGGTCGTCTAGGTGCCAGTTAGACAACCTGGCACTCCAGTAAACGTATTTGTCGACAGGTACTGGATGTGTACTGACAGTTTTCATCACCAGCTGTGTCATGAATCATCACCAGCTGTGTCATGGGTCATCAACAGATGTGTCATGGATCATCACCAGCTGTGTCATGGATCATCAACAGATGTGTCATGGATCATCAACAGATGTGTCATGAATCATCACCAGATGTGTCATCTGTCATCACCAGCTGTGTCATGGGTCATCAACAGATGTGTCATGGATCATCAACAGATGTGTCATGAATCATCACCAGATGTGTCATCTGTCATCACCAGCTGTGTCATGGGTCATCAACAGATGTGTCATGGATCATCAACAGATGTGTCATGGATCATCAACAGCTGTGTCATGGGTCATCAACAGATGTGTCATGGATCATCACCAGCTGTGTCATGGATCATCAACAGATGTGTCATGGATCATCAACAGATGTGTCATGGGTCATCAACAGATGTGTCATGGGTCATCAACAGATGTGTCATGGGTCATCAACAGATGTGTCATGGATCATCAACAGATGTGTCATGAATCATCAACAGATGTGTCATGGATCATCACCAGCTGTGTCATGGATCATCAACAGATGTGTCATGGATCATCAACAGATGTGTCATGGGTCATCAACAGATGTGTCATGGGTCATCAACAGATGTGTCATGGGTCATCAACAGATGTGTCATGGATCATCACCAGCTGTGTCATGGATCATCAACAGATGTGTCATGGATCATCAACAGATGTGTCATGAATCATCACCAGATGTGTCATCTGTCATCACCAGCTGTGTCATGGGTCATCAACAGATGTGTCATGGATCATCACCAGCTGTGTCATGGATCATCACGAGCTGTGTCATGGATCATCACCAGCTGTGTCATGGATCATCAACAGCTGTGTCATGGGTCATCACCAGCTGTGTCATGAATCATCAACAGCTGTGTCATGGGTCATCACCAGCAATATCATGGATCATCAACAGATGTGTCATCTGTCATCACCAGCTGTGTCATTGTATGTGAAAAAGATTAAGGTAAATGTAAATACAGTCAGTGGGGGTATATTGACTTGAATGTTGGAGTATTTGTTTGTAAGGAAATTGCGCGTGCACCCATATTCATAAGAACATTCTAAATATTATTTTCAAATGTCTTGTCATGCCAATGGACTAAGTAATATATTATAGGCCTACATCCATCACATAGTTTTCTATTCCAAATGTAAATTATGCGAAATATATGATGTTCAACATTCATCTGTCTAAATGTGTGACTCTCCGATCCTCAATTATGTCCTTGAGCTGCCTTTGCATTGTCAATCAACGACATCTAAAGTGCCTTTCAGCAACTCAGTTTGCTCCAGGAAGATTGACTTCAACAACAAAGTCAGCACTGATTCCCCCCTTCTCACCTTCCAGCAGACTCATCCCAGACATAAAACCCCACCTTCACATAAAACCAAGCCACAAAACACTAATCCAACCTGTTTCTATCCTTTACGGTCTTTCCAAGCACAATTACCCATGATCACACAATCAGCGTTTGATTTTATGACCCAGACCTGGTGCAGTGCTGCAGGGTAGGGAGGGTCCAGGGCTAAGTAGTACACACATGTTCACACAAGTTCACACATGTTCACACACACACACATGTTCACACACATGTTCACACACACACACACACACACACACACACACACACACACACACACACACACACACACACACACACACACACACACACACACATATTCACACACACACACACACATATTCACACACACACACATATTCACACACACACACACACACACACACACACACACACACACACACACACACACACACACACACACACACACACACACACACACACACACACACGTAGATGCAGACGCACACAAGCATTCACGCAAAACATACGCACATACACACACAACACCACCCCCCTCACTGTGCCCTTGGCTGTTTCCCAGATTCCAGATGACGTTGTGACAGGCCGAGTCACTGGAGGTGAGCCTGTGGGATGACAGACTAGAGCCTTTATCAGTGACCTGCACATTGCCAGCTTACTTTTTGAAGATTAACCCCAAGATTGAAACCCTAAACTGCCCCCTGCCTGCCTGGACTGTCTGTCTGTCTGTCTGTCTGTCTGTCTGTCTGTCTGTCTGTCTGTCTGTCTGTCTGTCTGTCTGTCTGTCTGTCTGTCTGTCTGTCTGTCTGTCTGTCTCTTTACATATTTCAGGAGTTTTAACCCTTGCAGCTCTGCGGGCTGTAATTGGCTCATTTCCTGCTCATGAAGTTCCTGGTCTGTTTTAATTGACTAGGCCCTTTTATTGGCTTTGAGATGGTTCAAATCGGAACCAAATGTAGAGGCACAGAGGACGCTAGCTTAGGCTATCTGTTATATGTTGAGAACAAACCGCTGGATGCTAACAAGAAAGTCCAGGAATCAGAACGGAAGTGGTTAGCATGTACACGGAGGACATGCTAAACTTATATATTATAATATATTACTTAGAGCTGCTTCCTGCGCTTGGCCCTCCTATGTTGAACAAAATAAACGGCTCTCTATCCACCGGATGTGTACCAAACTCACTAAAAGTGGCAGTAATAAAGCCTCTCTTGAAAAAGCCAAACCTTGACCCAGAAAATATACAAAACTATCGGCCTATATCGAATCTCCCATTCCTCTCATAAATGTTTGAAAAAGCTGTTGTGCAGCAACTCACTGCCTTCAGGAAAGACAAACAATGTATACGAAACGATTCAGTCTGGTTTTAGACCCCATCATAGCACTGAGACTGCACTTATGAAGGTGTTAAATTACCTTTTAATGTCATCAGACCGAGGCTCTGCATCTGTCCTCGTGCTCCTAGACCTTAGCGCTGCTTTTGATACCATCATTCCATATAATTTTGGATAGATTGGAAATAAATTGGTCTACACTGACAAGTTCTGGCCTGGTTTAGCCTGTTAGAACTCTAGGGGCAGTATTTCATTTTTGGATAAAAAGACGTGCCTGTTTTTAGCGCGATATTTTGTCACGAAAGATGCTCGAATGCTCAGTTTTGGAAAAGACACTCTGACGTTTCCAGAACTGCAAAGATTTTCACTGTGAGTGCCATAGAACAATATCTACAGGCAAAACCAAGATGTTTGAGTGACCAGGAAATCAACAGGATTTCTGACCGTTTTCCATGATCTCCTTATATGGCTGTGAATGGCAAAATCAACTTCCTATCGTTTCCCCAGGTGTCTGCAGCATTGTGACGTATTTGTAGGCATATCATTGGAAGATTGGCCATAAGAGCCTACAATTACCTGTCCCGCATGGTGTTGAAAAAATGTTGTGCAAAAGTCAGGTCCCAGTATTTTTCCATCCGAATCAGAGAAGAATGCAGCGTCTAGGACTGGCATTTCAATGAAGAGATATATGACAAACACCTTGAGGATTATATTCAAACAACGTTTTCCATGTTTCAAACTCACTAAATGGAGTTAATTCCATCATAAAGTTCACGTTTAGGTGACTGCACTAGTTTGGTGTTAATGATAGTAACAAAACAGAACTTGTGTCCTACACAAGCATCTTTCAGGAAAAACTGTCTGCTATGTAACAGAGTCTCCTCATTGAAACATCTGAAGTTCTCTTTTTATTTGATCCCTTTGCTGGTTTTTGTGAATGTTGCGTGCTAAATGCTAACACTAAATGCTACTGCTCACCACTAGATTTTCCTGGTTCTAAAGCATATTTTGAAAATCTGAGACGACAGCTTTAAGCTTGAGGACCATATTTATTTCATTTATTTTGCAATTTTGAAATAGATTTGGTTACCCAATGAGCTTGAGGCTGTAGTCACAATGATCAAGTTCTGGCCTGGTTTAGATTATATCTGTTGGAAAGATATTAATTTGTGTCTGTGGATGGTTTGTCCTCTGACAAATCAACTGTAAATTTCGGTGTTCCTCAAGGTTCCGTTTTAGGACCACTATTGTTTTCACTATATATTTTACCTCTTGGTGATGTCATTCAGAAACATAATGTTAACTCACTGCTATGCAGATGACACACAGCTGTACAATTTGATGAAACATGGTGAAGCCCCAAAATTGCCCACTCTGGAAGCCTGTGTTTCAGACATAAGGAAGTGGATGGCTGCAAATGTTCTACTTTTAAACTCGGACAAAAAAGAGATGCTTGTTCTAGATCCCAAGAAACATAGAGATTTTCTGTTGAATCTCACAATTAATCTTGATGGTTGTACAGTCATCTCAAATAAAACTGTGAAGGACCTGAGCTTTACTCTGGACCCTGATCTCTCTGTTGACGAACATATCTGTTTCAAGGACAGTTTTTTTTCCATCTACTTAACATTGCAAAAATCAGAAACTTTCTGTGCAAAAATGATGCAGAAAAATGAATCTATGCTTTTGTCACTTCTAGGTTAGACTACTGCAATGCTCTACTTTCCGACTACCCGGATGAAGCACTAAATAAACTTCAGGTAGTGCTAAACACGGCTGCTAGAATCTTGACTAGATCCAGAAAATGTGATCATATTGCTAGCCTCTCTACACTGGCTTCCTGTTTAGGCAAGGGCTGATTTTAAGGTTTTCCAGCTAACCTACAAAGCATTACATGGGTTTGCTCATACCTATCATGGGTGGGGTAATATCCTGCCTGTTTGGCCCTGTCCGGGGGTATCGCCGGATGGTGCCACAGTGTCTCCCGACCCCTCCTGTCTCAGACTCCAGTATTTATGCTGCAGTAGTTTGTGTCGGGGGGCTAGGGTCAGTCTGTTATATCTGGAGTATTTCTCCTGTCTTATCCGGCATCCTGTGTGAATTTAAGTATGCTCTCTCTAATTCTCTCTCTCTTTCTCTCTTTTTCTCTTTCTTTCTCTCTCTCTTTCTTTCTCTCTCTCTCTCGGAGGACCTGAGCCATAGGACCATGCTTCAGGACTACCTGGCCTGATGACTCCTTGCCGTCACCAGTCCACCTGGCCGTGCTGCTGCTCCAGTTTCAACTGTTCTGCCTGCATCTATGGAACACTGGCCTGTTCACCAGACGTGCTACCTGTCCCAGACCTGCTGTTTTAAACTCTCTAGAGACAGCAGGAGCTGTAGAGATACTCTGAATGATCGGTGATGAAAAGCCAACTGACATTTACTCCTGAGGTGCTGACCTGTTGCACCCTCGATAATCACCCACTGTGATTACTATTATTTGACCCTGCTGGTCATCTATAAACATCTTTGCCATGTTCTGTTATACTCTCCACCCGGCACAGCCAGAAGAGGACTGGCCACCCCTCATAGCCTGGTTCCTCTCTAGGTTTCTTCCTAGATTTTGGCCTTTCTAGGGAGTTTTTCCTTGTCACTGTGCTTCTACACCTGCATTGCTTGCTGTTTGGGGTTTTAGGCTGTGTTTCTGTACAGCACTTTGTGACATCAGCTGATGTAAGAAGGGTTTATAAATCATTTTTATTGATTGATTGATATGGAGTAAGGATAGTCATTTTTTAGCAACAGCTTCTACATCCTAAGTTTAAATATGTGGTTGGTTTTCTTTGCCTCTGATCCTACTACGGGAGGCTGAGTCTCTGGCTTAGTGCTCTTCCATGCCGTCCCTAGGAGGGGTGCGTCAAGTCGTGCCAGGCTTTTTTTGCTCTATACTCGACTTGAGTGGGTTGAGTGACTGATGAGATCTTCCCGTCCAGTTTTGAGCCCCCTCGTGCTAGAGAGGTGGAGGAGATCTTAGTGGGCTTTACTCAGCCTTGTCTCAGGGTAGTAAGTTGGTGGTCTGTTGATATCTTTCTAGTGGTGAGGGGGCTGTGGCAAAGTGGGTGGGGTTATATCTTGCCTGGTTAGCCCTATAGGGGGGTATCGTCGGACAGGGCCACAGTGTCTTCCGACCCCCCATCTCAGTCTCCAGTATCTGTGTTGCAATATTCAATGTGCCTCAGGACTACCTGGCCTGGCGACTCCTGGCTGTCCCCAGTCCACCTGGTCGTGCTGCTGCTCCAGTTTCAACTATTCTGCCTGCGGCTATGGAAACCTGACCTGTTCACCGGACGTGCTACCTTGTCCTGGACCTGCTGTTTTCATCTCTCCCTCTTCCTCTCCTCATCTCTCACTCTCCCTCTCTCTCTCTGTATCACACCTGCTATCTCTGCCTCTGAATGCTTGGCCAACTGACATTTACTTCTGAGGTGCTGACCTGTTGCCCCCTCTACAAGCACTGTGATTATTATTCGACCCTTCTGGTCATCTATGAATGTTTGCATGATCTAGAAGAACAATCTGGCCTTAATGGCCATGTACTCTTATAATCTCCACCCGGGACAGGCATAATAGGACTGGCCACCCCTCAGAGCCTGGTTCCTCTCTAGGTTTCTTCTGAGGTTCCTGCAGGTTTTTCTTCCTAGTTTCCTGCAGGTAGTTGTTCCTTGCCACCCTGCTTCCTTGCCACCATCATTTGCAGTTTGGGGTTTTAAGCTGTATAAGCACTTTGTGTCATCTGCTGATGCAAAAAGAGCTTTATAAATACATGTGATCGATTGATTGATTAAATAGAACCCATATTTGGTCCGGTTTCATCACAACTTTTCAAACTAATGACTGTCACGACTTCCGTCGAAGTTGGCTCCCCTGCCTGTTTGGGCGGTGTTCGGTGGTCGTCGTCACCGTCCTACTAGCCGCTACTGATCCCTTTTTCGTTTGTCTGTTGGTTTTGTCTTATTAGTTTCACCTGTGTGTATTTTAGTTTAATTAGCGTCCTTATATATAATAGGTTGTCCCGCCCTTGTTTTGTGCGGGATTGTTTTGTTACTCTGTTGAATGGTGGTTTTCATATGTGTATTCTCCGGACTATTTGGTCCTGTGTTTGGGCTGGTCTATTGTATGCACCCTGTATGTTGGCATGACCGTTTTGTTCGCCGGAGAATAAATCTACGATATTCTGAACCCTGCGCCTGATTCCAACCCACCACTCCTAGTATCCCGTGACAATGACATGCAGCAAAATGTATATTCCAGTCTTGAATTGTCCATGGATACAGTAAATGGCCCATCAACGAAAGTATAAACACTCCTGAATGCAAAGCATTCTTTGAGGTTTTTAATGGCATCTGTAGTATGAGTGGAGTGTGTTTGGTGAAATTGCAGTTGTTACGCCTCCAAATTGCAGACAACATTCACTCACAGACTGTTTTTACCAATGATAAAATCAACCTTTCAAAACTGTAAGCTTGAAGCACCACAGAGGGAATTTTTCTAAGCAGGCAAAGAAAAAAACACCTACTGTTTTCCAGATACAGTGTCTAGAGACAAACATCAATGGTAGTGGTAGGGTCCAGTTGAGTGCCAGGTGACATTATTTGACATTGTGTAGTCCTTTCCTACCGTCAGATGACCTAGTGGACTCATGGGTGGAATGTTATGTTCAAAAACCCGCTGAAAATTCAATGCTTTTATGTCAAGCGGTTTTGTTATATTTCAGTCTTCTGTGATGTATATAAAGTGTAATATTGGGATGTAAACTCAAAATGGACTACATTTCAACTCTATATCTGACATGGTACAGTTGTCTTATTTTTTAAAGCCAATAACCATGTGTATGAGGTGTATACTTTTGTTTCAAAGTAGATTTGTTTAAGACTACCAAGAATCAATCTGTGTGATTTAGCCCACTGCAGTAAAAGGTTAACCACTCCATTTATTGCATTGTTAGAATAGTACCCCCTAGTTCTGGCCTTGAAGTGGGGACCATTGTCCAGGTTGCTAAGGTTGTCCAGGTGCACCATGGTGTTGGAAGCTTCCTGTCTCCCAGTTAGACTTTTCAATGACTCTAGCATGGCGGGCATTGTCCTTTCCAGCGGTGCATCTGAAAAGAAGCAGCAGCCTTTTGTCAATGTCAGAGAGGTGACTTGTTTTTAACTCTTCGCAGACAGGCACTCACTGGAGTGTGTGTGTGTTTGTCTAGCTTGAATAAGCCAGCTGCACTTTCTTTGACCATGTACTGTGTTGCCCTCACTTTACAATGCTGCACTGGAAGACAAATTTGAACCAGTGTTTTAATGTTGATGTTTTAGGAGTAGCCTACATCTGGAGATTTTCCAAAAAGCTATAAAAGTGAGATTTCGAAGTGTACTATTTCATTGGAGTGTGTGTTGATTTTTTAAAAACATATAAAGGCAGGTCTTGACTAAATATGATATTAGAGGCGCTGAATGACTAGGAAATGTGCCTAGTTAATGACTAAAACATGACGGAAAAGACCAATAGAATGGGAGCCAAAGAGGAAGCCACAAAAGTACAACAATGTCAGCTCAAATTAGCCAGAAGAGCAGGAACAGCCAGAACTGATGATGTGTTTAATTTGTCCTAGTTGAGCCCACCTTTCACAAAAGTGTACACCTCATAGCTTTCAACACAGGCTTTTCCAAAATATTCACACTTTCCCACATTATCCCCAGAGGAAAAGATGTCCTGGATTTTGCTCGGGATCGAGTATATCTAGGAATACCGATGGTCAAGTTTCCACCACACAAGTACAAGATGTAACATCCCCTGTTCCCCTCGACTCCACACTTCCACTGACCAGGTATTAGTCATATAGGAACAGACGCACATTCAAACTCCTCTCTCTTCCTCACTTTCTCTCTCACTTTTCCTCTCCTACTCCACTCTACATTTCAAGCCTTACCCTGTAGAGAGCTCCTCACATATTTTTTGTCCGTGCGAGTGGGCAGCGGTGTCAGCTCTCTCCCCGCGTTCCGCTACCAGATGGTTAATCTCACCTTAATAAGAAACACATTCCTTAATCAGATTTAGCAGGGGAAAAAACACACTTCAATAATTAAATCGCCTCTTGGTCACCGGTCCCTAACAATGAGTTGACATCAAAATAAAAGATGATCTCTTTCTTAGAATAATTTGACACACTGAAATATGTTAAGTGCCTCACAAAAAAACAACCGGTGAGCTTGAGAGAAGACTCTAACATGTAATATATTGTCTCAGGCTGATATGCAGCCTGCCTGAATAGCAGAGAGGTGTGATAACATACATAAAACCAGCGCTTGACCCCCAAAAAAGATAAAAAATTTTATGGAATGGTCTGCCTACCCATGTGAGAGACGCAGACTCGGTCTCAACCGAGTGCAATGCAAATAGTCCGGGTAACCATTTGGTTACCTGTTCAGGAGTCTTATGGCTTGGGGGTAAAAACTGTTGAGAAGCCTTTTTGTCCGAGACTTGGCACTCCGGTACCGCTTGCCATGTGGTAGTAGAGAGAACAGTCTATGACCGGGGTAGCTGGGGTCTTTGACAATTTCTAGGGCCTTCCTCTGACACCGCCTGGTGTAGAGGTCCTGGATGGCAGGCAGCTTTGCCCCAGTGATGTACTGGGCCGTACGCACTACCCTTGAACATCTTGGCCATGTTCATGTTCTGGCACAGCCAGAAGAGGACTGGCCACCCCTCATAGCCTGGTTCCTCTCTAGGTTTATTCCTAGGTTCTGGCCTTTCTAGGGAGGTTTTCCTAGCCACCGTGCTTCTATACCTGCATTGCTTGCTGTTTTGGGGTTTTAGGCTGGGTTTCTGTACAGCTCTTTGTGACATCAGCGGATGTAAGAAGGGCTTTATAAATACATTTCATTTGATTTGATATCTGTGTCTGCCTGTGGCTATTTGTGTCTGCCTGTGTCTTGGTCTATCTGTCTCTGCCTGTGTCTTGGTCTATCTGTCTCTGCCTGTGTCTTGGTCTATCTGTGTCTGCCTGTGTCTATGTCTATCTGTCTCTGCCTGTGTCTATGTCTATCTGTCTCTGCCTGTGTCTAGGTCTATCTGTCTCTGCCTGTGTCTAGGTCTATCTGTGTCTGCCTGTGTCTAGGTCTATCTGTCTCTGCCTGTGTCTAGGTCTATCTGTCTCTGCCTGTGTCTAGGTCTATCTGTCTCTGCCTGTGTCTAGGTCTATCTGTCTCTGCCTGTGTCTAGGTCTATCTGTCTCTGCCTGTGCCTATCTGTGTCTGCCTGTGTCTAGGTCTATCTGTCTCTGCCTGTGTCTAGGTCTATCTGTCTCTGCCTGTGTCTAGGTCTATCTGTCTCTGCCTGTGTCTAGGTCTATCTGTCTCTGCCTGTGTCTAGGTCTATCTGTCTCTGCCTGTGTCTAGGTCTATCTGTCTCTGCCTGTGTCTAGGTCTATCTGTCTCTGCCTGTGTCTAGGTCTATCTGTCTCTGCCTGTGTCTAGGTCTATCTCTGTCTGCCTGTGTCTAGGTCTATCTCTGTCTGCCTGTGTCTTGGTCTATCTGTCTCTGCCTGTGTCTAGGTCTATATGTCTCTGCCTGTCTCTGCCTGTGTCTAGGTCTATCTGTCTCTGCCTGTGTCTAGGTCTATCTGTCTCTGCCTGTGTCTAGGTCTATCTGTCTCTGCCTGTGTCTTGGTCTATCTGTCTCTGCCTGTGTCTAGGTCTATCTGTCTCTGCCTGTGTCTAGGTCTATCTGTCTCTGCCTGTGTCTAGGTCTATCTGTCTCTGCCTGTTTCTAGGTCTATCTGTCTCTGCCTGTGTCTAGGTCTATCTCTGTCTGCCTGTGTCTAGGTCTATCTCTGTCTGCCTGTGTCTAGGTCTATCTCTGTCTGCCTGTGTCTTGGTCTATCTGTCTCTGCCTGTGTCTAGGTCTATATGTCTCTGCCTGTCTCTGCCTGTGTCTAGGTCTATCTCTGTCTGCCTGTGTCTAGGTCTAAATGTCTCTGCCTGTCTCTGCCTGTGTCTAGGTCTATCTCTGTCTGCCTGTGTCTTGGTCTATCTGTCTCTGCCTGTGTCTAGGTCTATATGTCTCTGCCTGTCTCTGCCTGTGTCTAGGTCTATCTCTGTCTGCCTGTGTCTTGGTCTATCTGTCTCTGCCTGTGTCTAGGTCTATATGTCTCTGCCTGTCTCTGCCTGTGTCTAGGTCTATCTATGTCTGCCTGTGTCTAGGTCTATCTGTCTCTGCCTGTGTCTAGGTCTATCTATGTCTGCCTGTGTCTAGGTCTATCTGTCTCTGCCTGTGTCTAGGTCTAAATGTCTCTGCCTGTCTCTGCCTGTGTCTAGGTCTACCTGTCTCTAGGTCTACCTGTGTCTATCTATGTCTGCCTGTCTCTGCCTGTGTCTGCCTGTCTCTGCCTGTGTCTAGGTCTACCTGTGTCTATCTATGTCTGCCTGTGTCTAGGTCTATCTGTGTCTGCCTGTCTCTGCCTGTATTTTTTCTCTGCCTCTTGGCATGGTGCCAGTGCATTGCCCGAGGATGCCCGCAGGTGTCTGTGGCAGCCTATTCCATTAGCTACTTGTGGAGGCCCACGCCTCTCGTTCCTCAGAGATACCCTTCTACTGATGAGCAGATCCTAGATTCCCAGAGATCCCAGAGCAGATCTTGGGTTCCCAGAGATCCCACAACAACCAACGTTAGAGTAGTGTGGAAAATGATCTATAGCGCATGGTTTTAGTCTAGTGTTTAACCTCTCTGGGATATGTGGGACGCTAGCATCCCACCTGGCCAAAAGCCAGGGAAAATACAGAGCACCAAATTCAAATAAATTACTATAAAAATCTAACTTTCATTAAATCACACATGCAAGATAACAAAGTAAAGCTACACATGTCAGATTTCAAAAAGGCTTTTCGGCGAAGGCAAATGATGCTATTATCTGAGGATAGCACCATAGTAAACAAAGAGAGAAAACATATTTCAACCCTGCAGGCGCGGCACAAAACACAGAAATAAAAATATAATTCATGCCTTACCTTCGACGAGCTTCTTTTGTTGGCACTCCAATATGTCCCATAAACATCACAAATGGTCCTTTTGTTCGATTAATTCCGTCGATATATATCCAAAATGTACATTTATTTGGCGCGTTTGATACAGAAAAACACCAGTTCCAACTTGCTCAACTTGACTACAAAATATCTCAAAAGTTACCTGTAATATTTGCCAAAACATTTCAAACTACTTTTGTAATACAACTTTAGGTATTTTTTTTTAATGTAAATGATCAATAAAATTGAAGACAGGATGATCTGTGTTCAATACAGGAAGACAAACTGTAGCTAGCTTTCTGGTCACGCGCCTCTATCTAACAGTACACTTCAAGCGACCTTTGTTCAAGATGGCCGTACTTCTTCATTACAGAAAGGAATAACTTCAACCAATTTCTAAAGACTGTTGACATCCAGTGGAAGCGATAGGAACTGCAGGAAGTCCCTTAGAAATCTGGATTCCCAATGAAAACACATTGAAAAGAGAGTGACCTCAAAAATGGTTTGTCCTCGGGGTTTCGCCAGCTAAATAAGTTCTGTTATACTCACAGACATGATTCAAACAGTTTTAGAAACTTGAGTGTTTTCTATCCAAATCTACTAATACTATGCATATCTCATCTTCTGGAGATGAGTAGCAGGCAGTTGAATTTGGGCATGCATTTCATCCGGACGTGAAAATACTGCCCCCTGTCACCAAGAAGTTAAACTGTAATGCTTTGAGTTAAACTCCATCTTTAATTAACTGCTTAACACACACACAGAAAACACAACAACATGTGTTGATGTATGGTGCAATACCAAATCATATTTACACTGGTTAGTGGGAAATGTTCATTATTGGACACCGGAAATCAGGAACAGCTGTTTTGGAGAAACACTAATGATGTCATGCCCAGAATCATCAATAGGGAGCCGTACACCACGGGGGGCTGTCACTCAACCGACAGAATGGGAGCGCCTGGGCCTCTGTTTGGGGAAGTCACCTGTCACTCATCTGCGCGGCCGTGGGGAAGCAGCTGGGCCAGCCAATCAGAGGCAGTCCCAGCACAGCAGGCCCGGGACCAGGAAGAATGGAGCCATCTGGTAGGAGGGCGGGTAACGAAGACTCTACATGGGGAGCAAAATAGAGCAATGACATGCGGTAGATATGTTGCCGTGGAGAAGAGGAAGATATAACGAGGACATCCTGTCCAGCAATGCTGCCAAGGCTGTTGTTCAGTCTTATTCTGATTCAAATCCGATGCACAGACGGTTGGTGGCACCTTCATTGGGGAGAACAGGCTTGTGTTAATGACTGGCGCGGAATGGTATCAAATACATCAAACACATGGTTTCCATGGTTTCCAGGTGTTTGATGCCATTACATTTGCTCCTTTCCAGCCATTATTATGAGCCGTCCTCCCCTCAGCAGCCACCTGTGGTCAGATGATGTTAGCAATAGACAGGTCAAAGACCTCAGAGACAGACCTCAGAGATAGATCTCAGAGATTTTTTAAACATTTGTATTTCACCTTTATTTAACCAAGTAAGCTAATTGAGAACAAGTTCTCATTTACAACTGCGACCTGGCCAAGATAAAGCAAAGCAGTGCGACATAAACAACACAGAGTTACACATGGAATAAACAAGCGTACAGTCAATAACACAATAGAAAAAAATAAAGTCTATATACAGTGTGTGCAAATGGCATGAGGAGGTAAGGCAATAAATAGGTCATAGTAGCAAAGTAATTACAATTTAGCAGATTAATACTGGAGTGATAGATGAACAGATGATGATGAGCAGATCATTGTGTTTAACTGGTGACACTGTGTCACGGCCATTGAAAGAACTGGACCAAGGTGCAGCGTCGTAAGCGTACATATTCCTTTTTCTTTTTTTCTTTTTGATAAGACGCTGACAAAAGCAATAAACAATCCAAAAACAACCGTGAAGCTAAAGGCTTTAGTGCCAACAAACAAAGACAACTTCCCACAAAGACAGAGGGGAAAAAGGTCTACCTAAGTATGGTTCTCAATCAGAGACAACGATAGACAGCTTTCCCTGATTGAGAACCCTACCCGGCCAAAACATAGAAATACAAATAATAGAACGAAAGAACATAGAATACCCATCCCAAATCACACCCTGACCAAACAAAATAGAGACATAAAAAGGATCTCTAAGGTCAGGGAGTGACATACCGGTGTGCAGCAGAGCAGCAAAGTAAATAAAAACAATATGGGGGGTGAGGTAAGTAGATTGAGTGGGCTATTTACAGATGGACTATGTAGAGCTGCAGCGATTGGTTAGCTGCTTAGATAGCTGATGTTTAAAGTTAGTGAGATAGCTGATGTTTAAAGTTAGTGAGGGAAATGTAAGTCTCCAGCTTTTGCAATTCGTTCCAGTCACTGGCAGCAGAGAACTGGAAGGAAAGGCGGCCAAAGAGGTGTTGGCTTTGGGGGTGACCCGTGAGATATACCTGCTGGAGCGCATGCTACGGGTGGGTGTTGTTATCGTGACCAGTGAGCTGAGATAAGGCGGAGTTTTACCTAGCATATACTTATAGATGACCTGGAGCCAGTGGGTCTGGCGACAAATATGTAGTGAGGGCCAGCCGACTAGAGCATACAGGTCACAGTGGTGGGTGGTAAAGGGGGGCTTTGGTAACAGGGGCTTTGGTAACAAAACAGATTGCACTGTGATAGACTACATCCAATTTGCTGAGTAGAGTATTGGAAGCTATTTTGTAGATGACATCTCCAAAGTCGAGGATCGGTAGGATAGTCAGTTTTGCTGGGGTAAGTTTGGTGGCGTGAGTGAAGGAGGCTTTGTTTTGCGAAATAGAAAGCCGATTCTAGATTTGATTTTGGATTGGAGATGTCTGATATGAGTCTGGAAGGAGAGTGAGAGATACACCTCAGTGATAGATCTCAGTGATACACCTCAGAGATAGACCTCAGAGATAGACCTCAGTGATAGACTTCCCAGTATAGGAGCGTGTGGTCAGCATTAGGATAATGTCCAAGACTCGTGTAACAAATATTCCATTGATTAGTGGCACATACAGTACCATGCATCAACACATAGCAATGCATCATTGTGGTTTCATTGTACCTAACGACCATAACTTATCCAGCTGAAGGAAATTTCTGTGATGACAGCAGAGGTCTATTGGTCAGAATGGATTAGCAAATATCAACATTTAAACTAACAAATTGAAAATGATGACAACAATGACGTTGAATTCATTTGGGGTGATAACACATTTGAACATGTTTGGCACCCAGTACTTTCTCTATATGTAACAGTGGTCTTCATTACTTTGATAAGAAACAGATCTGCTTTGAGATAGTTCATAGGACATGGGATTGAATGAGAATCTGTGTGCTATATTTACTAAATCATCATAAATATTGGTTATTAATAGACTACACCCAATTTGCTGAGTAGAGTATTGGAAGCATAATCTCAATCTCGTTAATTTCTCAATAACATCCTCTGAAGAATTTCACAATTAGCATTTTGGTATTGAGAGAGAGAGAGAGAGAGCGAGAGAGAGAGAGAGCCAAACAGGCAGAAAGAGAGAATAGAGAGAGAGAAACTGTCCGTCTCGAGTAGGCTTTCCACCCTTTTCCCAGCAGAGAGGATATAGTAGATAATTACCGATTCTAAAACATGTATCTTTGTGTGGCGCTCTGAAAGGAGAAACTCTCAAGAGTTGAGGAGATAAAGGCCTAAACAAAAGGGGCCCGAATTGGACCAGGATTAGCTTTAATGGTGGTAATTACAAGAGGGGATAACATCATGGTACTCTATGCCTATCACAACGGGCCTCCTATCACAGGGTGGACGTCAGGAGAGAGGGGGAACAACGTGTGAATCAGCTAGGGCCTCTATCCTGTTCGGCTGGCTCGCCAACTGGTGCACATTATTTTGTAAAACACTTGGGTGAACCCATAAATGCCTGGCTTGCCTGCCCTCTTTGCACTAAAAGCTACTATCCCACCGCCCCAATAATGGCTGATGCATAAAGAAAGGAGGCCCTCCAACACTGTTGCTTCTTGAATTACACTCTGAGCTGATGGCTCAGATAAGAGCTACCATACAGAAAGGCCTGCGCTCAGCCTCAGCTTATAGTATGTCCGGTAACGATTTCATATGACTGACCACATCCATTTCGCATTTATAACACATCTATAAGGATTATATTAACATGTTATAACAGGTTCCAACACCATTATTAAAGGTTAATGAAATATATCCATAGCATATCTATAGTGCATTTATTTCATGCTATGCAAGAGCTCATATTTAGGTATCTTAATAGATGCGTTATTACAATGACAGCGTAGTGTCATCATTATTGTTGTTCTCAAAAATGTGTGCTTCTGTCATACCAGTGTTAGTGAATATGCCCAAAGACCCAACCACATTTAGGAAATGATGCTGATATATAGATGGCACTAGCCCCATTTCCCCCACTGGCTAGTATATGCCTGTGACTTACCTCTCTTCTTCTTCTTCTTCTTCTTCTTCTTCTTCTTCTTTGTCTTCTCACTGAGGTAAATGGTGCATGGAGATCCCAACAGGGTTGAATCCAGGTAAAGTTTATAGATCAGATCTTGTAGCTGAGGGTCATATCTTTCGTAACTCAATCTCATTAACAACCCTCCTCCACATCACAATTCATTTGGTCATAATGGTCTGTCACACACACATGAAGGGTCTATCTACGAATTCTATGCAGTCAAAGTAAAGTCAAATATATTTTCCCATTCATGAGGCATTTATAGCTAAGCACTTCATGGTAATTAACTTTGCAGTTTGACACACTTATCTTTAACACAAACATTGAAGGTCAATGTATGAATTATATGTAGTAATTTGTATTTATAAAGCAATTATAAACACGCCTCACTTATCAACAAGAATAAGGATACAACACAGAATGTTAAAAGTAGCTATGATTTTTTTAAAAACATTTTCCAGATATTGCTAGCTAGCTAGCACAGAAACAATTGCTGAAGACATCGATGAAGAATCCTACTATTGACAATTTTTCAGTTTGACTTTTTAAAATATTTAACAACGATTCATATTCATGTATTCAATTCAATTCCCCATTTCAGACTCATAGCAATAAGTATTTTAGTGAGTAAAATATACTAACACAGGGTGGTAAAGCTAGCTAGCGTTTCTCCCTTATTCATTAAAGTAGCTACCTAGCAGCTAGGTAAGCCCCTGACATGATGTCAACACGTTTTCCAACTCGGTAAATACCTATAACGTTACAAAATCATCATAAAACTTATGAAATAATGTTAGCTATTTCATTATTTACATTGCAGTTTTGCACAAAAGGAAACTTATAAAATTGGACAAATTAAAGGGTAGGAAGCATGAGTTTTTAATCACCAAAGTAACCTCACTGAGAGAGAGTCAGACCGAAATGCAGCGTGTAGGTTACTCATGACTTTTAATAAAGATAAAGCGGTACATGAAATAACGGAAAAATACAAAAACAACAAACGAGTGAAACTAATACAGCCTATCTGGTGACTAACACAGAGACAGGTACAATCACCCACAAAATACAACGCGCACTCAGGCTGCCTAAATACGGTTCCCAATCAGAGACAACGAGAATCAGCTGACTCCAATTAGGAATCGCCTCAGGCAGCCAAGCCTAACTAGACACACCCCTAATAATACACACTCCCAATTAATACAAACCCCAATACGAAATACAACATATAAACCCATGTCACACCCTGGCCTACCCAAACATATAACAAAAACACAAGATACAATGACCAAGGCGTGACAGAACCCCCCCCCCCTAAGGTGCGGACTCCGGGACGCACCTCAAGAGCATAGGGAGGGTCCGGGTGGGCGTCTGTCCATGGTGGCGGTTCTGGCTCGGGACGTGGACCCCACTCCATAAATGTCCTAGTTCCTCCCCTTCGCGTCCTAGGATAATCCACCTTCTCCGCCGACCATGGCCTAATAGTCCTCACCCCTGATCCCCACATAACTGAGGGGCCTCGGGACCGAGGGCAGCTCGGGACCGAGGGGCAGCTCGGGACCGAGGGGCAGCCTGGGACAGAGGGGCAGCCGGGACAGAGGGGCAGCTCGGGACAGAGGGGCAGCTCGGGACAGAGGGGCAGCTCGGGACAGAGGGGCAACTCGGGACAGCAGGGCAGCTCAGGACAGAGGGAAGCCTAGTACTGAGAGGAAGCTCAGTACTGAGAGGAAGCTCAGTACTGAGAGGAAGCTCAGTACTGAGAGGAAGCTCAGGCAGGTAGTAGGCTCCGGTAAATCCTGGCTGGCTGGTGGACCTGGATGATTCAGGTTGTCTGGCCGATCTAGAAGAGACTGGTTGTCTGGCAGATCTGGAAGTAACTGGTTGTCTGGCGGCGCTGGGAGGACTGGCGGCACTGGCGGCGCTGGGCAGACTGGCGGTACTGGCGGCGCTGGGCAGACTGGGAGCACTGGCGGCGCTGGGCAGACTGGGAGCACTGGCGGCGCTGGGCAGACTGGGAGCACTGGCGGCGCTGGGCAGACTGGGAGCACTGGCGGCGCTGGGCAGACTGGCGGCACTGGCGGCGCTGGGCAGACTGGCGGCACTGGCGGCGCTGGGCAGACTGGCGGCACTGGCGGCGCTGGGCAGACTGGCACTTCTGGCGGCGCTGGGCAGACTGGCGGTACTGGTGGCGCTGGGCAGACTGGCGGTACTGGCGGCGCTGGGCAGACTGGCGGTACTGGCGGCGCTGGGCAGACTGGCACTTCTGGCGGCGCTGGGCAGACTGGAACTTCTGGCGGCGCTGGGCAGACTGGCGGTACTGGCGGCGCTGGGCAGACTGGCGGTACTGGCGGCGCTGGGCAGACTGGCGGTACTGGCGGCGCTGGGCAGACTGGCGGTACTGGCGGCGCTGGGCAGACTGGCGCGCTGGGCAGACTGGCGGTACTGGCGGCGCTGGGCAGACTGGGAGCTCTGGCGGTGCTGGGCAGACTGGGAGCTCTGGCGGTGCTGGGCAGACTGGCGGCGCTGGGCTGACTGGCGGCACTGGGCAGGCGGGAGACTCCCGATAGCGCAGGAGAAGAGAACAGCTCTGGTTGCGCTAAACAAGCGGGAGACTCCGGCAGCGCAGGAGGGGAGAAAAGCACTGGCTGCGCTGAACAGGCGAGGCGCACTGGAGGCCTGGTGCGTGGTGCTGGAACTGGTGGTACTGGCGCGAGGACACGCACAGGAAGCCTGGTGCGGGGAGCTGCTACCGGAGGACTGGTGTGTAGAGGTGGCTCTGGATAGACCGGACCGTGCAGGCGCACTGGAGCTCTAGAGCATCGAGCCTGCCCAAGCTTACCTGGCTCGATGCCCACTCTAGCCCGGCCAATAGGAAGGGCTGGTATGTGTCGCAGCTGGCTCTGCACCCGCACTGGAAACACCGTGCGCTCCATAGCATAACACGGTGCCTGCCCGGTCTCTCTAGCCCAACGGTGAGCACAGGGAGTATGCGCAGGTTTCCTACCTGGCATAACTATTCTCCCTTTTAGCCCCCCAATATTTTTTTGGGTGACTTTCCGGTTTCCAACCGTGTCGCTGTGCTGCCTTCTCATACTCACGCCTCTCCGCTTTAGCTACTTCTATTTCCTCCTTGGAACGGCGATATTCTCCCGGCTGCGCCCAGGGTCCTTTTCCGTCTAATATCATCTCCCAAGACCAGAAGTCCTCATATTGCTGCTCCTCACAATTAACAGGGAGAGTAGGCTCAGGTCTGACTCCTGACTCTGCCACTCTCTCTCTGCGCTTTCCCGTTACCTATGGTTTTCGCTCTGTAACGCCGTGCTCTCCTTTTCGATTCCATCCGTGTATAGCCCTCTTCGCATTGCTGTAGGGAATCCCAGGCGGGCTCCTGCACTCGCTCTGGGTCGGCCGCCCACCTGTCGATTTCTTCCCACGTCGTATAATCCCTGCTTCTGCCGTCCATAACGTCCTCCCCTTTAGATCCTGCCAGTTCACACGCTGCTCGGTCTGTGAATGGTGGGTGATTCTGTAATGAACCTAGTCTGTCGTTTGAAGAGAGTCAGACCGAAATGCAGCGTGTAGGTTACTCATGACTTTTAATAAAGATAAAGCGGTACATGAAATAACGGAAAAATACAAAAACAACAAACGAGTGAAACTAATACAGCCTATCTGGTGACTAACACAGAGACAGGTACAATCACCCACAAAATACAACGCGCACTCAGGCTGCCTAAATACGGTTCCCAATCAGAGACAACGAGAATCAGCTGACTCCAATTAGAATCGCCTCAGGCAGCCAAGCCTAACTAGACACACCCCTAATAATACACACTCCCAATTAATACAAACCCCAATACGAAATACAACATATAAACCCATGTCACACCCTGGCCTACCCAAACATATAACAAAAACACAAGATACAATGACCAAGGCGTGACAGAAACTATATAAATTCATACGAAAACTGCATCTGCTCTTTTCCTGTGTGTTTGGCAGTGGTAGTCGAGCAAATGAGGGAGTGTTGTAATAGTTTTCTGTTATTTCAGCTAGTGCAGCAATACCCACATAGTGTAGTAATACCCACAAGGATGGGGTGGCAGCTCATTTGTGGCCCAAAAATGAGAAGCTAACTTTGAAGTAGGACCAGTTTGGCGGAGTTGAAGCGAGTGGATTGGAGTATGGGAACCATGAGCACTTCTACTGTATGCAGTGCTCATTTCACACCGGGGACTTCGATGGCCAGTGGAAGGCAGAATTCGGAATGAGACTGACTGAAAATCAGGTGCTGTGCTGAGCATGAATGTGAAGCCGGCAATCGGTAAGTCTCCGTTCTCTCTACTTTATGTAACGTTGAAGTCGGAAGTTTACATACACTTAGGTTGGAGTCATTAAAACTCATTTTCAACCACTCCACAAATTTCTTGTTAACAAACTATAGTTTGGCAAGGTATTTAGGACATCTACTTTGTGCATGACACAAGTCATTTTTCCAACGATTGTTTACAGACAGATTATTTCACTTATAATTCACTGTATCACAATTCCAGTGGGTCAGAAGTTTACATACACTAAGTTGACTGTGCCTTAAACAGCTTGGAAAATTCCAGAAAATGATGTCATGGATTTAGAAGCTTCTGATAGGCTAATTGACATCATTTGAGTCAATTGGAGGTCTACCTGTGGATGTATTTCAAGGCCTACCTTCAAACTCAGTGCCTCTTTGCTTAATATCATGGGAGAATCAAAAGAAATCAGCAAAGACCTCCGAAAAAAATGTAGACCTCCACAAGTCTGGTTCATCCTTGGGAGCAATTTCCAAATGCCTGAAGGTACCACGTTCATCTTTACAAACAATAGTACGCAAGTATAAAACACCATGGGACCACGCAGCCTTCATGCCACTCGGAAGGAGTCGCGTTCTGCCTCCTAGAGATGAATGTACTTTGGTGCGAAAAGTGCAAATCAATCCCAGGACAACAGCAAAGGAACTTGTGAAGATGCTGGAGGAAACAGGTACAAAAGTATTTACATCCACACTAAAACGAGTCCTATATCAACATAACCTGAAAGGCTGCTCAGCAAAGGAAGAAGCCACTGCTCCAAAAACCGCCATAAAAAAGCCAGACTACGGTATGCAACTGCACATGGGGACAAAGATCACACTTTTTGGAGAAATGTCTTTGTAGAGTGGTGTGAGGAATCACACTTGGTCCTCAATACCAACAAGACCAATGAGATGTGCATAGACTTCAGGAAGTGTACAACACCTACCTCTGCAACATCTATCAGAGGTCAGAATATAGAGATTGTAGAGGAATATAAATATCTGGTTGTCCTTTTGGACAATAAGCTTCAGTGGAGTAAATGTACAGACCTGATCTACAAAAAGAGCTGTACTTTCTAAAAAGTTGGGATCTTTTAATGTAGACTGTACTATATTGACTCTGTTTTACAAATATTTTATTGAGAGTATTTAAACTTTTTGTATTGTTGGTTGGTTTGGCAATGCCACTGTCAGCCAGAGAAATATGCTGAGAAGGATTATTACCACAGCAAGCAAGGTACTTGGATTTAGCTGGATTTAGCTGGCTGGCTTGTTGGCTAAAATAACTGCATAAGCCGGTAACACTTTTTGATAACAGGTTAGATTGTGTTATGTATTTTCCAAACTTTGTTTTACATTTTCCAAACTTTGGTTTACACTATGAAACCAAGATAAATGAAATAAAGAATGATAGTAAAAGCTTTGGAACACCTTAAATGAAATTCTGGGAAAAAAAGGCAAACAGCTCCATCATTCATTGAAACAGATCATTCATCACAAAAACCAACTGATATTGCCAACTACTTTAATGATTTTTTCATTAGCAAGATTCGCAAATTTAGGCATAACATGCTCGTAACAAATGCTGACACTACACATCCAAGTATATCTGACCAAATTGTGAAAGACAAGTGTTGTAATTTTAAATTCCGTAAAGATAGTGTGGAAGAGGTGAAAACATGATTATTTTCTATCAACAATGACAAGCCACCGGGGTCTGACAACTTGGATGGAAAATTACTGAGGATAATAGCGGACAATATTATCACTCCTATTTGTCACATCTTCAATTTAAGCCTACTAGAAAGTGTGTGCCCTCAGGCTTGGAGGGAAGCAAAAGTAATTTCGCTACATAAGAATAGTAAACAATACAACCTTGGGTTGTACCATGGCGGAGATCTTTGTGGGCTATACTCGGCCTTGTTGAATGTACCGAGCTGTCTGTTTGAACTACTGGCGCACAGTTCGGACACCCATGCATACCCCACAAGACATGCCACAAGAGGTCTCTTCACAGTCCCCAAGTCCAGAACAAACTAGGGAAGGCACACAGTACTAAATAGGGCCATGACTCCACATCAAGTAACTCATACAAGCAGGAATATTATATTTAAAAAACATGAAAAAACACCTTATGGAACGGCGGGGACTGTGAAGCAACACAAACATAGGCGCATACACACACACACACGATAGCATACGCACTATACGCACATGTATACATGGATTTTGTACTTTATATATGTGGTAGTGTTGGAGTAGGGGCCTGATGGTACACAGTCTGAATGTATTGTAATGTTTTTAAAATGGTATAAACTGGCTCATTTTGCTGGACCCCAGAGTAGCTGCTGACTTGGCAATCCATAATAAATACAAATACAAATACTTTAATGTAGCTGTAAGCTAGATGTTGATAGCACCTGGCTGACTCACACAGTGCTAACATTAGCAGGCTGGTAGGGCTAACATTAGAAGGCTAGTACTTTAGCGAACTAGTAGGCAAGTAACATTCATAAAGTATTTGCTTGTAAGTGGAAGAAAATGTAATTGAAACCAGTAGTCATGACTGCAAACCATTTGGATTAATTTGAAGTTGTATATTTGTTTTTTCCGGCATGACTTTGGAATTCTTCTAAATTGAGTGAGGTGAGTGAGGTGAGTGAGGTGAGTGAGGTGAGTGAGGTGTAACTTTGCATTGGGAATTTTGATACGTATTCTAATGCAAATTCACATGTTACATGTGATTACATTTATGCTGTCTACCCTTTAATTAAGAGACAGAAACCAGTTGCTTTTGTTTTGACCAGAGATATGTATATAATGATGAGATGCTCATGTCTCCACCCTAACAAAGGGAGTCATTGTCCCAAAGGCAGGAAGGCAGGCAACAAGCTTAGGTCAATTTTGGGCAGATTTGGTCAGGAGTGAAACCTCTCACTTTGCCTCTAAAATAACAGAAATAGCTATTAAGAAGCCAGATGAATGCTGGGCTGTCAACAGGAAGTGATGCCACACTGACCATTCACCTTTGATCTGCAGAATGGTCAGTGTGGCATCACTTCCTGTTGACAGCCCAGCATTTATCTAGCTTCTTAATAGCTATTTCTGTTATTTTAAATGTGCAAACATGGTATGGCAGAAGCACACTTTTTAAGAACATCCATAATGATGACACTACGCTGGTTGGGACCTGTTATAACAAGTTCATAAAATGCTTATAGATGTGTAATTAATGGGTTATGGATATGTAGTCAAAGTAAATCGTTACCGGATGTGCTATAGGAAGTCGAAGCAATGCAGCGCCTAGGATAAAATGTTATTATCCAAAGGCTATTTCTACTGATGACGTTGAGGTCTGATTCTTAAAAACAAGAGGAATTCAAATGCAACATGGCTCTAGCAATTCCAAAGCAACATGGCTCTCGCCTACAGCTAGAAAGAGTGAATACAAGATGGCCACCCAGCCATTTGTCCAAACAAAGACAGAACTCATCGAATCTGTGGGACATTGAGCAACCTGTAAGGCTGTAATTGATCTGTTTTTAAATCTTGGGTCCTGCAATCTAATTTGAATGTCAACCCTTTATCCACCTCAGACAGTAGTACATACGGAATCTCAAGCAGTTATTTTCTCCAGCTACGTAGTGTATGTGTTACCGGACAGATTATAGCCTTGCTCTCCTCACTACCTGTGGTTTAATGCCCTGTCCCATTACCCATCTCAGGTTTGTTAACCTGTCCGCGTGTTTCTTTTCTGCAAGCAGAATCAATGAAAAACCACCAGACAATCAATTCACAGGTTAAGGTGTAGAATCCATAGATATCGTTATGTCCATGTGATGATATATATTGTAAAGGAGTAAATGCTAGATTACTACAGTGCTGTCTAGTGTTTTTTATCCTCAAATGTATCAGATTTCAGTGTATTGTTTCTATATTAATACCAAACGGATTCATCAGAACATCCAGTGTCAGGCCACCAAGGTTATACCAGTCAGCGGTGGTAGCTTTCCATCTGGAACGTACAGCAATTCAGGCTAGGATTACTATTGTATGTTGACCTGTGTGAAGGCAACGTAAGATACATCCCTAAAGCACAGGTCACACTCGATGTTTAATTAGATTGTTGAGCCATTACAGAGCCACTCATCTAAGTGAATAGAACTGTCATTCAAAATTCCACCTGCAACAAGAGGCTCATTGGAAGCCAAGTTTCATCACATTCCCGGGTCTATAAACCACATCTATGACTCTTTCTATTTTGTCGAGTGTGGCTCATTCTTTGCTTCACAATGAGCTTTGTAAAATACGTTCTCTCATTCCCTTCAAATGTTCCACTCACAGTAGTGAAAATATGCTTCTAATGTAAATGATTTGTGGACAGACAGCTGTTTGAAAGCAAAGTCTTGCAATAACATGTCCATTTCAATAAGAACTTCAAGTATGCTTGCAAGTTCCAACATTGCTGTAGGTATGATAAGGATAGAATAATTACGCTAGCATAGATAGTGCCTTCTCCGCATTACATCAACATAACAAAGCCCATACGGCAGTTATTTGTGCAAACAAAATTGTTTGAGGCCGACATCAAACATGGACCACATGTCTCTTATTACACAAGTAAATCAAATCAAATCACATTTTATTTGTCACATACACATGGTTAGCAGATGTTAATGCGAGTGTAGCGAAATGCTTGTGCTTCTAGTTCCGACAATGCAGTAATAACCAACGAGTAATCTAGCCTAACAATTCCACAACTAGTACCTTATACACACAAGTGTAAAGGGATAAAGAATATGTACATAAAGAAATATGAATGAGTGATGGTACAGAACGGCATAGGCAAGATGCAGTAGATGGTATTGAGTACAGTATATACATATGAGATGAGTAATGTAGGGTATGTAAACAAAGTGGCATAGTTTAAAGTGATACATGCATTACATAAAGATGCAGTAGATGATATAGAGTACAGTATACAGTATGTATACATTATATCAAGTAAGTAAATATGGAAAGCTCCACACCACCCTTCCCTCCCTAACTCCCTCCACCACCCACCCACTGAATGAGTTTGTGGTTAGCATCTTTCATTTCACTCCAAGTTGAACTTCGCTAAATAAAAGCACCAGTAATGTCGCTAATGTGTGCAGGCATTTATCACAGGCATGATAAATAAACACACCTCAAGCGCTCGTCGTTGCATCGTCTCACTGGCCCCCCCAGACACAATCTGATACAGTCGTACATTGTCCCCTGACACTACTCTGAAAACCCAAAACCGATAAGCCCCCCCACGCCTCACCCCAAGTCGTCCATTTCTGGCTGTGGAGATAAAACTTATGAAACACAATACAAAAGAATTGCCTCATCATTCTGGAAGTCATGACAGGGACAACGGAGCACAGTAAGCATTTTATGTCTATCTCAGTAGGCATATTGTAGGTGACTACAGACTCATACGTATGTACAGTCGTGGCCAAAGGTTTTGAAAACGACACAAATATTAATTTTCACAAAGTCTGCTGCCTCAGTTTGTATGATGGCAATTTTCATGTACTCCAGAATGTTATGAAGAGTGATCAGATGAATTGCAATTAATTGCAAAGTCCCTCTTTGCCATGCAAAGGAACTGAATCCCCCAAAATCATCAGCCCTGCCACAAAAAGCTGACATCATGTCAGTGATTCTCTTGTTAACACAGGTGAGTGTTGACAAGAACAACGCTGGAGAACACTCTGTCATGCTGATTGAGTTTGAATAACAGACTGGAAGCTTCAACAGGAGGGTGGTGCTTGGAATCATTGTTCTTCCTCTGTCAACCATGGTTTTCATGCAAGGAAACACGTGCCATCGTCATTGCTTTGCACAAAAAGGGCTTCATTGTCAAGGATATTGCTGCCAGTAAGATTTCACCTAAATCAAACATTTATCTGATCATCAAGAACTTCAAGGAGAGCGGTTCAATTGCTGTGAAGGCTTCAGGGCGCCCAAGAAAGTCCAGGACCTTCTCCTAAAAGCACCAGGACCATCTCCTAAAGTTGATTCAGCTGAGTATCGGGGCACCACCAGTACAGACCTTGCTCAGGAATGACAGCAGGCAGGTGTGAGTGCATCTGCACGCACAGTGAGGCAAGGACTTTTGGAGGATGGCCTGGTGTCAAGAAGGGCAGCAAAGAAGCCACTTCTCTCAAGGAAAAACATCAGGGATAGACTGATATTCTGCATAAGGTACAGGGATTGGACTGCTGAGGACTGGGGTAAAGTCATTTTCTCTGATGAATCCCCTTTCCGATTGTTTGGGGCATCTGGAAAAAAAACTTGTCCTGAGAAGACAAGGTGAGCGCTACCTTCAGTCCTGTGTCATGCCAACAGTAAAGCATCCTGAGACCATTCATGTGTGGGGTTGCTTCTTAGCCAAGGGAGTGGGCTCACTCAAAATTTTGCCTAAGAACACAGCCATGAATAAAGAATGGTACCAACACATCCTCCAAGAGCAACTTCGCCCAACCATCCAGTTTGGTGACGAACAATGCCTTTTCTAGCATGATGGAGCACCTTGCTATAAGGCAAAAGTGATAACTTTGTGGCTCGGGAACAAAACATCGATATTTTGGGTCCATGGCCAGGAAACTCCCCAGACCTTTATGCCATTGACACCTTTGGTCATTCCTCAAGAGGTGGGTGGACAAACAAAAACCCACAAATTCTGACAAACTCCAAGCATTGATTATACAAGAATGAGCTGCCATCAGTCAGGATGTGGCCCAGAAGTTAATTGACAGCATGTCAGGGCAGATTGCAGAGGTCTTGAAAAAGAAGTGTCAACACTGCAAATATTGACTCTTTACATCAACTTCATGTAATTCTCAATAAAAGCCTTTGACACTTATGAAATACTTGTAATTATACTTCAGTATTCCATAGTAAAATCTGACAAAAAAAATATCTAAAGACACTGAAGCAGAAAACTTTGTGGAAATTAATATTTGAGTCATTCTCAAAACTTTTGGCCACGACTGTATGTGTGTAAGTGTGTATTGTGTCATACCACGCTCTGGGAATCAAATACTTGAAGCGGTTCCATGTAATACATGTATATGTGATTTCTGTTAATAAAGCACATACAGTGCCTTGCAAAAGTATTCACCCACTTGGCGTTTTTCCTATTTTGTTCCATTACCACCTGTATTTTTTTTTCATGTAATAGACATACACAAAATAGTCCAAATTGGTAAAGTTAAATGAAAAAAATTACTTGTTTAAAATAAAAAATAAAAATTTTAAACGGAAAAGTGGTGCATGCATATGTATTCACTCAGTTTGCTATGAAGCCCCTAAATAAGATCTGGTGCAACAAATTACTGTCAGAAGTCACATAATTAGTTAAATAAAGTCCACCTGTGTGCAATCTAAGTGTCACATGATCTGTCACATGATCTCAGTATATACAGTGGGGAGAACAAGTATTTGATACACTACCGGTTTTGCAGGTTTTCCTACTTACAAAGCACGTAGAGGTCTGTAATTGTTGTCATAGGTACACTTCAACTGTGAGAGATGGAATCTAAAACAAAAATCCAGAAAATCACATTGTATGATTTACAAGTAATTAATTAGCATTTTATTGCATGACCCTAAGCATACTGCTAAACAAACACTCAAGTGGTTTAAGGGGAAACATTTAAATGTCTTGGAATGGCCTAGTCAAAGTCCAGACCTCAATCCAATTGAGAATCTGTGGTATGACTTTTTCCGCTGGTGTACAGATTGCTGTACACCAGCGGAACCCATCCAACTTGAAGGAGCTGGAGCAGTTTTGCCTTGAAGAATGGGCAAAAATCCCATTGGCTAGATGTGCCAAACTTATAGAGACATACCCCAAGAGACTTGGAGCTGTAATTGCTGCAAAAGGTGCCTCTACAAAGTATTGACTTTGGGGGCATGAATATTAATGCACGCTCAAGTTTTCAGTTTTCAGTTTTTTTTTACTTTCACAAGCCACTACAATTAAAGTCATTTGGATGCCACAATTCTTATAATGTAGAAGTTTATTTGCAATGCACACACACATCCTCTATCTCATTTCCACACACACACACACACACACACACACACACACACACACACACACACACACACACACACACACACACACACACACACACACACACACACACACACACACACACACACACACACACACACACACACACACACACACACACACACACACACACACTCCACCCCCAGTCCCCTCCACACACACACAGCATTTAGATGTCTCCACACACTCCACCCTGTTGTTGCTCCTCTTTGTCCAGGTTATTACACCAGTTATTATCTGGCTTAAGTGGTATTCTTATCAATTGCTGTAGTCTAACGTTGATACGACACTCAACTGGCAGGTTCATGAAGATTGATATCCTGCTCTAACAGAACCCTGATGAACACATTTGGAAGTGCTGTCCCCCTAATGTTACCCTCCTCTTTGAGAGGAGTGCAGAGTCATGACGCTTCCACCTCCCAAATTGTTGAACTCTCAAATGGCACCCTTTTCCCTCTGTTCAAAAGTAGTGCACTGTATAGGGACTGGGGTGTTATTTGGGATGCAGGCTGAGAGGCATGCTTCTGGTATGGGGAGGTTCCTTCTTCCCTCTGTAACCTCATCCCGCAGCCCGTCATAAATGACCTTTCCTGGCGAAACGGCTCCCCTCCTTTCACAGAGAATGCACAGTAGGCCGTCTAGCCTCTCTACCAGCAATGAAGCTCTGAATGGGACGGTATCAAACTCCCTGACCTCATGACCCTGTCATTGTCATGGCCTGAAAGGGGCCCTACCGTTCTCTTTCTAAGTCCCTGCTCTTAATGTGTTCCAGAACGTTTTATTCTCAGTGGTAAACAAGAGCAAAGAGGGTGGAAAAAGGGTGGAGGGGTGACCTCCCTCCCCGTCTTTGGATGGATGCCCGCATGGTGAAACGATGATGGAATGTTTACAGCTGGTTGCATAAAAAGCCAGTGTGCTGCTCCAAACATGTCACAGCCCAGAAAGCCTTTTAGAAACATTAGATGTATAACGTTAACAACACTGTCCCCTTTGGCTGATTATACTGGATCCATTTGATGGGTTGTCAGACTCACTCCGCATCCTGGTCACTCTCTCTCCCTCTATAATCTTTGAGAATTCAAGTTTGTCTTGATGATATCCAGGTGCCAAGACAGCCAATATGGTCCTTTAGGGCCACACGGAATCACAGTGTGCCTTCGGACAGTATTCAGACCCTTTGACCTTTTTGTTACGGTACAGCCTTGTTCTAAAATGGATCAAATATAAATACATCCTCAGCAGTCTACACACAATACCCCATAACGACAAAGTGAAAACAGGTTTTAAAAAAAATCTAATGTATAAAAATTAGACAGAAATACCTTTATTTACATAAGTATTCACACCCTTTGCTATGAGATTCGAAATTGAGCTCAGTTGCATCCTGTTTCCGTTGATCATCCTTGAGATGTTTCTACAACTTGATTGAAGTCCACCTGTGATAAATTCAATTGATTGGACATGTTTTGAAAAGGCACTCGCCTGTCTTTATAAGGTCCCACAGTTGACAGTGCATGTCAGAGCAAAAACAAAGCCATGAGGTCAAAGGAATTGTCCATAGAGCTCCATGTACCCCTTCTGGGGAAGGGTACCAAAACATTTCACCAGCATTGAAGGTCCCCAAGAACACAGTGGCCTCCATCATTTTTAAATGGAAGACGTTTGGAACCACCAAGACTCTTCCGAGAGCTGTCCGCCCGGTCAAACTGAGCAATCGGAAGAAGGGCCTTGGTCAGGGAGGTGATCAAGAACCCGATGGTCACTCTGACAGAGCTCTATAGTTCCTCTGTGGAGATGGGAGAACCTTCCAGAAGGACAACCATCTCTGCAGCACTCCACCAATTAGGCTTTTATGGTAGAGTGGCCAGACAGAGCCACTCCTCAGTAAAAGGCAAATGACAGCCGGCTTAGAGTTTGCCAAAAGGCACCTAAAGACTGTCAGATCATGAAAAAACAAGATTCTCTGGTCTGATGAGACCAAGATTGAACTCTTTGGCCTGAATGCCAAGCGTCACGTCTGGAGGAAATGTGGCACCGTCACTACGATGAAGCATGATAGTGGCAGCATCATGCTGTGGGGATATTTTTCAGCGGCAGGGCCTGGGAGACTAGTCAGGATCGAGGCAAAGATTAATGGAGAAAAGTACAGAGAGATCCTTGATGAAAACCTGCTCCAGAGCGCTAAGCACCTCAGACTGGGGCGAAGGTTCACCTTCCAACAGGACAACCATTCTAAGCACACAGCCAAGTCAACGCAGGAGTGGCTTCGGGACAAGTCTCTGAATGTCCTTGAGTGGCCTAGCCAGAGCCCAGACTTAAACAATATATAATAATATATGCCATTTAGCAGATGCTTTTATCCAAAGCGACTTACAGTCATGTGTGCATACATTCTACGTATGGGTGGTCCCGGGAATCGAACCCACTACCCTGGCGTTACAAGCGCCATGCTCTACCAACTGAGCTACAGAAGGACCTGATCATTAATCTCTGGAGAGACTTGGAAATAGCTGTGCAGCAACATTCCCCATCCAACCTGACAGAGCTCGAGAGGATCTGCAGAGAGGATTTGGAGAAACTCCACAAATACAGGTGTGCCAAGCTTGTAGCTTGGCTGTAATTGTTTTTCACTTTGTCATTATGGGATATTGTGTGTAGATTGGCGAGGAAAAAATACTATTTAATCCATTTTAGAATAAGGCTGTAACCTAACAAAATGTGGAAAAAGTCCAGGGGTCTGAATAGTTTCACTGTACATACACACTTAACTGGCTCATTTAATTTGCTGTGGTAAACAAAACAAAGGTTTTTATTGATATCTGATCCAGTCCAACATCATTGCCTCTAGTCAGACCTAGTGATTTGTAGCACGTCGGCAGCTGGCCTTCACACTATCTGATTGGTGCTCCCATGCTCATTAGAGGCATATATTTTTAATCAGTGTTTACTCAGTCAATAGCAATGCTAATCACTCCTGCATAACATCAAGCTGGCACAATATTCCCGCTCTCGGTGAGGACCTGACAAATGAGGTAGCGACAGAGACCCATTCCTCTTTTGATGTGTTTTAATCAAAATAACAAGGTTCACGCTCCTCTAAAGCCCTCTATTCACCTTCAAAGACCTTCCTTTAAGGAGAGGCGCCCAAATGTGGCCACTGTGTAAACATCTGTTTTTGGAAAGAATCACGTCAAGGCAAATGTTAGCGGTAGCTAAACCCCTGCGGCAGTATTTCATGGGTAAATAGGTAGAGTACCTTTCTAGCAGCAGATAAGACCAATCGAGTAAGTCAAGAAATTAAATAATTTCATTATGATAATCATCTCCAGTGGCCCATTCCCTGTTAGCATGCCATTGTAACGCCACCCATCCTTTATAGTCTCTCGTATCAAGGCAACATCATGATTACAATACACATTAATATAATTTCACTTCCTAATCTCACCCTGCACTCTCACCCTATTTTAGACCCTATTTCCCATTCTCTTTATTTTATGATGTCATATTTCTCCTGAACATCTCAGCGATAGGGTATGTACGTGACAGCGAGTTTAATATGACAGGCGACGCAAGCGGAGATCTCACACTCTATCACCACTATCACGTCCATCAAGTCACTATAGAAGCCACAGTAGCGTTCGTTCTGAAAGTGGGCCATACAGTTGCAGCCATGCAGGGCTGATGGTGTTAGTGGTGGTGGTGGGCCTCCTATGCTCCAGAGTCATCGGGCAGATGTGACCTCGGCAGCACACAGAGGCTCTTTGTGTCCCAGGGATTTAGAGTCCCCTGGGCCTCCTGCCTTTAAACATTAACAGACCACTGCCCGAGAGAGAGAGAGAGAGAGAGAGAGAGAGAGAGAGAGAGAGAGAGAGAGAGAGAGAGAGAGAGAGAGAGAGAGAGAGAGAGAGAGAGAGAGATGGCAAGCAGCAGGCCAAGTACAGCACAGCGAGGGAGAGAGAGAGCAGAGCAGAGAAAGAGCAGCAGGCCCAGTGCAGCACAGCGAGAGAGAGAACAGAGAGAGACTGAGAGCAGCAGGCCCATCCTCGCTCTCTCTCTTATATGAACCATACACTGGGCCCCAAATTATATCTGTAGAGCCCTATACTGTACATGTATTCTCTTAGTGCTGTTGTAAGCTGGACATACAATAACTACTGGACACAAATATCAGTAAGGCACTTCACACGCACTTACATGCAATGTCAACAGGGCCCAAAAGCACTCTCCATATATACAAAGCCCTATACAGTATGTTCGCTTTGGATACGTCAGATCTGTTGCTATACTTCCCTATGTGCTATGAAGTGTATTCCCTCTACTTACTGGGTATATAGTGATGGCTAGACAGAGATACCACTAAGGGTCTTACACGTGATGTATAATAAGCAAGGCCCAACTTACTCCACTTTTATTCAATAATAGATTGGCCCTTTTCATTCTGCTATACAGCATCATTTTCGCTGAACCCTTAGAGCAATTAAGCTTGTGTCCAGTAATCGTCTGTTGTTGTCATTTTTACAGTGGTTGCAGAATATATGTCTCTGTACATTGTTTTGAAAACGACTGAGCATAGAGGTTGTTTTTTCAGATGGTTGACATTCTAAACCATATAGGCCTTTATAAACAAATCTGCGTTCACAGGGAATGATTTTTTTGCTGCCTGAAATTTCACGATTTTACACAGACATTGTTCAAGCTACAGACGATTCACTGATATTTAGTTGATTTTTGATAATAATAATAATAATAATACAACATTTACACAAAGGAAATGAAACTGAGCATATCCAAATATTATTAATGAATATGTACGCAATGTGTGCATATAATATGTTTGCCCATTTCAGAATAGTCTGTATAAGATAATGGTAAGTATAAGCAGGAAATAGAAGACGCACCAATCTGCACATTAAGTAAATATTGGCCTTTGTTATCTCACATCCCCTTCGTCAAGGAACAGTATAATTTTTCACCAACGAGCCCCCTGTTCTTGAGGACTAACCCAGGCCCTGGTTTATTAAATTATCTCCCTTGCTTCGCAAATACAATTTCCTGAATAAATCACTCAAATGATCCTTCAGACTGTCAGGACCAAGAGTGGCTTTCTCTATCCTATCAGCTTCAGACCAGGTTATGCAAATCCCCTTTGCCACTCTGTTCCATATCTACTGCTTCCATTGTGCCGTGTCTGGCCTCAAATCCACCTGCTCGTCTCCATATTACAACCCGTCCTTGATAAAAGTGACACGAGACATCAAGCCATCACCAAGTCAGTAATGCATTATCAAAGAGAGCATGCCAATTTAACTAAGCCGTGACACTGACCCTCTAACCTTGACCTTGTAAATAGTACAGCGGGAGGAAATACTGGAAAGATTACCGGAAAGGCTTATTGGTAGAATACCGGAAAGGCTTATTGGTAGAATACCGGAAAGGCTTATTGGTAGAATACCGGAAAGGCTTATTGGTAGAATACTGTAAAGGCTTATTGGTAGAATACTGGAAAGAATACCGGAAAGGCATATTGGTAGAATACTGTAAAGGCTTATTGGTAGAATACCGGAAAGGCTTATTGGTAGAATACCGGAAAGGCTTATTGGTAGAATACCGGAAAGGCTTATTGGAAGAATACTGTAAAGGCTTATTGGTAGAATACTGTAAAGAATACCGGAAAGGCTTATTGGTAGAATACTGTAAAGGCTTATTGGTAGAATACCGGAAAGGCTTATTGGTAGAATACTGGAATGGCTTATTGCTAGAATACTGGAAAGGCTTATTGGTAGAATACCAGAAAGGCTTATTGGTAGAATACTGGAAAGGCTTATTGGTAGAATACTGGAAAGAATACCAGAAAGGCTTATTGGTAGAATACCGGAAAGGCTTATTGGTAGAATACTGGAAAGGCTTATTGGTAGAATACTGGAAAGGCTTATTGGTAGAATACTGGAAAGGCTTATTGGTAGAATACTGGAAAGAATACCAGAAAGGCTTATTGGTAGAATACTGGAAAGAATACTGTAAAGGCTTATTGGTAGAATACCGGAAAGGCTTATTGGTAGAATACTGGAAAGAATACCGGAAAGGCTTATTGGTAGAATACTGGAAAGGCTTATTGGTAGAATACTGGAAAGGCTTATTGGTAGAATACTGGAAAGGCTTATTGGTAGAATACTGGAAAGGCTTATTGGTAGAATACTGGAAAGGCTTATTGGTAGAATACTGGAAAGGCTTATTGGTAGAATACTAGAAGGCTTATTGGTAGAATACTGGAAAATACTTATTGGTAGAATACTGGAAAGGCTTATTGGTAGAATACTGTAAAGGGCTTATTGGTAGAATACTGGAAGGGCTTATTGGTAGAATACTGGAAAGGCTTATTGGTAGAATACTGGAAAGGCTTATTGGTAGAATACTGGAAAGGCTTATTGGTAGAATACTGGAAAGGCTTATTGGTAGAATACTGGAAAGGCTTATTGGTAGAATACTGGAAGGGCTTATTGGTAGAATACTGGAAAGGCTTATTGGTAGAATACTGGAAAGGCTTATTGGTAGAATACTGGAAAGGCTTATTGGTAGAATACTGGAAAGGCTTATGTAACGGAAAGGCTTATTGGTTTGTACTGAAAGAAGTACGGACCGAATGCAGCGTGGTGGAATACTCATGACTTTAATGAAAAAAGTGACACATGAAATAACTGGTACAATACAAAACAACAATACGGAAAGGCTGAAACCTAATTACAAAGCCTTATCTGGTGAAACTACACAGAGAAGGAACAATCACCCACGAAATACACAGTAGAATACCCAGGCTAAAATACGGTTCCCCATCAGAGACAACACTGAAAGGCACCTGACTCTGATTGGTAGAATACCTCAGGAACCAAGCCTATTGGTAGAATACCCCTAATCAACCACAATCCCAATGCCTACAAAAACCCCAAAGGCTACAACAATACAATATATAAACCCATGTTTTATTGGCCTGAAAGGCCGAATATATAACGAACACACAAAATACAATGAAAGTCGTGACAGCTTATTGGTAGAATACTGTAAAGAATACTGTAAAGGCTTATTGGTAGAATACTGGAAAGAATACTGTAAAGGCTTATTGGTAGAATACTGGAAAGAATACTGTAAAGGCTTATTGGTAGAATACTGGAAAGAATACTGTAAAGGCTTATTGGTAGAATACTGTAAAGGCTTATTGGTAGAATACTGGAAAGGCTAATTGGTAGAATACTGGAAAGGCTTATTGGTAGAATACTGGAAAGGCTTATTGGTAGAATACTGGAAAGGCTTATTGTTAGAATACTGGAAAGGCTTATTGGTAGAATACTGGAAAGGCTTATTGGTAGAATACTGGAACGGCTTATTGGTAGAATACTGGAAAGGCTTATTGGTAGAATACTGGAAAGGCTTATTGGTAGAATACTGGAAAGGCTTATTGGTAGAATACTGTAAAGGCTTATTGGTAGAATACTGTAAAGCAGGGGTGTCAAAGTCAAATGGACGGAGGGCCAAATAAAAAATTTAGCTACAAGCCGAGGCCGGACTGTTAGAATGTTCATTGAAAAATTTTTAAATGACGCATATAGTCTAGTGAACCTAAAAGGCTTATTGAACCTACTGAAAACCTAACAAATATATTCCAATATGATCAGATAAATAAAGCAATATTTTCTTATGGCTCTGTCAAATCTTTAATTTTCAGAAGACACAAAAGACAAATTTCCTTTATATAAAAATCCCCATAACATGAACATCTGGAAATAAATGAAAGAAACCGGTATTCAAGGCACCATCAGTAGCCTATATTTTCTATTTTAGCAAAATACTGGGCTTATTTACTTCAAAGAAAAAAACAATAATAGCAATTTTCTATCATCCACTCAACTGAAATATTTTTAAAATATAATTGGATTGAAATACAATAAAATAAAGTGCAAAAATCTATTAATCAAAAACAACACTTTGTTTAAGGAGAAGTAACATGCAGTGAAAACAAATATTAAACTTTAACTTTAAACTTGAACTGAGTAAAAACTCTAAATATGCTGATTGCACAGTAATGTTCACTTGTTTGAGGTTGAGGGTGATACTTATTGGTGTCCCATCTTTTCCAAAGTTCATCAATGTTCGGGAAGGGCTCTGAGCTGAGAAATCCTCAGAATTATGGAGGTGTTCAGCAGTAAGTCGACTTCTGTGTGATGTTTTGTTCAAGTTCATCAAAGAAAACAGTTGTTCACACAGGTATGTGCTGCCAAACATAGACAACGTTTGAGCAGCCTGGATGCGCAGCTGGGGCATTGTGTCGGGAGGAAGGGGCTTATTCCGAATACTGTATACCCACTGCCGCATATTTTGCCCTCAGTGCATCATTGCATTGGAGGTCAATCAACTCCATTTGGAGGTTTGGTGGTGAGCTTTCCACGTCAACAGCAAATGGGTTACCGAGCAGTTCCAACCTGCTTTTTGTGCTTCAAAGTCAGCAAATCGGCGTCGAAAGTCAGCGGCAAGCATACCTATTTTATCAGCCAACTGTGCGCTCGGGCTTACTGGTAGAATTCTCTTTCATGGTCTGGCAGCTGGGAAAGTGGCTCAAATTTTCTTTCCGCATCTGTCTCCCACAGAGTCAGTTTGGTTTTAAATGCCTTCACTGTACTGTACATATCAGAGATGACACGATCCCGACCCTGCAGCTGCAAAGGCTTATTGCATTCAGATGACTCGTAATGTCACACAGAAAAGCCATTTCACACAGAAACATTTCGTCTCGGAAAGTTGTGTTGTGTCTTTCCCTACTGTCCAGAACAGACAAATCTCCTCAAAGGCTGGCTCGAAACATCTTTGAAGCACCTTTCCCTGGCTTAGCCATCGCACCTCTGTGTGATAAGGCAAATCACCATGCTCCGTTTCTAACTCCGTCAGAAATGCCTTGAACTGGCGGTGATTCAAACCTTTGGCTCTGATAAAGTTAACTGTTATTGCGTGATGATGCTCATTACATGCTCCATTTTCAAGGCTTTACCGCACAACGCTTCCTGGTGTATGATACAATGATAAGCTGTCAGCTCACCTGTCGCGTTTTCCTCTTGCATCTTTTCCCGTATCTTCGCCAAAGTCCGCTCCTGTGTCCACATATCGCAGGTGCTCCGTCGGAATACTCAAACCCACGAAAGTTTTTGGCAGCTCCATCTCATTTACACATCTTGACACCTCTTCATACAAATCATGCCCCGTAGTTGTAGATGCATAGGACGTAAAGCCAAAAACTCCTCTGTCACGCTTAGGCTGGAGTCCACTCCGCGGATGAAAATTGACAACTGGGCAATGTCAGAAATGTCGGTGCTCTCATCCACAGCCAAGGAATATGCAATGAAATCTTTTCCCTTTTTCACAAGCTGCTCTTTTAGATTGATGGACAACTGGTCTACTCTCGGCAATGGTGTTTCTGCTCAGACTCACATTTAAAAGAGTTGCCTTTTTTCTGGGCAAACTGGAAAGTCACAAACTTTAATCATGCAGTTTTGATGAAATCCCCCTCCGTAAATGGCCGGGCTGATTTAGGTAGATCTCTTCTGCCAAAATAAAACTGGCCTTGACAGCAGCCTGGCCTTGTGATTTGGCTTTTTGAACAGAGCCTGTCGAGATTTGAGGCCTCGTTTTAATTCCTCTGCCTTTTGTAGCCTTTGTTCCATGTCCATATTCTTGTTTTTGTCCGCGTGTTTCGTTTCATAATGTCGTCTCAGATTATACTCTTTCAGTACCGCCACACTTTCTCCACACAGAAGACACACAGGTTTTCCAGCTACCTCCGTGAACAAATACTCCGACTCCCACCTTGTTTGAAACCCCGGTTCTCAGTGTCCACCTTCCGTTTTGCCATTTTGATGGGTATCTGAAAGTTAATTTTACTGTGATGCTGACAACTGCTGTGAATAAATATTGAAATGAAGCAGCCTACTGCTCGGTGCGTCACCGTTGCATTGTGGGAAATGTAGTATTGGTGCGTGTAAAAGATCTGCGGGCTGCCGGCTTATGCGGTCTGCGGGCGGTTCTAATAATAAATCAAGATCATCCCAGGGGCCGTAAAAAACCTTCTTGGTAGGCCGGATGTGGCCCATAAGCCTTGACTCTGACATATGTGCTGTAAAGGCTTATTGGTAGAATACTGTAAAGGCTTATTGGTAGAATACTGTAAAGGCTTATTGGTAGAATACTGGAAAGGCTTATTAGTAGAATACCGGAAAGTCTTATTGGTAGAATACTGGAAAGGCTTATTGGTAGAATACTGTAAAGGCTTATTGGTAGAATACTATAAAGGCTTATTGGTAGAATACTGTAAAGGCTTATTGGTAGAATACTGTAAAGGCTTATTGGTAGAATACCGGAAATGCTTATTGGTAGAATACTGTAAAGGCTTATTGGTAGAATACCGGAAAGGCTTATTGGTAGAATAACGGAAAGGCTTATTGGTAGAATACTGGAAAGGCTTATTGGTAGAATACTGGAAAGGCTTATTGGTAGAATACTGTAAAGGTAGCTACTGTATTGGTAGAATACTGTAAAGGCTTATTGGTAGAATACTGGAAAGGCTTATTGGTAGAATACTGTAAATGCTTATTGGTAGAATACCGGAAAGTCTTATTGGTAGAATACGGAAAGGCTTATTGGTAGAATACTGGAAAGGCTTATTGGTAGAATACCGGAAAGGCTTATTGGTAGAATAACGGAAAGGCTTATTGGTAGAATACTGGAAAGGCTTATTGGTAGAATACTGGAAAGGCTTATTGGTAGAATACTGGAAAGGCTAATTGGTAGAATACTGTAAAGGCTTATTGGTAGAATACTGTAAAGGCTTATTGGTAGAATACCGGAAAGGCTAATTGGTAGAATACAGGAAAGGCTTATTGGTAGAATACTGGAAAGGCTTATTGGTAGAATACTGGAAAGGCTTATTGGTAGAATACTGGAAAGGCTTATTGGTAGAATACTGGAAAGGCTTATTGGTAGAATACTGGAAATACTGGCTTATTGGTAGAATACTGGAAAGGCTTATTGGTAGAATACTGGAAAGGCTTATTGGTAGGTTACTGGAAAGGCTTATTGGTAGAATACTGTAAAGGCTTATTGGTAGAATACTGTAAAGGCTTATTGGTAGAATACTGTAAAGGCTTATTGGTAGAATACTGTAAAGGCTTATTGGTAGAATACTGTAAAGGCTTATTGGTAGAATACTGTAAAGGCTTATTGGTAGAATACTGGAAAGGCTTATTGGTAGAATACTGGAAAGGCTTATTGGTAGAATACTGTAAAGGCTTATTGGTAGAATACTGTAAAGGCTTATTGGTAGAATACTGTAAAGGCTTATTGGTAGAATACTGTAAAGGCTTATTGGTAGAATACCGGAAATGCTTATTGGTAGAATACTGGAAAGGCTTATTGGTAGAATACTGTAAAGGCTTATTGGTAGAATACTGGAAAGGCTTATTGGTAGAATACTGGAAAGGCTTATTAGTAGAATACTGGAAAGAATACTGTAAAGGCTTATTGGTAGAATACTGTAAAGGCTTATTGGTAGAATACCGGAAATGCTTATTGGTAGAATACTGTAAAGGCTTATTGGTAGAATACCGGAAAGGCTTATTGGTAGAATAACGGAAAGGCTTATTGGTAGAATACTGGAAAGGCTTATTGGTAGAATACCGGAAAGGCTTATTGGTAGAATAACGGAAAGGCTTATTGGTAGAATACTGGAAAGGCTTATTGGTAGAATACTGGAAAGGCTTATTGGTAGAATACTGGAAAGGCTTATTGGTAGAATACTGGAAAGGCTTATTGGTAGAATACTGGAAAGAATACTGTAAAGGCTTATTGGTAGAATACCGGAAAGGCTTATTGGTAGAATACTGGGAAGAATACCGGAAAGGCTTATTGGTAGAATACTGGAAAGGCTTATTGGTAGAATACTGGAAAGGCTTATTGGTAGAATACTGGAAAGGCTTATTGGTAGAATACTGGAAAGGCTTATTGGTAGAATACTGGAAAGGCTTATTGGTAGAATACTGGAAAGGCTTATTGGTAGAATACTGTAAAGGCTTATTGGTAGAATACTGTAAAGGCTTATTGGTAGAATACTGTAAAGGCTTATTGGTAGAATACTGTAAAGGCTTATTGGTAGAATACTGGAAAGGCTTATTAGTAGAATACCGGAAAGTCTTATTGGTAGAATACTGGAAAGGCTTATTGGTAGAATACTGTAAAGGCTTATTGGTAGAATACTATAAAGGCTTATTGGTAGAATACTGTAAAGGCTTATTGGTAGAATACTGGAAAGGCTTATTGGTAGAATACTGGAAAGGCTTATTGGTAGAATACTGGAAAGGCTTATTGGTAGAATACTGGAAAGGCTTATTGGTAGAATACTGGAAAGGCTTATTGGTAGAATACTGTAAAGGCTTATTGGTAGAATACTGTAAAGGCTTATTGGTAGAATACTGTAAAGGCTTATTGGTAGAATACTGTAAATGCTTATTGGTAGAATACTGGAAAGTCTTATTGGTAGAATACTGGAAAGGCTTATTGGTAGAATACTGGAAAGGCTTATTGGTAGAATACTGGAAAGGCTTATTGGTAGAATACTGAAAGGCTTATTGGTAGAATACTGGAAAGGCTTATTGGTAGAATACTGGAAAGGCTTATTGGTAGAATACTGGAAAGGCTAATTGGTAGAATACTGTAAAGGCTTATTGGTAGAATACTGTAAAGGCTTATTGGTAGAATACCGGAAAGGCTTATTGGTAGAATACTGGAAAGGCTTATTGGTAGAATACTGGAAAGGCTTATTGGTAGAATACTGGAAAGGCTTATACTGGAAAGGCTTATTGGTAGAATACTGGAAAGGCTTATTGGTAGAATACTGGAAAGGCTTATTGGTAGAATACTGGAAAGGCTTATTGGTAGAATACTGGAAAGGCTTATTGGTAGAATACTGGAAAGGCTTATTGGTAGAATACTGGAAAGGCTTATTGGTAGAATACTGGAAAGGCTTATTGGTAGAATACTGGAAAGGCTTATTGGTAGAATACTGGAAAGGCTTATTGGTAGAATACTGTAAAGGCTTATTGGTAGAATACTGTAAAGGCTTATTGGTAGAATACTGGAAAGGCTTATTGGTAGAATACTGGAAAGGCTTATTGGTAGAATACTGGAAAGGCTTATTGGTAGAATACTGGAAAGGCTTATTGGTAGAATACTGGAAAGGCTTATTGGTAGAATACTGTAAAGGCTTATTGGTAGAATACTGTAAAGGCTTATTGGTAGAATACTGGAAAGGCTTATTGGTAGAATACTGGAAAGGCTTATTGGTAGAATACTGGAAAGGAAAGGCTTATTGGTAGAATACTGGAAAGGCTTATTGGTAGAATACTGTAAAGGCTTATTGGTAGAATACTGTAAAGGCTTATTGGTAGAATACTGGAAAGGCTTATTGGTAGAATACTGTAAAGGCTTATTGGTAGAATACTGGAAAGGCTTATTGGTAGAATACTGGAAAGGCTTATTGGTAGAATACTGGAAAGGCTTATTGGTAGAATACTGTAAAGGCTTATTGGTAGAATACTGTAAAGGCTTATTGGTAGAATACTGGAAAGGCTTATTGGTAGAATACTGGAAAGGCTTATTGGTAGAATACTGTAAAGGCTTATTGGTAGAATACTGGAAAGGCTTATTGGTAGAATACCGGAAAGGCTTATTGGTAGAATACTGGAAAGGCTTATTGGTAGAATACTGTAAAGGCTTATTGGTAGAATACTGTAAAGGCTTATTGGTAGAATACTGTAAAGGCTTATTGGTAGAATACTGTAAAGGCTTATTGGTAGAATACCGGAAAGGCTTATTGGTAGAATAACGGAAAGGCTTATTGGTAGAATACTGGAAAGGCTTATTGGTAGAATACTGGAAAGGCTTATTGGTAGAATACTGGAAAGGCTTATTGGTAGAATACTGGAAAGGCTTATTGGTAGAATACTGGAAAGAATACCGGAAAGGCTTATTGGTAGAATACAGTAAAGGCTTATTGGTAGAATACTGGAAAGGCTTATTGGTAGAATACTGGAAAGGCTTATTGGTAGAATACTGGAAAGGCTTATTGGTAGAATACTGGAAAGGCTTATTGGTAGAATACTGGAAAGGCTTATTGGTAGAATACTGGAAAGGCTTATTGGTAGAATACTGGAAAGGCTTATTGGTAGAATACTGGAAAGGCTTATTGGTAGAAACTGGAAAGGCTTATTGGTAGAATACTGGAAAGGCTTATTGGTAGAATACTGGAAAGGCTTATTGGTAGAATACTGGAAAGGCTTATTGGTAGAATACTGGAAAGGCTTATTGGTAGAATACTGGAAAGGCTTATTGGTAGAATACTGTAAAGGCTTATTGGTAGAATACTGTAAAGGCTTATTGGTAGAATACTGTAAAGGCTTATTGGTAGAATACTGGAAAGGCTTATTAGTAGAATACCGGAAAGTCTTATTGGTAGAATACTGGAAAGGCTTATTGGTAGAATACTGTAAAGGCTTATTGGTAGAATACTATAAAGGCTTATTGGTAGAATACTGTAAAGGCTTATTGGTAGAATACTGGAAAGGCTTATTGGTAGAATACTGGAAAGGCTTATTAGTAGAATACTGGAAAGAATACCGGAAAGGCTTATTGGTAGAATACAGTAAAGGCTTATTGGTAGAATACCGGAAATGCTTATTGGTAGAATACTGTAAAGGCTTATTGGTAGAATACCGGAAAGGCTTATTGGTAGAATACTGTAAAGGCTTATTGGTAGAATACTGTAAAAGGCTTATTGGTAGAATACTGTAAAGGCTTATTGGTAGAATACCGGAAAGAATCTTATTGGTAGAATACCGGAAAGGCTTATTGGTAGAATACTGGAAAGGCTTATTGGTAGAATACCGGAAAGGCTTATTGGTAGAATACTGGAAAGAATACCGGAAAGGCTTATTGGTAGAATACTGGAAAGGCTTATTGGTAGAATACTGGAAAGGCTTATTGGTAGAATACTGTAAAGGCTTATTGGTAGAATACTGTAAAGGCTTATTGGTAGAATACTGGAAAGGCTTATTGGTAGAATACTGGAAAGGCTTATTGGTAGAATACTGGAAAGGCTTATTGGTAGAATACTGGAAAGGCTTATTGGTAGAATACTGGAAAGGCTTATTGGTAGAATACTGGAAAGGCTTATTGGTAGAATACTGGAAAGGCTTATTGGTAGAATACTGGAAAGGCTTATTGGTAGAATACTGGAAAGGCTTATTGGTAGAATACTGGAAAGGCTTATTGGTAGAATACTGGAAAGGCTTATTGGTAGAATACTGGAAAGGCTTATTGGTAGAATACTGTAAAGGCTTATTGGTAGAATACTGGAAAGGCTTATTGGTAGAATACTGGGCTTATTGGTAGAATACTGGAAAGGCTTATTGGTAGAATACCGGAAAGGCTTATTGGTAGAATACTGGAAAGGCTTATTGGTAGAATACTGTAAAGGCTTATTGGTAGAATACTGGAAAGGCTTATTGGTAGAATACTGGAAAGGCTTATTGGTAGAATACTGGAAAGGCTTATTGGTAGAATACTGGAAAGGCTTATTGGTAGAATACTGGAAAGGCTTATTGGTAGAATACTGTAAAGGCTTATTGGTAGAATACTGGAAAGGCTTATTGGTAGAATACTGGAAAGGCTTATTGGTAGAATACTGGAAAGGCTTATTGGTAGAATACTGTAAAGGCTTATTGGTAGAATACTGTAAAGGCTTATTGGTAGAATACTGTAAAGGCTTATTGGTAGAATACTGTAAATGCTTATTGGTAGAATACTGGAAAGGCTTATTGGTAGAATACTGGAAAGGCTTATTGGTAGAATACTGGAAAGGCTTATTGGTAGAATACTGGAAAGGCTTATTGGTAGAATACTGGAAAGGCTTATTGGTAGAATACTGGAAAGGCTTATTGGTAGAATACTGGAAAGGCTTATTGGTAGAATACTGGAAAGGCTTATTGGTAGAATACTGGAAAGGCTTATTGGTAGAATACTGGAAAGGCTTATTGGTAGAATACTGGAAAGGCTTATTGGTAGAATACTGGAAAGGCTTATTGGTAGAATACTGGAAAGGCTTATTGGTAGAATACTGGAAAGGCTTATTGGTAGAATACTGGAAAGGCTTATTGGTAGAATACTGGAAAGGCTTATTGGTAGAATACTGGAAAGGCTTATTGGTAGAATACTGTAAAGGCTTATTGGTAGAATACTGGAAAGGCTTATTGGTAGAATACTGTAAAGGCTTAAGAATACTGGAAAGGCTTATTGGTAGAATACTGGAAAGGCTTATTGGTAGAATACTGGAAAGGCTTATTGGTAGAATACTGGAAAGGCTTATTGGTAGAATACTGGAAAGGCTTATTGGTAGAATACTGTAAAGGCTTATTGGTAGAATACTGGAAAGGCTTATTGGTAGAATACTGGAAAGGCTTATTGGTAGAATACTGGAAAGGCTTATTGGTAGAATACTGGAAAGGCTTATTGGTAGAATACTGGAAAGGCTTATTGGTAGAATACTGGAAAGGCTTATTGGTAGAATACTGTAAAGGCTTATTGGTAGAATACTGGAAGGCTTATTGGTAGAATACTGGAAAGGCTTATTGGTAGAATACTGGAAAGGCTTATTGGTAGAATACTGGAAAGGCTTATTGGTAGAATACTGAAAGGCTTATTGGTAGAATACTGGAAAGGCTTATTGGTAGAATACTGGAAAGGCTTATTGGTAGAATACGGAAAGGCTTATTGGTAGAATACTGGAAAGGCTTATTGGTAGAATACTGGAAAGGCTTATTGGTAGAATACTGGAAAGGCTTATTGGTAGAATACTGTAAAGGCTTATTGGTAGAATACTGGAAAGGCTTATTGGTAGAATACTGGAAAGGCTTATTGGTAGAATACTGGAATACCGGAAAGGCTTATTGGTAGAATACTGGAAAGGCTTATTGGTAGAATACTGGAACGGCTTATTGGTAGAATACTGGAAAGGCTTATTGGTAGAATACTGGAAAGGCTTATTGGTAGAATACTGGAAAGGCTTATTGGTAGAATACTGGAACGGCTTATTGGTAGAATACTGGAAGGGCTTATTTGTAGAATACTGGAAAGGCTTATTGGTAGAATACTGGAAAGGCTTATTGGTAGAATACTGGAAAGGCTTATTTGTAGAATACTGGAACGGCTTATTGGTAGAATACTGTAAAGGCTTATTGGTAGAATACTGGAAAGGCTTATTAGTAGAATACTGTAAAGGCTTATTTGTAGAATACTGGAACGGCTTATTGGTAGAATACTGGAAAGGCTTATTGGTAGAATACTGTAAAGGCTTATTGGTAGAATACTGGAAAGGCTTATTGGTAGAATACTGGAAAGAATAATGGAAAGGCTTATTGGTAGAATACCGGAAAGGCTTATTGGTAGAATACCGGAAAGGCTTATTGGTAGAATACTGGAAAGAATACCGGAAAGGCTTATTAGTAGAATAATGGAAAGGCTTATTGGTAGAATACTGGAACGGCTTATTGGTAGAATACTGGAAAGGCTTATTGGTAGAATACTGTAAAGGCTTATTGGTAGAATACCGGAAAGGGTTATTGGTAGAATACTGTAAAGGCTTATTGGTAGAATACCGGAAAGGCTTATTGGTAGAATACTGGAAAGAATACTGTAAATGCTTATTGGTAGAATACTGGAAAGAATACCGGAAAGGCTTATTGAAGGCTTATTGGTAGAATACCGGAAAGGCTTATTGGTTGAATACTGGAAAGGCTTATTGGTAGAATACTGGAAAGGCTTATTGGTAGAATACTGTAAAGGCTTATTGGTAGAATACTGGAAGGGCTTATTGGTAGAATACTGGAAAGGCTTATTGGTAGAATACTGGAAAGGCTTATTGGTAGAATACTGGAAAGGCTTATTGGTAGAATACTGGAAAGGCTTATTGGTAGAATACTGGAACGGCTTATTGGTAGAATACTGGAAACTGGCTTATTGGTAGAATACTGGAAAGGCTTATTGGTAGAATACTGGAAAGGCTTATTGGTAGAATACTGGAAAGGCTTATTGGTAGAATACTGGAAAGGCTTATTGGTAGAATACTGTAAAGGCTTATTGGTAGAATACTGGAAAGGCTTATTGGTAGAATACTGGAAAGGCTTAAGAATACTGGGCTTATTGGTAGAATAATACTGGAAAGGCTTATTGGTAGAATACTGGAAAGGCTTATTGGTAGAATACTGGAAAGGCTTATTGGTAGAATACTGTAAAGGCTTATTGGTAGAATACTGGAAAGAATAAAAGGCTTATTGGTAGAATACTGGAAAATACTGGCTTATTGGTAGAATACTGGAAAGGCTTATTGGTAGAATACTGGAAAGGCTTATTGGTAGAATACTGGAAAGGCTTATTGGTAGAATACTGGAAAGGCTTATTGGTAGAATACTGGAAAGGCTTATTGGTAGAATACTGGAAAGGCTTATTGGTAGAATACTGGAAAGGCTTATTGGTAGAATACTGGAAAGAAGAATACTGAAAGGCTTATTGGTAGAATACTGGAAAGGCTTATTGGTAGAATACCGGAAAGGCTTATTGGTAGAATACTGAAAGGCTTATTGGTAGAATACTGGAATACTGGCTTATTGGTAGAATACTGGAAAGGCTTATTGGTAGAATACTGTAAAGGCTTATTGGTAGAATACTGGTAAATACTGGAAAGGCTTATTGGTAGAATACTGGAAAGGCTTATTGGTAGAATACTGGAAAGGCTTATTGGTAGAATACTGGAAAGGCTTATTGGTAGAATACTGGAAAGGCTTATTGGTAGAATACTGGAAAGGCTTATTGGTAGAATACTGGAAAGGCTTATTGGTAGAATACTGGAAAGGCTTATTGGTAGAATACTGGAAAGGCTTATTGGTAGAATACTGGAAAGGCTTATTGGTAGAATACTGGAAAGGCTTATTGGTAGAATACTGGAAAGGCTTATTGGTAGAATAAAGAATGGAAAGGCTTATTGGTAGAATACTGGAAAGGCTTATTGGTAGAATACTGGAAAGGCTTATTGGTAGAATACTGGAAAGGCTTATTGGTAGAATACTGGAAAGGCTTATTGGTAGAATACTGGAAAGGCTTATTGGTAGAATACTGGAAAGGCTTATTGGTAGAATACTGGAAAGGCTTATTGGTAGAATACTGGAAAGGCTTATTGGTAGAATACTGGAAAGGCTTATTGGTAGAATACTGGAAAGGCTTATTGGTAGAATACTGGAAAGGAAAGGCTTATTGGTAGAATACTGGAAAGGCTTATTGGTAGAATACTGAAAGGCTTATTGGTAGAATACTGGAAAGGCTTATTAGAAAGAATACTGGAAAGGTAGAATACTGGAAAGGCTTATTGGTAGAATACTGTAAAGAATACTGGAAAGGCTTATTGGTAGAATACTGGAAAGGCTTATTGGTAGAATACTGAAAGGCTTATTGGTAGAATACTGGAAAGAATACTTTATTGGTAGAATACTGGAAAGGCTTATTGGTAGAATACTGGAAAGGCTTATTGGTAGAATACTGGAAATTGGTAGAATACTGGAAAGGCTTATTGGTAGAATACTGGAAAGGCTTATTGGTAGAATACTGGAAAGGCTTATTGGTAGAATACTGAAAGGCTTATTGGTAGAATACTGGAAAGGCTTATTGGTAGAATACTGGAAAGGCTTATTGGTAGAATACTGGAAAGGCTTATTGGTAGAATACTGGAAAGGCTTATTGGTAGAATACTGGAAAGGCTTATTGGTAGAATACTGGAAAGGCTTATTGGTAGAATACTGGAAAGGCTTATTGGTAGAATACTGGAAAGGCTTATTGGTAGAATACTGGAAAGGCTTATTGGTAGAATACTGGAAAGGCTTATTGGTAGAATACTGGAAAGGCTTATTGGTAGAATACTGGAAAGGCTTATTGGTAGAATACTGGAAAGGCTTATTGGTAGAATACTGGAAAGGCTTATTGGTAGAATACTGGAAAGGCTTATTGGTAGAATACTGTAAATACCGGGCTTATTGGTAGAATACTGGTAGAATACTGGAAAGGCTTATTGGTAGAATACTGGAAAGGCTTATTGGTAGAATACTGGAAAGGCTTATTGGTAGAATACTGGAAAGGCTTATTGGTAGAATACTGGAAAGGCTTATTGGTAGAATACTGGAAAGGCTTATTGGTAGAATACTGGAAAGGCTTATTGGTAGAATACTGGAAAGGCTTATTGGTAGAATACTGGAAAGGCTTATTGGTAGAATACTGGAAAGGCTTATTGGTAGAATACTGGAAAGGCTTATTGGTAGAATACTGGAAATTGGTAGAATACTGAAAGGCTTATTGGTAGAATACTGGAAAGGCTTATTGGTAGAATACTGGAAAGGCTTATTGGTAGAATACTGGAAAGGCTTATTGGTAGAATACTGGAAAGGCTTATTGGTAGAATACTGGAAAGGCTTATTGGTAGAATACTGGAAAGAATACTTATTGGTAGAATACTGGAAAGGCTTATTGGTAGAATACTGAAAGGCTTATTGGTAGAATACTGGAAAGGCTTATTGGTAGAATACTGGAAAGGCTTATTGGTAGAATACTGGAAAGGCTTATTGGTAGAATACTGGAAAGGCTTATTGGTAGAATACTGGAAAGAATACTGGAAAGGCTTATTGGTAGAATACTGGAAAGGCTTATTGGTAGAATACTGGAAAGGCTTATTGGTAGAATACTGGAAAGGCTTATTGGTAGAATACTGGAAAGAATACTGGAAAGGCTTATTGGTAGAATACTGGAAAGGCTTATTGGTAGAATACTGGAAAGGCTTATTGGTAGAATACTGTAAAAGGCTTATTGGTAGAATACTGGAAAGGCTTATTGGTAGAATACTGGAAAGGCTTATTGGTAGAATACTGGAAAGGCTTATTGGTAGAATACTGGAAAGGCTTATTGGTAGAATACTGGAAAGGCTTATTGGTAGAATACTGGAAAGGCTTATTGGTAGAATACTGGAAAGGCTTATTGGTAGAATACTGGAAAGATTTATTGGTAGAATACTGGAAAGGCTTATTGGTAGAATACTGGAAAGAATACCGCTTATTGGTAGAATACTGGAAAGAAGAATACTGGAAAGGCTTATTGGTAGAATACTGGAAAGGCTTATTGGTATACTGGAAAGGCTTATTGGTAGAATACTGGAAGGCTTATTGGTAGAATACTGGAAAGGCTTATTGGTAGAATACTGGAAAGGCTTATTGGAATAGAATACTGGAAAGGCTTATTGGTAGAATACTGGAAAGGCTTATTGGTAGAATACTGGAAAGGCTTATTGGTAGAATACTGGAAAGGCTTATTGGTAGAATACTGGAAAGGCTTATTGGTAGAATACTGGAAAGGCTTATTGGTAGAATACTGGAAAGGCTTATTGGTAGAATACTGGAAAGGCTTATTGGTAGAATACTGGAAAGGCTTATTGGTAGAATACTGGAAAGGCTTATTGGTAGAATACTGGAAAGAATACTGGAAAGGCTTATTGGTAGAATACTGGAAAGGCTTATTGGTAGAATACTGGAAAGGCTTATTGGTAGAATACTGGAAAGGCTTATTGGTAGAATACTGGAAAGAATACTGGAAAGGCTTATTGGTAGAATACTGGAAAGGCTTATTGGTAGAATACTGGAAAGGCTTATTGGTAGAATACTGGAAAGGCTTATTGGTAGAATACTGGAAAGGCTTATTGGTAGAATACTGGAAAGGCTTATTGGTAGAATACTGGAAAGGCTTATTGGTAGAATACTGGAAAGGCTTATTGGTAGAATACTGGAAAGGCTTATTGGTAGAATACTGGAAAGGCTTATTGGTAGAATACTGGAAAGGCTTATTGGTAGAATACTGGAAAGGCTTATTGGTAGAATACTGGAAAGGCTTATTGGTAGAATACTGGAAAGGCTTATTGGTAGAATACTGGAAAGGCTTATTGGTAGAATACTGGAAAGGCTTATTGGTAGAATACTGGAAAGGCTTATTGGTAGAATACTGGAAAGGCTTATTGGTAGAATACTGGAAAGGCTTATTGGTAGAATACTGGAAAGGCTTATTGGTAGAATACTGGAAAGGCTTATTGGTAGAATACCGGAAAGGCTTATTGGTAGAATACCGGAAAGGCTTATTGGTAGAATACTGGAAAGGCTTATTGGTAGAATACTGGAAAGGCTTATTGGTAGAATACCGGAAAGGCTTATTGGTAGAATACTGGAAAGGCTTATTGGTAGAATACTGGAAAGGCTTATTGGTAGAATACTGGAAAGGCTTATTGGTAGAATACTGTAAAGGCTTATTGGTAGAATACTGGAAAGGCTTATTGGTAGAATACTGGAAAGAATACCGGAAAGGCTTATTGGTAGAATACTGGAAAGGCTTATTGGTAGAATACTGGAAAGGCTTATTGGTAGAATACTGGAAAGGCTTATTGGTAGAATACTGGAAAGGCTTATTGGTAGAATACTGGAAAGGCTTATTGGTAGAATACTGGAAAGGCTTATTGGTAGAATACTGGAAAGGCTTATTGGTAGAATACTGGAAAGGCTTATTGGTAGAATACTGGAAAGGCTTATTGGTAGAATACTTATTGGTAGAATACTGGAAAGGCTTATTGGTAGAATACCGGAAAGGCTTATTAGTAGAATACTGGAAAGAATACCGGAAAGGCTTATTGGTAGAATACTGGAAAGAATACTGGAAAGGCTTATTGGTAGTATACAGTAAAGGCTTATTGGTAGAATACTGGAAAGGCTTATTGGTAGAATACTGGAAAGGCTTATTGGTAGAATACTGGAAAGAATACTGGAAAGGCTTATTGGTAGAATACTGTAAAGGCTTATTGGTATAATACTGGAACGGCTTATTGGTAGAATACTGGAAAGGCTTATTGGTAGAATACTGGAAAGGCTTATTGGTAGAATACTGGAAAGGCTTATTGGTAGAATACTGGAAAGAATACTGGAAAGGCTTATTGGTAGAATATCGGAAAGGCTTACTGGTAGAATACTGGAAAGAATACCGGAAAGGCTTATTAGTAGAATACTGGAACGGCTTATTGGTAGAATACTGGAAAGGCTTATTGGTAGAATACTGGAAAGAATACTGGAAAGGCTTATTGGTAGAATACTGGAAAGGCTTATTGGTAGAATACTGGAAAGGCTTATTGGTAGAATACTGGAAAGAATACTGGAAAGGCTTATTGGTAGAATACTGGAAAGAATACCGGAAAGGCTTATTGGTAGAATACTGGAAAATACTAAAGGCTTATTGGTAGAATACTGGAAAGGCTTATTGGTAGAATACTGGAAAGGCTTATTGGTAGAATACTGGAAAGAATACCGGAAAGGCTTATTGGTAGAATACTGGAAAGAATACTGGAAAGGCTTATTGGTAGAATACTGGAAAGGCTTATTGGTAGAATACTGGAAAGGCTTATTGGTAGAATACTGGAAAGGCTTATTGGTAGAATACTGGAAAGAATACCGGAAAGGCTTATTGGTAGAATACTGGAAAGAATACCGGAAAGGCTTATTGGTAGAATACTGGAAAGGCTTATTGGTAGAATACTGGAAAGAATACTTATTATTGGTAGAATACTGGAAAGGCTTATTACTGTAAAGAATACAGGAAAGGCTTATTGGTAGAATACTGGAAAGAATACTGGAAAGGCTTATTGGTAGAATACTGGAAAGGCTTATTGGTAGAATACTGGAAAGAATACCGGAAAGGCTTATTGGTAGAATACTGGAAAGGCTTATTGGTAGAATACTGGAAAGGCTTATTGGTAGAATACTGGAAAGAATACTGGAAAGGCTTATTGGTAGAATACTGGAAAGAATACTGGAAAGGCTTATTGGTAGAATACTGGAAAGGCTTATTGGTAGAATACAGGAAAGGCTTATTGGTAGAATACTGGAAAGGCTTATTGGTAGAATACTGGAAAGGCTTATTGGTAGAATACTGGAAAGGCTTATTGGTAGAATACTGGAAAGGCTTATTGGTAGAATACTGTAAAGGCTTATTGGTAGAATACTGGAAAGGCTTATTGGTAGAATACTGGAAAGGCTTATTGGTAGAATACTGGAAAGAATACCGGAAAGGCTTATTGGTAGAATACTGGAAAGAATACCAGAAAGGCTTATTGGTAGAATACTGGAAAGGCTTATTGGTAGAATACTGGAAAGAATACCGGAAAGGCTTATTGGTAGAATACTGGAAAGGCTTATTGGTAGAATACTGGAAAGAATACCGGAAAGGCTTATTGGTAGAATACTGAAAGGCTTATTGGTAGAATACTGGAAAGGCTTATTGGTAGAATACTGGAAAGGCTTATTGGTAGAATACTGGAAAGGCTTATTGGTAGAATACTGGAAAGGCTTATTGGTAGAATACTGGAAAGGCTTATTGGTAGAATACTGGAAAGGCTTATTGGTAGAATACTGGAAAGGCTTATTGGTAGAATACTGGAAAGGCTTATTGGTAGAATACTGGAAAGGCTTATTGGTAGAATACTGGAAAGGCTTATTGGTAGAATACTGGAAATTGAGATACTGGAAAGGCTTATTGGTAGAATACTGGAAAGGCTTATTGGTAGAATACTGGAAAGGCTTATTGGTAGAATACTGGAAAGGCTTATTGGTAGAATACTGGAAAGGCTTATTGGTAGAATACTGGAAAGGCTTATTGGTAGAATACTGGAAGGCTTATTGGTAGAATACTGGAAAGGCTTATTGGAATACTGGAATGGTAGAATACTGGAAAGAATACTGGAAAGGCTTATTGGTAGAATACTGGAAAGGCTTATTGGTAGAATACTGGAAAGGCTTATTGGTAGAATACTGGAAAGGCTTATTGGTAGAATACTGGAAAGAATACTGGAAAGGCTTATTGGTAGAATACTGGAAAGGCTTATTGGTAGAATACTGGAAAGGCTTATTGGTAGAATACTGGAAAGGCTTATTGGTAGAATACTGGAAAGGCTTATTGGTAGAATACTGGAAAGGCTTATTGGTAGAATACTGGAAAGGCTTATTGGTAGAATACTGGAATAGGCTTATTGGTAGAATACTGGAAAGGCTTATTGGTAGAATACTGGAAAGGCTTATTGGTAGAATACTGGAAAGGCTTATTGGTAGAATACTGGAAAGGCTTATTGGTAGAATACTGGAAAGGCTTATTGGTAGAATACTGGAAAGGCTTATTGGTAGAATACTGGAAAGGCTTATTGGTAGAATACTGGAAAGGCTTATTGGTAGAATACCGGAAAGGCTTATTGGTAGAATACTGGAAAGGCTTATTGGTAGAATACTGGAAAGGCTTATTGGTAGAATACTGGAAAGGCTTATTGGTAGAATACTGGAAAGGCTTATTGGTAGAATACTGGAAAGGCTTATTGGTAGAATACTGGAAAGGCTTATTGGTAGAATACTGGAAAGGCTTATTGGTAGAATACCGGAAAGGCTTATTGGTAGAATACTGGAAAGGCTTATTGGTAGAATACTGGAAAGGCTTATTGGTAGAATACTGGAAAGGCTTATTGGTAGAATACTGGAAAGGCTTATTGGTAGAATACTGGAAAGGCTTATTGGTAGAATACTGGAAAGGCTTATTGGTAGAATACTGGAAAGGCTTATTGGTAGAATACTGGAAAGAATACCGAAAGGCTTATTGGTAGAATACTGGAAAGGCTTATTGGTAGAATACTGGAAAGAATACCGGAAAGGCTTATTGGTAGAATACTGGAAAGAATACCGGAAAGGCTTATTGGTAGAATACTGGAAAGGCTTATTGGTAGAATACTGGAAAGGCTTATTGGTAGAATACTGGAAAGGCTTATTGGTAGAATACTGGAAAGGCTTATTGGTAGAATACTGGAAAGGCTTATTGGTAGAATACTGGAAAGGCTTATTGGTAGAATACTGGAAAGGCTTATTGGTAGAATACTGGAAAGGCTTATTGGTAGAATACTGGAAAGAATACCGGAAAGGCTTATTGGTAGAATACTGGAAAGGCTTATTGGTAGAATACTGGAAAGGCTTATTGGTAGAATACTGGAAAGGCTTATTGGTAGAATACTGGAAAGGCTTATTGGTAGAATACTGGAAAGAATACTGGAAAGGCTTATTGGTAGAATACTGGAAAGGCTTATTGGTAGAATACTGGAAAGGCTTATTGGTAGAATACTGGAAAGGCTTATTGGTAGAATACTGGAAAGGCTTATTGGTAGAATACTGGAAAGGCTTATTGGTAGAATACTGGAAAGAATACTGGAAAGGCTTATTGGTAGAATACTGGAAAGGCTTATTGGTAGAATACTGGAAAGGCTTATTGGTAGAATACTGGAAAGGCTTATTGGTAGAATACTGGAAAGAATACTGGAAAGGCTTATTGGTAGAATACTGGAAAGAATACTGGAAAGGCTTATTGGTAGAATACCGGAAAGGCTTATTGGTAGAATACTGGAAAGGCTTATTGGTAGAATACTGTAAAGAATACCGGAAAGGCTTATTGGTAGAATACTGGAAAGGCTTATTGGTAGAATACTGGAAAATACTGGCTTATTGGAATACTGGAAGAATACTGGAAAGGCTTATTGGTAGAATACTGGAAAGGCTTATTGGTAGAATACTGGAAAAGGCTTATTGGTAGAATACTGGAAAGGCTTATTGGTAGAATACTGGAAAGGCTTATTGGTAGAATACTGGAAAGGCTTATTGGTAGAATACTGGAATTGGTAGAATACTGGCTTATTGGTAGAATACTGGAAAGGCTTATTGGTAGAATACTGGAAAGGCTTATTGGTAGAATACTGGAAAGGCTTATTGGCTTAGAATACTGGAATACCGGAAAGGCTTATTGGTAGAATACTGGAAAGAATACTGGAAAGGCTTATTGGTAGAATACTGGAAAGAATACTGGTAAGGCTTATTGGTAAATATTGGTAGAATACTGGAAAGGCTTATTGGTAGAATACTGGAAAGAAGAATACTGGAAAGGCTTATTGGTAGAATACTGGAAAGGCTTATTGGTAGAATACTGGAAAGAATATTGGTAGAATACTGGAAAGGCTTATTGGTAGAATACTGGAAAGGCTTATTGGTAGAATACTGGAAAGGCTTATTGGTAGAATACTGGAAAGGAAAAGGCTTATTGGTAGAATACTGGAAAGGCTTATTGGTAGAATACTGGAAAGGCTTATTGGTAGAATACTGGAAAGGCTTATTGGTAGAATACTGGAAAGGCTTATTGGTAGAATACTGGAAAGGCTTATTGGTAGAATACTGGAAAGAATACTGGAAAGGCTTATTGGTAGAATACTGGAAAGGCTTATTGGTAGAATACTGGAAAGGCTTATTGGTAGAATACTGTAAAGAATACCGGAAAGGCTTATTGGTAGAATACTGGAAAGGCTTATTGGTAGAATACTGGAAAGGCTTATTGGTAGAATACCGGAAAGGCTTATTGGTAGAATACTGAAAGGCTTATTGGTAGAATACTGGAAAGGCTTATTGGTAGAATACTGGAAAGGCTTATTGGTAGAATACTGGAAAGGCTTATTGGTAGACTACTGGAAAGGCTTATTGAGAATACTGGAAAGGCTTATTGGTAGAATACTGGAAAGAATACCGGAAAGGCTTATTGGTTATTGGTAGAATACTGGAAAGGCTTATTGGTAGAATACTGGAAAGGCTTATTGTAGAATACTGGAAAGGCTTATTGGTAGAATACTGGAAAGAATACTGGAAAGGCTTATTGGTAGAATACTGGAAAGAATACTGGAAAGGCTTATTGGTAGAATACTGGAAAGGCTTATTGGTAGAATACTGGAAAGGCTTATTGGTAGAATACTGGAATAGGCTTATTGGTAGAATACTGGAAAGGCTTATTGGTAGAATACTGGAAAGGCTTATTGGAGAATACTGGAATACTGCTTATTGGTAGAATACTGGAAAGGCTTATTGGTAGAATACTGGAAAGGCTTATTGGTAGAATACTGGAAAGGCTTATTGGTAGAATACTGGAAAGAATACCGGAAAGGCTTATTGGTAGAATACTGGAAAGAATACTGAAAGGCTTATTGGTAGAATACTGGAAAGGCTTAATACTGAAAGGCTTATTGGTAGAATACTGGAAAGGCTTATTGGTAGAATACTGGAAAGGCTTATTGGTAGAATACTGAAAGGCTTATTGGTAGAATACTGGAAAGAATACTGGAAAGGCTTATTGGTAGAATACTGGAAAGGCTTATTGGTAGAATACTGGAAAAAGGCTTATTGGTAGAATACTGGAAAGGCTTATTGGTAGAATACTGGAAAGGCTTATTGGTAGAATACTGGAAAGAATACCGGAAAGGCTTATTGGTAGAATACTGGAAAGAATACTGGAAAGGCTTATTGGTAGAATACTGGAAAGAATACCGGAAAGGCTTATTGGTAGAATACTGGAAAGGCTTATTGGTAGAATACTGGAAAGAATACCGGAAAGGCTTATTGGTAGAATACTGGAAAGAATACTGGAAAGGCTTATTGGTAGAATACTGGAAAGGCTTATTGGTAGAATACTGGAAAGAATACTGGAAAGGCTTATTGGTAGAATACTGGAAAGGCTTATTGGTAGAATACTGGAAAGGCTTATTGGTAGAATACTGGAAAGAATACCGGAAAGGCTTATTGGTAGAATACTGGAAAGAATACCGGAAAGGCTTATTGGTAGAATACTGGAAAGAATACTGGAAAGGCTTATTGGTAGAATACTGGAAAGGCTTATTGGTAGAATACTGGAAAGAATACCGGAAAGGCTTATTGGTAGAATACTGGAAAGGCTTATTGGTAGAAAAGGCTTATTGGTGAATACTGAAAGGCTTATTGGTAGAATACTGGAAAGAATACTGGAAAGGCTTATTGGTAGAATACTGGAAAGGCTTATTGGTAGAATACTGGAAAGGCTTATTGGTAGAATACTGGAAAGGCTTATTGGTAGAATACTGGAAAGGCTTATTGGTAGAATACTGGAAAGAAGAATACTGGAAAGGCTTATTGGTAGAATACTGAAAGGCTTATTGGTAGAATACTGGAAAGGCTTATTGGTAGAATACTGGAAAGGCTTATTGGTAGAATTATTGGTAGAATACTGGAAAGGCTTATTGGTAGAATACTGGAAAGGCTTATTGGTAGAATACTGGAAAGGCTTATTGGTAGAATACTGGAAAGGCTTATTGGTAGAATACTGGAAAGGCTTATTGGTAGAATACTGGAAAGGCTTATTGGTAGAATACTGGAAAGAATACTGGCTTATTGGTAGAATACTGGAAAGGCTTATTGGTAGAATACTGGAAAGGCTTATTGGTAGAATACTGGAAAGGCTTATTGGTAGAATACTGGAAAGGCTTATTGGTAGAATACTGGAAAGGCTTATTGAAATACTGGAAAGGCTTATTGGTAGAATACTGGAAAGAATACTGGAAAGGCTTATTGGTAGAATACTGGAATACCGGGCTTATTGGTAGAATACTGGAAAGATTGGTAGAATACTGGAAAGGCTTATTGGTAGAATACTGGAAAGGCTTATTGGTAGAATACTGGAAAGGCTTATTGGTAGAATACTGGAAAGGCTTATTGGTAGAATACTGGAAAGGCTTATTGGTAGAATACTGGAAAGGCTTATTGGTAGAATACTGGAAAGGCTTATTGGTAGAATACTGGAAAGGCTTATTGGTAGAATACTGGAAAGGCTTATTGGTAGAATACTGGAAAGGCTTATTGGTAGAATACTGGCTTATTGGTAGAATACTGGAAAGGCTTATTGGTAGAATACTGGAAAGGCTTATTGGTAGAATACTGGAAAGGCTTATTGGTAGAATACTGGAAAGGCTTATTGGTAGAATACTGGAAAGGCTTATTGGTAGAATACTGGAAAGGCTTATTGGTAGAATACTGGAAAGGCTTATTGGTAGAATACTGGAAAGGCTTATTGGTAGAATACTGGAAAGGCTTATTGGTAGAATACTGGAAAGGCGTATTGGTAGAATACTGGAAAGAATACTGGAAAGGCTTATTGGTAGAATACTGGAAAGGCTTATTGGTAGAATACTGGAAAGGCTTATTGGTAGAATACTGGAAAGGCTTATTGGTAGAATACCGGAAAGGCTTATTGGTAGAATACTGGAAAGGCTTATTGGTAGAATACTGGAAAGGCTTATTGGTAGAATACTGGAAAGGCTTATTGGTAGAATACTGGAAAGGCTTATTGGTAGAATACTGGAAAGAATACCGGAAAGGCTTATTGGTAGAATACTGTAAAGAATACCGGAAAGGCTTATTGGTAGAATACTGTAAAGAATACCGGAAAGGCTTATTGGTAGAATACTGGAAAGGCTTATTGGTAGAATACTGGAAAGGCTTATTGGTAGAATACTGGAAAGAATACCGGAAAGGCTTATTGGTAGAATACTGGAAAGGCTTATTGGTAGAATACTGGAAAGGCTTATTGGTAGAATACTGGAAAGAATTGGTAGAATACTGGAAGGCTTATTGGTAGAATACTGGAAAGGCTTATTGGTAGAATACTGGAAAGGCTTATTGGTAGAATATGGAAAGAATACCGAAAGGCTTATTGGTAGAATACTGGAAAGAATAAAAGGCTTATTGAATACTGGAGAATACTGGAAAGGCTTATTGGTAGAATACTGGAAAGGGAAAGGCTTATTGGTAGAATACTGGAAAGGCTTATTGGTAGAATACTGGAAAGAATACTGGAAAGGCTTATTGGTAGAATACTGGAAAATACTTATTGGTAGAATACTGGAAAGGCTTAAAGTAGAATACTGGAAAGGCTTATTGGTAGAATACTGCTTATTGGTAGAATACTGGAAATACCGGCTTATTGGTAGAATACTGGAAAGAATACCGGAAAGGCTTATTGGTAGAATACTGGAAATTGGTAGATACTGGAAAGGCTTATTGGTAGAATACTGGAAAGGCTTATTGGTAGAATACTGGAAAGGCTTATTGGTAGAATACTGGAAAGGCTTATTGGTAGAATACTGGAAATTGGTAGAATACTGGAAAGGCTTATTGGTAGAATACTGGAAATTGGTAGAATACTGGAAAGGCTTATTGGTAGAATACTGGAAAGGCTTATTGGTAGAATACCGGAAAGGCTTATTGGTAGAATACTGGAAAGAAGAATACTGGAAAGGCTTATTGGTAGAATACTGGAAAGGCTTATTGGTAGAATACTGGAAAGAATACCGGAAAGGCTTATTGGTAGAATACTGGAAAGAATACTGTAAAGGCTTATTGGTAGAATACCGGAAAGGCTTATTGGTAGAATACCGGAAAGGCTTATTGGTAGAATACTGGAAAGAATACCGGAAAGGCTTATTGGTAGAATACTGGAAAGGCTTATTGGTAGAATACTGGAAAGAATACCGGAAAGGCTTATTGGTAGAATACTGGAAAGGCTTATTGGTAGAATACTGGAAAGGCTTATTGGTAGAATACTGGAAAGGCTTATTGGTAGAATACTGGAAAGAATACCGGAAAGGCTTATTGGTAGAATACTGGAAAGAATACCGGAAAGGCTTATTGGTAGAATACTGGAAAGGCTTATTGGTAGAATACTGGAAAGAATACCGGAAAGGCTTATTGGTAGAATACTGTAAAGGCTTATTGGTAAATACTGAATACCGGAAAGGCTTAAGAATACTGGCTTAAAGGCTTGGTAGAATACTGGAAAGGCTTATTGGTAGAATACTGGAAAGGCTTATTGGTAGAATACTGGAAAGAATACTACTGAAAGGCTTATTGGTAGAATACTGGAAAGGCTTATTGGTAGAATACTGGAAAGGCTTATTGGTAGAATACTGGAAATTGGTAGAATACTGGAAAGGCTTATTGGTAGAATACTGGAAAGAATACCGGAAAGGCTTATTGGTAGAATACTGGAAAGGCTTATTGGTAGAATAGAATACTGGAAAGAATACCGGAAAGGCTTATTGGTAGAATACTGGAAAGAATACCGGAAAGGCTTATACTGGAGAATACTGGTAAGAATACTGGAAAGGCTTATTGGTAGAATACTGGAAAGAATACCGGAAAGGCTTATTGGTAGAATACTGGAAAGGCTTATTGGTAGAATACTGGAAAGGCTTATTGGTAGAATACTGGAAAGGCTTATTGGTAGAATACTGGAAAGAATACCGGAAAGGCTTATTGGTAGAATACTGGAAAGGCTTATTGGTAGAATACTGGAAAGGCTTATTGGTAGAATACTGGAAAGGCTTATTGGTAGAATACTGGAAAGGCTTATTGGTAGAATACTGGAAAGGCTTATTGGTAGAATACTGGAAAGGCTTATTGGTAGAATACTGTAAAGAATACCGGAAAGGCTTATTGGTAGAATACTGTAAAGAATACCGGAAAGGCTTATTGGTAGAATACTGTAAAGAATACCAGAATACTGGAAAGGCTTATTGGTAGAATACTGGAAAGGCTTATTGGTAGAATACTGGAAAGAATACCGGAAAGGCTTATTGGTAGAATACTGGAAAGAATACTGGTAAATACTGGAAAGGCTTATTGGTAGAATACTGGAAAGGCTTATTGGTAGAATACTGGAATACTGGAAAGGCTTATTGGTAGAATACTGGAAAGAATACTGGAAAGGCTTATTGGTAGAATACTGGAAAGGCTTATTGGTAGAATACTGGAAAGGCTTATTGGTAGAATACTGGAAAGGCTTATTGGTAGAATACTGGAAAGAATACCGGAAAGGCTTATTGGTAGAATACTGGAAAGAATACCGCTTATTGGTAGAATACTGGAAAGAATAAAGGCTTATTGGTAGAATATTGGTAGAATACCGGAAAGGCTTATTGGTAGAATACTGGAACGGCTTATTGGTAGAATACTGGAAAGGCTTATTGGTAGAATACTGGAAAGAATACTGGAAAGGCTTATTGGTAGAATACTGTAAAGGCTTATTGGTAGAATACTGGAAAGGCTTATTGGTAGAATACTGGAAAGGCTTATTGGTAGAATACTGGAAAGGCTTATTGGTAGAATACTGGAAAGAATACCGGAAAGGCTTATTGGTAGAATACTGGAAAGAATACTGGAAAGGCTTATTGGTAGAATACCGGAAAGGCTTATTGGTAGAATACTGGAAAGGCTTATTGGTAGAATACTGGAAAGAATACCGGAAAGGCTTATTGGTAGAATACTGGAAAGGCTTATTGGTAGAATACCGGAAAGGCTTATTGGTAGAATACTGGAAAGAATACTGGAAAGGCTTATTGGTAGAATACTGGAAAGGCTTATTGGTAGAATACTGGAAAGGCTTATTGGTAGAATACTGGAAAGGCTTATTGGTAGAATACTGGAAAGGCTTATTGGTAGAATACTGGAAAGAATACCGGAAAGGCTTATTGGTAGAATACTGGAAAGGCTTATTGGTAGAATACTGGAAAGGATACTGGAAGAATACCGGAAAGGCTTATTGGTAGAATACTGGAAAGGCTTATTGGTAGAATACTGGAAAAAACAGAATACTGGAAAGGCTTATTAACCAAATACTGGAAAGGCTTATTGGTAGAATACTGGAAAGGCTTATTGGTAGAATACTGGAAAGAATACCGGAAAGGCTTATTGGTAGAATACCGGAAAGGCTTATTGGTAGAATACTGGAAAGAATACCGGAAAGGCTTATTGGTAGAATACTGGAAAGAATACTGGAAAGGCTTATTGGTAGAATACTGGAAAGAATACCGGAAAGGCTTATTGGTAGAATACTGGAAAGAATACCGGAAAGGCTTATTGGTAGAATACTGGAAAGGCTTATTGGTAGAATACTGGAAAGAATACCGGAAAGGCTTATTGGTAGAATACTGGAAAGAATACTGGAAAGGCTTATTGGTAGAATACTGGAAAGGCTTATTGGTAGAATACTGGAAAGGCTTATTGGTAGAATACTGGAAAGGCTTATTGGTAGAATACTGGAAAGGCTTATTGGTAGAATACTGGAAAGGCTTATTGGTAGAATACTGGAAAGGCTTATTGGTAGAATACTGGAAAGAATACCGGAAAGGCTTATTGGTAGAATACTGGAAAGAATACCGTAAAGGCTTATTGGTAGAATACTGGAAAGGCTTATTGGTAGAATACTGGAAAGGCTTATTGGTAGAATACTGGAAAGGCTTATTGGTAGAATACTGGAAAGGCTTATTGGTAGAATACTGGAAAGGCTTATTGGTAGAATACTGGAAAGGCTTATTGGTAGAATACTGGAAAGGCTTATTGGTAGAATACTGGAAATTGGTAGAATACTGGAAAGGCTTATTGGTAGAATACTGGAAAGGCTTATTGGTAGAATACTGGAAAGAATACCGGAAAGGCTTATTGGTAGAATACTGGAAAGAATACTGGAAAGGCTTATTGGTAGAATACTGGAAAGAATACCGGAAAGGCTTATTGGTAGAATACTGGAAAGAATTGGTAGAATACTGGAAAGGCTTATTGGTAGAATACTGGAAAGGCTTATTGGTAGAATACTGGAAAGGCTTATTGGTAGAATACTGGAAAGAATACCGGAAAGGCTTATTGGTAGAATACTGGAAAGAATACCGGAAAGGCTTATTGGTAGAATACTGGAAAGAATACCGGTAAATACTTATTGGTAGAATACTGGAAAGGAAAGGCTTATTGGTAGAATACTGGAAAGGCTTAAGAATACTGGAAAGGCTTATTGGTAGAATACTGGAAAGAATACCGCTTATTGGTAGAATACTGGAAAGAATACTGGAAAGGCTTATTGGTAGAATACTGGAAAGAATACAGGAAAGGCTTATTGGTAGAATACTGGAAAGGCTATTGGCTTAATTGGTAGAATACCGGAAAGGCTTATTGGTAGAATACTGGAAAGAATACTGGAAAGGCTTATTGGTAGAATACTGGAAAGGCTTATTGGTAGAATACTGGAAAGGCTTATTGGTAGAATACTGGAAAGAATACTGGAAAGGCTTATTGGTAGAATACTGGAAAGGCTTATTGGTAGAATACTGGAAAGAAAGGTAGAATACTGGAAAGGCTTATTGGTAGAATACTGGAAAGGCTTATTGGTAGAATACTGGAAAGGCTTATTGGTAGAATACTGGAAAGGCTTATTGGTAGAATAAAGGCTTATTGGTAGAATACTGGAAAGGCTTACTGGTAAAGAATAAAGGCTTATTGGTAGAATACTGGAAATTGGTAGAATACTGGATTGGTAGAATACTGGAAAGGCTTATTGGTAGAATACTGGAAAGAATACTGGAAAGGCTTATTGGTAGAATACTGGAAAGGCTTATTGGTAGAATACTGGAAAGGCTTATTGGTAGAATACTGGAAAGAATACTGGTAAATACTGTAAAGAATACCGGAAAGGCTTATTGGTAGAATACTGGAAAGGCTTATTGGTAGAATACTGGAAAGAATACCGGAAAGGCTTATTGGTAGAATACTGGAAAGAATACCAGAAAGGCTTATTGGTAGAATACTGGAAAGGCTTATTGGTAGAATACTGGAAAGGCTTATTGGTAGAATACTGGAAAGGCTTATTGGTAGAATACCGTAAAGGCTTATTGGTAGAAAACTGGAAAGGCTTATTGGTAGAATACTGGAAAGAATACCGCTTATTGGTAGAATACTGGAAAGGCTTATTGGTAGAATACTGGAAAGGCTTATTGGTAGAATACTGGAAAGGCTTATTGGTAGAATACTGGAAAGAATACCGGAAAGGCTTATTGGTAGAATACTGGAAAGAATACTGGAAAGGCTTATTGGTAGAATACTGGAAAGAATACTGGAAAGGCTTATTGGTAGAATACTGGAAAGAATACCGGAAAGGCTTATTGGTAGAATACTGGAAAGGCTTATTGGTAGAATACTGGAAAGGCTTATTGGTAGAATACTGGAAAGAATACCGGAAAGGCTTATTGGTAGAATACTGGAAAGAATACCGGAAAGGCTTATTGGTAGAATACTGGAAAGGCTTATTGGTAGAATACTGGAAAGAATACCGGAAAGGCTTATTGGTAGAATACTGGAAAGAATACCGGAAAGGCTTATTGGTAGAATACTGGAAAGAATACCGGAAAGGCTTATTGGTAGAATACTGGAAAGAATACCGGAAAGGCTTATTGGTAGAATACTGGAAAGGCTTATTGGTAGAATACTGGAAAGAATACCGTAAAGGCTTATTGGTAGAATACTGGAAAGAATTATGGGTAGAATACTGGAAAGGCTTATTGGTAGAATACTGGAAAGAATACTGGAAAGGCTTATTGGTAGAATACTGGAAAGAATACCGGAAAGGCTTATTGGTAGAATCCTGGAAAGGCTTATTGGTAGAATACTGGAAAGGCTTATTGGTAGAATACTGGAAAGGAAAGGCTTATTGGTAGAATACTGGAAAGGCTTATTGGTAGAATACTGGAAAGGCTTATTGGTAGAATACTGGAAAGGCTTAATGGTAGAATACTGGAAAGGCTTAATGGTAGAATACTGGAAAGACTTATTGGTAGAATACTGGAAAGGCTTAATGGTAGAATACTGGAAAGGCTTATTGGTAGAATACTGGAAAGGCTTAATGGTAGAATACTGGAAAGACTTATTGGTAGAATACTGGAAAGGCTTATTGGTAGAATACTGGAAAGGCTTATTGGTAGAATACTGGAAAGGCTTACTGTGGTATGTCTCTCTCTAAGCCTGTATAGGCTGAATTCAGTCAGATTTGATAGTATAGGGTCTGAAACAGAAGATCGTCATGTCAGCTAGCTATGCTGATGTGCTTCATACACAGAAATGCTCTGGTAGCAAAGCATCCTGACAGCAGACATAGAGGTCTGAGTGATCCTTCTATGCCGCTAATTCCGTGGGATAAACACCTGTAATATATTGCCTAAAATGGAACCCAGCTTAAAACGGAGTTACAACTTCATCCCCAAACAACTGTTTGAGAACCCGCCAGGGCCTGCCTGCATAGGGTCTCCGTGGCCTGCCTGCATACGGTCTCTATGGCCTGCCTGCATACGGTCTCTATGGCCTGCCTGCATAGGGTCTCTATGGCCTGCCTGCATAGGGTCTCTATGGCCTGCCTGCATAGGGTCTCTGTGGCCTGGTCTGAAAGGGACTCCCAAATCTAAAGGGACAAAAGAGTCTCCAAACAATCTCCAATGGAAGGAGCAAAAGAGCACTCCCTATTTCTCTATGTGTGAATGACCATTCCACATTCCTCTCTAATCACCATCCACCATGCACTTATGTCTCTACAACTGCTGGATCAAGGGACCTTTATGCCTGACCAACGCATTCCCTGATTCGTCTGGTTGGAGGTAATGATTCTCATTTGCCGGTGATTTATCTCACCTGTGGTAAGTTGCATGTGCCTACAGGGTAAAAACATTGTAATTCAACCAGCAAAAATATAACATTTTTAAAACATTCTGCTCCATTCCACTCCACTGTAAAGTGAAAGGGTGTCAATCAATCATTGTATCTATCTATCTATCTGGCTGACAGTCTGGTTCGATATTTACATAAAGCACATTTGGGAATTTGCAATAAAGCTTTGAATGGAATAGAATGGAATGGAACAACACATAAATACACACAAGCAGGTTACAAGCTAGCAACACTTGACACACATTTAGCACACATGCTCCACATCAGTCCCATGTCAAGGGGAACGGTTGGACACAACACATGGGGCAGTATCCTGGGTTCACGCAGAGGACAGGGGAGTCAAGCCCCTTCTCAGTGTTAGAGGGGAGTAACTCTGATGATTACATCAAGCCTGGCAATGAACTTAACACCAAAATCCCCCAAAATAACAGCACAATGTACATCTGTGGACAACAGCAATAAAGAGAATGAGCTGAGATTTCAAATCACAATGTTATAAACGTACAATGACTCAGTGATAGCAGGCATGCGTGGCGACTCTTAGCAGAGGAAGGTTGTGTGTTGCCATGTCTGAAGCATACCAACAAAAGAAAAAAGGCCAGTTGTAAGCTATTGAAAACAGTGAAATGACCTTCATTTCTAATTGGCTGGGTTAGACCTGTGTTAATCCCACTGAGCTTCATTGCCACATCATTCCACACACCTGTAACAGTAGGGGAGAACAAGAGCTCATTAAAACCCCATCCTCAATCCCCCTGTTGGTGGTACCCTGTTGAGAGGCTTTAAAGAAAGGGAAATGGAAGGGAAATGGGATACCTAGTCAGTTGCACAACTGAATGCATTCAACCGAAAATGTGTCTGCGCTCCTCATCAGAATGATAGGTGGCAAATAGGGAAATTGGACTTGAAAAGAAGTGCCTGTCTCACTATTTTTAAAGACTTGCTCTTAATAAGCTGTTTTCTCTTTGTACTCTCAAACAAAATGGCTTCCCCACACGGGCCTTTGAAGGTGATCAGTGATGGGCCTGCATGCCAGTGTCTTCTCAGGCTCTAATTTGACACCTGTGTACTGTTGATACACTCTCATGTGCTTGTTGCCGTTTGTTGCATGCCGAGTTAGCAGAGTTAGCGTGGTGCAGACTTTTTCTGCCGTAAAAGTCAACTGCATCTATTTTCCATTTGGAGTTGAAATTTTTGTATTTATTAAGGATCCCCATTAGTTCCTTCCCAGGCAGCAGCTGCTCTTACTGGGGTCCAGCAACATTAAGGCAGCTGTAAAGAGTTTAAAATATTACATGACATTACTTTTTAACCATACACTTTTAACCAATACATTTAGGGTGTTCCCTCAGGTCAGTGGCATCTCCACTATCACATATTTACAATACAACATTAATGTGTACGTGTGTGTAGAGTATGCGTCTTATCATGTGTATGTGTGTCTGTGCCTATGTTAGTGGATTGTGGGATTGTGAAGAGACCTTTGGTGGCATGTCTTGTGGGGTATGTATGGGTGTCCAAGCTGTGTGGCAGCAGTTTAAAACCGACAGCTCAGTTCATTCAGCATGTCAACACTTTTTACAAAAACATGCATTGATGAAGTCATTCTCTCCTCAACTTTGAGCCATGAGAGATTTACAGTGGGGCAAAAAAGTATTTAGTCAGCCACCATTTGTGCAAGTTCTCCCACTTAAAAAGATGAGAGAGGCCTGTAATTTTCATCATAGGTACACTTCAACTATGACAGACAAAATGAGAAAAAAAATCCAGAAAATTACATTGTAGGATTTTTAATGAATTTATTTGCAAATTATGGTGGAAAATAAGTATTTGGTCAATAAAAGTGGGAGAACTTGCACAATTGGTGGCTGACTAAATACTTTTCCCCCCACTGTACATGCATATAATTAATGTTAGCTCTCCGTGTACATTTATTATGTGCCAGCCATGCTGCCCTGTTCTGAGCCAAGTGTAATTTTCCGAGGTACAGGTGTGACAAAACTAGAGCCTGTAGGAAAGGCCTTGTTGATAGTGTTGTTAAAAAGGCAGAGCAGCGCTTTATTGTGGACAGACTTCTCCCCATCTTAGCTACTGTTCTGTCAATATTTTTTGACCATGACAGTTTACAATCCAGGGTAACTACAAGCCGTTTAGTCACCTCAACTTGCTCAGTTTCCACATTATTTATTGCAAGATTTAGTTGAGGTTTAGGGTTTATTGAATGAGTTGTCCCAAATACAATGCTTTTAGTTTTTGAAGTATTTAGGACTAATTTATTCCTTGCCACCTATTCTGAAACTAACTGCGGCTCTTTGTTAAGTGTTGCAGTGATTTAACTTGCTGTCGTAGCTGACGTGTATAGTGTTGAGTCATCCGCATACATAGAAACACTGGCTTTACTCAAGGTCAGTGGCATATTGTTAGTAATGTTTGAAAAAAGGGGCCTAGACAGCTGCACTGGGGAATTCCTGATTCTACCTGGATTATGTTGGCTTCAATTAAGGAACACCCTCTGTGTTCTGTTAGACAGGTAACTCGTTATCCACAATATAGCAGAGGGTTTAAAGCCATAACAAATATGTTTTTCCATCAGCGGGCTATGATCGATAATGTCAAATGCTACACTGAAGTCTAACGAAACAGCTCCCGCAATCTTTTATCATCAATTTCTCTCAGCCAATCATCAGTCATTTTTTAAAGTGCCGTGCTTGTTGAATGTCCTTCACTATGAACGGGCTGAAAGTCTGTTGTCAGTTTGTTTACTGTACAATAGCATTGTATCTGGTCAAACAGACACTTTCCAGTAGGCTTAGATTGAAGATATGGCAAATATACCATTCATCCTATGGATAGCATGCTGGTTTGAATCCACATGCCCATAAACTGACCTGTGATTGCTGTCTGTCCTTGACATTTTACCTTTGGAAGAATACGGCTCTCGTAAAAGTGGTGCCTATTAGCCATACAAAGTCATTCAATGGCCAACACACGTAAACACACCTTCTGCTAAGAGATTCTCCTATAAAACAAAATAAAGATTGACTGCCATGTTTTTTTCAAAGGGACAAGAAAGAGGAATGCATTAGATAAATTGAACAGATTAATAGTGTAATGCAGCATATACCTTCAGGCCATGAAAAGCTAAGTTAGCATGTGTCAGAGGTCAGAAGTGCTTACGAATCTTGGATTTATGATTATGAGCTGTATGAGGGTTATAGCGCACCCATACTGATGGACTTGGGTAGTCCGTGGCATAACCCACATACAGTAGTAAAAGAAAAATGGAAGAAGCACTGAATTCACAACCAACCTGTAGATATACTAGAGCCATTTTAGACCATTAGAGACCTAACGTTACAATATATGCTTAACACTATACACCAGCCTTTCAAACCTTCAGGCCACGTCCACTCTCTCTTTAACTGATTCTAACCATAAGCTTTTCAACTGTTCCATAACTCTAAAAGTAGCTTCACTATCTTGTCATCAGTCAGCTCTTTGGATTTTTCATCTGATACTTGTTAGCGATGCCAAAAGTTGTAAAGAAAAGGGGAGAAAATAAAGAAGATCTTCTATCCAGGGATTACTACCCTTCCCTTACTCCTCGTCATCTCCTATAACAGCCCTCTGTCTAGTCTATGCTCCCAGAACAGCATCAAATCAATAGGAATTTAGCAGAAGAGACACAGGGGCAGAAATCTTTTCCCTTTTGTCTGTTGTCGAAATGGGTCTGATGAGGCGCGAGCTGGAAGCTCTGCTTAGAGGTCCTGATCTCTTGTGAGAATTGATTCCCATCATTTGGAACTGTGCACCGACTCAGGGTATATTACTGCCTGGGAGAACGAGATAAGGGCCAAATGAAGTGAGACGAACTTACAAGAAAGTGAGAGAGAGAAAAAATGAAAGGGGATAAAAAAGAACCCTGCGAGGTTTCCTTCAAATGGTCGGCTCAGTGTGCGTTCACTGCGTTGGCTCAGTCTCTATCAACGGAAGCCTTTTGGTTTGTCTTAACATTTTCTCTCTGCGAGGCATTTCATCTGATTATGAGTACTTCGCAATCTACGACAGCATGATTGATGCTCCACTTTCATGGGAAGAATTTTAACAGCACCTCTTCAGCGCTCAATGCACACCCAATTATGCGTCTGAGCTGGTAACCTTGAATTTATGTCACCATGGCAACAAAACTGGTCATGCATTATGTATTATCCTTGAAATTCTACACCCCTACCTAACATAATAAGAGCCTGGGACTTAATCAAATCAGCCATTCTGTGTGACACAAAATGAAGAAGTAGCTCTCATTGTTGGGCGCCCTGCAGAAGGCAGAAGGCCTGACAAGGCCGGCAGCTGCAGAGCTGCAGAGCTGCAGCCTGATAGATGGCTCCCACATACATCAGTGACCATATGGACAGATGGTCCTCAATGCCTGGAATTTCCAGCCCAGAAAGCAGCTGTTCGGGCTAACCTCTGCTGTCCGTCTCACCTTGTTGTCATGGAACATTGAGCAGAGAAGGAGAATGTGGATGGCTACACTGTGTAGGGTATAGGAGCACTGGGACTGGGGGCTGTTGCATGGCTGGATTTACAGTTTAGGATTTACACTGGGTGGCACTTTTCTCTCTCTCTCTCTCTCTCTCTCTCTCTCTCTCTCTCTCTCTCTCTCTCTCTCTCTCTCTCTCTCTCTCTCTGGGTGGTAGTAGAGCAGTGACGTCTCTCTCTTGCTGATGACTGCGAAAAGAGGATGAGAGACCCAGGATAAATATTATATTCCTCTTTTTCTCTCCCTATCCTCCCTCTCTCTATTTCTCCCTCCTTCTCTCTCATCCGTTCTCTCTCTTTGCTGCTCAGTCGCGGCCCTCTGACAGATTGCATAATGGTAGTAATGCAATACATTTTTTATCTTTCCCCTTTTCTCCCAATCCCCAGTCCCAAGCCTCAGTTCCAGCCAAGGCCCCAGTCCCAGTCCCAACCCCCAGTCCCAGCTCCAGACCCCAGCCTCAGTCCTAGCTCCAGGCCATAGCCCCAGCCCCAGCCCTAGCTCCAGTCCCCAGTCCCAGCTCCAGCTTCAGTCCTAGTCCCAGTCCCAGCCCCAGCCCCAGCTTCAGTCCTAGTCCCAGCCCCAATCCTAGCTCCAGCTTCAGTCCTAGTCCCAGCCCCAGTTCCAGCTTCAGTCCTAGTCCCAGCCCCAGTCCTAGCTCCAGCTTCAGTCCTAGTCCCAGCCCCAGCTCCAGCTTCAGTCCTAGTCCCAGCCCCAGCTCCAGCTCCAGTCCTAGTCCCAGCCCCAGCCCCAGCCACAGCCCCAGCTCCAGTTCCCAGCCCCAGCTCCAGGCCCCAGCCCCAGCCCCAGCCCCAGTTCCAGCTTCAGTCCTAGTCCCAGCCCCAGTCCTAGCTCCAGCTTCAGTCCCCAGTCCCAGCTCCAGGCCCCAGCCCCAGCCCCAGCCCCAGCTCCAGCTTCTGTCCTAGTCCCAGCCCCAGCCCCCTCTTCAGTCCTAGTCCCAGCCCCAGTCCCAGCTCCAGCTTCAGTCCCAGTCCCAGTCCCAGTCCCAGTCCCAGTCCCAGTCCTAGCCCCAGCCGCAGCCCCCAGTCCCCAGTCCCAGCTCCAGGCCCCAGCCCCAGCTCCAGCTCCAGCTTCAGTCCTAGTCCCAGCCCCAGCTTCAGTCCTAGCTCCAGCTTCAGTCCTAGCTCCAGCTTCAGTCCTGGTCCTAGTCCCAGTCCCAGCCCCAGCCCCAGCTCCAGTGCTGGTTATACAAAGTATTGATTGCTCTTGTGGATTTCTCTCATTGTGTATAAGCATTTTTATTAGCCAAAAGGCAAGTCGAGGAAGCCAGTCTCTCCTTTACTTAAGTGCTTTTAGTACCTCAACAGTTTTTCTTCCCTGGTTTTCCCTGCATCATCTCTGCAGACTGGATTAGGAAGAGGGACTGAGGAGGGTTGAATGGAATCACCAGGCATATGACAGTAGCTTCCTGTTGGTCAAGGGCTTGTAGTTTTTGTAACTGTGTAAAGAAAGGCCACTGATTATTCCAGACACAGGCATGCACATAGGATGCATGCACACATGCACACTTTATAAACATACTTCATAATGATACACAATTTGCTGTATTCTAAATTAAGCTAAATTACACCTGCAATTGATAAACAACCCGATCAGCACTAATTGGACGACAGCTCAGTTGTCTAATATGTCTAATGTTTAATATGTCTGCTCATCTCCTGTGAGTTACAGAAGGAGCATCCGGAGAGTGGGAGACAGACGTCATGTGAAATGTTTGTGGATGGTTGCGGATGTGCTTGATGAATCCTGCTCATTCTGCCTGATGACACCCCAGCCTCTGTCTTTCTCATGTGTTATGCATCACATCTAGTTATGCTTCTGGTGCCGCCTGTCATAAAGTGTCTTCTTAGCCCTCTCTCTCTGACAGGATATGAGACACTCAGGAATTCATTGCAGAAAGCAGGAAAAAGCTGGATTATTAGATGCTTCGTAAACTTTTCAAACTCTGAGGTGTCATTCCTGTTTATTATACTGCTCAGACTAGCCTTTCTTTGCCTCTGGCCATTTTAATTCATTATAGAGTAGCGAGACTGAGAGAGACGCTAGGATTGAGTTTGAGTGGTTCATTTAAGTCCATTCCTCATAATGCATTATATATGTGTCTTTTTGTTATTAGAGTGTCCCAAATGCATTATGGATATTGCAGTTCACTGAAAGTATCATCGTTATATTTGGTTGACAATGAAGTGACTATGAGAGTGCCTGTCTCTGTGTTAGTATAGGGATTATAGTATTTTTTACTAGCATGGGACACAACGTATAGTACTTAATGGATGTGTGCTCATAAGGCAGGGAGCCACAATGGTATAGCAGTCCACTGTGGATGTTAAAATGTATATGATGTGACCACAAAGCACAATGAGTGATTCCAAGAGAGTCGAACACTGAATTTTTGAACGTAACTAATTTAATTCAAGTCAACAAGAGATGTTATTTTTGGAGTCACGCAAATAAATGCATAATTACTCATTAATTATGTGCCTGATGCTGTAGTGTGTATGCATGTTTCAAATCAGACCCATGCATTAAGGGATAACTCAGATAATGTATTCTATACAATAGGGGCACAATGACATACAGAGAGGTTCATTGTTACCGTCTTCAGGGTCGGCATGTGCTGAATAGTGTATGAACTGTTGGAGCTGACTGCACTGCATGGGGATAATACATCAACCACTAGTAGAAAAATGTATTTATGATCTAAGTGTGCAGAAAACTAATGACTTTGCCTCCCATAGTAACCTTCCTTTGACGGCTATACTGCCAGGTTACAAGGAGAGACCCTGCACCCGGCCTCATTTGCATAGAATTAATGATGCATCCATATGCAAAGTAGCATTTTAAGCAATGTTGATTACCTCCTATGCATTCATAGGACAAAAGCCACAAATGTCTGACATCCCACTTCTGCATGTCGTTTTGTGCACGGAAAAGGTCTACTATATGAGTTCCTCATCACTGTCAGTGCTGGTGTTAACGGAACACTTGGTGTCGGATTGCTTGTTTGTTTGTCTCTCTAATGGGACATTGCCATATTACTCAACATCAGCTGCACCAAGTGTACTATGACATACTTCTAAGCAGTGACATTCACTCAGATTGGAGGCTGTGAGAAAAGTCAGTGTGTGTGCCTGTCACCATTATTATTAATGTGTACAGTCCATAGCAGAGATAGAGATAGATCAGAGTCAAGACTTTTTGCACATTACTACCTGCTAGTTCCAAATGTACTACACATTTACGGGTCAAAATGTATGGCCGTGCAGTGACCTACCTTCATTTTACACTTGCCTTCTGATTTATTTTCTATAGCCAATTAACAAAAGATACCGATACAAGCGGTGCTCATGTTATTTAAGTTAAGTTATACTACAAATCTCAATGAAACCGTACCATTTTGAATTAATTTAACAGTATATGAGAATATGTCTCTTTCAACATAAAATAAAAAAACTATCCAAATTGATATACTGATTCATTACTGTATTTAACACTATTTATTTATTTACATCTATATCCTTGGAGTAAAATAAAGTATAAACAGTAATCCCAGGGTGTATATCATTTAGATTTCAGAGGAAGTTGCTGACTGTATTGATTAAAGTGATGGTCCAAAGGTCTAGTATCGTTTCAGCCAGTAGTTTTCAAAGTAGTGTCACGTTCTTTCAAAATCGAACCCAGAAGCAGACCAAGACAAGGAGAGTAGGAAGAAGGTGAGTATTTATTTACAAGTGAATGTGAATGGGTAGATATATCCAGGTGGCGTAGCGGGCAACGGTGGTGAGTTGATGGGAGTAAATAGGTGGATCCAATGCGGTAGCGGAATCCTCCGACGACCAGGCGGGAATGGGATAAATGATCGGGGTGAGTAAGACAGAACAAACAGAGGTAAGTTTAAGGCAAGCAATACGTTAAAAAAACAACAAAACAAATTCTATCCAACTTGAGACTGATACTATGGCACAACATAATGTTCATGGCTAACGATCCGGCAGGGAATGGATGTCAGGTCTGGGCTTATGAAGAGGAGAGATGATGATCAGGACCAGGTGTGCAGATAGCTGATGGGATACAGGTGCGGGTAATATGAACTCCCAACTGGCTACATTGCCCGGCAACCAGACAGAGTGCGTTCCAGGACGACGGAAAAAACACTCCAGGACAGAACACAGGCAAAAAACAGACTCAGGAAACATGATTCGTGACAAGTAGTGCTCACGAGCCAAAACGGTACCCCCAAAATTGTACACAATTGTGTACTACATCATCCATTTTGTATGATATGTTACAAATTGCAATTCATACAATATGTTACTAATTTGTGAGTGCTCATAGGGGCAGTTTTGGGTGTGTATGATTGAATTTCCCCATGCCTAACACTGCCGAGGTAATGAACCCGATGCCTAGTCTGAAATGTCATGCATGAGAGACGCACCAGGGAACATCCGGTGGGATGGGGCAAGGCCAAACTCCAAATACCTTAACTTTGGTCATCTGCAAAGGTATGACCATCAACGTCTGGGCTCCTTCTCTACATCCTAGGTCATTTCCCTTTCTGGGGGAATCAAGGGCACAGAGCCATGAGCAGACCATTATATTCAGCACCAGTAGCTGGCTTGGTGGGTAAGTAAGTGACAGACAGCATGCAAGGAGCCCAAGATGGGGCTAGCAATGGCTAACAGTGGGCATATTATATTCCTGGATATCCTATCCATCTTCATTCAACCATTTCAATGTTCCCCTGAAATGGTGCGGTGCACCTAGATTCAAATTGTATTTGTGTATATATGTGTGTGTCAGGCATATGTGTATAGGTGGCAGGGAAGTCAGGCGCAGGAGAGTCAAACGGAGTGTAAAATGGAGTCTTTTAATAATGTCCTAGTAACATGCTCCATAACACTAAACAGGAAAAGAACATAAACAAAATCTGGGTACGAAGACCCGTCGCGCACCTATACAACAAACAACACTACACTGACAATAAACAATCTCTGATAAAGACATGAGGGGAAACAGAGGGTTAAATACACAACAGGTAATGAATGGGATTGAAAACAGGTGTGTGGGAAGTCAAGACAAAACCAATGGAAAATTAAAAATGGATCAATGATGGCTAGAAGACCGGTGACGTCGAACGCCGATCACCGCCCGAACAAGGAGAGGCAACGACTTCGGCAGAAGTCGTGACAGTGTGTGCTTGAGCGTATGTGTGTGTGTGTGTGTGTGTTATACACATTCTTGTCCATGTACACGCATGTGTATGTGTGTACTGTATGTGTGAGATATCTCCCATGTTGGCTGTCTTAACATTTGCCATCACACCTTTTCATTGGCTGCTGAAGTGAGTCCAAATTTTCTTTATTAATCTTCTGTGGAATATTTATATTGTTCAGGGATCGTCTGATAGATCCTTGAGGTCAAAACCAGGAGGACTCTCTCTCCCTAATCCAGCCAACATGACTGAATCCATCACCGGGACTAGACAAAATCCAACATCTCAATCAATAATATGGCACTCTGATGCAATCTATCACACTTGCCTATCTGCTAGCTCAAGCAGACAATCACATGATAAAACCAACATCCACCTACAGTATCAAATGCAAAAGAAAAATGGAAGTGTTAGCCATATTAATGAAGCACATCTTGCTCACATATTTATGCAGTCAGTGACAATCCTGCCTGTCAATGGCGAGGTATATCGGTCTTTGTAAGTCAGAAAAGCATTGGAATTGCAATTTATGAAAGGCCAGATATACATGAATATGCATTTCAGGGCGTTACTGTGGAACACACTGATCCTGTTTCACTCTGATCCTATCTCACCTTGATCACTGTCTCACACTGATCCTGTCTCACCCTGATCCTGTCTCACCCTGATCCTGTCTCACACTGATCCTGTCTCACACTGATCCTGTCTCACACTGATCCTGTCTCACTCTGATCCTTTCTCACCCGGATCCTGTCTCACCTTGATCACTGTCTCACACTGATCCTGTCTCACCCGGATCCTTTCTCACCCGGATCCTGTCTCACCTTGATTACTGTCTCACACTGATCCTGCCTCACTCTGATACTGTCTCACCCTGATCCTGTTTCAGTCTGATCACTGTCTCACTCTGGTCCTGTCTCACTCTGATCCTGTTTCAGTCTGATCACTGTCTCACTCTGGTCCTGTCTCACACTGATCACTGCCTCACACTGATCACTGCCTCACTCTGATCCTGCCTCACTCTGATCACTGTTTCAGTCTGATCATATGCATTCCACATATGCTGCAACAAGTCACATTAAATGTGGTGATTTAGTGATTTATGCATTGCAGTAAGATCATTACAACAGAATGTACATGAATCAGCATTATTCAACCAAGCTAACATTTTATTTGGATAGTCCATCTGTAGATGCTCTATAGACTATCAGTAACATTACAATTAGCTATCTATTAACCCTAACCATAGCCTTTTCCCTAACCTTTATCCTTATCCTAACCCTAAACTTAACCCTTACCTTAACCCTAAAATTAACCCTTACCATAACCCTAAATGTAACCCTAACCCCAGCACTAACTCTAACCTTAACCCTTACCCTAACCCCAGCACTAACTCTAACCTTAACCCTTACCCTAACCCCAGCACTAACTCTAACCTTAACCAAATAAAATCTAATCAAATCAAATGTATTTATATAGCCCTTCATACATCAGCTGATATCTCAAAGTGCTGTACAGAAACCCAGCCTAAAACCCCAAACAGCAAGCAATGCAGGTGTAGAAGCACGATGGCTAGGAAAAACTCCCTAGAAAGGCCAAAACCTAGGAAGAAACCGAGAGAGGAACCAGGCTATGTGGGGTGGCCAGTCCTCTTCTGGCTGTGCCAGGTGGAGATTATAACAGAACATGGCCAAGATGTTCAAATGTTCATAAATGACCAGCATGGTCGAATAATAATAAGGCAGAACAGTTGAAACTGGAGCAGCAGCACAGTCAGGTGGACTGGGGACAGCAAGGAGTCATCGGGCACGGTCCTAGGTCTCAGGTCCTCCGAGAGAGAGAAAGAAAGAGAGAATTAGAGAGAGCATATGTGGGGTGGCCAGTCCTCTTCTGGCTGTGCCGGGTGGAGATTATAACAGAACATGGCCAAGATGTTCAAATGTTCATAAATGACAAGCATGGTCGAATAATAGTAAGGCAGAACAGTTGAAACTGGAGCAGCAGCATGGCCAGGTGGACTGGGGACAGGTGGGTAGTCTGGGACATGGTCCTAGGGCTCAGGTCAGTTGAAACTGGAGTCCAGGTGGACATGTCATCATGGTAGTCCTGGGACATGGTCCTAGGGCTCAGGTCAGTTGAAACTGGAGCAGCAGCATGGCCAGGTGGACTGGGGACAGCAAGGAGTCATCATGTCAGGTAGTCCTGGGGCATGGTCCTAGGGCTCAGGTCCTCCGAGAGAGAGAAAGAAAGAGATAAGGATAGAATTAGAGAACGCACACTTAGATTCACACAGGACACCGAATAGGACAGGAGAGTACTCCAGATATAACAAACTGACCATAGCCCCCCGACACATAAACTACTGCAGCATAAATACTGGAGGCTGTAACCCTAACCACAGCACTAACTCTAACCCTAACCCTTACCCTAACCCCAGCACTAACTCTAACCTTAACCCTTACCCGAACCGCAGCACTAACTCTAACCTTAACCCTTACCCTAACCCCAGCACTAACTCTAACCTTAACCCTTACCCGAACCCCAGCACTAACTCTAACCTTAACCCTTACCCGAACCCCAGCACTAACTCTAACCTTAACCCTTACCCTAACCCCAGCACTAACTCTAACCTTAACCCTTACCCTAACCCCAGCACTAACTCTAACCTTAACCCTTACCCGAACCCTTATTCTAAACCATAACCTAACCGTAACTGTAGCAAGCAGTTGCTTATCAACAGATAATCAGTTGTTTAGATAATATACGTTTGTTGATTGTATGTTTGTTAGTAGTATGACTATCTAAATAAAGTGTGATCCTACACTTTCTTGTTCATCAGTCTGTGTTTCAAGGTTCATTTCATGATATACTATGTGAAGTGAGGTTACGATACTGTTATGTCATGGTGTATATACGGCACAGCATGATAAAATGTTTGTGTTTTGTGCTTTAAGATCTGAGTGAACGAGGTGATTTTCTAGCATTGATTACATCAAGAGCATTACAACAGCTACATTTTCACACATTGCTTGGTTTCACACATAGTGGTTATCTGAATCTGAAATTAGGATTTTTTTATTATTATTCTTTTTAATTTTTTTTTTTACCTTTATTTAACCAGGCAAGTCAGTTAAGAACAAATTCTTATTTTCAATGACGGCCTGGGAACAGTGGGTTAACTGCCTGTTCAGGGGCAGAACGACAGATTTGTACCTTGTCAGCTCGGGGGTTTGAACTTGCAACCTTTCGGTTACTAGTCCAACGCTCTAACCACTAGGCTACCCTGCCGCCCCCCTGCCGTCCATAGTGGTTATCTGAATCTCAAATTACGATTAATATGTCCATAGTGGTTATCTGAATCTCAAATTAGGATTAATATGTCCATAGTGGTTATCTGAATCTCCACCGCCCACATAATCAGCATTGTGACAATATTCTTAGTACATTGTTAGCCAACCTCAATGAGGATTTAGCTAGGTTTTGACCTCAGTTGCAGCCAAGGGACAGTCTCAAAAATCAACAGCTACACCTGTGCTATATGCTAATAACCCTTAATCTAATTCATTCCACATTAAAGAGGGCAATATATAAATAAATTACAGTGCAAAAATGTCATTGAGATTAATGGAAAGACCAACAGACATAGCATTTATGTAAATGTCCAATAGCAATCTTTTGTATAACAAAGACCCCTTTAATGGATTTCACTCACCTTTATGGCTGGAAGCCACGGCACCTTTAGAATAAGGAGCCGGGTTGTGTTTGATAGGGCATTCAACAGAACATTTTGAAGTAAAAAATGAAAATGAGAGTTTGTCACCAGTGTAAATAGCCCCTCCCTGTTTCAGTCCGTTTTCTTCAATTTGGTCCCTAATGAACATGACCCAGGTGTGTCGTTATGCAACCTTCTCCCAACCTTGTCCCTTTCTTCTTCCTCTACCTAGCAGGAAGTGAGGCTGTAAATTAGCCACACTGTTTATGGCGTTGTTTAAATTCACACTCGACTCACAGGCACGTACAATGAGGCGCGTCACCGGCGTAGCTTTAAAAAAAGCATTTCATATAAATGATCTGGCATTGATTGTGATGGATATACTAGGCACAGACACCTTGCCTTCAAGGGCACACAGCGATGAGCCATCATTCTCCCCACAGATAGAGGGAAGAGTGAGTGAGGGCCCAGCGTCAACCCGTGTCTACAATAACACACAACACATTCCCATACATCCTAGAAAGCGGAAATATATGACCACCACAAACCATGCCATTCCTCACAAAACCCCCTCATAAATTGTTTGTATACTATGCAAGTATAAACACTTGGTAAAGTATCATCCAGCACAGTTAGAGGAAGACAGTTATAAATAGACATAGGAGATGTCACGGCCGTCAAAAGAAGTGGAACAAAGTGCAGCGTTGTGCGCATACATTTTCCTTTTTATTTAAAATGTCGCCAACAAAACAACAAACGAAAAACAACAGTGAAGCCTACAGGACTATAGTGCCACTAACAAAGATAACCACCCACACTGAAAGGAGGGAAAAAGGGCTACCTAAGTATGATTCCCAATCAGAGACAACAATAGACAGCTGTCCCTGATTGAGAACCATACCCGGCCAAAACAGAAATAAAGAAAGACATAGAAACAAAACAAAGAATGCCCACCCAAATCACACCCTGACCAAACCAAAATAGAGACATAAAAAGGCTCTCTCAGGTCAGGGCGTGACAGGAGAGTAATCTACCATATGTAGGATCTACATTTGACCAGATTCTCACAGCAGGAAAACGATCCTGCAGCAGCAGGATATGTGAATTATTGTGTGGATTATAATTAATGGACATTTCTGTAGGTGTTTATACATTTTTATTTAGAGCAAATCAAGTTTGACATTTTAGTGAAAGTGAAAATTACACACTTTTGGAGCCTTTTTTAAACCTTGAATACACTACAAGCTTGCATTTCTTGCTGTGCAGGAAACTTCCTGCAACAACAGGATGATCAAATTAAGATCTCACATCTGTATCATGCGCTGCCATAAGGAGCCTGATATTCATTTAGGTGACTTTGGAATATCTTTCCAATTCAATAGTACAACAAACATCTAAGAGTCCCATAAACTAAATGTAAACAACTATGTCACTTTCAGTCCACTTTGGGGGTGACCTATCAACCCACATACAGTGCCTTTGGAAAGTATTCAGACCCCTTGACTTTTTAAACATCTTGTTAGGTTACAGCCTTATTCTAAAACGTGTTAAATAAAACAATTTCCTCACCAATCTACACACAATACTCCACATTTACAAAGTGAAAACAGGTTTACTACAAGCAAAAACAGAAATACCTTTTTTACAAGTATTCAGACCATTTGCTATGAGACTCGAAATTTAGCTCAGGTGCATCTCATTTCTATTGATCATCCTTGGGATGTTTTTATAACTTGATTGGAGTCCACCTGTGGTACATTAAATTAATCTGACATGATTTGGAAAAACACACACCTGTCTATAGAAGGTCCCACAGTTGACAGTGCATGTCAGAACAAAAGCCAAACCATGAGGTCAAAGGAATTGTCCGTAGTGCTCCAAGACTGGATTGTGTCGAGACACAGATCTGGGGAAGCGCACCTAAACATTTCTGCATCATTGAAGGTTCCCAAGTACACCATGGCCTCCATCATTCTTAAATGGAAGACGTTTGGAACCACCAAGACTCTTCCTAGAGCTGTCCGCCTGGCCAAACTAAGCAATCGGGAGAAGGGCAGGGAGGTCACCAAGAACCCGATGGTCACTCTGACAGAGCTCTATAGTTCCTCTGTGGAGATGGGAGTATCTTCCAGAAGGACAACCATCTCTACAGCACTCCACCAATTAGGCTTTTATAGTAGAGTGGCCAGAAAGCCACTCCTCAGTAAAAGGCACATGACAGCCCGCTTGGATTTTTGCCAAACTGCACCTAAAGACTCTCAGACCATGAGAGACAAGATTCTCTGGTATGATGAAACCAAGATTAAACTGTTTGGCCTGAATGCCAATGACACGTCTGGAGGAAACCTGGCACAATCCCTACAGTGAAGCATGGTGGTGGCAGCATCATGCTGATGGGATGTTTTTCATTTTTCAGTGGTAGGGAGACTAGTCAGGATCGAGGGAAAGTTGAATTGAGCAAAGTACAGAGCGATCCTTGATGAAAACCTGCTCCAGAGCTCTCAGGGCCTCAGACTGTGGTGAAGGTTCACCTTCCAACGGGATAACGACTCTAAGCACACAGTCAAGTCAACGCAGGAGTGGCTTCGGATGTCTCTGAATGTCATTGAGTGGCCTAGTCAGAGCCCGGACTTGAACCCGATCAAACATCTCTGGAGAGACCTGGAAATAGCTGTTCAGCAATTATCCCCATCCAACCTGACAGAGCTTGAGAGGATCTGCAGAGAAGAATGGGAGAAACTCCCCAAATACAGGTGTGCCAAGCTTGTAGCATCATACCCAAGAAGACTCGAGGCTGTAATCGCTGCCAAAGGTATTTCAACAAAGTACTGAGTAAAAGGTCTGAATTATCTATGCATAGTCACTTTAACCCTACCTACAGTTGAAGTTAGAAGTTTACATACACCTGAGCCAAGTACATTTAAACACAGTTTTTCACAATTCCTGACATTTAATCCAGGTAAAAATTCCCTGCCTTAGGTTAGTTAAGATCACCACTTTATTTTAAGAATTTCACAACAAAAGTAGAGAATGATTTATTTCAGCTTTTATTTCTTTCAACACATTCCCTGTGGGTCAGAAGTTTACATACACTCAATTAGTATTTTGTAGTATTGCCTTTCAATTGTTTAACTTGGGTCAAACGTTTCGGGTAGCCTTCCACACGCTTCCCACAATAAATTGGGTGAATTTTTGCCCATTCTTCCTGACAGAGCTGGTGTAACTGAGTCAGGTTTGTAGGCCTCCTTGCTCACCCACACTTTTTCAGTTCTGCCCACAAATCTTCTATGGGATTGAGGTCAGGGCTTTGTGATGGTCACTTCAATACCTTGACTTTGTTGTCCTTAAGCCATTTTGCCACAACTCTGGAAGTATGCTTGGGGTCATTGTCCATTTGGAAGACCTTTAACTTACTGACTGATGTCTTAAGGTGTTGCTTCAGTATATCCACATCATTTTCTTTCCTCATGCTGCCATCTATTTTGTGAAGTACACCAGTCCATCCTGCAGCAAAGCACCCCCACAACAGGATGCCGCCACCCCCGTGCTTCACGGTTGGGATGGTGTTCTTTGGCTTGCAAGCCTCCCCCTATTTCCTCCAAACATAACGATGGTCATTATGGCCAAACAGTTCCATTTTTGTTTCATCAGACCAGAGGACATTTCTCCAAAAAGTATGATCTTTGCCCTCATGTGCAGTTGCAAACTGTAGTCTGGCTTTTTTATGGCAGTTTTGGAGCAGTGGCTTCTTCCTTGCTGAGTGGCCTTTCTGGTTATGTAGATATAGGACTCGTTTTACTGTTTTACTGTGGATATAGATACTTTTGTACCAGTTTCCTCCAGCATCGTCATAAGGTCCTTTGCTGTTGTTCTGGGATTGATTTGTACTTTTCCCACCAAAGTACGCTCATCTCTAGGAGACAGAATGTGTCTCCTTCCTGACCGGCATGACAGCTGTATGGTCCCATGGTGTTTATACTTGTGTAGTATTGTTTGTACAGATGAACGTGGTACTTTCAGGCATTTGGAAATTGCTCCTAAGGATGAACCTGACTTGTGGAGATCTACAAAAGGTCTTGGCTGATTTATTTTGATTTTCCCATGATATCAAGCAAAGAGGCACTGCGTTTGAAGGTAGGCCATGAAATACGTCCACAGGTACACCCCTAATTGACTCAAATTATGTTAATTAGCCTATCAGAAGCTTATAAAGCCATGACATCATTTTCTGGAATTTTCAAGCTGGTTAAAGGCACAGTCAACTTAGTATATGTAAACTTCTGACCCACTGGAATTGTGATCAAGTGAATTATAAGTGAAATAATCTGTCTGTAAACAATTGTTGGAAAAATGACTTGTGTCATGCACAAAGTAGATGTTCTAACCGACTTGCCAAAACTATAGTTTGTTAACAAGACATTTGTGGAGTGGTTGAAAAATGGGTTTTAATGACTCCAACCTAAGTGTATGTAAACTTCCAGCTTCAACTGTACATACTGCTGAAGTCCAAGTTTTACTCTGAACTGTCTCGCCTCACCCGCGTTGCTTATTTTCAGTAAAGCAGACAAAGTGACCCAGGTGGAGAAACCTGCTCGCAGCGTAATAAGGGCTGTGTTACGATTAATGAGATACCTTGGGAATTATTGGTTATGTTATATACTATATCTTATTGATTGCATTGTCTTTCGTCTTTGCACATGCTCTCTCTCCCCCCTCATCCTCTCTTTCTCTTTCTGTTAGCCAGTAACCACATGAACTGTTCTCTGAATGAAGTGTGGCTGAAGGTAGAATAGTAACAGCATGCAAAGTGCAAGCTTGTATAAAACTATCCTTCCATTTTTTGGATCACCAGTGGTTAATAGGTCATTTTAACACAGTGACTGGAGAGGGCAACGAAGAGCGACTGAGGAGAGAGGTACTCTGGTGTGGATGCCCTCTTTCCCAGATTCTGAATACACAAGCTGTCAGTTTAAATCTCTCTCGCTTTAATTTATCAGTGTTTTATCACAGCACAAGACAATAACGAGTTTATATTCAACCATGCATTACTCTGAGAGGTGGGTCTGTATTACTCTGAGAGGTGGGTCTGTATTACTCTGAGAGGTGGGTCTGTATTACTCTGAGAGGTGGGTCTGTACTACTCTGAGAAGTGGGTCTGTACTACTCTGAGAGATGGGTCTGTATTATTCTGAGAGGTGGGTCTGTACTACTCTGAGAGATGGGTCTGTATTACTCTGAGAGATGGGTCTGTATTATTCTGAGAGGTGGGTCTGTACTACTCTGAGAGATGGGTCTGTATTACTCTGAGAGGTGGGTCTGTATTACTCTGAGAGGTGGGTCTGTACTACTCTGAGAAGTGGGTCTGTATTACTCTGAGAGATGGGTCTGTACTACTCTGAGAGGTGGGTCTGTATTACTCTGAGAGGTGGGTCTGTACTACTCTGAGAGTTGGGTCTGATTTACTCTGAGATATGGGTCTGTACTACTCTGAGATGTGGGTCTGTACTACTCTGAGAGGTGGGTCTGTACTACTCTGAGAAGTGGGTCTGTACTACTCTGAGAGGTGGGTCTGTACTACTCTGAGAAGTGGGTCTGTACTACTCTGAGAGGTGGGTCTGTACTACTCTGAGAAGTGGGTCTGTACTACTCTGAGAGGTGGGTCTGTACTACTCTGAGAAGTGGGTCTGTACTACTCTGAGAGATGGGTCTGTCCTACTCTGAGAGGTGGGTCTGTATTACTCTGAGAGGTGGGTCTGTACTACTCTGAGAGGTGGGTCTGTATTACTCTGAGAGGTGGGTCTGTATTACTCTGAGAGGTGGGTCTGTACTACTCTGAGATATTTTTATTTATTTTATTTATTTCACCTTTATTTAACCAGGTAGGCAAGTTGAGAACAAGTTCTCATTTTTCAATTGCGACCTGGCCTAGATAAAGCAAAGCAGTTCGACAGATACAACGACACAGATTTACACATGGAGTAAAACAAACATACAGTCAATAATACAGTATAAACAAGTCTATATACAATGTGAGAAAATTAGGTGAGAAGGGAGGTAAAGGCAAAAAGGCCATGGTGGCAAAGTAAATACAATATAGGAAGTAAAACACTGGAATGGTAGTTTTGCAATGGAAGAATGTGCAAAATAGAAATAAAAATAATGGGGTGCAAAGGAGCAAAATAAATAAATAAATGAAATACAGTTGGGAAAGAGGTAGTTGTTTGGGCTAAATTATAGGTGGGCTATGTACAGGTGCAGTAATCTGTAAGATGCTCTGACAGTTGGTGCTTAAAGCTAGTGAGGGAGAAAAGTGTTTCCAGTTTCAGAGATTTTTGTAGTTCGTTCCAGTCATTGGCAGCAGAGAACTGGAAGGAGAGGCGGCCAAAGAAAGAATTGGTTTTGGGGGTGACAAGAGAGATATACCTGCTGGAGCGTGTGCTACAGGTGGGAGATGCTATGGTGACCAGCGAGCTGAGATAAGGGGGGACTTTACCTAGCAGGGTCTTGTAGATGACATGGAGCCAGTGGGTTTGGCGACGAGTATGAAGCGAGGGCCAGCCAACGAGAGAGTACAGGTCGCAATGGTGGGTAGTATATGGGGCTTTGGTGACAAAACGGATTGCACTGTGACAGACTGCATCCAATTTGTTGAGTAGGGTATTGGAGGCTATTTTGTAAATGACATCGCCAAAGTCGAGGATTGGTAGGATGGTCAGTTTTACAAGGGTATGTTTGGCAGCATGAGTGAAGGATGCTTTGTTGCGAAATAGGAAGCCAATTCTAGATTTAACTTTGGATTGGAGATGTTTGATATGGGTCTGGAAGGAGAGTTTACAGTCTAACCAGACACCTAAGTATTTGTAGTTGTCCACGTATTCTAAGTCAGAGCCGTCCAGAGTATTGAAGTTGGACAGGCGGGTAGGTGCAGGTAGCGATCGGTTGAAGAGCATGCATTTAGTTTTACTTGTATTTAAGAGCAATTGGAGGCCACGGAAGGAGAGTTGTATGGCATTGAAGCTTGCCTGGAGGGTTGTTAACACAGTGTCCAAAGAAGGGCCGGAAGTATACAGAATGGTGTCGTCTGCGTAGAGGTGGATCAGGGACTCACCAGCAGCAAGAGCGACCTCATTGATGTATACAGAGAAGAGAGTCGGTCCAAGAATTGAACCCTGTGGCACCCCCATAGAGACTGCCAGAGGTCCGGACAGCAGACCCTCCGATTTGACACACTGAACTCTATCAGAGAAGTAGTTGGTGAACCAGGCGAGGCAATCATTTGAGAAACCAAGGCTGTCGAGTCTGCCGATGAGGATGTGGTGGTTGACAGAGTCGAAAGCCTTGGCCAGATCAATGAATACGGCTGCACAGTAATGTTTCTTATCGATGGCGGTTAAGATATCGTTTAGGACCTTGAGCGTGGCTGAGGTGCACCCATGACCAGCTCTGAAAAGCAGAGAAGGTATGGTGAGATTCGAAATGGTCGGTAATCTGTTTGTTGACTTGGCTTTCGAAGACCTTAGAAAGGCATGGTAGGAGAGATATAGGTCTGTAGCAGTTTGGGTCAAGAGTGTCCCCCCCTTTGAAGAGGGGGATGACCGCAGCTGCTTTCCAATCTTTGGGAATCTCAAACGACACGAAAGAGAGGTTGAACAGGCTAGTAATAGGGGTGGCAACAATTTCGGCAGATAATTTTAGAAAGAAAGGGTCCAGATTGTCTAGCCCGGCTGATTTGTAGGGGTCCAGATTTTTCAGCTCTTTCAGAACATCAGCTGAATGGATTTGGGAGAAGGAGAAATGGGGAAGGCTTGGGCGAGTTGCTGTTGGGGGTGCAGTGCTGTTGACCGGGGTAGGAGTAGCCAGGTGGAAACCATGGCCAGCCGTAGAAAAATGCTTATTGAAATTCTCAATTATGGTGGATTTATCAGTGGTGACAGTGTTTCCTATCTTCAGTGCAGTGGGCAGCTGGGAGGAGGTGTTCTTATTCTCCATGGACTTTACAGTGTCCCAGAACTTTTTTGAGTTCGTGTTGCAGGAAGCAAATTTCTGCTTGAAAAAGCTAGCTTTGGCTTTTCTAACTGCCTGTGTATAACGGTTTCTAGCTTCCCTGAACAGCTGCATATCACGGGGGCTGTTCGATGCTAATGCAGAACGCCATAGGATGTTTTTGTGTTGGTTAAGGGCAGTCAGGTCTGGGGAGAACCAAGGGCTATATCTGTTCCTGGTTCTAAATTTCTTGAATGGGGCATGTTTATTTAAGATGGTTAGGAAGGCATTTAAAAAAATATCCAGGCATCCTCTACTGACGGGATGAGATCAATATCCTTCCAGGATACCCCGGCCAGGTCGATTAGAAAGGCCTGCTCGCTGAAGTGTTTCAGGGAGCGTTTTACAGTGATGAGTGGAGGTCGTTTGACCGCTGACCCATTACTGATGCAGGCAATGAGGCAGTGATCGCTGAGATCTTGGTTGAAGACAGCAGAGGTGTATTTAGAGGGGAAGTTGGTTAGGATGATATCTATGAGGGTGCCCATGTTTAAGGCTTTGGGGGGGTACCTGGTAGGTTCATTGATAATTTGTGTGAGACTGAGGGCATCACGTTTAGATTGTAGGATGGCTGGGGTGTTAAGCATGTTCCAGTTTAGGTCGCCTAGCAGCACGAGCTCTGAAGATAGATGGGGGGCAATCAGTTCACATATGGTGTCCAGAGCACAGCTGGGGGCAGAGGGTGGTCTATAGCAGGCGGCAACGGTGAGAGACTTGTTTTTAGAGAGGTGGATTTTTAAAAGTAGAAGTTCAAATTGTTTGGGTACAGACCTGGATAGTAGGACAGAACTCTGCAGGCTATCTTTGCAGTAGATTGCAACACCGCCCCCTTTGGCAGTTCTATCTTGTCTGAAAATGTTGTAATTTGGAATTAAAATGTCAGAATTTTTGGTGGTCTTCCTAAGCCAGGATTCAGACACATCTAGAACATCCGGGTTGGCAGAGTGTGCTAAAGCAGTGAATAGAACAAACTTAGGGAGGAGGCTTCTAATGTTAACATGCATGAAACCAAGGCTATTACGGTTACAGAAGTCATCAAAAGAGAGCGCCTGGGGAATAGGAGTGGAGCTAGGCACTGCAGGGCTTGGATTCACCTCTACATCGCCAGGGGAACATAGGAGGAGAAGAATAAGGGTACGGCTAAAAGCAATAAGAATTGGTCGTCTAGAAGGTCTGGAACAGAGAGTAAAAGGAGGTTTCTGGGGGCGATAAAATAGCATCAAGGTATAATGTACAGACAAAGGTATGGTAGGATGTGAATACAGTGGAGGTAAACCTAGGTATTGCGTGATGAAGAGAGAGATATTGTCTCTAGAAACATCATTGAAACCAGGAGATGTCATTGAATGTGTGGGTGGTGGAACTAATAAATTGGATAAGGTATAGTGAGCAGGACTAGAGGCTCTACAGTGAAATAAGCCAATAAACACTAACCAGAACAGCAATGGACAAGACATATTGCCATTAAGGAGAGGCATCCTTAGTCGAGTGATCAAAAGGGTCCAGTGAGTGGAGTGGTTGGTTTGGGGGTCACGGCGATTTAGACAGCTATCCAGGACATCGGTAGCAAGCTAGCATAGGATGGAGGTCTGTTGTTAGCCACCTCTTGCGTTCCGTCAGTAGAGTAGTGGGGTTCCGTGTGGTAGAGGGGATTAGTCCAAATCACACAACAACCAAAAAAATAAAAACAATAGATATAGTTATAGAGGCCCAAGAAGAAACATAATAATAATAAAAATAAATAAATTGTCCGATTGTCTATTCTGAGAGCAGCCGGTAAGACAGCTAACGGTTAGCAGGCCACAGATGGGCGTTCAGGTAACGTCGCGACGGAGGAGCCAGCCGGATCTCCTTCGGGTAGATAACATCGGCAGTCCAGTTGTGAAGGCCCGGTGGGGCTCCGCGTAGGCAGTAAAACGGGTCCGGATAGGTGACTGCAGCCCAGGAGTGATTGACGGAGCTCAGGAGTGATTGACGGAGCTGGCTAGCTCCGGAGTAATTGATGTTTGCTCCGGAATCGACGAGAGCAGATAGACACACGGATAGCAGCTAGCTAGCTGTGAGATCCGGGAATGAATGTCCAGAGAGCAGTTGAAATCCAAGGACATGGAGAGAAAAATTGGTCCGGTATGTTCCGAGCCGTGCTGCGCCGTACAAAACTGCCAATATATTTTCGAGCTAAAGGATAGCTGATGACCACAAACCGTGGTTAGCTGAATACTAACGATTTGCCAGTAAAGAAGCTAACTAGCTTCTGAACTAGCTTCTGATTAGCTTCTGGCTAGCTCCTGGCTAGCTTCTGGTTAGTTTCTGGCTAGCTTCTTGGAGTTTCTGGCTAGCTTCTTGGAGGATTGCAGATTTGAGGTAAATAATACTTATTTATAAATATAAATTGGTGAGGCGGGTTGCAGGAGAGTGTTTTGAAGATGAGTTGATGGAAAATAAAAATAAAATGTACGTGAAAAAAAGTTGTAAACATATATATATACAGGACACGACAAGACGAGGACAAAAGACGTCTGAACTGCTATGCCATCTCGGGACCTAGTGGGTCTGAGATGTGGGTCTGTACTACTCTGAGAGGTGGGTCTGTATTACTCTGAGAGGTGGGTCTGTACTACTCTGAGAGATGGGTCTGTATTACTCTGAGAGGTGGGTCTGTATTACTCTGAGAGGTGGGTCTGTACTACTCTGAGAATTGGGTCTGATTTACTCTGAGATATGGGTCTGTACTACTCTGAGATGTGGGTCTGTACTACTCTGAGAGGTGGGTCTGTACTACTCTGAGAAGTGGGTCTGTACTACTCTGAGAGGTGGGTCTGTACTACTCTGAGAAGTGGGTCTGTACTACTCTGAGAAGTGTGTCTGTACTACTCTGAGAGGTGGGTCTGTACTACTCTGAGAAGTGGGTCTGTACTACTCTGAGAGGTGGGTCTGTACTACTCTGAGAAGTGGGTCTGTACTACTCTGAGAGATGGGTCTGTCCTAATCTGAGAGGTGGGTCTGTATTACTCTGAGAGGTGGGTCTGTACTACTCTGAGAGGTGGGTCTGTATTACTCTGAGAGGTGGGTCTGTATTACTCTGAGAGGTGGGTCTGTACTACTCTGAGAGATGGGTCTGTACTACTCTGAGAGGTGGGTCTGTACTACTCTGAGAGGTGGGTCTGTACTACTCTGAGAGGTGGGTCTGTACTACTCTGAGATGTGGGTCTGTACTACTCTGAGAGGTGGGTCTGTACTACTCTGAGAAGTGGGTCTGTACTACTCTGAGAAGTGGGTCTGTACTACTCTGAGAGGTGGGTCTGTACTACTCTGAGAAGTGGGTCTGTACTACTCTGAGAAGTGTGTCTGTACTACTCTGAGAGGTGGGTCTGTACTACTCTGAGAAGTGGGTCTGTACTACTCTGAGAGGTGGGTCTGTACTACTCTGAGAAGTGGGTCTGTACTACTCTGAGAGATGGGTATGTCCTAATCTGAGAGGTGGGTCTGTATTACTCTGAGAGTTGGGTCTGATTTACTCTGAGATATGGGTCTGTACTACTCTAAGAGGTGGGTCTGTACTACTCTGAGATATGGGTCTGTACTAGTCTTAGATATGGGTCTGTACTACTCTGAGAGGTGGGTCTGTACTACTCTGAGAAGTGGATCTGTACTACTCTGAGAGGTGGGTCTGTACTACTCTGAGAAGTGGGTCTGTACTACTCTGAGAGATGGGTCTGTCCTAATCTGAGAGGTGGGTCTGTATTACTCTGAGAGTTGGGTCTGATTTACTCTGAGATATGGGTCTGTACTACTCTAAGAGGTGGGTCTGTACTACTCTGAGATATGGGTCTGTACTAGTCTTAGATATGGGTCTGTACTACTCTGAGAGGTGGGTCTGTACTACTCTGAGAAGTGGATCTGTACTACTCTGAGAGGTGGGTCTGTACTACTCTGAGAGTTGGGTCTGATTTACTCTGAGATATGGGTCTGTACTACTCTGAGAGGTGGGTCTGTACTACTCTGAGAGATGGGTCTGTACTACTCTGAGAGGTGGGTCTGTACTACTCTGAGAAGTGGGTCTGTACTACTCTGAGAGATGGGTCTGTCCTAATCTGAGACTCTGGTGGGTCTGTATTACTCTGAGGTGGGTCTGTATTACTCTGAGAGTTGGGTCTGATTTACTCTGAGATATGGGTCTGTACTACTCTAAGAGGTGGGTCTGTACTACTCTGAGATATGGGTCTGTACTAGTCTTAGATATGGGTCTGTACTACTCTGAGATATGGGTCTGTACTAGTCTTAGATATGGGTCTGTACTACTTTGAGAGATGGGTCTGTCCTAATCTGAGAGGTGGGTCTGTATTACTCTGAGATATGGGTCTGTACTACTCTGAGATGTGGGTCTGTACTACTCTGAGAGGTGGTCTGTACTACTCTGAGAAGTGGGTCTGTACTACTTTGAGAGATGGGTCTGTCCTAATCTGAGAGGTGGGTCTGTATTACTCTGAGAGGTGGGTCTGTACTACTCTGAGAGGTGGGTCTGTATTACTCTTAGAGGTGGGTCTGTATTTCTCTGAGAGGTGGGTCTGTACTACTCTGAGAGATGGGTCTGTACTACTCTGAGAGGTGGGTCTGTACTACACTGAGAGGTGGGTCTGTACTACTCTGAGAGGTGAGTCTGTATTACTCTGAGAGTTGGGTCTGATTTACTCTGAGATATGGGTCTGTACTACTCTAAGAGGTGGGTCTGTACTACTCTGAGATATGGGTCTGTACTAGTCTTAGATATGGGTCTGTACTACTCTGAGAGGTGGGTCTGTACTACTCTGAGAAGTGGGTCTGTACTACTCTGAGAGGTGGGTCTGTATTACTCTGAGAGGTGGGTCTGTACTACTCTGAGAGATGGGTCTGTACTACTCTGAGAAGTGGGTCTGTAGTACTCTGAGAAGTGTGTCTGTACTACTCTGAGAGGTGGGTCTGTACTACTCTGAGAAGTGGGTCTGTACTACTCTGAGATGTGGGTCTGTACTACTCTGAGAGGTGGGTCTGTACTACTCTGAGAAGTGGGTCTGTACTACTTTGAGAGATGGGTCTGTCCTAATCTGAGAGGTGGGTCTGTATTACTCTGAGATATGGGTCTGTACTACTCTGAGATGTGGGTCTGTACTACTCTGAGAGGTGGTCTGTACTACTCTGAGAAGTGGGTCTCTACTACTTTGAGAGATGGGTCTGTCCTAATCTGAGAGGTGGGTCTGTATTACTCTGAGAGGTGGGTCTGTACTACTCTGAGAGGTGGGTCTGTATTACTCTTAGAGGTGGGTCTGTATTACTCTGAGAGGTGGGTCTGTACTACTCTGAGAGATGGGTCTGTACTACTCTGAGAGGTGGGTCTGTACTACTCTGAGAGGTGGGTCTGTACTACTCTGAGAGGTGGGTCTGTATTACTCTGAGAGTTGGGTCTGATTTACTCTGAGATATGGGTCTGTACTACTCTAAGAGGTGGGTCTGTACTACTCTGAGATATGGGTCTGTACTAGTCTTAGATATGGGTCTGTACTACTCTGAGAGGTGGGTCTGTACTACTCTGAGAAGTGGATCTGTACTACTCTGAGAGGTGGGTCTGTACTACTCTGAGAGATGGGTCTGTCCTACTCTGAGAGGTGGGTCTGTATTACTCTGAGAGGTGGGTCTGTACTACTCTGAGAGGTGGGTCTGTACTACTCTGAGAGGTGGGTCTGTATTACTCTGAGAGGTGGGTCTGTATTACTCTGAGAGGTGGGTCTGTACTACTCTGAGAGATGGGTCTGTACTACTCTGAGAGGTGGGTCTGTACTACTCTGAGAGGTGGGTCTGTACTACTCTGAGAGGTGGGTCTGTACTACTCTGAGATGTGGGTCTGTACTACTCTGAGAGGTGGGTCTGTACTACTCTGAGAAGTGGGTCTGTACTACTCTGAGAAGTGGGTCTGTACTACTCTGAGAGGTGGGTCTGTACTACTCTGAGAAGTCTGGGTCTGTACTACTCTGAGAAGTGTGTCTGTACTGTACTCTGAGAGGTGGGTCTGTACTACTCTGAGAAGTGGGTCTGTACTACTCTGAGAGGTGGGTCTGTACTACTCTGAGAAGTGGGTCTGTACTACTCTGAGAGATGGGTATGTCCTAATCTGAGAGGTGGGTCTGTATTACTCTGAGAGTTGGGTCTGATTTACTCTGAGATATGGGTCTGTACTACTCTAAGAGGTGGGTCTGTACTACTCTGAGATATGGGTCTGTACTAGTCTTAGATATGGGTCTGTACTACTCTGAGAGGTGGGTCTGTACTACTCTGAGAAGTGGATCTGTACTACTCTGAGAGGTGGGTCTGTACTACTCTGAGAAGTGGGTCTGTACTACTCTGAGAGATGGGTCTGTCCTAATCTGAGAGGTGGGTCTGTATTACTCTGAGAGTTGGGTCTGATTTACTCTGAGATATGGGTCTGTACTACTCTGAGATATGGGTCTGTACTAGTCTTAGATATGGGTCTGTACTACTCTGAGAGGTGGGTCTGTACTACTCTGAGAAGTGGATCTGTACTACTCTGAGAGGTGGGTCTGTACTACTCTGAGAGTTGGGTCTGATTTACTCTGAGATATGGGTCTGTACTACTCTGAGAGGTGGGTCTGTACTACTCTGAGAGATGGGTCTGTACTACTCTGAGAGGTGGGTCTGTACTACTCTGAGAAGTGGGTCTGTACTACTCTGAGAGATGGGTCTGTCCTAATCTGAGAGGTGGGTCTGTATTACTCTGAGAGTTGGGTCTGATTTACTCTGAGATATGGGTCTGTACTACTCTAAGAGGTGGGTCTGTACTACTCTGAGATATGGGTCTGTACTAGTCTTAGATATGGGTCTGTACTACTCTGAGATATGGGTCTGTACTAGTCTTAGATATGGGTCTGTACTACTTTGAGAGATGGGTCTGTCCTAATCTGAGAGGTGGGTCTGTATTACTCTGAGATATGGGTCTGTACTACTCTGAGATGTGGGTCTGTACTACTCTGAGAGGTGGTCTGTACTACTCTGAGAAGTGGGTCTGTACTACTTTGAGAGATGGGTCTGTCCTAATCTGAGAGGTGGGTCTGTATTACTCTGAGAGGTGGGTCTGTACTACTCTGAGAGGTGGGTCTGTATTACTCTTAGAGGTGGGTCTGTATTTCTCTGAGAGGTGGGTCTGTACTACTCTGAGAGATGGGTCTGTACTACTCTGAGAGGTGGGTCTGTACTACACTGAGAGGTGGGTCTGTACTACTCTGAGAGGTGAGTCTGTATTACTCTGAGAGTTGGGTCTGATTTACTCTGAGATATGGGTCTGTACTACTCTAAGAGGTGGGTCTGTACTACTCTGAGATATGGGTCTGTACTAGTCTTAGATATGGGTCTGTACTACTCTGAGAGGTGGGTCTGTACTACTCTGAGATATGGGTCTGTACTAGTCTGTATGGGTCTGTACTCTGAGAGGTGGGTCTGTATTACTGTACTGAGAGGTGGGTCTGTACTACTCTGAGAGATGGGTCTGTACTACTCTGAGAAGTGGGTCTGTAGTACTCTGAGAAGTGTGTCTGTACTACTCTGAGAGGTGGGTCTGTACTACTCTGAGAAGTGGGTCTGTACTACTCTGAGATGTGGGTCTGTACTACTCTGAGAGGTGGGTCTGTACTACTCTGAGAAGTGGGTCTGTACTACTTTGAGAGATGGGTCTGTCCTAATCTGAGAGGTGGGTCTGTATTACTCTGAGATATGGGTCTGTACTACTCTGAGATGTGGGTATGTACTACTCTGAGAGGTGGTCTGTACTACTCTGAGAAGTGGGTCTCTACTACTTTGAGAGATGGGTCTGTCCTAATCTGAGAGGTGGGTCTGTATTACTCTGAGAGGTGGGTCTGTTCTACTCTGAGAGGTGGGTCTGTATTACTCTTAGAGGTGGGTCTGTATTACTCTGAGAGGTGGGTCTGTACTACTCTGAGAGATGGGTCTGTACTACTCTGAGAGGTGGGTCTGTACTACTCTGAGAGGTGGGTCTGTACTACTCTGAGAGGTGGGTCTGTATTACTCTGAGAGTTGGGTCTGATTTACTCTGAGATATGGGTCTGTACTACTCTAAGAGGTGGGTCTGTACTACTCTGAGATATGGGTCTGTACTAGTCTTAGATATGGGTCTGTACTACTCTGAGAGGTGGGTCTGTACTACTCTGAGAAGTGGATCTGTACTACTCTGAGAGGTGGGTCTGTACTACTCTGTGAAGTGGGTCTGTACTACTCTGAGAGGTGGGTCTGTACTACTCTGAGAGGTGGGTCTGTATTACTCTGAGAGTTGGGTCTGATTTACTCTGAGATATGGGTCTGTACTACTCTGAGAGGTGGGTCTGTACTACTCTGAGAGGTGGGTCTGTAATATTCTGAGAGGTGGGTCTGTACTACTCTGAGAGGTGGGTCTGTTCTACTCTGAGAGGTGGGTCTGTACTATTCTGAGAGGTGGGTCTGTACTTCTCTTTCGGAATTAGGGACAGAGTTATAGTGTATGACTAGCATGTGATGTGAGCCCATCCATGCATTTACTTGTTTGAGTTATTGGCATTTGTTTTAGGTTGAGGCACAACATTTTGTGTTTCAGGAATGTTTGTTGATTAGTGACTTAACTAATAATGTCAGCTTAAGTGGCATAAACAGACTGTACAAAACATTAGGATCATCTTCCTATTATTTATTTGCACCCCATTTTGCCCTCAGAACAGCCTCAATTCATTGGGGCTTGGACTAAAAGGTGTTGACAGCATTCCACAGGGACGCTGGCCAATGTTGACTCCAATGCTTCCCACAGTTGTGTCAAGTTGGCTGGATGTCCTTTGAGTGATGGACCATTCTTGATACACATGAACGTGAAAAACCCAGCAGCGTTTCAGTCCTTTATCCTGTCTCCTCCCTTTAATCTACACTGATTGAAGGTGACATCAATAAGGCGTTGTAGCTTTCACCTGGACAGTCTGTCATGGAAAGAGCAGGTGTTTATTGCACTCAGTGTATGGTTAAATAGAAATATTTTGACATATTCTAAGAGAATGTTGTTGAATTTACGTGACTTTTTATTGAGTTGTTTTATGGGCAAAAAGCTTTCCACTTTACACTGATAGCGCCTGAGATACAAATAAAAAAATATTAAAATATTGTATAGTATAAAACAGTATAAAACATCACCTGATCCAACAAATCCCGGTTCCTGCTGGGTCATGATGATGGCAGAGTCAGGATTTGACATTAGCAGCAGGAGTCCATGTATCCATCCTGCCTAGTGGAAACGGTACAGGCTGGTGGCGGTGATGTACTGCCGTCCAATCGGCAACAACTTTGTGATGCCATCGCGTCAGCATGGACCAACATCCCTGTGAAATGTTTCCGACTTGTAGAATCCATACCCTGAAGAATTCAGGCTGTTCTGGAGGCAAAGGGGGGTCAGACCCGGTACTGGTAAGTGTATATACTACCTATTAACCTACACCATTATGCCAAGTGGCAAAGTGACACTAAAAACACTCTTGCATAATACAACAATTACCGTGAATAGGCAATGAACAGTTCTCCATACGCATATTCAGAGATGGCAAGAGAAAGTTACAATGATATCAAAACAATGTGAATGAAGCTATGAATATTAATGGAGAAACATGGGGCTTTTGTGTCTGAATTGCTGTTGTATGCTTATGATGAATGAGCACCCCTATTCTGTGTCAGGGTCCTTTGACCGACAAATAGCCTGCTAACGACAATGCCTGAAACATAAGGTAATGGTCCCTTGCAATGTATTACTTTCATTGACACTTGAAACTCGTTGTAAAAGGCTGCTCCCGTGCTATTCTAATGAAAACTATACAGCCATCATCCTATTTAGTGTCTACTGTTTTTCATTTAAGTTGATTGAGCATCTGATTACCATTGAATACACTGGTAGAGATATCTAAGCATCACAAGGCTACATGTATTACAGAAAATTCTACTCAACTCAAGGACACTGAATGTCTGCTCAAGGACACTGCTGTCGCCTGTTCATGGTTTGCAGAGGACATTACTTCCAGACATGCTGGGGGCTGACAAATCACAGAAGCAGATAATATGGAAATGGAGAAAATAGTGTGGTTTGTAACCTTCTAGGCAAGTATTTGTGGCAGGTGAATTTAGCTTGCAAAATGTATTTGCACTACCTTTTCTACAGCCACCCCTGGAGATCAACAAACTACCTTCACTGCTACTGTGACCAGGAGAGTCTAGCATGTCTGAAGCTGATAAATCCAGTTAGCCTTCAAACATCGACTGCAGGTTGCTTTAGGGCGGGGTTGATAACATATATCCCATACATTTTACACCATAAAGTCTTTCCTATTCCCATTGTAATCCTGTCCTCCAGCCCCAACCCCTCCTCCATCCAAACATCCCCTATCAGCACCCTCGGTCTCTGGGTTGCTCCCTGGGGAGACCCTGTCCAGCAGTCCAGGCTCCTAATGGCGGGCTGAAATGTAGAGTAGATTTCCCTGTGTTAATCCCATCCATCCCTGTAGCTGTGGCCCGTGACAGATACAAAGAGTCAGCCTGGTGGTAAATACAGGCCCCTGTAGACCGAGGGTCAGAAGGGAGATCCTCTGCCTAAGCAGGGCCATCATGTGAGGCCAGACAGCCTGCATGGCAGATGAATGTACTGAGGGTCAGGATGATAGGGCATGGGCTAGCAGCCTGCGATGGAATCCAGCCGGATGTGGTTCAGCCTGGATTTGAACCAAGGACTGTAGTGTCGCCTCTTGCACTAAGATGCAGTGCCTTAGACCGCTGCACCACTCGGGGTCCCAAGTGTTTATGCTCCAACACAGTACATCAACCAAACACACTGTTGTCCAGGAAGACATTGTTTGTACTTGAATAGGTCAAATCAGCTTTTAGCTGCTATGTTTGCAAAATAACACTAAACTATAATCTGTGATGTTCATGTGTTATCACTGTGTTGTGCATGTCAATAAAGCCTCTAATTACAGTATGTTTATCAAAACATACTTACAATTACATCAACTAAACAGAATTTGGAACACCATAAAAAACAACATTATATTACAACTCACCACTCAGGAAAAGATTCCTTCGTCAGAGTCACACTTGCATTAGGCCACCAACACGTTGTGACACTTGAAGCCACGTCAAAAGGTGAGACATTAACACACCGTGCAGAGGCATCCCTAGAACCCTGGAATGTACAGCAAACGAGGGTGGCCATACAGCTCAGGCAGTAATCATTTACTTCTGCTCCAAGAGATCAGCAATTCAGTTTCAGCAGGATGTAGAGATGAACTCACTCAGTACAGTGTCCATATCATTTGATGCTGTCCTAAAATGGACACCGTACACCACTCTGGTGGATTTCAAGCTGGAATAGTTCATGGTGAATCTGCCATGTCTGTTTAGGATATTACAACAACAAAGAAGTTACTGGCAACAACAAACACTGTTTGTTTGACGTCACTGCACATGCGATAGAACAGCAGAATATGTACTGCAATTTTTTGTAACACTGCTCAACGTATCTCACCTCTTTTTCTACAACAAAACAACAAAGGTGCTGGGCTGATAGTGGCTCTGTTTCCCACAATGCGGAATTCCGCTTTAACATCTGATGACAATACAACAGAACATATTATCAGCAATGACATTTACTCTCATGGGTGGCCAAAAATAACTATCTAAAAGCTACGACACTACTAAGCCATGGCTCTGATCTGACCTGCTGGGTCATATCTTAATAACCCAGCATCAACAGCCCAATCTGGCTCTTTTTAAAGAATAACCCGACTAAGTGACCCAATGCCTGCAACCAGTAGTGGAAAAAGTACCCAATTGTCATTCTTTAAAGATAATGACTCAAGTAAAAGTGAAAGTCACCCAGTAAAATACGACTTGAGTTAAAGTCTAAAAGTATTTGGTTATAAATATACTTAAGTAGTAAAAGTAAATGTAATTGCTGAAATATACTTTTATATATTATATAAAAGTAAAAGTATAAAAGTACAAATTCCTTATGCTAAGCAAAACAGATGGCACTATTTTTTCATTTATTTTATTTACGGCTAGTCAAGTGAACACTCCAACACTCAGACGTAATTTATAAACAAAGCATTTGTGTTTAGTGAGTCCGTCAGATCAGATGCAGTAAGGATGACCAGGGATATTCTCTTGATAAGTAGGTGAATAGGACAATTTTCCTGACCTGCTAAGCATTCCAAATGTAACAAGTACTTCTGGGTGTGAGGAAAAATGTATGGAGTCAAAAGTACATTCTTTTCTTTAGGAATGTAGTGGAGTAAAATGTCAAAAATATAAATAGTCAAGTAAAGTAAAGATACCCTAAAACACGACTTAAGTAGTACTTTAAATTGTTTAAGTACTTTACACCACTGCCTGCAACCTAGCAGTTGTATCATCCAAACGACCCAACATACCAAGGGTTAGGTTGCGGACGACACAACAGTGGTAGGCTTGATTACCAACAACGACGAGACGGCCTACAGGGAGGAGGTGAGGGCCCTCGGAGTGTGGTGTCAGGAAAATAACCTCACACTCAACGTCAACAAAACTAAGGAGATGATTGTGGACTTCAGGAAACAGCAGAGGGAACACCCCCCTATCCACATCGATGGAACAGTAGTGGAGAGGGTAGCTAGTTTTAAGTTCCTCGGCATACACATCACAGACAAACTGAATTGGTCCACTCACACTGACAGTGTCGTGAAGAAGGCGCAGCAGCGCCTATTCAACCTCAGGAGGCTGAAGAAATTCGGCTTGTCACCAAAAGCACTCACAAACTTCTACAGATGCACAATCGAGAGCATCCTGGCGGGCTGTATCACCGCCTGGTACGGCAACTGCTCCGCCCTCAACCGTAAGGCTCTCCAGAGGGTAGTGAGGTCTGCACAACGCATCACCGGGGCAAACTACCTGCCCTCCAGGACACCTACACCACCCGTTGTTACAGGAAGGCCATAAAGATCATCAAGGACATCAACCACCCGAACCACTGCCTGTTCACCCCGCTATCATCCAGAAGGCGAGGTCAGTACAGGTGCATCAAAGCTGGGACCGAGAGACTGAAAAACAGCTTCTATCTCAAGGCCATCAGACTGTTAAACAGCCACCACTAACATTGAGTGGCTGCTGCCAACACACTGTCATTGACACTGACTCAACTCCAGCCATTTTAATAATGGGAATTGATGGGAAATGATGTAAATATATCACTAGCCACTTTAAACAATGCTACCTTATATAATGTTACTTACCCTACATTATTCATCTCATATGCATATGTATATACTGTACTCTACATCATCGACTGCATCCTTATGTAATACATGTATCACTAGCCACTTTAACTATGCCACTTTGTTTACTTTGTCTACACACTCATCTCATATGTATATACTGTACTCGATACCATCTACTGTATGCTGCTCTGTACCATCACTCATTCATATATCCTTATGTACATATTCTTTATCCCCTTACACTGTGTATAAGACAGTAGTTTTGGAATTGTTAGTTAGATTACTTGTTGATTATCACTGCATTGTCGGAACTAGAAGCACAAGCATTTCGCTACACTCGCATTAACATCTGCTAACCATGTGTATGTGACAAATAACATTTGATTTGATTTGATTTGATTTGAGATACTCTAGCTAGCTAGTGATCTAAGCCAACACCTAATAATTATCATCATAACCGTCATTGCCATCATGAGAAACATTTCAGATTAAAACAGGAGGCTACAGTCAGGCTTGACAGACAATTGTGTGTATTCAAAATGGTTAATAAAACAGTACTCATATGGGAATGGGTCATTTCTTTTAAGTAGCTATCTATCCCATACGGGCATCACCGAAAACCACATATTTGGAGTTTAGCAGCGAAACAAATCCAATGGTGCTCTGCACTCGTCAGCAAAACAGTTGAACCATGAACCATTTACTATATTGAAACATTAAAGGTTCCCCCATGAACCATTTACTATATTGAAACATTAAAGGTTCCTCCATGAACCATTTACTATATTGAAACATTAAAGGTTCCCCCATGAACCATTTACTATATTGAAACATTAAAGGTTCCTCCATGAACCATTTACTATATTGAAACATTAAAGGTTCCTCCATGAACCATTTACTATATTGAAACATTAAAGGTTCCCCCATGAACCATTTACTATATTGAAACATTAAAGGTTCCTCCATGAACCATTTACTATATTGAAACATTAAAGGTTCCCCCATGAACCATTTACTATATTGAAACATTAAAGGTTCCCCCATGAACCATTTACTATATTGAAACATTAAAGGTTCCCCCATGAACCATTTACTATATTGAAACATTAAAGGTTCCCCCATGAACCATTTACTATATTGAAACATTAAAGGTTCCCCCATGAACCATTTACTATATTGAAACATTAAAGGTTCCCCCATGAACCATTTACTATATTGAAACATTAAAGGTTCCCCCATGAACCATTTACTATATTGAAACATTAAAGGTTCCCCCATGAACCATTTACTATATTGAAACATTAAAGGTTCCCCATGAACCATTTACTATATTGAAACATTAAAGGTTCCCCATGAACCATTTACTATATTGAAACATTAAACCATTTACCCCATTTACTATATTGAAACATTAAAGGTTCCCCATGAACCATTTACTATATTGAAACATTAAAGGTTCCCCCATGAACCATTTACTATATTTACTATATTGAAACATGATGAACCATTTACTATATTGAAACATTAAAGGTTCCCCCATGAACCATTTACTATATTGAAACATTAAAGGTTCCTCCATGAACCATTTACTATATTGAAACATTAAAGGTTCCCCCATGAACCATTTACTATATTGAAACATTAAAGGTTCCCCCATGAACCATTTACTATATTGAAACATTAAAGGTTCCCCCATGAACCATTTACTATATTGAAACATTAAAGGTTCCTCCAAGAACCATTTACTATATTGAAACATTAAAGGTTCCTCCAAGAACCATTTACTATATTGAAACATTAAAGGTTCCTCCAAGAACCCCTCAACTAACCAAATGTGATTCCTTGTGAATCTCTAGGGTTCCTCAAGTCACCACTAATTCTGAGAGTATATCATGTTTCTTTTCCCACTCTAGTGTCATATCTTATATCCACGTCACAGCAATGTTTAGAGTGCCTTCTCATCCAAGCTTTTAAACCTAAAATTATTGCTGAGTTAAATATTCTGTTCCTAATGTGCTGAAATAATTCTTAATTACAGATGGGTGATTTTATTTGTGTGAGTAAATCTTGGAGCTTAATTGTTGTTAAACATGTTTTCTATGCATAGCTTACAGAGCTTACAACGAGAGCTGAATAGCACTTATAAAAGCAATGTTGTTGCATTAAATACAATTACTGTTCATTTGAGCAACAGTGAAATAAATAATTGATGAACGAAAATTACAATTTTCCAAAGTGAAATGGGTAATTATTAACCAAACAATGCTGCAAAAATCATTCAAGCATTCACAAACAATACATTTTTTAGGGTTGGGATGTGGAATTGGAGACAAGTGGGAGTGGAGTTGCTGGGCAGGGATAAAATTACGGTCAAAAATAAAAGTGAAAGAATTAAGTCAAAATAAAAGCAAACAAAAAGTGTGTTTGAATGACACTGATGGGCAACATTGTTACATCTAATGCCTGTTTGCCTGAGGCTGATGGGCAACATTGTTACATCTAATGCCTGTTTGCCTGAGGCTGATGGGCAACATTGTTACATCTAATGCCTGTTTGCCTGAGGCTGATGGGCAACATTGTTACATCTAATGCCTGTTTGCCTGAGGCTGATGGGCAACATTGTTACATCTAATGCCTGTTTGCCTGAGGCTGATGGGCAACATTGTTACATCTAATGCCTGTTTGCCTGAGGCTGATGGGCAACATTGTTACATCTAATGCCTGTTTGCCTGAGGCTGATGGGCAACATTGTTACATCTAATGCCTGTTTGCCTGAGGCTGATGGGCAACATTGTTACATCTAATGCCTGTTTGCCTGAGGCTGATGGGCAACATTGTTACATCTAATGCCTGTTTGCCTGAGGCTGATGGGCAACATTGTTACATCTAATGCCTGTTTGCCTGAGGCTGATGGGCAACATTGTTACATCTAATGCCTGTTTGCCTGAGGCTGATGCCAAACAGGTGTTTGTACATGTGCATATACACACACTCTCATTCAAATGCATACACGTGTACATACATGGACACGCACACACATATGTAAATAGTTCCACACATGCACTCGAACATCCTGTTGTCCTTGATGTCTTTTGTTTTTGCATTGTTGTTTTCTGATGTTTTTCTATTTTTCTCTTTTGTTTGTTTTGTTGGTTGTTGGTGCATTGTGGGACGGGGGGTCTTGGATGGTTGAGGGGCAGCTCTTGGGGAACTGTGGGGGGAACTTGGAGGGCTGGTGGCCTGGAGGTTGGGAGCTTGGACCGGTGGCTGATAGGTCTCTGGTTCGGGTCCCCGTTTTTGACCTTGTGGGAGGTCTGACGACGTGCCCTTGAGCAGGACGTTGACCCTGGTTGCTGCTGAGGGTCGCTCTGGACGGGAGTCTGTTAGATGACTAATGTGATGCAGATGCTGAGCGACTTCACCGCAAGTATATTGTATGTTTTTATATTCCAAATAAAAATGAATATATTTTTGTTTAGAAGTAAGAACATGGTAGCTATGCCTAAATGATCTGAATAAGTACAGTCATATGTTGCATCTACAAACATCTAGATATCACAAGATAATAAGCTCAGTTATAATTATACATTCTCCATTGACGCTAATGAAAGAAAATGTCCATCATATCTGATCATTTTGATTCAAAATTGTATCTATTCCAAACAGATGGTAATCTGCTGCCTACAATTAGCCAGCACATGGCCTAGATCTGGACATTTTTGTGAAATAAAATGGACATATTCCCCACTTATCTGCCAGTATTTGACATAAGTCTGGCAATGGGAACATGCACTTGGCAAAGCCTCTAATGCCAGTGGCATGCTTCCGTTTGAAACTTCTGCTCTCCCCCTATCTTGGTTGTTATGATTTTTACTCATGTTGGACAGTAAGAAGTTGAAAGCCAATTTTGATGTGAAACTTTGAAAGTCTGACTAAAATTAAAGTGGTTCACTGAGCAAGCAGTCTTATTTCATTAAAATTCAACGTTATCCTTCTCCATTCATTCACTGAAAATATACTCACTATAAATATTGAATTATATATTTTTTAAAGACATAAAAATTGTATCAATGTTACTTTTCTCTGCCTCAGTAAAATTGTTAAATTTAACTTATTGTGTAAGAAGTAACAGAACGTGAATGTGCAAACAATTAGGACATTTAGGATATAATGTTGAAGTTTAAAGGCTTGAGTTTGAGAGCAGGAGTGATCAAACTCTCAGGGAGCCCACACCTGCTAACGCTACAGTGTATTCAAAGGCTCCCCATGCGAGAAAGCTTGAGCCGGGTGCCATGTAGTCAACAGAGAGAAAGAGAGGGGGAGGAGGAGGAGGTGGAAGAGAAGGAGCAGGTGGAGGAGGAGGAGGATGAAAAAAAGTTGAAGGAGGAAGAGGAGGAGTAAGAAGAGGTGGAAGAGGAGGATGAGGAGGAGGGGGAGGAGAGGCCTTTCACATTGTTCCTGACAAACGACTCACAACACTTATTTCAGCCTCCGAATAGGGGAGGGAGCCTTTAGTTAATGATTGAACAAACATATCTCGCCTCTGAGTCCTCTTTTCTTGTGTGTAGGGTCACAGAGCAGCTTTCTAATATGCATCCCTCACAAAATCCCAATATTTGTTTGGCTAGTGGGGGCCTGGGTAGTTGGAGGGTGGAGGGGTGGGGAGACAGGAGGGGGCACCCCGGAGAAGAGAAGCCAGAGGAGGAAAAGGGTTGTTGGGAGAGAAGGGTGGCTGTAGTGGGGGCAGTCAGATACCACCAGGAACAGATGGAGCCTGATAAATCCTGAAAGGGAGGCATTACCTGCCCAAGTCACAAAGCAGCCACAATTATCACAGGGGTCTGGGTTCATTGTCAATTAGAGTGGCAGTTAAAGCCAGGCAACAGCTGTGGCAGATGGCAGGGATCCAGTCAGGCTGGGAGAGGCCGGGACCGGGGCCAGCCCCGAGGCTAGCCTCTCTCAGCCTAATAGAGCGCAGTTGTCACTCGGTCACAGTAGATACACTGTAGCAGCCAGGAGCATGGTGATCTGATCTACAGCCACCAGAGAGGCAGATAGACAGAGATAGACAGAGATACAGAGAGACAGTGAGAGTACAATTTCGCACCAGTCACTCCAAAGAGTGAGAAAGAGTGAGAGAACAGGAGTGCTCTATACCATTGAGATTTTGCAGTAATGAGTTTGCAGTAATGCCACATGTCAACCCCCAATTTTTTTTTAGTAATGTGGTTTTATTAGTTATATTCATGCTTGTTAAGGAGAGTAAATTATGTTTTCCATTGCTGTACATACAATAGCTACATACAGTGCTGTACATCTCTCTCTCTCTACATAATTTCTGTAAGGCCTGACTACAATTATGACAGTTTGGAGGTGAGATCATAATAAACTGTTTGGTTCTGAAATGTGGAATTGTCATAAACTGATTTGTTGCCATGTACATTGGAGATCTAATACCAATATACATTCATATGGTTACTGTTGCTATTTATTGCTTTTGTTGTGTCTTTCGCTTCCAAGCTTCCCACTCAAACAGTGCTGGAGGACACAGAAAGCTCAAAATGTTCCCTTTAGGTTTAGTGGGTTTACTTACACGTTACTTCATGCAGGAAAATTGAGTTTTGGAGTACAACTAGTCTTCTCTTTGGTGCAGTGCCCAAAGTCAGCCTGGAGTGGGCGACTCAAGGGCAGCCATTTGTTGAATTGGTCACCCTAAGCTGAGCCAAGGTACGCCAGCAGGCTTCACTTTCAGCAAGTGCCACCATTCATCACCAGGCAGGGGTGAAAAGGGGGCTGAAAAGGATGGGAGACTGGGGGGGACTGCAGGCTGGCTGGCTGCCTGGCTGGCTGATGAGAATGTAGTCCTCAGACAGCATCCACACTCCTCTCTTACACCTATCACAAAGGCCCTCCACTTTCATTGGGGCCTCTCCCTCTCCTCTCTTTCTCTCTCGTTCCCTGTCCACGTCGCCCCCTTCTCCCCACAGAGACATCATTCTTCCAACTTTGTTCCGCCACTTTTGGACCTTGTGTCTGGGCCCAGCTGATAGTGAGGTGGGCCCATCCATCTGCCAGGGGCCAGGAGCCTGTGAAGAAGAGAGTGGAGCAGAGGTCCTCAGTCCCCAACAATTCCCATTAACAATGCTAACAGTACTGCTGCTGCAAAGAGGGCCAGCCGGGATTACCTAGGCCTCTGTCGTCGGGCAGAGTTGCAGATCGCAGGGATCCGATAGGTCTACATCCGCTCCAGTCTAAAGCATGTTGTTAGGCGCTAAGCAAGCAGAGAGTCAAAGTCTCCCAGGGTTTCTGAGGAATATTGACTGTATTTTTTCTGTGGCCGGCTGGCATGTGAAGTCAGACTTGTGTTAGCTTCGCGCTATCGCAATGTGGTTTCTTGTCAAGTTATGAGGTTGCGGTTCCACATTGGTTATCTGAGGTTATACATAAGCAATAAGGCACGGGGGGGGCAAAAAAAAACACGGCTAAGGGCTGTTCTTAGGAACGACACATCGCGGAGTGCCTGGACACAGTCCTTAGCCGTGATATATTGGCCATATACCACAAAACACAAGGTGCCTTATTGCAATGATAAACTGGTTACCAATGTAATTCGAGCAGCATAAATAAATGTTTTGTCACACCCGTGGTATGCGGTCTGATATACCATGGCTGTCAGTCAATCAGCATTCAGGGCTCGTACCACCCAGTTTATAATAAATGTTTGTTTCCGAAGAAGACTTGCACAAAATCATTAATTCAATGTATGTTCAGTGTTGGAGGAACTGAAGAAAACAAATTACTAACTTTTGCCCAGCAACCTTGTGCTTCACAAGGAATGCAGAAGATACAATATGTTTACAGTCAAAGTACACTACCTGACTAGCGGATAAAGCTACTGACAATCACACAATAGATATAATGGCTGCTCAACATAACAGCACTTACCTCAAAAAGAGCCTGCGCTCCCCTCCTGCGTTTTGATATATTTCCACATTTATCAGGTTGCCTATCTATCTCGAGCAAACTACAAAAACCAGCCCCTTCCTCAGAATGACACTGCGTGAGGCCTCCTCTCAGATAGGTCCTCACAATGCTTTTATCCCTTCAACCAAACTTTCAAAAGATGTTTCCTTCCTCTGTTTCAACTAGATTTGGATCATTTTCAGATCTGTTTTTGTTTCCCTGAAATTGAAAATTGTATGGAAAAGGAAATCCACGTTGAGATTAAAACGCTAATCAAACCGTTGGTTATGGACCCAAAAAGTTTATTCACCCATCCACAAACACTGTGGCTGTTTAGATGCTAAATTGAACACATCTTACATGATCTTTTCTTAGCAAATCTAGTCACCAAGTAAAAGTAGAGCTGGAAAATGAAACCTTTAAATGTGTTGTTTAATTAAACTGGTGCTAATCCGAACTAGATGTTAAAGTGAGATCAAGCAATTGGGCCATGGGTTGACACTTTCATACTGTAACTCCTTCAGAGGGATGTTCATGAAATAAGTCATATATCTTGCTTACATGCATCCTCAACATATACAGTATATATGTACAGGACCAGTCAAAAGTTTGGAAACACCTGCTCATTCAAGGGTTTTTCTTTATTTTTTACTATTTTATACATTATTCAAAAGGCACATCTGAGCAATCTTTTTTGCAGGTGCATGGCAACAGTTGAACAAGATGAAGGAAAAGGGAAACACTGCTCTTGACAGTATCACTGATATTTAATAAGCTTATGTATCGGCCTCACGGCCTTCGTCAGAGCTTTTGGAAATTTTTTGAAAATTGCACCCTCATGTAGCCCTACCTCCAACAACATCCATTCCACACATCGAAGGGGGTTGGAGGCAAAGGAAAAACAAATAAGTGCCACCAAATATAACAACATGCATTTCATAAATATTACAAAAGTGTATGAATAAGACGTATTAAACACGTCTGTAAAACCACAATGAGGACATAGCAAGTTTTCATTAGTCATTGTGTACATCGTACAAAAACCATCAGAGAAATCTTAAATAAGCACTTAATTCATGTTCAAATTCACAACATAACATACCTTTCATCATTAAGTCCTTCAGGAGGGTGAACATCCATAAATATAAGATTACTCTGATGAAATGCATTCTGGGTGACTACCTCATGAATCTGAGAGAATGCCAAGAGTGTGCAAAGCTGTCATCAAGGCAAAGGATGGCTACTTTGAAGAATCTCAAATATAAAAATATATTTTGTTTAATACTTTTTTTGGTTACTACATGATTCCATGTGTTGTTACATGATTCCACTGACTTGCCTATGTAAATAAAGGTTCAATAATACAGTCAAAAAATGTGTTGTTTCATAGTTTTGATGTCTTCAATATTATTCTACAATGTAGAAAATAGCAAAAATAAAGGAAAAACCCTTGAATGAGTAGGTGTTCTGACACTTTTTACTGGTCCTATGCCTGCACATGCACACACATGATTGTGTCATTCATGGTCACCAATAGAATTGACTTAAGCCATGAGGCAGTAACACATTGAGAATGACACCAATGTCCACGATCAATATTATTTTCTAGGGGCCCTGTTTTTCATTCAACACTCACCAACAGTAACATACTTCTTCTCTTTAGTACGAAATCATAAAGCATCAAAAATGATTAGGCGTAAACACTGGACAGCCTAATTAACTTGTTATCCCAAGCGTAAACATTTTTCAGAATCCCATATTACTTTGACAGTGTAACTGTAGCTTAAGTACAATCATAGATACTAGGAGTAAACAACTTGATATGGTTGTGATGAAATTGACTGGAAATTTGATGCCAACTATGCCTAATTTGCTGACAAAATTGTCAATGAGTTAATGATCATGGAGAATTGAAAGAGCGTCGGCTTTGCCGTTTTTTATCCATCACTAGTGCTTTCATTTAAATTGGCAACGGTAATCTCCTCCCCTCTTACACTGACTGCAGATGCAGCACTCACATGTTCAGGACGCGAACAGGTTGTACAGAGGGTTGTTCATTGTTCATGAGTTTTATGTGGGTCAGGTGGTGGTGAAGCTGGTCCCCTAGCCTAATGAAGCTAGTCCCCTAGCCTCATAAAGCTGGTCCCCTAGCCTAATGGAGCTAGTCCCCTAGCCTCATAAAGCTGGTCCCCTAGCCTCATAAAGCTGGTCCCCTAGCCTCAACAAGCTGGTCCCCTAGACTCATAAATCTGCTCACCTTACAAAGTTGCTCCCCAAATAAAGATGCTCCCCTCAAAAAGCTGCTCCCATAGCTTCATAAAGATGCTCCTCTCATAAAGCTGGTCCCTTCATAAAGCTGGTCCCTTCATAAAGCTGGTCCCTTCATAATGCTGCTCCTCTCATAAAGCTGGTCCCTTCATAAAGCTGGTCCCTTCATAAAGCTGGTCCCTTCATAAAGCTGCTCCTCTCATAAAGCTGCTCCTCTCATAAAGCTGCTCCTCTCATAAAGCTGGTCCCTTCATAAAGCTGCTGCTCTCATAAAGCTGCTCCTCTCATAAAGCTGGTCCCTTCATAAAGCTGCTCCTGTCATAAAGCTGGTCCCTTCATAAAGCTGGTCCCTTCATAAAGCTGCTCCTCTCATAAAGCTGCTCCTCTCATAAAGCTGGTCCCTTCATAAAGCTGGTCCCTTCATAAAGCTGCTCCTCTCATAAAGCTGCTCCTCTCATAAAGCTGGTCCCTTCATAAAGCTGCTCCTCTCATAAAGCTGCTCCTCTCATAAAGCTGCTCCTCTCATAAAGCTGGTCCCTTCATAAAGCTGTTCCCTTCATAAAGCTGCTCCTCTCATAAAGCTGCTCCTCTCATAAAGCTGGTCCCTTCATAAAGCTGGTCCCTTCATAAAGCTGCTCCTCTCATGAAGCTGGTCCCTTCATAATGCTGCTCCTCTCATAAAGCTGGTCCCTTCATAAAGCTGCTCCTCTCATAAAGCTGCTCCTCTCATAAAGCTTCTCCTCTCATAAAGCTGGTCCCTTCATAAAGCTGTTCCCTTCATAAAGCTGCTCCTCTCATAAAGCTGCTCCTCTCATAAAGCTGGTCCCTTCATAAAGCTGGTCCCTTCATAAAGCTGCTCCTCTCATGAAGCTGGTCCCTTCATAATGCTGCTCCTCTCATAAAGCTGCTCCTCTCATAAAGCTGGTCCCTTCATAAAGCTGCTCCTCTCATAAAACTGGTCCCTTCATAATGCTGCTCCTTTCATAAAGCTGGTCCCTTCATAAAGCTGGTCCTCTCATAAAGCTGGTCCCTTCATAAAGCTGGTCCCTTCATAATGCTGCTCCTCTCATAAAGCTGCTCCTCTCATAAAGCTGGTCCCATCATAATGCTGCTCCTCTCATAAAGCTGGTCCCTTCATAAAGCTGGTCCCTTCATAAAGCTGGTCCTTTCATAAAGCTGCTCCTCTCATAAAGCTGGTCCCTTCATAAAGCTGGCCCCTTCATAAAGCTGGTCCCTTCATAAAGCTGCTCCTCTCATAAAGCTGGTCCCTTCATAATGCTGGTCCCTTCATAAAGCTGCTCCTCTCATAAAGCTGGTCCCTTCATAATGCTGGTCCCTTCATAAAGCTGCTCCTTTCATAAAGCTGGTCCCTTCATAAAGCTGCTCCTCTCATAAAGCTGGTCCCTTCATAAAGCTGCTCCTCTCATAAAACTGGTCCCTTCATAATGCTGCTCCTCTCATAAAGCTGGTCCCTTCATAAAGCTGGTCCTCTCATAAAGCTGGTCCCTTCATAAAGCTGGTCCCTTCATAATGCTGCTCCTCTCATAAAGCTGCTCCTCTCATAAAGCTGGTCCCTTCATAATGCTGCTCCTCTCATAAAGCTGGTCCCTTCATAAAGCTGGTCCCTTCATAAAGCTGCCCTCTCATAAAGCTGGTCCCTTCATAAAGCTGGTCCCTTCATAAAGCTGCTCCTCTCATAAAGTTGGTCCCTTCATAAAGCTGGTCCCTTCATAATGCTGCTCCTCTCATAAAGCTGCTCCTCTCATAAAGTTGGTCCCTTCATAAAGCTGGTCCCTTCATAATGCTGCTCCTCTCATAAAGCTGCTCCTCTCATAAAGCTGGTCCCTTCATAATGCTGCTCCTCTCATAAAGCTGGTCCCTTCATAAAGCTGGTCCCTTCATAAAGCTGCTCCTCTCATAAAGCTGGTCCCTTCATAATGCTGGTCCCTTCATAAAGCTGCCCCTCTCATTAAGCTGGTCCCTTCATAAAGCTGGTCCCTTCATAAAGCTGGTCCTTTCATAAAGCTGCTCCTCTCATAAAGCTGGTCCCTTCATAAAGCTGGCCCCTTCATAAAGCTGGTCCCTTCATAAAGCTGCTCCTCTCATAAAGCTGGTCCCTTCATAATGCTGGTCCCTTCATAAAGCTGCTCCTCTCATAAAGCTGGTCCCTTCATAATGCTGGTCCCTTCATAAAGCTGCTCCTTTCATAAAGCTGGTCCCTTCATAAAGCTGCTCCTCTCATGAAGCTGGTCCCTTCATAATGCTGCTCCTCTCATAAAGTTGGTCCCTTCATAAAGCTGGTCCCTTCATAATGCTGCTCCTCTCATAAAGCTGCTCCTCTCATAAAGCTGGTCCCTTCATAATGCTGCTCCTCTCATAAAGCTGGTCCCTTCATAAAGTTGGTCCCTTCATAAAGCTGCTCCTCTCATAAAGTTGGTCCCTTCATAATGCTGGTCCCTTCATAAAGCTGCCCCTCTCATAAAGCTGGTCCCTTCATAAAGCTGGTCCCTTCATAAAGCTGGTCCTTTCATAAAGCTGCTCCTCTCATAAAGCTGGTCCCTTCATAATGCTGGTCCCCTCATTAAGCTGCTCATCTAGCCTCATAAAGCTGGTTCCCTAGCCTCATTAAGCTGCTCATCTAGCATCATAAAGCTGCTCCCCATGCCTCATAAAGCTGCTCCTCTCATAAAGCTGGTCCCCACATAAAGCTGGTCCCCTAGAGTCTTAAAGCTGGTCCCCTCATAAAGCTGCTCCCCTAGCCTCATAAAGCTGGCCCCCTCATAAAGCTACTCACCTAGCCTCAAAAAGATTGACTGATTAAGCTGGTTCTCTCATAAAGCTGGTCCCCTAACCTCATATAGCTGGTCCCCTAGCCTCATAAAGCTTGTCCCCATACTCATAAAGCTGCTCACCTCATAAAGCTGCTCCCCTATATAAAGCTGCCCACCTCATAAAGCTGCTAATCTAGCCTCATAAAGCTGGTCCTCTCATAAAGCTGGTCCTCTCATAAAGCGTGTCCCCTCATAAAGCTGCACCTCTCATAAAGCTGGTCCCATAGCCTCATAAAGCTGGTCCCCTCATAAAGCTGGTCCTCTCATAAAGCTGGTCCTCTCATAAAGCGTGTCCCCTCATAAAGCTGCACCTCTCATAAAGCTGGTCCCATAGCCTCATAAAGCTGGTCCCCTCATAAAGCTGGTCCTCTCATAAAGCTGGTCCTCTCATAAAGCGTGTCCCCTCATAAAGCTGCACCTCTCATAAAGCTGGTCCCATAGCCTCATAAAGCTGGTCCCCTCATAAAGCTGGTCCTCTCATAAAGCTGGTCCTCTCATAAAGCGTGTCCCCTCATAAAGCTGGTCCCCTCATAATGCTGCTCCCCTAGCCTCATAAAGCTGGTCCCCTCATAAAGCTGGCCCCCTAGCCTCATAATGCTGCTCCCCTAGACTCATAAAGCTGCTCCCCTAGCTTCATAAAGTTGGTCCACTCATAAACCTGGTCCTTTAGCTGCTCCTCTCATAAAGCTGCTCCTTACAGTTGGTCTCCTAGCCTCATAAAGCTGGAACCTCATAAAGCTAGTCCCCATAAAGACTCATAAAGCTTCTCACCTTATGAAGCTGCTCCCCTCATAAAGCTGCACCCCCTCATAAAGCTGCTCCCTCTAGCCTCATAAAGCTGGCCCCTCATAAAGCTACTCACCTAGCCTCAAAAAAATTTACTGATTAAGCTGGCTCCCTCATAAAGCTGGTCCCCTAACCTCGTGTAGCTGGTCCCCTAGCCTCATAAAGCTGCTCCCCATGCCTCATAAAGCTGCTCCTCTCATAAAGCTGGTCCCCTCATAAAGCTGGTCCCCTAGAGTCTTAAAGCTGTTCCCCTCATTAAGCTGTTCATCTAGCCTCATAAAGCTGCTCCTCTCATAAAGCTGGTCCCCTCATAAAGCTGGTCCCCTAGAGTCTTAAAGCTGGTCCCCTCATAAAGCTGGTCACCTAGCCTCAGAAAGCTGGTCCCCTAGCCACATAAAGCTTGTCCCCATACTCATAAAGCTGCTCACCTCATAAAGCTGCTCACCTATATAAAGCTGCCCACCTCATAAAACTGCTAATCTAGCCTCATATAGCTGGTCCTCTCATAAAGCTGGTCCTCTCATAAAGCGTGTCCCCTCATAAAGCTGCACCTCTCATAAAGCTGGTCCCATAGCCTCATAAAGCTGGTCCCCTCATAAAGCTGGTCCTCTCATAAAGCCGGTCCTCTCATAAAGCGTGTCCCCTCATAAAGCTGCACCTCTCATAAAGCTGGTCCCCTCATAATGCTGCTCCCCTAGACTCATAAAGCTGCTCCCCTAGCTTCATAAAGTTGGTCCACTCATAAAGCTGGTCCTTTAGCTTCTTACAGTTGGTCTCCTAGCCTCATAAAGCTGGAACCTCATAAAGCTAGTCCCCTAGACTCATAAAGTTTCTCACCTTATAAAGCTGCACCCCTCATAAAGGTGCTCCCCTAGCCTCATAAAGCTGGCCCCCTCATAAAGCTACTCACCTAGCCTCAAAAAAAGATTTACTGATTAAGCTGGCTCCCTCATAAAGCTGGTCCCCTAACCTCATAAAGCTGCTCCCCATGCCTCATAAAGCTGGTCCTCTCATAAAGCTGGTCCTCTCATAAAGCGTGTCCCCTCATAAAGCTGCACCTCTCATAAAGCTGGTCCCATAGCCTCATAAAGCTGGTCCCCTCATAAAGCTGGTCCTCTCATAAAGCTGGTCCTCTCATAAAGCGTGTCCCCTCATAAAGCTGGTCCCCTCATAATGCTGCTCCCCTAGCCTCATAAAGCTGGTCCCCTCATAATGCTGCTCCCCTAGCCTCATAAAGCTGGTCCCCTCATAAAGCTGGCCCCCTAGCCTCATAATGCTGCTCCCCTAGACTCATAAAGCTGCTCCCCTAGCTTCATAAAGTTGGTCCACTCATAAACCTGGTCCTTTAGCTTCTTACAGTTGGTCTCCTAGCCTCATAAAGCTGGAACCTCATAAAGCTAGTCCCCTAGACTCATAAAGTTTCTCACCTTATGAAGCTGCTCCCCTCATAAAGCTGCACCCCTCATAAAGCTGCTCCCCTAGCCTCATAAAGCTGGCCCCCTCATAAAGCTACTCACCTAGCCTCAAAAAGATTTACTGATTAAGCTGGCTCCCTCATAAAGCTGGTCCCCTAACCTCGTGTAGCTGGTCCCCTAGCCTCATAAAGCTGCTCCCCATGCCTCATAAAGCTGCTCCTCTCATAAAGCTGGTCCCCTCATAAAGCTGGTCCCCTAGAGTCTTAAAGCTGTTCCCCTCATTAAGCTGTTCATCTAGCCTCATAAAGCTGCTCCTCTCATAAAGCTGGTCCCCTCATAAAGCTGGTCCCCTAGAGTCTTAAGGCTGGTCCCCTCATAAAGCTGGTCACCTAGTCTCAGAAAGCTGGTCCCCTAGCCACATAAAGCTTGTCCCCATACTCATAAAGCTGCTCACCTCATAAAGCTGCTCCCCTATATAAAGCTGCCCACCTCATAAAGCTGCTAATCTAGCCTCATAAAGCTGGTCCTCTCATAAAGCTGGTCCTCTCATAAAGCGTGTCCCCTCATAAAGCTGCACCTCTCATAAAGCTGGTCCCATAGCCTCATAAAGCTGGTCCTCTCATAAAGCTGGTCCTCTCATAAAGCGTGTCCCCTCATAAAGCTGCACCTCTCATAAAGCTGGTCCCCTAGCCTCATAAAGCTGGTGCCCTCATAATGCTGCTCCCCTAGACTCATAAAGCTGCTCCCCTAGCTTCATAAAGTTGGTCCACTCATAAAGCTGGTCCTTTAGCTTCTTACAGTTGGTCTCCTAGCCTCATAAAGCTGGAACCTCATAAAGCTAGTCCCCTAGACTCATAAAGTTTCTCACCTTATGAAGCTGCTCCCCTCATAAAGCTGCACCCCTCATAAAGCTGCTCCCCTAGCCTCATAAAGCTGGCCCCCTCATAAAGCTACTCACCTAGCCTCAAAAAAAGATTTACTGATTAAGCTGGCTCCCTCATAAAGCTGGTCCCCTAACCTCATAAAGCTGCTCCCCATGCCTCATAAAGCTGCTCCTCTCATAAAGCTGGTCCCCTCATAAAGCTGGTCCCCTAGAGTCTTAAAGCTGGTCCCCTCATTAAGCTGCTCATCTAGCCTCATAAAGCTGCTCCTCTCATAAAGCTGGTCCCCTCATAAAGCTGGTCCCCTAGAGTCTTAAAGCTGGTCCCCTCATTAAGCTCCTCATATAGCCTCATAAAGCTGGTTCCCTGTCCTCATAAAGCTGCTACACTCATAAAGCTGCTCTCCTAGACTCATAAAGCTGGTACCCTAGCCTCATAATATTGCTACCCTCATAAAGCTGGTCCCCTAGCCTCATAATATTGCTACCCTCATAAAGCTGGTCCCCTGGCCTCATAATATTGCTACCCTCATAAAGCTGGTCCCCTAGCCTCATAATATTGCTACCCTCATAAAGCTGGTCCCCTGGCCTCATAATATTGCTACCCTCATAAATCTGCTGTCCGACCCTCATGAAGCTGGTCCCCTAGCCTCATAATATTGCTACCCTCATAAAGCTGGTCCCCTGGCCTCATAATATTGCTACCCTCATAATGCTGGTCCCCTAGCCTCATAATATTGCTACCCTCATAAAGCTGGTCTCCTGGCCTCATAATATTGCTACCCTCATAAAGCTGGTCCCCTAGCCTCATAATATTGCTACCCTCATAAAGCTGGTCCCCTAGCCTCATAATATTGCTACCCTCATAAAGCTGCTACCCTCATAAATCTGCTGTCCGACCCTCATGAAGCTGGTCCCCTAGCCTCATAATATTGCTACCCTCATAAAGCTGCTCCCCTCATAAATCTGCTGTCCTAGCCTCATAAAGCTGGTCCCCTAGCCTCATAATATTGCTACCCTCATAAAGCTGCTCCACTCATAAATCTGCTGTCCTAGCCTCATAAAGCTGGTCCCCTAGCCTCATAATATTGCTACCCTCATAAAGCTGCTCCCCTCATAAAGCTGCTCTCCTAGCCACATAAAGCTGCTCTCCAAGCCACATAAAGCTGCTCTCCTAGCCACACAAAGCATGCTCTTTTTGTAAAAATGTTTCGTCATTAAAAATGATATTTTCCCTAACCCCTAACCCTAAGCCTAACCCTAACCCTTAAACCAACCCTAACCCTAACTCTAACCTTAACCCTCAAAACCAAAACCTTAACCTTGAACCTATCACTAACCTTAACCTTACCCCAAAACCGTAAACATCAACCTTAAGCTTAAAATAGCATTTGAAGATATTCAGGACATGAATAAAGTCCTGACTTTTCAATAAAGTTATTGTCTTCCTACTTTTTCAGAACATTAAGGTGAAATGTGAGCACATTAGGGTCCCGATAATGTATGAAAACAAGTACACACACACACACACACACACACACACACACACACACACACACACACACACACACACACACACACACACACACACACACACACACACACACACACACACACACACACACACACACACACACACACACATACACACACACACAGTAACATGATTCCCAGCAACAGTGTTGATAGAGCATTACAGAGCTGAATGGTGGAGTCTGCTTCTAGTACGCATGCATCCAGTCAGAGATTGGCATGTGAATCAGGCAGTCCCCAACTGCTGAAGGTGTCATTCATAGCACATTTAATGTTGAAATAACTTTTTGGTAGTATTCTTGTCATATATTTAGAGAGGTGTAGTAGCCTATCTTCCCAAATACACACACATACAGTACACGCACAAGCACAAGCAGACGCACACCTTGTAAATGCATTCCCAATCTCCCACTTTCTGAACTTGCATGGCCTTTCAGATGCTCTGATGTAAATTAAAAGTTTTCATCTGTTTGATGCAGGTAGAAAATCAGCATGGCTTGGTTTTGTAAATCTCCTGTGCCTGGCTTGTTCATCAATCTGTCTTCTTATTCAGACCTCCACCCCCTCAAAGATAACTTTAGAAAAATACAGGTTTCATTATTCAAAAGCTGAGAAGCAAATTATTTTTCTTATTTTCGCATTACTTTTAGGTGGACTTGCCAATAGAAATCCTACCCCTAAGGCATACAGAAGCTATTATTCTCTCGATAAGAGTGTCTGCTAAATGTCTCAAATGTAAATGCAAACGCCTCATGTTTTGTGACAGGTATTTTTTCTCCAACCGATGAAAACTGGGCCAGTTGGTATTGCTGTTGGTTTATTATTACTGGGGATTATATTTTTGGAATATAGCTGAATTTATAGCCTGCTTTCAAAATAAATCAATATGTATCCAAATTATTTTATTGTGATTGTGTTGACTATCCAGGGCAACAACTCTATACTCTATAAACTCCAAGGTATAATACAAAATAATATATACCATAATGTATGGGTTTAGTGGCTCTGGGATTTGATCATTAATTAGATTACTGCTGTGTGGTGTTAAGATGAATCCTGGTTGTATAGCTAAATGAGGGAATGTGAGAAACTGGTGGTGTGTTCTGGCTCTGCTTCTTTCAAAAGGCTCCTGTCAGGCCCATAATTGACAGCCTAAGTGGGTCAGTGTAGAGGCCATGTAGGCCCTGTTCAATTATTTTCTAAGACACCCCATCCGTATTCATGAGCTCCTGCTGTTTTGTCATTTTATCACCCCCGATCAAACTTACTGTGTAATTGTACTCAGTACAGGCGACTGAGGCAGGAGCTATATGAGTGGTTAGCCAGCGCCCATTCAAATCATACTTTATTTCATTAATTCGTTAAATTCCTAACCCCCGCAATGGAGCAAATAGGACCTTGTGGCATCAATGAGTAAAAGTTGAGATGGAAATTGACCTCCACTTAGACGCTGTAACTTGTCATGATGATTCAAACTGTTCAGTATCCTTCTCATCTGTCTGAAACTAATTGTTGTGAATACATTGGTCCATCTCTGCCTTTCCCTAATAGTCAAGTCTACTGACAAACGGTTGTGCTTTGCATGCGTAATAAGGCCCCAAATTCAGTCAATCCCAGATAAAGGAAAAGCACACTGCGGGCATTCTCAGAATGTGCATTATGTGAGGTGTTAACTATGTTAAAACTGACTGAAACACCCTCTAAGCTGCTACTCTCGCAGACATTTTTATTGGAAATTGTTGTGAATTTACACTTAACCAACATTTGGGGCCTCGTCCTGGATATGGACGTACCGCTTGTGATTATGTGGTAGGGATGTTTTAACTAAATGCTCTAAACTTACGTTTTCTAACACAGCACGCGTAACATTTTTGAGTAAACATGCAGAGTACCTTTCCTGTTTCTGCTATTGATTGAATATGGGCCATATACATACTGTATAGTACTCCAGAGTGGCGCAGCGGTCTAAGGAGCTGCATCTCAGTGCAAGAGACATCACTACAGTCCCTGGTTTGAATCCAGGTTGTATCACATCTGGCTGTGATTGGGAGTCCCGTAGGGCGGTGCACAATTGGCGCAGAGTCGTCCAGGTTTGGGCGAGGTAGACTGTCATTGTAAATAAGAATTTGTTCTTAATTGACTTGCCTAGTTAAATAAATAAATAAGGGTCATATACAGTACATGTACTGATGTAGGATAGTGAAACCTACACTGAGTGGACAAAACATTAGGAGCAACTGCTCTTTCAATGACATCGACTGACCAGGTGAAACCTGTGATCCATTGTTGATATCAAATCACATTTTATTGGTCACATACACATGGTCAGCATGTGGCAGGTTTTCTTTTTGTAGTCCGTAATTGTAGACCCTGCCACATACGTCTCGTGTCTGAGCCGTTGATTTGCGACTCCAGTTTGTCTTGAAAACAACATTTTGCTTGTTTGGTTGCCTTGCGGTGGGAATAACTACACTGTTTATATATGGCCATATTCCCAGTCCTCTTTCCATGGTTAAATGCAGAGGTTCGCATTTTCAGTTTTGTGCGAATGCCACCATCCATCCATGGTTTTTGGTTAGGGTAGGTTTTAATAGTCACAGTGGGTACAACATCTCCAATGCACTTCCTTATTAACTCACTCACGGAGTCAGCGTATAGATCGATGTGATTCTCTGAGGCTGCCTTGGAACATTTCCCAGTCCGTGTGATCAAAACCATCTTGAAGTGGGGATTCCGATTGGTCAGACCAGCGTTGAATGGTTCTAGTCACAGGTACAGCCTTCTACGCTTCAATCAGAGTAGATGAAAAGAAAGAGACCGGTTAGATTCTAGATCACCTGTACACACAGAGATGCGTACAAAGCTCTCCCTCGCCCTCCATTTGGTAAATCCGACTACAACCCTATCCTCCTGATTCCTGCTTACAAGCAAAAATTAAAGCAGGAAGCACCAGTGTCTCGGTCTATAAAAAAAGTGGTCAGATGAAGCAGATGCTAAACTACAGGACTGTTTTGCTATCGCAGACTGGAAAACATGTTCTGGGATTCTTCCGATGACATTGAGGAATACACCACATCAGTCACTGGCTTTATCAATAAGTAAATCGAGGACGTCGTCATCACAGCGATTGTACGTACATACCCCAACCAGAAGCCATGGATTACAGGCAACATGCGCAATGAGCTAAAGGGTAGAGCTGCCGCTTTCAAGGTGCGGGACTCTAACCTGGAAGTTTACAAGAAATCCCGCTATGCCCTGCGACGAATCATCAAACAGGCAAAGTGTCAATACAGGGCTAAGATTGAATCATACTACACTGGCTCGTCGGATGTGGCAGGGCTTGCCAACTATTACAAACTACAAAGGGAAGCACAGTTGTGAGCTGCCCAGTGACACGAGCCTACCAGATGAGCTAAATCACTTCTATGCTCGCTTCGAGGCAAGCAACACTGAGGCATGCATGAGAGCATCAGCTGTTCCGGACGACTGTGTGATCACGCTCTCTGTAGCCGACGTTAGTAAGACCTTTAAACAGACGGATTACCAGGACGTGTGCTCCGGGCATGTGCTGACCAACTGCCAGGTGTCTTCACTGACATTTTCAACATGTCCCTGATTGAGTCTGTAATACCAACATGTTTCAAGCAGACCACCATAGTCCCTGTGCCCAAGAACACAAAGGCGACCTGCCTAAATGACTACAGACCTGTAGTACTCACGTCCGTAGCCATGAAGTGTTTTGAAAGGCTGGTAATGGCTCACATCAACACCATTATCCAAGAAACCCTAGACCCACTCCAACTTGCACACAGCCCAAACAGATCCAAAGATGATGCAATCTCTATTGCACTCCACATTGCACTTTCCCACCTGGACAAAAGGAACACCTATGTGAGAATGCTATTCATTGACTACAGCTCAGTGTTCAACACCATAGTACCCTCAAAGCTCATCACTAAGCTAAGGATCCTGGGACTAAACACCTCCCTCTGCATCTGGGTCCTGGACTTCCTGACGGGCTGCCCCAGGTGGAGAGTAAAGGTAGCAACACATCTGCCACGCTGAGCCTCAACACTGGAGCACCCTAGGGGTGCGTGCTCAGTCCCCTCCTGTACTCCCTGTTCACTCACTACTGCATGGCCAGGCACGACACCAACACCATCATTAAGTTTGCAGACGACACAACCGTTGTAGGCCAGATCACCGACAACGACGAGACAGCCTATAGGGAGGAGTTCAGACACCTGGCCGGGTGGTGCCAGAATAACAACCTATCCCTCAACGTAACCAAGACTAAGATGTGGACTACAGGAAAATCGAGCACACCCCCATTCTCATCGACGGGGCTGTAATGGAGCAGGTTTAGAGCTTCAAGTTCCTTGGTGTCCACATCAACAACAAACTACAATGGTCCAAACACACCACACAAGACAGTCGTGAAGAGGGCACGACCTCAGGAAACTAAAAAGATTTGGCATGGGTCTTGAGATCCTCAAAAGGTTCTACAGCTGCAACATGGAGAGCATCCTGACCGGTTGCATCAGTGCCTGGTACAGCAATTGCTCGGCCTCCGACCGCAAGGCACTTCAGAGGGTAGTGCGTACGGCCCAGTACATCACTGGGGCAAAGCTGCCTGCCATCCAAGGCCCTAAAAATGGTCAAAAACCCCAGCCACCCCAGTCATAGATTGTTCTCTCTACTACCGCATGGCAAGCGGTACCGGAGTGCCAAGTGTGGGACAGAAAGGCTTCTCAACAGTTTTTACCCCCAAGCCATAAGACTCCTGAACAAGTAACCAAATGGTTACCCGGACTATTTGCGTTGTGTGCCCACCCCAACCCCTATTTTACGCTGCTGCTACTCTCTGTTTATCTAATATATGCATAGTCACTTTAACTATACATTCATGTACATACTACCTCAATTGGCCCGACCCTCCAGTGCTCCCGCACATTGGCTAAACGGGCTATCTCCATTTTGTCCCACCACCCGCCAACCCCTCTTTTTACACTGCTGCTACTCTCTGTTCATCATTTATGCGTAGTCACTTTAACCATACCTACATGTACATACTACCTCAATAAGCCTGACTAACCATTGTCTGTATATAGCCTCGCTATAGTATATAGCCTCGCTACTGTAATTTCTAAACCTCTTTTTACTGTTTTTTTATTTCTTTAGTTTACTACTACACACACACACACACACACACACACACACACACACACACACACACACACACACACACACACACACACACACACACACACACACACACACACACACAAACACCTTTTTTCGCACTATTGGTTAGAGCCTGTAAGTAAGCATTTCACTGTAAGGTCTACTACACCTGTTGTATTCGGTGCACGTGACAAATAAAATTAGATTTGATTAGATTTTTAAGAAGGCTTTTTAAGCCTTGTGACAATTTAGATGGTTTGTGTATGTGTGCCATTCAGAGGGTGAATGGGCAAGACAAAATATTTAAGTGCCTTTGAACAGGGTCTGGTAGCAGGTGCCAGGCGCACCGGTTTGAGGGTGTTAAAAATTGCAGCGCTGCTGGGTTTCTTACCCTTAACAGTTCCCCGTGTGTATCAAGAATGGTCCACCACCCACATGACAGTGTGAAGCATTGGAGTCAACATGGACCAGCGTACCTGTGGAATGCTTTCGACACCTTGTAGAGTCCATGCCCTGACGAATTTAGGCCGTTCTGAGGTATGGGATGCAACTCAAGAGATGTTCCTATTGTTTTGTACACTCTGTGTATATTGTCACAGCAAAATAATCCTGCAGCAACAGGATTTAAACATTCAGTCCATAATATTATTTCATTGGTGCTTAGTCTATTAGCTGGCCAAAAGTAGGCTTCAGGAAAAAGTGTGATACTGTTAATATAACTGTTATTGTGGGTTTTCAGTTCATTTATGTAAATCATGAAGCTAATCTGCGGTGCCGCAAAATGATCAGCAACAATAGAGTGATCAAATGAATGCATTTTCTACATCTGTATACATGCTCTGAATGCGCTGGTACAGTGCCACAACATAAGGTATGCTAGTCTACATAGACAATCCTTCACATTGCAGTGGCCTTGCTACGCATGACAGTAAAGCTAATTACCCAGGTATGAATGCTTATGAAAATGACATGTTCTTGTGTTTACTTAAGTCATCCCCCCCCTAATGATTTTAATTTGTTTACAAACTAAACCTCAATGAAATGGATCTTATAGTAGTGAAAATGATTTCTAAGATACATACATTCAGTTGTTCCAAACTCACTTCACATGTGCTAAAGAGGGAGGCATGCACGGCTGGTGCTAACACATGCGCAGGTCAAATACACTGCTGGAGCACCAACTAAGGAATTTACATGTCCTAATAATGGGAAAGATGGTTCAGAAAACCAGATGTTTTAACCGCTGTATGCGTACTACCATTTTGACCTTACTCATATTAATATAAGCAGAGTAAGGTGTTTACATGACTATTGAATTACCTGCCTACTGCCATAATCAGTTTAATATCGAATTAATAGCGTGCATGTAAACGTACTCAATGTTTGAGAACACATTGCCTGTGTACATATGGTCTGTGTACACATTGTCTGTGTATATATTGCCTGTGTACATATTGCCTGTGTACATATTGTCTGTGTACATATTGTCTGTGTACATATTGTCTGTGTACGTATTGCCTGTGTACATATTGTCTGTGTACGTATTGCCTGTGTACATATTGTCTGTGTACATATTGTCTGTGTACATATTGTCTGTGTACATATTGTCTGTGTACGTATTGTCTGTGTACGTATTGTCTGTGTACATATTGCCTGTGTACATATTGTCTGTGTACATATTGTCTGTGTACATATTGTCTGTGTACATATTGTCTGTGTACATATTGTCTGTGTACATATTGCCTGTGTACATATTGCCTGTGTACATATTGTCTGTGTACATATTGTCTGTGTACATATTGTCTGTGTACAAATTGCCTGGGTACATATTGCCTGTGTACATATTGCCTGTGTACATATTGTCTGTGTACATATTGCCTGTGTACATATTGTCTGTGTATACATATTGTCTGTGTACATATTGCCTGTGTACATATTGTCTGTGTACATATTGTCTGTGTACCTATTGTCGGTGTACATATTGCCTGTGTACATATTGTCTGTGTACATATTGTCTGTGTATACATATTGTCTGTGTACATATTGCCTGTGTACATATTGCCTGTGTACATATTGTCTGTGTATACATATTGCCTGTGTACATATTGTCTGTGTACATATTGCCTGTGTACATATTGCCTGTGTACATATTGCCTGTGTACATATTGTCTGTGTACATATTGTCTGTGTACATATTGCCTGTGTACATATTGCCTGTGTACATATTGCCTGTGTACATACTGTCTGTGTACATATTGCTCTGTACATTTTTCTTCCAGGGGCTTTGACACTAACCAGAGAAATCCACTCTTCTGTGAAACTCAGGACTGCATCCCAAATGGCATCCTATTCCCTGCGATTTGGTCAAAAGCAGTGCACTACATACGGAATAGGGTGTCATTTGGGACAAAACCCAGGTGAGACTTCTCATTAGATTGACTTCGACTTCCGAGAGGACAAAGGTTGAATGTACGTAGCCTGATTAATCAATGCTTTGTGTTTTCTACCCTGCTTGAACCCAAGGCCAGTGTAATATTTCACAGGAACAAATTGACTGAGGGTACTGACACTAGGCTGACCATACAATCATTGGTAATTAGGAAGTTAGGTAAAGTTCCACAAAGAAAGTGCCTCATTCAGAGACAGTGTCCATGTCCGAATGCCCATATTTGCATTTTAAATTGTAGACGTTTTAGGGACGTGAAAATATAGCGTTTTATAGTATGTGAATTTTTTCAAATCAAGTATACTTTAAACGTCAGTATTTTAAACTTATTTCAGATTTTCATCTTGTACAATTTGTTGCACACTGTTGAGGAAGAGAATCGTCTTTCCAGACTCACATGTGTTTGACAAAAGCTGATAATGTCTGATAATAAGAGAAGGGGGCACCCTGTACCCAAATGAACGAATGACGGGAATCAACCTAACTGCACATTCGATGACACACTCTCATGAGGTGTGAGCTTAATATGTTGACATTTTCAGAGCTTGGGCCTATAAGGTTCTATCTGCAAAAAGATGATTCTGAGATAATTGGTTTTAATGTTTCCCGAACCCTGATTGGTTTGAATGGTGTTATCTTGTATTCGTTTTAACTTTTAACAGAACAAGGCTATGTCAATAACTCAATTTAGATACAAACACACAGAGATCCTCAGAGTCCCAAGCTTTTGATTTGTTGCTAACTCCATTTGTTTTTACTACAGACAATTTAAATAGTATGTAGTATGATCAGTATTATACTACATAGTTTTAGTCGTTTTTTAGTTTTTATTTAACTAGGCAAGTCAGTTAAGAACAAATTCTTATTTACAATGACAGCCTACCCGGACGACACTGGGCCAATTATGCGCCGCCCTATGGGACTTCCAATCACAGTCGGTTGTGATACAGCCTGGAATCAAACCAGGGTCTGTAGTGATGCTTCTTGCACTGAGATGCAGTGCAGTGCCTTAGATCGCTGCACCATTCGGGAGCCCTAGTAAGTAGTAGGAAAGAAAGATTTCGTTAATGGCCATTCAATCTGAAGTGTCTGACAACATGACAGACAGAGCCTATGGCTGTTTGGTGTAACATGATATTGCGAAGACACATGATATCACATGAGTGTTCTCTCATGTGTATTCAGATTTCTGCATATGATTTGCAAAGTTGTATATATTTCTTATTATGCAATTCAAATGTGTTCATGTCAAGCCTAACAAATATAACATCAGCCCTACAATTTGATTCTCCACAAGTTGATTGTAGCTAATTGACTGATACAGAACATCAACAATTACATCAAGCATAAATGGCACAATATTATCTAAGCTGTTTTGAAAACACTGTTACGAAGGCGTGAATCTTCTCCTGAGCATAATGCTTCACGTGTTGCCTGTCTGTCTAGTTCAGCATGCCCCACCTGTCACAAGGCTCTCGTCTGCAGTAGAAAAGTTTCCTGTTTTAGCACGTTTATCCCATTCTTCAAGCCTCACACACGTAACATGGAAATCAATAGCATATCATTATGCCTATGTTGATGAGAGGGAAAAGGCCATAGTGATCTGTACAGTTTACCATATAGCATAATGAAGCTGTTCTGGAGATGGAGTAAAGCTCGGAGGCAAGGGAGCATGTCAGACTTTTACCTAAAGGCATCTACTGCTGTATCTCTGGTTAGAGTGCTCTTTTAATACGTACTGTTATGAAATCTGCCAGGGAGTATTTCTGTTCTGTTCGCTCCTGTGTTTAATGTAGCTCGAAAAGCAAATGGTCGGGGTTCCAGTCTCAGGCGCTCATTAAAGAGAGAGAGAGAGAGAGAGAGAGAGAGAGAGAGAGAGAGAGAGAGAGAGAGAGAGAGAGAGAGAGAGAGAAGAGAGAGAGAGAGAGAGAGAGAGAGAGAGAGAGAGAGAGAGAGAGAGAGAGAGAGAGAGAGAGGGGGAGAAAGAAAGCTCCCCTGTCTTTTCAGAGATGTATTTCTGATGTTTATATGCAACAGCCCTAGTGGAATGCACACTAAGCCTTTTCGACCACTGATGAAAACACAGCCACTGTTATTAAATCTATATTTAGATGCATGGTGTGTGGCCAGGCCTGCTGCCACTGCTGCTGCGTAGGACTCTACACTCTCCATATTAATGGCCTTAATTTAATCATCTCGAGATCGTCGAAATTGGAAAGTGTCAACACAAAATAATAAATCATGGAGAAAAAAAAGTGGTCAGACTAATTCAAGGGAGTTTTCATGAGGGGAAACCGTGGACATATTAACAATTATAATTAGATTTGCCAAGGGTAACGCTTTCGTTAACTTCATCAAAACCCAGGACTGTCACATGTGTTTCCGTCCCTAGTATCTGCTGATGTTAATTTAACCTGGAGATAATTGAAATAACTAGCTAGAAGGAAACAGACAGGAGGATGAAATACTGGAATTCTGTGAAGGTACATGTTATATCGTAGGCTGAACTAATGAAGTCTGGTGATGTTCGGGATCTTGGTACTCTCACCGATACACAAAAATAAACAAATACATACAGTATATCTGTTATTATGTTTGTTGGAAGATATATTTTTGCATGAACATGAACTCTTCTGTCACGTCCTGAGCTTAGTTCCTTTTTTATGTCACTATTTTAGTTTGGTCGGGGCGTGAGTTGGGGTGGGCATTCTATGTTTGTTCTGTGTGTTATAGTTCTATGTGTTTGGCCTGGTATGGTTCCCAATCAGAGGCAGCTGTCAATCATTGTCTCTGATTGAGAACCATACTTAGGTAGCCTGTACCCACCTGGTGTTTTGTGAGTAGTTGTTTTCTGTTTTGTGTGTCTTCACCTTACTGAACTCTCCTCTCTCTCTCTCTCTCTCTCTCTCTCTCTCTCTCTCTCTCTCTCTCTCTCTCTCTCTCTCTCTCTCTCTCTCTCTCTTTCTCTTATTTTTTTGTTGGTTGTTGCGGTGTTCAGTTTATTTATTCAAATGAACATGGACACTTACCACGCTGCGTTTTGGTCTGATCCTTCCTATTCCTCATCCGAGGAGGACAATGATCGTTACATCTTCCAAATACTTACACATATCTGAATAACTGGTGTCTCAGACCACTTTCCCTCGGGGTCTAACAGCTCACTTGTTTTGGACCATCAGATAACATAATAAAAACAATGTTAAACATTAAAAGTACATTTATTTACAAATACCACATTTGGGGAACACTGTCAGTCAGGTTAGTTATATCAGAATACATGTAGTAGCAAGACATGCCGTTGCTTGAGGAGACAGAACTTGTCTACAGTACCTCTGAAGCCTGTTCTGCTTACCCATCATGTTTTCTTTATCTCTCAAAGCATGTTATGTTCCCTCTCTCCCTAAACTCCTTTAAGTGCCTCTCTCTATCCACCTTCCCCTCATCCTCTGAGCGTCTTTTTCTATCTTTTCACCTTTCTGCCTCCATCTATTCCTTCTCTTGCTCGGCCCCTCTCTAAGCAGGTAATATCACCAACCCAATGGTTGGGGATGCAGGGGTTCTGTGCAAACAGGCAAGCAGGTCCTCAGATGTGGGAGGCCCCTTTGGGAGCCTGGCTGAATGAGATGCCCATCAGTCTCTGAGTCTGCAGATGCTCCTCAACAACAGGCAGGCTTCACGCCTCATCAGCCCTGGATCAGATACAGAGCTAGGGGGAGAGCCTAAGGCAATCACAGCCTCCCAATGACGAACACAGGCACATTTGGAATCGTTTTTGTTGAAGGGAACCAATTTCATCAGTGGAAGGATACAATGGAAAGGTTTTTTCCCCGCTATGTTTTTAATATATACTGAACAAAAATATAAACGCAACACGTAAAGTGTTGGTCCCATGTTTTATGAGCTGAAATAAAATGTTCCTTGCGCACAAAAAGCGTATTTCTCTCAAATTTTGTGCACAAATTTGTTTACATCCCTGTTAGTGCGCATTTCTCCTTTGACAAGATAATCCATCCACCTGACAGGTGTGGCATATCAAAAGCTGATTAAACAGCATGATCATTACACAGGTGCCCCTTTTGCTGGGGTCAATAAAAGGCCACTCTAAAAAAAAATGTTTACATTTATTTATTTATTTATTTTTATTTCACCTTTATTTAACCAGGTAGGCTAGTTGAGAACAAGTTCTCATTTGCAACTGCGACCTGGCCAAGATAAAGCATAGCAGTGTGAACAGACAACACAGAGTTACACATGGAGTAAACAATTAACACAGTAGAAAAAAAGGGGAGTCTATATACATTGTGTGCAAAAGGCATGAGGAGGTAGGCGAATAATTACAATTTTGCAGATTAACACTGGAGTGATAAATGATCAGATGGTCATGTACAGGTAGAGATATTGGTGTGCAAAAGAGCAGAAAAGTATATAAATAAAAACAGTATGGGGATGAGGTAGGTAAAAATGGGTGGGCTATTTACCGATAGACTATGTACAGCTGCAGCGATCGGTTAGCTGCTCAGATAGCAGATGTTTGAAGTTGGTGAGGGAGATAAAAGTCTCCAACTTCAGCGATTTTTGCAATTCGTTCCAGTCACAGGCAGCAGAGAACTGGAACGAAATGTGGCCAAATGAGGTGTTGGCTTTAGGGATGATCAGTGAGATACACCTGCTGGAGCGCGTGCTACGGATGGGTGTTGCCATCGTCACCAGTGAACTGAGATAAGGCGGAGCTTTACCTAGCATGCACTTGTAGATGACCTGGAGCCAGTGGGTCTGGCGACGAATATGTAGCGAGGGCCAGCCGACTCGAGCATACAAGTCGCAGTGGTGGGTGGTATAAGGTGCTTTAGTGACAAAACGGATGGCACTGTGATAAATTGCATCCAGTTTGCTGAGTAGAGTGTTGGAAGCGATTTTGTAGATGACATCGCCGAAGTCGAGGATCGGTAGGATAGTCAGTTTTACTAGGGTAAGTTTGGCGGCGTGAGTGAAGGAGGCTTTGTTGCGGAATAGAAAGCCGACTCTTGATTTGATTTTCGATTGGAGATGTTTGATATGAGTCTGGAAGGAGAGTTTACAGTCTAGCCAGACACCTAGGTACTTATAGATGTCCACATATTCAAGGTCGGAACCATCCAGGGTGGTGATGCTGGTCAGGCGTGCGGGTGCAGGCAGCGAACGGTTGAGAGCAGTTGGAGGCCATGGAAGGAGTGTTGTATGGCATTGAAGCTCGTTTGGAGGTTAGATAGCACAGTGTCCAAGGACGGGCCGGAAGTATATAGAATGGTGTCGTCTGCGTAGAGGTGGATCAGGGAATCGCCCGCAGCAAGAGCAACATCATTGATATATACAGAGAAAAGAGTCGGCCCGAGAATTGAACCCTGTGGCACCTCCATAGAGACTGCCAGAGGACCGGACTGCATGCCCTTCGGTATGACACACTGAACTCGGTCTGCAAAGTAATTGGTGAACCAGGCAAGGCAGTCATCCGAAAATCCGAGGCTACTGAGTCTGCCGATAAGAATATGGTGATTGACAGAGTCGAAAGCCTTGGCAAGGTCGATGAAGACGGCTGCACAGTACTGTCTTTTATCGATGGCGGTTATGATATCGTTTAGTACCTTGAGCGTGGCTGAGGTGCACCCGTGACCGGCTCGGAAACCAGATTGCACAGCGGAGAAGGTACGGTGGGATTCGAGATGGTCAGTGACCTGTTTGTTGACTTGGCTTTCGAAGACCTTAGATAGGCAGGGCTGGATGGATATAGGTCTGTAACAGTTTGGGTCCAGGGTGTCTCCCCCTTTGAAGAGGGGGATGACTACGGCAGCTTTCCAATCCTTGGGGATCTCAGACGAAAATGTGTAGTTTTGTCACACTACACAATGCCACAAATGTCTCAAGTTTTGAGGGAGTATGCAATCCACTAGAGCTGTTGCCAGATAATTTTATGTTAATTTCTCTACCATAAGCCACCTCCAACATTGTTTTAGAGAATTTGGCAGTACGTCCAACAGGCCACACAACCGCAGAACATGTGGAACCACACCAGCCCAGGACCTCCACATCCAGCTTCTTCACCTGTGGGATGGTCAGAGACCCGGACTGATGAAACTGTGGGTTTAAATAGCCAAATAATTTCTGCGCAAACTGTCAGAAACCATCTCAGTGAAGCTCATCTGTGTGCTCATCTTCCTTACCAGGGTCTTGACCTGACTGCAGTTCGTCATCGTAACCAACTTCAGTGGGAAAATGTTCACCTTTGATGGCAATTGGCATGCTGGAGAAGTGTGCTCTTCACGGATTCATCCCGGTTTAAACTGTACCAGGCAGTATGGTATTGTGTGGACGAGCGGTTTGATGATGTCAACGTTGTGAGTGCCCAATGGTGGCGGTGGGGTTATGGTATTGACAGGGATAAGCTACGAACAATGAACACAGTTGCATTTTATTGATGGCATTTTGAATGCACAGAGATACCGTGACGAGATCCTGAGGCACATTATTGTGCAATTCATCTGCCGCCATCACCTCATGTTACAGCATGAAAGTGCACGGCCCCATGTCGCAAGGATCTGTACACAATTTCCTGGAGGCTGAACATTTCTTAGTTCCTCCATGGCCTGCATACTCACCAGACATGTCACCCATTGAGCATGTTTGGGATGCTCTCGATTGACGTGTACAACAGTGTGCTCCAGTTCCCTCCAATATCCAGCAACTTAGCAAAGCCATTGAAGAGGAGTGGGACAATATTCCACAATCGACAGTCTACGTGAGGCAAATGGTGGTCACACCAGATACTGACTGTTTTTTTGATCCACGCCCCTACCTATTTTTAAAGGTATCTGTGACCAACAAATGCATATCTGTATTCCCAGTCATGTGAAATTCATAGAAAAGGGCCTAATGAATTTATTTCATTTGACTTATTTCCTTATACGAACTGTAACTTTTTACATGTTTGCGTTTATATTTTCGTTCAGTTTAAAAACATTCAAGATGTGTAAAGTGTATAAAGCTGAAGATAATTATATGAACATGGATGCATATTTCTTTATATAAATATATCATGCTACTAATTATGGTGAATAAGTAAACAATTTGGCCAGAGATATGCAAAACCCTAGTTAGTATATATATTAGTATATGCTCACATCCACTTTCGAGATTAAAATGCTGCAATGTGTGTTGACAGTAAATTCTAACTCTCCCTGCAATTGACTACAAGTAAGATATATAAGTTTGCGGTTAAGGGAACTTCACAGAGACAACAAAACAGTCATCACCTTCCCTGCAATAAACACACCTGATTGATAGGTGTGATTGGTGAGATTGATAGTCCTCGATAACGTCTCTACACTTCATATCAACCAATGACCCCACAAAAATGATCACCAGTGGCAATATCCCCGCTTGAAATATTTAATTAGTGTGTAATTCCCTTCCTTTTTACGAAATGAGACAAAAAATGATGATTCGAAACGGTAATGTGATATTAATTCAGAGTCACTTTCAGATAGACATTTATTTTTGTGTTTTTGAGATGCAGTAGAAGTTATTACAAAGTCTTAATGTAGATATGCTTATTACAGCTATTTATATGGGCAGCCGGTGTTTCATTTCCTCCTTTGTCTTTCGTTTTCTCATTAAAATCCCAATCCCCATCCGTCAGATGTCGAAATTTGTTTTGAATAAGTTATTGCAATCGTTAATGCAACGGAAGACAGCACACCAAAGGGAAAATTTGCACGGAAACACACATCTTATCTGATTACTGTGTATATGTGATCACACATTTATCATACCATGAAGCAACAGTGGTCTTTTTAAATCAAATCAAATTGTATTAGTCAATGCTTACTTACGAGCCCTATCAAGCAATGCAGTTAAAAAAAATATGGATAAGAATAAGAAGTAATAAGTAATTAAAGAGCAGCAGTAAAATAACAATAGCGAGACAATATACAGGGGGGGTACCGGTACAGAGTAGATGTGTGGGGACACTGGTTAGTTGAAGTAATATGTACATGTAGCTAGAGTTATTAAAGTGACTATGCACAGATGATAACAACAGAGTAGCAGCGGTGTCAAAGTGTGTGGGGGGGGAATGAAAATAGTATGGGTAGCCGTTTGATTAGGTGTTCAGGAGTCTTATGGCTTGGGGGTAGGAGCTGTTTAGAAGCCTCTTGGACCTAGACTTGGCGCTCCGGTACCGCTTGCTGTGCGGTAGCAGAGAGAACAGTCTATGACTGGGGTGACTGGAGACTTTTTTAGGGCCTTCCTCTGACACCGCCTGGTATAGAGGTCCTGGGGGGCAGGAATCTTGGCCCCACAGTGATGTACTGGGCCGTTCGCACTACCATCTGTAGTGGCTTGCGGTCAAAATCCGAGCAGTTGCCATACCAGGCAGTGAAACAACCACTCTCGATGGTGCAGCTGGAGAACCTTTTGAGGATCTGAGGACCCATACCAAATATTTTCAGTCTCGTGAGGGGGAATAGGTTTTGTTGTGCCCTCTTCACGACTGTCTTGGTGTGCTTGGACGATGTTAGTATGTTGGTGATGTGGACTTGAAGGAACTTGAAGCTCTCAACCTGCTGCACTGCAGCCCTGTCGATGATCACTTTGAGGGAGAGGTTGTTGTCCTGGCACCACACAGCCAGGTCTCTGACCTCCTTCCTATAGGCTGGCTCGTCGATGTTGGTGATAAGGACTACCACTGTTGTGTCATCGGCAGACTTAATGATGGTGTTGGAGTCGTGCCTGGCTGTGCTGTCATGAGTGATCAGGCAGTACAGGAGGGGACTGAGCACGCACCCCTGAGTGGCCCCTGTGTTGAGGATCAGGATGGCGATGTGTTGCTGCCTACCCATACCACCTGGGGGCAGCCCGTCAGAAAGTCCAGGATCCAGTTGCAGAGGCAGGTGTTTAGTTCCAAGGTCCTTAGCTTAGTGATGAGCTTTGAGGGTACTATGGGGTTGAAAGCTGAGCTGTAGTCAATGAATAAGCATTCTCACATTGTCCAGGTGGATAAGGGCAGTATGACCCGCCTTTCAAAGCACTTCATGGCTACAGACATGAGTTCTACGTGTCTGTAGTCATTTAGGCAGGTTACCTTAGTGTTCTTGGGTACAGGCACAATGGTGGTCTGCTTGAAACATGTTGGTATTATACACTAGGACAGGTAGAGGTTGAACATGTCAGTGAAGACACTTGCCAGTTGGTCAGCGCATGCTCGCAGTACATGTCCTGGTAATCCGTTTGGCCCTGCGGCCTTGTGAATGTTGACCTGTTTAAAGGTCTTACTCACATTGGCTGCGGAGAGCGTGATCACACAGTCTTCCGGAACAGCTGGTGCTCTCATGCATGTTTCAGTGTTATTTGCCTTGAAGCGAGCATAGAAATAGTTTAGCTCATCTGGTATGCTTGTGTCACTGGGCAGCTGTGCTTCCCTTTGAAGTCTGTAATAGTTTGCAAGCCCTGCCGGTGTAGTACGATTCAATTTTAGCCCTGTATTGAAGCTTTGCTTGATGGATCGTCGGAGGGCATAGAAAGATTTTTTTTAAGCTTCTGGGTTAGAGTCCCGCACCTTAAAAGCGGCAGCCCTACCCTTTGGCTCAGTGCGGATGTTGCCTGTAATCCATGGATTCTGGTTGGGGTATGTACGTACGGTCACTGATGCACTTATTGATGAAGCCAATGACTGATGTGGTGTACTCCACATTGCCATAGGAGGAATCCCGGAACATATTCCAGTCTGTGTTAGTAAAACAGTCCTGTAGCTTAGCGTCAAATTACTACTTTTTTTATTGATCTAGTTACTGGTGCTTCCTGCTTTAATTATTGTTTGTAATCAGGAATCAGGAGGATGGAATTATGGTCACATTTGCCAAATGGTGGTCCAGAGTTTTTTTTTCCCTTACACATTTAACATGCTGATAGATATTTGGTCAAACGGATTTAAGTTTCCATTAAAGTCCTTGGCTACTAGGAGCGTCGCCTCTGGGTGAGCGTTTTCTTGTTTGCTTATGGCGGAATACAGCTCATTCAATGCTGTCTTTGTGCCAGCCTCTGACTGTGGTGGTATGTAAACAGCTACGTGAAATACAGATGAGAACTCTCTAGGTAGATAGTGTGGTCTACAGCTTATCATGAGATAATCTACCTCAGACGAGCAATAGCTTGAGACTTCCTTAGATATTGTGCACCAGCTGTTATTTACAAAACTACATAGTCTGCCGCACCTTGCCTTACCAGACGCCGCTATTCTATCCTGCCAGTACAGCATATAACCAGCCAGCTGTATGTTGATAATGTCGTCATTCAGCCAAGACTCTGTGAAGCATAAGATATTACAGTTTTGAATGTCCCGTTGGTAGTTTAATCTTGCACGTAGGTCATTGATTTTATTCTCCAAAGATTGGATATTTGCTAGCAGAATGGAAGGAAGTGGGGGTTTATTCGAGCGAATTCTTGAAGGCAGCCTGCCCTCTGGCCCCTTTTTCTCCACCGCCTCTTCACGCAAATCACAGGGATCTGGGCCTGTTCCCAAGAAAGCAGTATATTGTTCGTGTCGGGCTCGTCAGACTCGTTAAAGGAAAAAAAGGATTCTGCCAGTCTGTGGTGAGTAATCACAGTCCTGATGTCCAGAAGTTATTTTTGCACATAAGAGACGGTAGCGGCAACATTATGTACAAAACACGTTTTCTATTTGTATTTTTTTAATTTGACCTTTATTTAACCAGGTTGGCTGGTTGAAAACAAGTTCTCATTTACAACTGCGACCTGGCCAAGATAAAGCAAAGCAGCGCGACACAAACAACACAGATGGAGTAAACAAACATACAGTCAATAATACAATACAGTGTGTGCAAATGAGGTAGGATAAGGGAGGTAAGGCAATATATGGGCCATAGTGGCAAAATAATTTACTCTATAGCAAGTTACAAACAGCGCAAATAAACAAACAAAAAACACAATCGTTTGGGGACAGGTAAAATGTCTGCCTTCTTCTCTGGCGCCATTTTAGTACATCTCACACAAACAATGTGCTCAGTTTCGATGTGAACATGAAATGCATGTATTGAATGATCAATTACAAGGACATTGCATCTTGAAATGAGTCTTTCTATAGTCATGTGCTAATGACTATAGAAAGAACAAGCGTGGGTTATTATTATAGAATACTCATGCCGTAATCTTGCACAGCAAAAGAAAATGCTTTTGAGTGTCATGTGTGTTCAATGTAAAACATTAGGCTCAATTATGTTAAGTAGGTCCCAGGTGAGTAAAGCAGGTGGCCTACAAATCAATTGAGTCTCTTTCTAGGCTGTTAGAAAAAAAGGGTTCCAAAATGGTTCTTCGGCTGTCGCCATAGGATAACCATTTTGGGTTCCAGATAAAAACCTTTTGGGTTCCATGTATAGTAGAACCCTCTGTGGAATGGCTTCTATATTGAACCGAAAAGGGTTCTACCTGGAACCAAAAAGGTTCCAAAGGGTTGTGCTATGGGGACAGCCAAAGAACCCTTTCAGGTTGTAAGTAGGACAGTTTTTTTCTAAGAATGTAGTTTATTTCGGATTTAACTTTTGTATTAGATGGACAGAGTTGAAAAATTAAATATGGAGGACATTGTCCAAACCTGATTAATAATAATAATTATATTTGAATAATTTGTCAAAATACTGGTGACAGTTTAGTTTAGATGGAATTCTTCATATTAATATGATGTGACATTTTACATATTTAATGTAAAATTAATATTGGAATAACTGGCTTGAAGTATTTTGTCCGCCAAAGCTATTACATTAAGACCAATAGTAGTTCTAAAGGGAAATAGCTTACAAAATACTTGGAGAGCTTTGTTTTGATCATTCATCTACAGACCACAATCATCACAAAAGCCTAACTCAAATTATCATGGAAATGTTAATCTCATGAATATTTCTGAGATGTAATTCTAGTTGTGCCACCTATGAAGACACTGTTTTGTTTGTTTTCATTTGTTGATATATATACAGTAAAAACACCTTGCCCCAGCAGATCATCATAGCTCATGTTGCAGAAATGAGGGGTATACTCAAATATAATTTTTGGGCACTGTGCCAGGAGGGAGGAGGGATCTACATGGGGTAGGGTGATCTTGTTGCCTGGTAACAAGCCTCGGATTGACAAAGAAAGTCCAATTTAGGACTGCTTTCCCAAGAAATCAATATGACAGGCCTTGACGTGATGATTTGAGATTAGCGATGGAAAAAAAGACAGCATGGTTGGTAGGGGGTGTTTCATAACAGTGGACGGGAAGATTGCATCTGAAACATATTGAATATAAGCCTCTCCTATAGCTAGGATCTGAAACTTGTCTCCAATAAGCTTTTGCTAGCCTGTATAGTGCATTCTGAAAGTATTCAGACCCCTTGACTTTTTCCACATTTTGTTACGTTACAGCCTTATTCAAAAATGTACATTATCAAGTAACGTTAGCCTACCAAAACTGTACGATTAACCCTCACATACCAATATAAATGTACAGTAGGCCTACCTTACAACTTTGTTTTTTCCCTCATCAATACCCCATTAATGACAAAGCAAAAACTGTTGTTTCGACATTTTTGCAAATGTATGTGGAAAAAAAAGATATCACATTTACATAAGTATTCAGACCCTCTACTCAGTACTTTGTTGTTGCTCCATTTATCTTTCCTGACTAGTCTCACAGTCCCTGAAAAACATCCCCACAGCATGAGGCTGCCACCACCATGCTTCACCGTAGGGATGGTGCCAGGTTTCCTCAATGTGACATGTGGCATTCAGGCCAAAGAGTTCAATCTTGTTTTCATCAGACCAGAGAATCTTGTTCCTCATGGTCTAAGAGTCCTTTAGATGCCTTTTGGCAAACTCCAAGCGGGCTGTCATGTGCCTTTTACTGAGGAGTGGCTTCTGTCTGGCCACTCTACCATAAAGGCCTGATTGGTGGAGTGCTGCAGAGATGATTGTCCTTCTGGAAGGTTCTCCCATCTACACAGAGGAATTCTAGAGCTCTATCAGAGTGACCATCAGGTTCTTGGTCACCTCCTTGACCAAGGCCCTTCTCCCCCGATTGCTCAGTTTGGCTCGGTGGCCAGCTCTAGGAAGAGTCTTGGTGGTTCCAAACTTATTCCATTTAAGAATGATGAAGGCCAATGTGTTCTTGTGGACCTTCAATGCTGCAGAAATGTTTTGGTACTCTTCCTCAGATCTGTGACTCGACACAATCCTGTCTCGTAGCTCTACGGACAATTCCTTAAACTTCATGGCTTGGTTTTTGCTCTGACATGCACAGCTGTGGGAACTTATATAGACAGGTGTGTGCCTTTCCAAATCATGTCCAATCAATTGAATTTACCACAGGTGGACTCCAATCAAGTTGTAGAAACATCTCAAACAGGATGGACTTGAGCTCAATGTTGATTCTCATAGCAAAGGGTCTGAATACTTATGTGACATGTTCTTTTTAAGTGCAAAAATTTCCCCCCAAAAATGCAGTTTTCTGCAGCATAAGCTCTGAGCTCTTTCAGCTAAATGTAGTGCTCTAAAACTCAATCATTGCATTTTTATTTAATTATACTGTATATGACAAAAGCAAGACATCAAATCGCACCAAATAAAAACATAACCCGACAAGTTGTGGAGGACTAGCAGGACCCTCAAAGAGTTGGCATATTGTAGGTAGAATGGAATAAAGAACAGGACTATCAACATGGACACCCAGTACTAAACTGCTTGTACATTACTAAACACACATAAATAATGGACAGACTGGGACATTTAGTTCACAGCTATTTCAGGTGAACCCACTGCCGTACCACTCAGCATCACTTAACTCTACCTGACTCTCATATCACTTGCATAATCTATCCATTGATTAGCCCCTTGTACGTCCGAGAGAGGCTGCAGTGCAGTCTGCATGTGAAACTAACTCCTTTCTCCCTCTGTCTGCCTGTCACTCCATCTCTCTCTCTTTCTCTCTGTCTGCCTTTCTATCTGCCTCTCTGTCTGCCTCTCTCTCTATATATATATATATTATATATATGATGAGGTAATCCGGCTAATCGGATCTCTGCTTATTCATGCACCAGGCTCAGACAATTGGTGCTGAAAGGTAATATTGCCTGTCATTTTCCAATGTCTGCATCATTAGTCGGCCGCAGAATCTGCTGGACTGATGTTCCTGTGCATTAGGCCACTGGGTCAGGTGCTATAACTCACCTCTCGATGGGCAGCGGGTCAATAGGGAGATGGGCCCCGGCGTCCATTACGACTCTAAAGAGATCACCAGGGTTACGCTGGGGTCATGGAGGGTCACTGTTGTTGAGCACAATGAATAAAAACCTGAATGAGATCATTATGTTGTATAGTGGCATGGTGTTTCACATGGATGAGAGGGAGAAGTCCTCACTCCATTCAGTCTGGATGGAAGTCTTGGAGATTGACGGAGAGAAACCAGGACTTAGTGTACATGTTCTCAGTAGCTGGTCAACGATCTCAGTTGTAGACATTGAAAAGACAAAATTAATTTTAGCTGTAATATTCCTCAGAAATTGTACTCAATATTCAACTGATTACCTCGACATATCTGTTAATGTTACACGTGTCCATTCCCTTAAAAATAGAACATTTAAAATATCGCTTTTCATTGAAACAGTTTGTCGTTTCAGTGATTTGTTGATTTGGGCATTCTTTCTCTTTCTCTTGTTTGGCTTGATATTCATTGAAGACAGTATGAGAAAACAGGCACGCTGAAGTATAGAGTGGCTCAAGCTTGGCTGGCATTCAACTTCGATTCAAATATCTGCAAACAGATTGCTTCCTGGCAGAGTTACATCAGAACTGGCACCAGCCAGGCAGAACGACAGAGACATTACTCAGCACTTTTCTCCAGTGCAGAGAAGGAGGGGAGTTCACAGATCAGTTGATAGCTCATCTTTAGCCTTGTTTAATGTAGGTCACTTACAGAATCCTACAACAGCACACATGCCCATTGCTGTGCCTATCATTTGATGATCCTGTCAGTTTCCCATTGCTGTGACTATAATATAATAAACTTTATAAAGTATAATAAATCTTGAGCACAATGATGTCTTTAATTCAGCTAAATTGTGGATTTAAAATTAGGACAAAGTGTGTGGGCTAAAAATCACGACTCGCTGCTATACTAAGTGAAGTGATTCAACAATAATGATTGCCCATACCAAAGCCATGCTTGTTGTGCTGAACGACTACAATAATGAATGAGATTCATCAAACACACAAACAGGCCATGCTCTGTTTCATCTACACAAGTCTAGAGTAAATGCAGAAATGCAGCAAAGTCAACTGTATGTAGATGCAGGGGTGTCAAGCAAGTGTATGTAGATGCAGGAGTGCAGTGTTGTCAAGTGCATTTAAATGCAGGAATGCAGGGGTGTCAAGCAAGTGTATGTAGATGCAGGAGTGCAGTGTTGTCAAGTGCATGTAAATGCAGGAATGCAGCGGTGTCAAGTGCATTTAAATGCAGGAATGCGACAACCACACGAATGCCGATCCGTCAACGTGACGACTGCAAAGATTCCCAATTTTTAGCTCAGCTGCCCTCGTCCTGATAGCGCCCATTATTCTGTGGCAAATTGCTTAATGCGAGGCAATGAAGGCGAGGTGACAAGGAAAAATGCAAGGAATGATTCTTCTGCTAGTAATCTGAGCCTGGGATGTCTCACGCTCAGGGATGAATTCTGCCATTTTCTCCACTGGGTAGTGACATAGGCCTTCTTTATAGTGGGCCCAGAGGGAGAGGAAGCCAGGGAGAAGAGCACAAAGAGAAACCCAAGGAGAAGAGCACAAAGAGGAAGGGAGGACTGACTAGGAGCTGTAGATAAACGTTCAGGACCATTCTTTGTTGGAGTTGGATTCTGTGAACCTGTTGTAAAACTAAAAGAGAGAAAAGAAGGGTGAGGGATAGAAGGAGTTCCTGAGTGAGAGGAGCCGGTTGGGAAGAACAACTGTTGTTTCTCTCAGAGGAAATACTCAGACTTATCATGGAGGTTCTGTAAAGGCTCACTGCCACTGGTGTGGGTGAGACTAAATAAAAACTATTGAATGCTGTTGGTGGATGCACATACAGTATATCTTTCTATACTGCATGTCATTAGGAAGAAACATTCAGCTTGTTATAGTGTTTCCAAAGTTTCATTAGTTCAATCATTCATTCATTCCAGTAATACAAACCGATCCCTCAAAACACGTTGTTTGTATTAAATTAGTCATCATCTATTATTTTCAATCAAACAGAATTTGGTGTTCTCTTATGCCATAAGAATTTGATGAGCCCTAATAATTCAAATTCAGAAAATAACATTGAAATAATTACTTATTCTAATTACGACGGGTGTTACATATTCTTTTTTGATAGCAAGTCTCTAATTAGCATATTTTCATTACCCTGATAAATGCATAATTTAGAGGTCTGTAATAGACATGAATTATTCGACTTTGTACATTGATGGATTTTAAGGAACACCACATTCAATTTGTGTCTCAATCTTCTATAGTGTGAGATGAATAATTAGCAGCATCTCTTCTCTAATGAGCAAAATGGATACAACAACACAAGCAGGACACTACTGTATCCAAGGCTGTCCTACGAACGTCTCTCGTGGCCAGACTACGTAACACAAATGGTATCGCTACGTCTGTCAATAGACTGTAGGATAGGAAGACTAATGACAACAATCGTTCCGGTGCGCACGTTTTCAAAATACGTAAGGGGAGGGGACATCTGGCCCATAGAGGGGGGCTGGGGGGAGCTTCTACTCCTCGTTCTGCAGTACTTTTGTATATATGCCCTCTTACATCTTTCAGAGAAAAGTCTGACACTGTTTGTATCAGTGTTCAGCAAAAGTGAAACACTTATGCCTTTCATTTCCCAAAGGTAAAGGTATTGACTTAGGATAAGGGTTTATGTATTCCTCTGACATATTGACCAAAGACCTCAACTTGGTCCGACTCCAAATGGCACGGAGATGAAGATTCCCCATCACAACAACAAAGTGGTTGTAACTTATAGATTGGTCCTACTCTCTGATGCAGTGAGAGGCTTTCTCTTCTCTCTCCCTATCTCCCTCGCTCTGTCTCTCTCTGTAGGCCTTCAGAGGCAGTCAGTGGTGTATGGACTCTGTATAAAATTAAATAATATTATTTATATTTTCCCTCTCCCCACTTGTTCAGAGAAATGGGATTCCATATTTCAGCAGTGTTGACAGATGGATTGGAAATTAAAAGCACCAGAGAAGTAATGCCTTTTTGATGTTGGACTGTGAATAACTCACAGAGTCTGATTGATTTCAAAACTCTCGTTACAAACTGAGGTATTGCAGCGCGATAGGGGTACAACACATACAGCTCAATGTGTCATACATTAATTGATGTTAAACATTTCATCGAGTTCCCTTTATTGCAGTGCATTAGAATAGTCTATTGTCGATATTTACAGGAGCGATTGTATCCAAACCAGGAAGACAGGCAATGAATGATGTCGGAGTGAGGATCACCTTGAACATGACTGTATATGCTGGGATTTGATTTCTGATTAGAAATGTCATATCAAGTGTACAGAGTTGGATGTTGTAGCACAGCAATGTTACAACACTGACCTTTACTTCTGCAGGAGACAATAGTCTCTAGTGCAGAGATGGTGTTCCACCAGTAGGATTATATTACACTAACACCTGCTGTCAATTCATGAAGAAAGACAGCTGTCTGCTTTAGATTTGACAGCGTGAACAGATGGAACCTGCATGCTTCTACAAAAAAACATCATCAGTTGATGCATTTACCTACTACCTAATCTCCAACAAATTTGTAAAAATCTATATTTTAAAATCAATAAATGTTCATACCAATGATTCATCAGAAAATGTGCCTAGTCTGCATAAGCTTGATGTTCATCTTTGTGTTTCATCAAATGTTTCAGATGTAAAAGTAATGCTATGTCTGTGGGGCATTCGTCACTGAATGTATGTAATGCGATGAATGGTAATACGACTTGTCACCTAGTGCTGAAAGACAGAATTTTAAAACATGTATGTGACTGAGTGATTGATTATGCCAATACATTTTGTAGAGGTCATATTGATTGGTTATCCAGATGTAAACTTACCTATCTTTTAAATCTGACCAAACAGACCTCCCTCCAAGAGATATTGACATGACCCACAGATTCATATTTGAATATATGAAGAGCCATAGAAAATAAATTGACGGGGCTCCCGAGTGGCGCAGAGGCGTCACTATAGACCCTGGTTCGATATATCAAAACCGGCCGTGACGGGGAGTCCCATAAGGTGGCGCACAATCGGCCGAGCATCGTCCGGGTTAGCGACTCCTTGTGGCGGGCCAGGCACCTGCAGGTTGACTTCAGTTGTCATGTGAACAGCGTTTCCTCTGCCACGTTGGTGCAGCTGGCTTCCGGGGTAAGCGGGTGGGTGTTGAGAAGTGCAGTTTGGCGAGTCATGTTTCGGAGGACACATAACTCGACCGTTGCCTCCTGAGCCCGTTGAGGAAGTGCAGCGATGAGACAAGATTGAAAAAGGGGGTAAAATAAATTAAACTAAAATACGTTGACATTGACGATTCTGAACAAGTGCGAACATTGTCTAAAAATGTATACTGTGTATATTTGACCTTGAGTGCTATAGGAATGCATCTTCTCTTATCCTGAAATTATCCAAGATGGGATCATTCTCTGATTGTCAATAAAAGCAAAGTAATTAATTCATTGATTTCTCATGTTATTACTTTCCTGTTTAAATGAGGAGGCAGGAACGTGAAACTCAGTTAGAGAATGTGACTTATTTTAGAGCTCCGTGACTCATTAGTACAGCAGGTGTGTAACCAGATCATCCCTCCCCTGTTGGTACCATGGCTCCTTCCTGCTGTGGGAGGAGCGCTTAACGTCCATCACCGAGGTCAAGTTACCCACGCTCTTCATCATGGTGATTCAAAACAAAACTTGAAATGTACAACTGTATCCTCCTGAAATAGACAGCCACGTAGTAATACATCATCACCCAAACAAATGAATAAATAAAGCCAAACATCCATGGAGCTGCCACAGCTCTGGCAGAGCATCGGCCCTTTTGGAGAAACAGTGGGTTCTCTCATTAGGCCCTGGGACGACATCTAGTGATTCATTACCGGCACCTAGCTAAACCATGCTATTAAAACTAAAAAAGCCATTAGAGAAATCCATAATGAATCCGGTAGCAGCAGCTGCACGGGGCCAAGCGCTATAGGCACTACTAGATGGCACAAACACGCCACGACATGACAGTTTGGAACTCTGCTAGTCATTAACATCTCCTGTGTTGGCACATTGGGAAAGAACTAGAGCCGCCTCTTCATTTGAAATGCAGTGTGCGGCCCGGCCGACAACCGGCTCTGTCGGGGTGTTAGTCAAACGCTGTGTGACAGTATTGACTGGAGCCTGTTTATTGAAAGGAGTCCGAACAGGATCAGCTAAACATATATTATGGTGGATCGATACGAACTCAAGAACAGAGCAATGTGGCAAATATTAGCCTCTACTTGCAGCTGGCATTCGGTTCTACTGGATTTCCTGCTGCTTCTGTCTCCCAACATGGAACAACTAGGATTTCCACCGTAGGGTTGTTCCCCTACAATACCATTAATTGGTTTAGGTAACGTGTGTTGTCCTCACACAAGAACAGATGTGCAGCAATCTCACCTAACATGTTAAGATCAAATACAGCGGAAGAAAAAATTAATTGGGCCCCCAGGGCTTGGCTCTCCATCAACTTAACCTTAAGTCATACTGCATACCTCCCTTTTATGATCTGCCTCCAATCATCTGGCTTCCATCATCTGGCTTCCATCATGTAATACCACTGTATTTATTTGGTATCAGGATATGGTTGCCAGATACACTGTCCTTTACGATAGAGCCCAGTTCACATTTACAACAGAGCTTATATCTACAGAAAAGGAGGCCTGGCTTTGTACTGTACTATGCAGAGACCACGGGTACCAGAACCAGAACTCCCCCATCTATAACCCAGCTTTATGTCAGAGGCAGAGCAGCTATAGGCTTATCTCATGGTTCAAGACCTGCGTCCCCTAAATTCGCATCCAAACACAACTAATATACATTATATTTTTCACATTACATTTACACGAGTCAGACACGTGGTTTTCGGACACGTGTAAATTTACATGTGAAACTTTTTCACATGTTTTTCCCTTATGAAAATGTTATTCTCCACATGTGTAATTCTTTTAAATTGCAATGTCCGTACTGCGAGACGCCTAAAACAGCACTACGGGGAGACAGGACGGACAGCTGATCGTCCTCGCAGTGGCAGAACACATGTAAAAACACCTGCACAGGATCGATACATCCGAACATCACACCTGCAGGACAGGTACAGGATGGCAACAACAACTGCCTGAGTTACACCAGGAATGCACAATCCCTCCATCAGTGCTCAGACTGTCCGCAATAGATGCAGCTGGTGGCCAGCTGGTGGCCACACCAGATACTGACTGTTACTTTTGATTATGACCCCCTCTTTGTTCAGGGACGCATTACTCCATTTCTGTTAGTCACATGTCTGTGGAACTTGTTTAGTTTATGTCTCAGTTGTAGAATCTTGTTATGTTCATATAAATATTTACACATGTTAAATATTAAGTTTTCTTTGTAAGTTTTCTTTGTAGGTTTTCTTAAACGCTGTTGACAGGGGGGAGAGGACGTTTCTTTTTTTGCTGAGTTTAATTAAAGATAAGGATTACTTGTCTTTAAAAAGCCACGTACATTTTTTTCTGTCCAATATAAGTGGGTTATTTTAATGTCAATGGTGAGGTTTTCTTATTTTACGTGAGGTTTTTTCATCACAGACAATAACTGTCACCCTGCAATCTTTGGCACTGAATTCCCTGCTTCTGATACTTTAAGTATTTCACACCAATGCACCAAGCTCAAAAATCCGTTTTCTGGGCCAATTTCCCATTTCTTTTTAACAGTCACCCAATTTTACTACATCCTACATTGGCTCCAAAGGCACCATCTCCATTTATAATGCAAGTTCCTTATCTATACCATTCATCTGATTCGAGGCTTTTATCTCCCAGACCTTTCCATTTCTCACCTGCACCAAAACTCCATCAACACCTCCTCCTCTCCCTCTGTGCAGAGTTCACTGCCTCTGATGTCCTGCCGCTTCATTTTAAATGAGCTCTAACAACTGGATAATTTGAAATAGCATTGCCTTGCGCCAGGCCTGAAAAAACATGTTCCGAGCTAATGGTTGTTCCCCTGGACATGTAATGTAATAATGCTGGTGAAAAGGAGTGTGGGGGGAGAGAATGGAGGGAAGAGAGGAGGGTGGTGATTTAATATTTTCTCTGGGTCTCTGGTCCCTCCATTCCTAGTCCTCTCTGACAGGCAGACGGGAAAGCAGCAGATTAATCAAAATTAGATATTCATCCTTCACTTAGCTCACATTGACAGGCAGGCTGGCTTGCATGTGGTCATCCTCCCACCTCCCCAGCCAATGATGATGAACTTGTCCCGCCTCATGATTATGTAATTATTTAAAGGGGGAAAACCGAGGACTATGGCTTGACTCGGCTCTTTATGTTCCTTTTGTCCAAATAAAAACACAACCTATGTGATCATGCATGTAAAGGACACACTTTCTTTAGGGAACATAGTCATACTGTCTTAGGGCTATATAATATTTGCTATGGGCAGCTTGCTACAATTTGCTACAGCAGCAGGAAATGCCATTTATTATGTGGATTATAATTAATGGACATTTTTGTAGGGGTTGACAAATTTTTCGTAAGGGAAAATCATGTCCAAAATTTTAAAGTGGAAATTACAAACTTCAGAAGCCTTTTAAACCTCAAATACACTACCATGTTTAATTCCCTGCATTGCAGGAAAGTTATCCTGCAACAGGGTGATCAAATGAAGACCCTACATCTGTAAGTGCTTTACATTGTAATCATTGCTCAAGGGCACTGTAACGATCTGGGTGTCGTGAGTCTGAAGTCAGGCGCAGGAAACAGAGAGATCAAGGTAGTGCTCTTTAATGCACACACGGCCACCCCACGAAACACTGGGCGCTAAAAAACAAATGCCCCAAACACGGGGACTAAAACAGTCCAGCAAAAACCCACGAACAGGAACAAACACGTTCGACTCCAACAAACACAAATGTTACACAAACAATCCTGCGCAAAGAAACAGACGGGCCGGCTGACTAATAAAGCCCAACTAATCACCACAATGCATAACAGGTGTAAACAATAAACGGACAAGGAGGGGGAGAAAAGAATCAGTGGCAGCTAGTAGGCCGGCGACGACGACCGCTGAGCGCCACCCGGGTGGGAAGGGGAGCCACCTTCGGTAGGAGTCGTGACAGGCACATTGACAAATTGTTCAACTAGTCAACTCTGGGATGAGATAGCATTTCTGGCTAGTCTTTAAAGGGTTCTATCTGCAACCAAAAAATGTTAAAGGGTTATCCTATGGGGGCATCCAAAGAAGTCTGCTGGTAGAACTGTCTCTGGTGTCTAATTCATATTGGTTACATAATGAGTCTGGCCTTGACACCTTCTATTTGATCCCTGATGATCTCAATAAGCTTCATTAATAGACATTACAATCTTCAATACTGTAGAGAGTGGTACATTATAGCTACTCTCTTCCCCAATTAACTCTGACATTATTTCCTGGTACTTCAAATTATTCATATTGAGATTGTCACTAAGTATCTCTGTATTGTATCACTGACAATTACATTGAGTACTGTTATGCATACACATTGTATTGTATCACTGACAATTACATTGAGTACTGTTATGCATACACATTGTATTGTATCACTGACAATTACATTGAGTACTGTTATGCATACACATTGTATTGTATCACTGACAATTACATTGAGTACTGTTATGCATACACATTGTATTGTATCACTGACAATTACATTGAGTACTGTTATGCATACACATTGCGTATATTGTGAAGGGACATTCATACTGTAGCGAATAAGTGACATTTGTTCTCCGGTCATTTTTAGAAGATAATATTTCTTTTTACTATATTCTACGTTGATGATGGTCTCCTAAATACCTAGGCCTTTGTCTATTTTCTAACAATAAATGGAAGATGAATTCTGTAGATCAGTTAGAATAGAGTAATGAAAGATGACTGTAGGATACAGTACTGTATGTTCTAAACTACACCTCCTATGCTTCACACTTACAAAATATAAAATAAATACACTTTAAAAAAGGGTCTATTTTAAGTGGCATTACATTAGAGCGTGTGTGCATTTCCAAATACTTATTTAGTGTGCTCTCTCTCCAGATAAACTGAACCCACTGAAGTACTTGTATGTTTCTCTTGATAGTCATTATAGTGGAGAAATTAGCATTCCCATGCATACAAAAGCAATTACCGTCAATTTGTACACATTTCATTGAAACATGTCCTCAATTAAGGGCCCAAGCTACAGGACTGTTTCGCTAGCACAGACTGGAATATGTTATGGGATTCATCCAATGGCATTGAGTCCAATGACATCAGTCACCTGATTCATCAATAAGTGCATTGACAACATCGCCCACACAGTGACTACAAAAAGTATTCACCCTCCTTGACTTTTTCCACATTTTGTTGTGTTACAGCTTGAATTGAAAATGTATTACATTCATGTTGTAAATGACATACACACAATACTCCATAATGTCAAATTGGAATTATGTTATTATTATTATTATTTAACAAATTAATACAAAATTCAAAGCTAAAATGTCTTGAGTCAATAACTATTCAACCCCTTTGTTATGGCAAGCCTAAATAAGTTCAGGAGTAAAAATGTGCTTAACAAGTCATAATACATTTTATGGACACTCTCTATGTGCAATAATAGTATTTAAAATAATTGTTTAATGACTACCTCATCTCTGTACCCCACACATACAATTGTCTGTAAAGTCCCTCAGTCACGCAGGGAATTTCAAACACAGATTCAACCACAAAGACCAGAGAGGTTTTCCAATACTTCACAATGAAGGATAGATAAAAAAATAACACAAAAAAGACATTGAATATCCGTTTGAGCCTGGTGAAGTTATTCATTACACTATGGATAGTGTATCAATACACCCAGTCGCTACAAAGATATAGGAAACCGCTCAGGGATTTCACCATGAAGCCAATGGTGACTTTAAAACAGCCCCCAAGATGACGTAGCAGTCAGATGTGTGTTTGTCTTGTCCAGTGTAAATAGTCTGTTTTTCGTTTTTTTTTGTATATATGTTATTCTCACAGTCCATCTACATTTGCACACACTGTATATAGATTTTTCTATTGTGTTATTGACTGTACGTTTGTTTATCCCATGTGTAACTCTATGTTGTCTTTGTCGCACTGCTTTGCTTTATCTTGGCCAGGTCGCAGTTGTAAATGAGAACTTGTTCTCAACTGGCCTACCTGGTTAAATAAAGAAATACAATAAAAAATACATAATGACTGTGATAGAAGAAAACTGAGGATGGATCAACAACATTGTAGTTACTCCACAATACTAACCTAATAGACAGAATGAAAAGACGGAAGCCTGTATAGAATAAAAATATTCCAAAACATGGATCCTGTTTGCAACAAGGCACTAAAATAATATTGTAAAAAAATGTGCCAAAGCAATTAACTTTTTTGTCGTGAATACAGTGTTATGTACCACTCTCCATATTTTCAAGCATAGTGTGCCTGTATCATGTTATGGGTATGCTTGTAATGGTTAAGGACTGGGAAGTTTTTCAGGATAAAAAATAAATGCAATGGAGCTAAGCACAGGGAAAATCCTACAGTCAAATCGAGTTCAGTCTGCTTTCCACCTGACACTGGGAGATGAATTCACCTTTCAAAGGCCAAATCTACACTGGAATCGCTTACCAAAAAGTCACTGAATGTCCCTGAGAGGCTGAGTTACAGTTTTGATATAAATCTACTTTAAATATATGGCAAGACCTGTACATGGTCATCTGGCAATAATCAACAACCAATTTGATAGAGCTTGAAGCATTTTGAAAATAATAATGAGCAAATGTTGCACAATCAGTTTTGAAAAGCTCTTAGAGACTTACCCAGAAAGACTCACAGCTGTAATCGCTGCCAAAGGTGCTTCTACCAAGCATTGACTCAGAGGTGTGAATACTTAAGTAAATTCAATATTTATGTATTTAGTTTTCAATAAATCTGCAAACATTTCTGAAAAACTTGTTTTCACTTTGTAATTATGGGGTACTGTGTGTACACGGGCAAGAAGTATACCTTTTTAATCAATTTTGAATTCAGGTTGTAACACAACAAAACATCAAGGAGTATGAATACTTTCTAAAGGCACTGTATCCCAACCAGAAACCATGGATTACAAGCAACATCCGCACTGATCTAAAGGCTAGAGCTGCAGCTTTCAAGGAGTGGGACACTAATCCAGACGCCTTTAAGAAATCCAGCTACAACCTCTGAAGAGCCATAAAACAGTTAAAGTGTAAATTCAGGACTAAGATCAAATACTACGAGGCCGGCTCTGATGCTCGTCGGATGTGGCAGGGCTTGCAAACTATCACAGATTACAAATACGTGAGCTGCCGAGTGACGCAAGCCTACCGGATGAGCTAAATGCCTTCTATGCTCGCTTCGAAGGTAAGCAACACTGAACCATGCATGAGAGCAAAAGCTGTTCCGGACGACTGTGTGATCATGCTCTCCGGAGTCGATGTGAGCAAAACCTTTAAACAGGTTAACATTCACAAGGCCGCAGGGCCAGATGGCTTACCAGGACGCGTACTCAGAGCATGTGCTGACCAGCTGGCATGTGTCCTCACTGATATTTTGAACATCCTCCTGACCCGTTTTGTAATACCTACATGTTAGAAGCCGTATACAATAGTCCCTGTGACCAAGAACGCCAAGGTAACCTGTCTAAATAACTATCGCCTGCAGCACTCACATCTGGAGCCATGAAATGCTTTGAAAGGCTGGCCATGGCTCAAATCAACACCATCATTCCAGACACCCTGGACACACCCAAATTCACATACCGCCCCAACAGATCCACAGATGACACAATTTCCATTGCACTCCACACTGCGCTCTCCCACCTGGACAAGAGGAACACCTACAGTTGAAGTCAAAAGTGTACATACACTTACACTATGTTGGAGTCATTGAAACTCGTTTTTCAACCACTCTACAAATTTCTTGTTGATTAACAAACTAGTTTTGGCAAGTTGGTTAGGACATCTACTTTGTGAATTTTTCCAACAATTGTTTACACACAGATTATTTCACTTATAATTCATTGCATCACAATTCCAGTGGGTCAGAAGATTACTTACACTAAATTGACTGTGACTTTAAACAGTTTGGAAAATTGCAGAAAATTATTTCATGGCTTCAGAAGCTTCTGATAGGCTAATTGACATAATTTGAGTCAATTGTAGGTGTAACCTTTGGATGTATTTCAAGGCCTACCTTCAAACTCGGTTCCTCTTTGCTTGACATCATGGGAAAATCAAAATAAATCAGCCAAGACCTCTGAAAAACAATTGTAGAGTTCCACAAGTCTGGTTCATCCCAAACAATAGTACGCAAGTATAAACACCATGGGACCACGCAGCTGTCATACCGCTCATGAAGGAGATGTCTCCTAGAGATTAATGTAGATGGGTGCGAAAAGTGCAAATCAATCCCAGAACAACAGCAAAGGACCTTGTGAAGATGCTGGAGGAAACAGGTACAGAAGTATCTATATCCACAATAAAATGAGTCCTATATCGACAGTAAGGAAGAATTCACTGCTCCAAATTGCCATAAAAAAAGCCAGACTACGGTTCGCAACTGCACATGGGGACAAAGATCGTACTTTTTGGAGAAATGTCCTCCGGTCTGATGAAACAAAAGTAGAACTGTTTGGCCATAATGACCATCGTTATGTTTGGAGGAGAAGGGGGGAGGCTTGCAAGCCGAACACCACCATCCCAACCATGAAGCACGGGGCTGGCAGCATCATGTTGTGGGGGTGTTTTGCTGCAGAAGGGACTGGTGCTCTTCACAAAATAGACATCATCATGAGGAATGAAAATGGTGTGGATATATTGAAACAAAATCTCAAGACATCAGTCAGAAAGTTAAAGCTTGGTCGCAAATGGTTCTTCCAAATGGACAATGACCCCAAGCATACTTCCAAAGATGTGGCAAAATGGCTTAAGGACAACAAAGTCAAGGAGTGGAGTGACTATCACAATTCCCTGACATCAATCCTATAGAACATTTGTGGGCAGACCTGAAAAAGCGTGTGCGAGCAAGGAGGACTACAAACCTGACTCACAGGGAATGTGATGAAAGAAATAAAAGCTGAAATAAATAGTTCTCTCTACTATTATTCTGACATATCACAGTCTTAAAATAAAGTGGTGATCCTAACTGACCTAAGACAGGGAATTTTTACTAGAATGAAATGTCAGGAATTGTGAACAACTGAGTTTAAATGTATTTGGCTAAGGTGTATGTAAACTTCCGAATTCAACTGTATGTGAGAATGCTGTTCATCGACTTCAACTCAATGTGCTACACCATTGTGCCCTCATAGCTTATCACTAAGCTAAGGACCCGGGGACTGAACACCTCTCTTTGCAACTGTTTCCTAGACTTCATGACGGACTGCCCCGATGTGGTGAGAGTAGGCAACAAGACATTTGCCACGCTGACCTTCAACACTGGGGCCCCTCAGGGGTGCGTGCTTAGTCCCCTCCTGTACTCCTTGTTCACCCACTACTCCGTGGCCATGCACGACTCCAAAACCATCATCAAGTTTGCTGATGACACGAAGGTGGTAGGCCTGATCACCGACTATGATGATACAGCCTGTAGGGAGGATGTCAGCGACAACAACCTATCTCTCAATGTCAGCAAGACAAAGGAGCTGATCGTGGACTACAGGAAACAGAGGGCAGAGCACGTCCCCATTCACATCAACAGAGATGTAGTGGACTGGGTCGATAGCTTCCTCGGTGTTCACATAACTAAGGATCTCTCATAGCCCACACACACCAACACAGTCGTGAAGAGGGTACGATAATGCCTCTTCCCCTCAGAAAGCTGAGAGAATTTGGCATTGGTCCTCAGATCCTCAAAGTTCTACAGCTGCACCATTCAGAGCATCTTGACTGGCTGCATCATCACTTGGTATGACAACTGCTTGGCGTCCGACTGCAAGCTGCTACAGAGGGTAGTGTGTACAGCCCAGTACATCACCTCCATCCTTAACCTCTATACCAGGTGATGTCAGAGGAAGGTCCTAAAAATGGTCAATGACTCCAGCCACCCAAGTCATATCGCATGGCAAGTGATACTGTTGCACCAAGTCTGGAACCAACAGATCCCTGAACAACTTCTACCTCCAAGTCAATAGACTGCTAAATAGTTAGTTAAATAGTTAACCAAATAGCTACCAGGACTATCTGCATTTTTTTTACTCATCACATATGCTGCTGCTACTGTTTACTATCTATCCTGTTGCGTAGTCACTGTATTCCTAGTGATATTTACATATCTACCTCAATTAGCTCGTAGCCCTGCACATCAACTCGGTACTGGTACCCCTTGTATATAGCCAAGTTATCATTACTCATTGTGTATTTATCATGACTTTTATTATTACGTGTTATTACTTTTCTATTATTTCTCTATTTTCTTTCTCTCTGCATTGTTGGGAAGGGCCCTTAAGTAAGCATTTCACTGTTAGTCTACACCTGTTGTTTACGAAGCATGTGACAAGTAAAATTTGATATGATTTGATTTCCGGTGAGAGATAAGAGCTGGTGCTCTCACAATGAACATTTGAGGTCTGCTCTCACTGAACCCTATCTCTGTCCACAATGGCATGTTCATTAGTCCTTTCACAGAGTTTTGATTTGGCTAATTTCAAACACAATTTCACCCTAATAACGGCTGCAGCACACCAAATTAAATAGAGCTGTATTGATTGCAAAGCTACTGACTTTGATTTATGTCTGTGGAAATAGGCCTCCAGTTTACAAGATACAAACATATAGCTCCTCTCTGTCCATAGCATAGACTAATTTGTTTCTATCATGTTTAATTATGCAGAATATGTTCAACATATACTGTGAGTATACAGTAATTGCTATTACCGTAAAATACAGGGGGAAGATAAACTCTTTTGGCTCTACAATGCCTTAACCCCAGAAAAACATCTCACCATGATTTCACAAGAACCCTGTTTGTCCATTGCAATATCTCATTTCCAGAGTAACCTATCTCATGACTTCCTATCTTGCTGACTGTAATGATTTTATGCACATCGTTGTTTGCCCTTTAACGATGTGTCTGGTTGCCATGCATTTTCGAGAGGAAAACCCAATGACATACTAAAACCTCACCATTCATTAGGCCAAACAGGCTGATCTGCGTAAAGTGTTTCGAAGCAGCAGCCATTTTGCTCCGAGGACGAGTCCCCTCCAGATTGTCTCATTATTCACTAGGAAGCATTACGTCATCCTTTAACTGGTCCCGCAGAGATCAGTGATTTACTCTCGCAAACCCTCTTTTTGCATTATATGAAATATTGTTCTCCAGGCACCAGGGATCTAGACAATCAGTTAGCTCTTGATAAACTCAGAGGGAGAGAGAGAGAGAGGGAGATGTGAGGAATGAGTCCCAGTCACTGATCAGGATGACAAAAGGATGATAGAGGAAGGGTGCATGGCAGAAGGAGGGAGGAAGAATGGGATGATAACAAACCTGCTGACATCAGCGAGTCTTAAGGCTTCTCAATCTGACAAGCACATTATTGGCAAATGGTCAGTGGAATACAAACCCGGCAGAAAAGTTCAAAGCTGTCAGTAGACCTCTGGAGGAAGTGACCTTGTTTTGAACTTTTTTATATAGATAGGTTTTACCTTCATATTGAAAAAACAAGTATCTTAAAGGGGCAGTCAGCAGTTGAAACGATAACAAAGCCTTTTCCCGCCCCTGTTTCTGTAGAAAGTGGAAGGATGGGGCTGAAAAAATATAACAACTCAAAATCATAGACAGAGCTATGGATGCAAGGACTGACCATCCATGATATCAAAATTATAGTTTTAACTATGTTTTGAGGATATATAGTGTTTGTTTACATTTACTTTGTTTACAAACATTGGATGAAACCAAGCTTCTACTTTTGGTTCTGACTGGGAAAGACCGGTGAACTAAGCTCATGAGGCATTTATAAGTTATATTCTTCAACAATCAATCGGTATATCTCATTCATTTATTATAAGTCCAAATATTGATGTACTAACTCCAGATTGCCCTTTTAAAGCAGTGTTTCCCAACCCTGGTCCTCGAGTCCCCCACAACAGTACACAGTTTTGTTGTAGCTCTTGAAAAACACACCTCGTTCAACTCATTGAGGACTTGATGATTAGTTAACAAGTTGAATCAGGTTTGATTGTCCAGGACTACAATACAAATGTGTACTGATGGGGATACTCAAGGTCTAGGGTTGGGAAACACTGCTTTAAAGCACACATCAAACATGTGGTCCTTGACTCGGCCTACACATGAGAAGAATAGACAGTGATTTTTTGTTTTTTTACTGGTAATCACATCTGCAATGAAGGTAGCCTAGGCCACCACATCACAGTATACTGAGGTGTGATCCCATGATTCTGCCATTTATTTACTTGGGTAGCACAGAGAAGGATGGAATGGGGATTGTGAACTCAATCACGGCGCGGGAGATGTCACAGTGTGGAACACTCCCCGTGAATCACACACTGAAAGGCTATCACCCAAACCTCCAAGGTCCACAGCCAACTCATCACTCATCTTGGACCAGGCCAGGGACAGATCAGCCATGCACACAACAGCACTGGCCACTGGGGAGAACCACCACTGGACACCATACTATACCCTCTGTGGAACCAAACCATAGTCCATGTAGCCTATAGTATATTCCAAGGCCGGAGAATGAATTTGCCTGTCAAAATATAGTCAATTCCGCCAACATTTTTGTGTGAAATTGAAAAGGTCAATGGTGTTGATGCATGAATCCATTTGATATTGCCATCCTAAAATGTTACATGCAGTAAAGTAGAAGGCACAGTATATGTATCCGTTCTTAATATCCAGTGTGAGCTAAAAAATATTAGGAATTACAATACCACAACCTTAAACCACTTTGTGTTATAAATCTATACACTCTGGGATATTTAAACATCATTTGAATATGAACCGTTAAATTGACCCACATTGCAATTTTAAGTATTTTCTTTTCCCGAAGACAAATAGCCAATTGCAGATTTGACTCATTCCACTGACATGTAAATCTGCCCAATGAAGTGATAAGAAAACATATGAATAAGTGGCATACAATCCAGGAGGAATGAGGGATGAAGCAAATTTGCATGATCTATCTTTGAATTTGCATGATTATATGAAAATGTGAGTGATTTACCTGTGGTTTTGTCTGACAGTCATTTTGCATGAGGGACATATGAGTGGCATCTGATTCTGTATTCGCAGAGCACCTGAAGGTAACTCAAATGATTTCTAATAAATGATGTATAAACGTGAGAGGAAGCAGGCCACTGACGTGGCACACCTACAACTTTTTTACTTCAAACAAATGACTTCTACCATTTTAAGACCCCCTCCCAATATTATCTCAACCACTGCTTACCCTCCCTTGTGTGTATTTGCTAGACTTTTCCAATTATAGTTTCCCCAAGTCGAAAAGTATTATCAGCCAAGCTCTTGTGTTATGTGGCTTATTCAAGCCGACCGCCCCCGTGCACAGCGCCATACAGTACCTACCGCCACTGTGCACATCAAATCTCATACAGTATATACTGAAGCCCACCTAAATCACATGAGAGAACAGATGATATGACAATTTCCCATTTAGCGTATTTTCCCCTCCCCCCTCCATTTGACTCACCTGTGACCAAGCAATCTTCCTGGAGTAAACACAATAATAAGTCATTACCATAATGTTTAGAATTTTTTTTTAAACTGAATGGAGGCAGGGGGAAATATTAGATGAATCTTCTTAACACGTTTCATGTGCAGATTCTTTGAGTTCATTTCAAGGACCGTGCCTAAAGAAGATTACCTTCCCTATGCTCCTGCACGTTTGCTCATGAGTGATTTTGTTTATTCATGTTTTATATTATAATGCTCTTTCTGCATTCTGCAGCCACAGAACCACCGTCAAAAATGCAATTTATTTCCCGCTCAGCACACGATGGCGAAGGCTGATAATGTCACCGGGAAACATGAAGACTGCTGGAACGGGACCAAACAGCCTACTATTTATGTATGGAATAGAAATAAAATATTTAGTGTGCATCTGCACCACGCAAAAAAGGTTGCTCCACTTTTAAAGTCATTTCTTGACAGTTCTTGGACCAACACTTAGGGCGACACATATATGTCTGTATGGATGTTTGTATATCATTTTAAAAGATTTTAGTCTGACAGTGCGCTACTTCATGAACTATGACTTCTCTAAATCAAATCAAATCAAATTTTATTTGTCACATACACATGGTTAGCAGATGTTAATGCGAGTGTAGCGAAATGCTTGTGCTTCTAGTTCCGACAATGCAGTGATAACCAACAAGTAATCTAACTAACAATTCCAAAACTACTGTCTTATACACAGTGTAAGGGGATAAGGAATATGTACATAAGGATATATGAATGAGTGATGGTACAGAGCTGCATACAGTAGATGGTATCGAGTACAGTATATACATATGAGATGAGTGTGTAGACAAAGTAAACAAAGTGGCATAGTTAAAGTGGCTAGTGATACATGTATTACATAAGGATGCAGTCGATGATATAGAGTACAGTATATACGTATGCATATGAGATGAATAATGTAGGGTAAGTAACATTATATAAGGTTGTTTAAAGTGGCTAGTGATATATTTACATCATTTCCCATCAATTCCCATTATTAAAGTGGCTGGAGTTGCGTCAGTGTCAATGTCAGTGTGTTGGCAGCAGCCACTCAATGTTAGTGGTGGCTGTTTAACAGTTTGATGGCCTTGAGATAGAAGCTGTTTTTCAGTCTCTCGGTCCCAGCTTTGATGCACCTGTACTGACCTCGCCTTCTGGATGATAGCGGGGTGAACAGGCAGTGGCTCAGGTGGTTGATGTCCTTGATGATCTTTATGGCCTTCCTGTAACATCGGGTGGTGGAGGTGTCCTGGAGGGCAGGTAGTTTGCCCCCGGTGATGCGTTGTGCAGACCTCACTACCCTCTGGAGAGCCTTACGGTTGAGGGTGGAGCAGTTGCCGTACCAGGCGGTGATACAGCCCGCCAGGATGCTCTCGATTGTGCATCTGTAGAAGTTTGTGAGTGCTTTTGGTGACAAGCCGAATTTCTTCAGCCTCCTGAGGTTGAAGAGGCGCTGCTGCGCCTTCTTCACGACGCTGTCAGTGTGAGTGGACCAATTCAGTTTGTCTGTGATGTGTATGCCGAGGAACTTAAAACTTGCTACCCTCTCCACTACTGTTCCATCGATGTGGATAGGGGGGTGTTCCCTCTGCTGTTTCCTGAAGTCCACAATCATCTCCTTAGTTTTGTTGACGTTGAGTGTGAGGTTATTTTCCTGACACCACACTCCGAGGGCCCTCACCTCCTCCCTTTAGGCCGTCTTGTCATGGTTGGTAATCAAGCCTACCACTGTTGTGTCGTCCGCAAACTTGATGATTGAGTTGGAGGTGTGCGTGGCCACGCAGTCGTGGGTGAACAGGGAGTACAGGAGAGTGCTCAGAACGCACCCTTGTGGGGCCACCGTGTTGAGGATCAGCTGGGAGGAGATGTTGTTGCCTACCCTCACCACCTGGGGGCGGCCCGTCAGGAAGTCCAGTACCCAGTTGCACAGGGCGGGGTCAAGACCTAGGGTCTGATGATGAGCTTGGAGGGTACTATGGTGTTGAATGCCGAGCTGTAGTCGATGAACAGCATTCTCACATAGGTATTCCTCTAGTCCAGGTGGGTTAGGGCAGTGTGAAGTGTGGTTGAGATTGCATCGTCTGTGGACCTATTTGGGCGGTAAGCAAATTGGAGTGGGTCTAGGGTGTCAGGTAGGGTGGAGGTGATATGGTCCTTGACTAGTCTCTCAAAGCACTTCATGATGACGGAAGTGAGTGCTACGGGCGGTAGTCGTTTAGCTCAGTTACCTTAGCTTTCTTGGGAACAGGAACAATGGTGGCCCTCTTGAAGCATGTGGGAACAGCAGACTGGTATAGGGATTGATTGAATATGTCCGTAAACACACCGGCCAGCTGGTCTGCGCATGCTCTGAGGGTGCGGCTGGGGATGCCGTCTGGGCCTGCAGCCTTGCGAGGGTTGACACGTTTAAATGTCTTACTCACCTCGGCTGCAGTGAAGGAGAGACCGCATGTTTTCGTTGCAGGCTGTGTCAGTGGCACTGTATTGTCCTCAAAGCGGGCAAAAAGTTATTTAGTCTGCCTGGGAGCAAGACATCCTGGTCCGTGACTGGGCTGGGTTTCTTCTTGTAGTCCGTGATTGACTGTAGACCCTGCAACATGCCTCTTGTGTCTGAGCCGTTGAATTGAGATTCTACTTTGTCTCTGTACTGACGCTTAGCTTGTTTAATAGCCTTGCGGAGGGAATAGCTGCACTGTTTGTATTCGGTCATGTTACCAGACACCTTGCCCTGATTAAAAGCAGTGGTTCGCGCTTTCAGTTTCACGCGAATGCTGCCATCAATCCACGGTTTCTGGTTAGGGAATGTTTTTATCGTTGCTATGGGAACGACATCTTCAACGCACGTTCTAATGAACTCGCACACCGAATCAGCGTATTTGTCAATATTTTTATCTGACGCAATACGAAACATGTCCCAGTCCACGTGATGGAAGCAGTCTTGGAGTGTGGAGTCAGCTTGGTCGGAGCAGCGTTGGACAGACCTCAGTGTGGGAGCCTCTTGTTTAAGTTTCTGTCTGTAGGCAGGGATCAACAAAATGGATCCGTGGTCAGCTTTTCCGAAAGGGGGCCGGGGCAGGGCCTTATATGCGTCGCGGAAGTTAGAGTAACAATGATCCAAGGTTTTACCACCCCTGGTTGCGCAATCGATATGCTGATAAAATTTAGGGAGTCTTGTTTTCAGATTAGCTTTGTTAAAATCCCCAGCTACAATGAATGCAGCCTCCGGATAAATGGTTTCCAGTTTGCAAAGAGTTAAATAAAGTTTGTTCAGAGCCATCGATGTGTCTGCTTGGGGGGATATATACGGCTGTGATTATAATCGAAGAGAATTCTCTTGGTAGATAATGCGGTCTACATTTGATTGTGAGGAATTCTAAATCAGGTGAACAGAAGGATTTGAGTTCCTGTATGTTTCTTTCATCCCACCATGTCTCGTTAGTCATGAGGCATATGCCCCCGCCACTCTTCTTACCAGAAAGATGTTTGTTTCTGTCGGCGTGATGCGTGGAGAAACCCGTTGGCTGCACCGCCCCGGATAGCGTCTCTCCAGTGAGCCATGTTTCCGTGAAGCAGAGAACGTTACAGTCTCTGATGTCCCTCTGGAATGCTACCCTTGCTCGGATTTCATCAACCTTGTTGTCAAGAGACTGGACATTGGCAAGAAGAATGCTAGGGAGTGGTGCACGATGTGCCCGTGTCCGGAGTCTGACCAGAAGACCGCTACGTTTCCCTCTTTTACGAAGTCGTTTTTTGGGGTCAATTCCGTTGACCTGTTTGTAAAGCAGAACACAGGATTCGCGTCGTGGAAAACATATTCTTGGTCGTACTGATGGTGAGTTGACGCTGATCTTATATTCAGTAGTTCTTCTCGACTGTATGTAATGAAACCTAAGATGACCTGGGGTACTAATGTAAGAAATAACACGTAAAAAAACAAAAAACTGCATAGTTTCCTAGGAACGCGAAGCGAGGCGGCCATCTCTGTCGGCGCAGAGATGGCCAATATTTTGCAATAGATAATAATAATATAATATCAAAGAGGAAACATTTGTGATTTTTTTTCAAGCAGACCATCTACAGTACTACACTTTTCTTCAGTTATCCAACCTCTCTCTAAGGAAAATCCATCTACAGTGTGTTGCTTTGACATACAGCATATGACTGAGCCTGCTCATATTTCTTTAGAGTGGCTGTGGTACTATGAACCTGCATCCAGGCTGTTCATTGGCCTGCTAATATGGATGTATCTGCCCTATTGGTAGTAGACTAGAAAATCATCAAATCGAATCAAAAATAAAATATAATTTTCTTTGTCACATGCGTGAATGCAACAGGCGTAGACTTTACTGCAAAATGCTTACTTACAAGCCCTTTCCCAACAACACAGAAAGTGAGAGAAATGTGCTAAATACAAAAAGGCAATAGAAATACAATAAAATAACAAGGCTATAAACAAGGAGTATCGATACCGAGTCAATATGCAGGGGTACGGGGTAGTCTAGTTAATTGAGGTGATATTTACAGTTTTATATTATTTAACCTTTATTTAACCAGGAAAAGCCCATTGAGACCCAGAGTCTCTTTTTCAAAGGACACCTGGCCAAGAAAGCAGCAACAATCAATACATCACAGAATGAAAACATACATCCATACCATAGAATTCAACAACATGATCCAGTCTAAAAAAAACATTTACACTCCTCCTCCCCCGTCAAAATGTTGAAGTAATTCAGTGGCACTAACATATCTAGATGAAGCATGTGTTGTGAGACTATTCCATGCCTCTGGTGCACAAGACGAGAAGGTAGTCCTGCCTCATACTGTAAATGTCTGGTGGACATTAGGTAGGGATAAAAGTGACTAGGCAATCAGGATAAATAATAAACAGAGTAGCAGCAGTGTATGTGAAGAGTGTCAAAGTGTGTGAAAGTGTGTGAAAGCGTATGTGTGGTGTCAACATGTGTGTGTGTGTGTGTGTGTGTGTGTGTGTGTGTGTGTGTGTGTGTGTGTGTGTGTGTGTGTGTGTGTGTGTGTGTGTGTGTGTGTGTGTGTGTGTGTGTGTGTGTGTGTGTGTGTGTGTGTGTGTGTGTGTGTGTGTGTGTGTGTGTTGAATCCAATGAGTGTGCATAGAGCCAGTGCAACAGAGTCAGTGAAAAATAAGATATAGAAAAGGTTATAATAAGGGGGTAAATGTAAATAGTCTGGGGAGCCATTTGATTATCTGTTCAGCAGCCTTATGGCCTCGGGGTAGAAGCTGTTCAGAAGCCTTTTGGCCCAAGACTTTGCCCTCCCGTACAGATTGCCGTACGGTAGCAGAGTGAACAGTCTATGACTTGGGTTCCTGGTGTCTTTGACCATTTTTAGGGCCTTCCTCTTTCTAGGGCTGAGTGATGAAACTCTGTTTACATTTTAGTACCCTGTTCATTGCCCCTATGTAACGATGATGGCCACAGCTCTTAGCCAGTCGACTGGATTTATGGGTTGCAGTGGCATCACCGGCACCAATGCAATGTCTCCGGGCAGATCGTTCGGCCTGTCCTTGCTTTATTGATCTCGTTCCTCACAAGTTCACAACTTCCACATTCTTGTTGCTTCACTTGACAGGATCGAGATTTAATGGAGGGATGAGGTCAGATACCAGAGGAAGAGAGATGGAGACAACAAGAGAGGAGAGCAGGAGAGGACGAAGGAAGAGCGAGACAGTATTTGTTCTTCAGGGAAACCTGGTCCGTGGCCAGTCAAGGGAAGATTGATACTTGAGAGTGTTCAGAGGTTTGCTGAATTAGTCCCCAGTGCAATGGAAAGCCAGTGGTAAACACATCTCCACACTCTCTGAGGTGTTCACGTCAATCTAAGCAAGCTCCCTCTTTTGCTGTTCCCACTACACACACACACACACACACACATACACATACACATACACATACACACATTAAATGGTCATAAAGAACACACAGGCACATAGCCTAGACCTTTAATGTTTAACTCACTGCAGGGCTCAGTCACTGTGGATATTTCTGAACATCCTAACGTGTTTAACATGAACTGTTTGACTTGGACATGTGTGTTCAGTGTTAATAACATCCCTTCCATTTGGTAACATCCCATTGTGCTTTCAACAGTTACAGAGACTGATTAACTGAGAGTGCGATTGGGTGTTTATGTACAAGTGTGTCAACAAAAACCTCCCCATACTCCCAGTGACCTCCCCATTACTCCCACCAAGCTTCCCACACTCCCAGTGACCTCTCTATACCCCCATCAACCTCCCCATACTCCCAGAGACCTTCCCATACTCCCAGTGACCTCTCTATACACCCAGTGACCTCCCCATTACTCCCATCAAGCTTCCCATACTCCCAGAGACCTATCCATACTCCCAGTGACCTTCCCATACTCCCAGAGACCTAGCCATACTCCCAGTGACCTCCCCATACTCACAGTGACCTCCCCATACTCCCAGTGACCTCCCCATACTCCCATCAACCTTCCGATACTCCCACCAACCTTCCTATACCCCCATCAAACTCCCCATACTCCCAGAGACCTCCCCATTCTCGCAGTGACCTCCCCATTACTCCCATCAAGCTTCCCAAACTCCCATCAACCTCCCCATACTCCCAGAGACCTCCCCATTCTCGCAGTGACCTCCCCATTACTCCCATCAACCTTCCCAAACTCCCATCAACCTCCCCATACTCCCAGAGACCTCCCCATTCTCGCAGTGACCTCCCCATTACTCCCATCAACCTTCCCAAACTCCCATCAACCTTCCCAAACTCCCATCAACCTTCCCATACTCCCAGAGACCTCCCTATACTCCCAGAGACCTATCCATACTCCCAGTGAGACCTCCCCATACCCCCAGTGAGACCTTCCCATACTCCCAGTGACTTCCCTATACTCCCAGTGATCTCCCCATACTCCCAGTGATCTCCCCATACTCCCAGTGACCTCCCCATACTCCCAGTGACTTCCCTATACTCCCAGTGATCTCCCCATACTCCTAGTGACCTCCCCATACTCCCAGTGACCTCCCCATCCTAATCAGGTTATGGCAGCACCCTGACCTCCGTCTTAACATGTAACTTTGTTGTGATCCTCCCTTCTATAACAGCGTTGGTCTTTGCCTCTTCGCACCGGGAGACATGTACACATGGGTCTGATCTCCCGGCGCTGAAGGCGACATGCGTATCCCAAAACACATTAACCAGACCTATGGTTTACCTATTTCTGAGAAACAGTTCCCGTCACCGAAGGCAAACCTATAATCTAGAATGCTAAACTATGATCATTAAATCTACATTTTCCAAAGCTCACTACCAAGTCCCTGTACTCTGTAGTAGTTGCCACACCAGATGACCCTGTGTACAAAGATGACAGTGCACCTTTGGGAGATATTGTGTGAATTCAGTAAACTTTGGAAAAGTTTATTTTCACACATTGTGCAGCCCGTACCGACTGGTAAGGCATTCTAGATGATAGATTTGCCTTCGGTGACGGGAAATGTTTCTTAGAAATAGATAAACCAGATGGCTGGCAAATATGTTTTCGGGGTACGGCATGTCGCCTTCAGCGACGAGAGATCAGACCAATGTGTATAGGTCTCCCGGAGCGAAGAGGTCCCTCTTCTCCCAGTCTCACTCTAAGGGATAACTTTAGAGAAGCAGCCATTCTGAGCTGACTGGGCCCAAAGGGAGTGTGAGGAGGGCAGGGAAGGTGACTTACATCAGACCAGACAACCTCTAACAACCCACTCCTCACACACTGGGCCCTTCAACAGAGAGGGAGGACTGGACCACCTCCCAATGCTGCTCCATTTACAACTGCTCCTGGCAGGGTCAAGGGTCAACATGTGAACCCAGATAAAGCCTTTATATAGGTATACACCATTCATTGTTAATGATGAATCCTGGTCAGGGTGTCAATCTGTAGTAGTTGGATATGTATGCTTATTGTATAAGTAGAATTAGCAGCCTTTTGAAACCCAGATATCATCTTTACATTTTGAGAGATGAAAATGCTTAGTGTATTAGTCAGGTTTTAATACCAATGAATTATTAGCTAGAGTCTGAGTTTTCTTCTTAGCTATTGGTATATCAATCTGTTTCACTACAGTGGTGTAGTTTTCAGAGATGTTGAAATGCAGACAGGTGGAGGAGTTTGTTATGTAGATTCCAATGGGTCATGCATTTGTATAATTTGTGGTGTATCATTTGGGGTGTATCATTTGAGGTGTATCATTTGGGGTGTATCATTTGAGGTGTATCATTTGGCGTGTATCATTTGGCGTGTATCATTTGGGGTGTATCATTTGGGGTGTATCATTTGAGGTGTATCATTTGGGGTGTATCATTTGAGGTGTATCATTTGAGGTGTATCATTTGGGTTGTATCATTTGGGGTGTATCATTTGAGGTGTATCATTTGGGGTGTATAATTTGAGGTGTATCATTTGGGGTGTATCATTTGGGGTGTATCATTTGAGGTGTATCATTTGGGGTGTATCATTTGGGGTGTATCATTTGGGGTGTATCATTTGGGGTGTATCATTTGGGGTGTATCATTTGGGGTGTATCATTTGAGGTGTATCATTTGGGGTGTATCATTTGAGGTGTATCATTTGGGGTGTATCATTTGGGGTGTATCATTTGGGGTGTATCATTTGGGGTGTATCATTTGAGGTGTATCATTTGGGGTGTATCATTTGGGGTGTATCATTTGGCGTGTATCTTTGAAGTGATCCAGTGAGTACCGAATTGGTGGAACAAACACTTGACCGCTGTGCTGTTGTGCCATCACCACAGGAGAAGCTTTGAAATGCACACTTTGTTTTGCCAGTGAAGTCAATGAAATGCAGAACACACAAAGTAGACCGAGAAAATGGAGAAAGGGAGAATTTGGGGTAAAGAAATATAATGGGTCATCAAATTACCGCATGTGATTGTGTGTACCTGTCCAATTATGATTGCTCTTTGAAAACAAAGTGGTTTATTTGCATGTTAAAGGATGCGCTCTCTCTCTCTCTCTCTCTCTCTCTCTCTCTCTCTCTCTCTCTCTCTCTCTCTCTCTCTCTCTCTCTCTCTCTCCCTCTCCCTCTATCTCTCTCTCTCTCTATCTCTAAGCACCATCTGTATTTCCAATGTGAATTGCTATTTGCATATTCATCATTTATTTTCATTGGAGGATACAATAGACTAACAGTCCCAGACTCTTATTTAGCGGTTAATTGAAATTCTTATTTGCATGAGCAAAATCAAACCCTCATTTACATACAAGAGATTATAAAAAGATAACTGCCAGTGTTTGTTGTACCATATTTGATCTGAACATTTCTCTTAATTGCTAAATGCTGCAAATAGGTTTGCTGTAAAACTCAGTAATGAATGTACACATGGCAACAATGTAAACATATCAGTTCAAATGCTTCTGTAGGTTTTTCTGTCTGGGTTTGTTTGTGACCAAATGCGAGTGCATCCATATTTCTGTGTATGTCCATGTAGTGCCATATCGAAAAGACAAAGTAGCCTACATCTCTATGTATGCTCTTTCTATGTGATTGGAATGTTGCCAAAACCCAGTTTTATGGTGCCTAGCCAGCCCCCTCCCCAGCGCTAGTGTTATTCCCTATTATGAGGGAGAGATCACCCCCTTTACAAACAACAATCCCATCAATTCCAGGAGGACTCCATTACAACCCAGGCCCAAGCGTCTGTTCCCTACATGAGCCTCATTAATGCATCGGCCAACATGGGCGGACACCAGGAGATTTCCATCCCCCCTCCTGCTCCCTCCTCCTCATCCCTCTCTCCATCCTTCCTCCCAAAAACATGATTAATGGGGTTTATTTAGGGGCTGCACCCAGGGTAAAACCTGGCCTGAGCCACAGATACACTCCAGTTTCATCGGAAATTATGAATCAGTAGGGGCAATTTAGGGAAGAGGCCATGAACAGCAGAGTAAGCTGTTGTCCAATAAGTTATTGTGCAGATACTGCCTGTGGAGATTTGCAGTTGGGTAGCGCGTGGCACAATTACTTACAGTGGGAGAGACAAAGTGAGGCTGGTCTAGTTAACAAGTGTACATGGGGTTCACACCTCTCTACGATTTTACTCCAGCCTTTAGAGTTCCTGGCTTACATACTGGTAAGCACATCAAAAGCAATGTATGAACTTAAAAAACACAGGCTGCCTGCTTGTGTACCTTCTCTTTTTTATATAATATATAATATATATATATATATATTTAATATATATATATTATTGCCTTGGCATCACTGTGGCAGCCATGTCTGATTACTCCTGATCATTATTCTACATGTATTGATTTTTGTTATTAAGTGTTTTTGAACTGCCATTTTTCCATCAGATTGTTGTTTTATGAATGCTTATCGAAACATGCTTACAGTTCCTCATCTTGCCTGAATTTCATGTCAGTAGTTACCAGTTTTAAACTAAATGCTACCTAGATAGGGACAGTTAGAATTCGAAAGATGCCACCGGCATGAGGAGAAGCAGATTATTATGATAAAAAAATGTTTAACCCTTATTTTACCAGGCAAGTTGACTGAGAACACATTCTTATTTATAGCAACAACCTGGGAAATAGTTACAGGAGAGAGGAGGGGTGATGAATGAGCCAATTGGAAGTGAAGTGAGAGGATCAAAGGCGGAGATGAATACCAAAGAAAAGTCATAAACATTGTGTGGTGAGCTTCCAGTGGGTGCTACACGGTGTTAGTGGAGAGGAGTGGCTAGCCAGCTAACTATCTACAAAACTGGAGGTAGGAGAACATGAGGTGAGAGCGAGGTGTATTGCTGAGGCTGCAGACCTGACTGTCTCTCTGAAGCCGACTGAAAGGCTTCCTCCGCTCACAATAGCACCAGAACGGCTTCAACTCCCAAAGAAATGACTAACCATCCTTCAGACTGACACTTTTGAACTAGTTTTAAAATGTCTTACATTGTTTATGATATTTTGTATGCTCATGTATGTGCCTTAGCCCATTGTACAGCACATCTCCATATCTGTAAAAGAATACTTTAATACTTCAGCTTTTGCTCAGAGAGATCAGGACACCCACAAATCCGGTTGTTCCAGCACAGGTGGGGAAATGGAGGAAGACATTAGAGTGGAAATGTGTTTTTTGTTTGTTTACTCCCACATAACCATCACACTTAAACACTACTCATAAACACCTCTCAATAAACACTACTCATAAACACCAGTCATAAACACCAGTCATAAACACCAGTCATAAACACCAGTCATAAGCAGTCATAAACACCAGTCATAAACACCAACCATAACCACCACTCATAAACACCACACAAACACCACTCATAAACACCACTCATTAACACCACTCATAAACACCCCCATAAACAACACTCAATAACACCAGTCATAAACACCAGTCATAAACATCAGTCATAACCACCAGTCATTAACACCACTCATAAACACCACTCATAAACACCCTCATAAACAACACCCATTAACACCACTCATACGCACCCTCATAAACAATACTCATTAACACCACTCATAAACACCAGTCATAAACACCAGTCATAAACACCACTCATAAACACCAGTAATTAACACCACTCATAAACATCACCCATAAACACCACATATAAACACTAGTCATAAATACGACACATAAACACCAGTCATAAACAAACACCACTCATAAACACCACTCATAAATGCCACACAAACACCAACACCACTCATAAACATTATAAACACCACTCATAAACATTATAAACACCACTCATAAACATTATAAACACCACTCATAAACACTCCCATATCCACTAAAACCATACAGACATACTGTACATGAGCCTGGAGCTCAAACAGTCATACATGTGATGACCTCTATGCAATCGTGGGAAAAGACAACCGGCAAATTAAATACAAGGTATATATTATTTCTCTGTGCGTCTAACCTAAGCATTTTGCCTCAGAAATATGTGAGACATATTTTTGTCTGCAGCTCGGGCGCAGGTAATTGAAAAGCATTGCTCAGTGTAGCGTATGCACTCGAACATGTGATGAAGGAGGGAGGCCTCCATTACTGTCCAACATGGCCTGGAGGGATAAAGACTTGCGTGGAATGATAGAAAATGTTTTATTAAGTGGGACCTCACACTCCTCTCAATGTCAAAGGGTGGCTAGGAAATACCTGTATCAGCCTCTCATATCCACATCCTGTATATCCAGATCCTGCATATCCATATCCTGCATATGCACATCCTGTATATCCAAATCCTATATATCCATATCATGTATATTTATTAATTTTATTTCCCCTTTATTTAACCAGGTAGGCCAGTTGAGAACAGGATCTCATTTACAACTGTGACCTGGCCAAGATAAGCAGAGCAGTGTGACAAAACAACATCACAAAGTTAGACATAAAAAAACTTACAATAACACAATAGAAAAAAATATATGTACAGTGTGTGCAAATGTAGAAGAGTAGGGAGGTAGGCAGTCAATAGATCATAGGGGTGAAATAATTACAATTTAGCATTAACACTGGAGTGATAGATGTGCAGATGATGATGTGCCAGTAGAGAAACTGGGGTGCAAAAGAGTAAGAAGATAAATAACAATATGGGGATGAGGTAGTTGGGTGTGCTATTTACAGATTGGCTGTGTACAGGTACAGTGATAGGTAAACTGCTCTGACAGCTGATGCTTAAAGTTAGTCTCCAGCTTCAGTGATTTTTGCAATTCGATCCAGTCATTGGCAGCACAGAACTGGAAGGAAAGGCATCCAAAGGAGGAATTGGCTTTGGTGGTGACCAGTGAGATATACAGTTGAAGTCGTCGGAAGTTTACATACAGCTTAGCCAAATAAATGTAAACTAAGTTTTTCACAATTCCTGACATTTAATCCTAGTAAAAATTCCCTGTTTTAGGTCAGTTAGGATCACCACTTTATTTTAAGAATGTGAAATGTAATTTATTTCAGCTTTTATTTATTTCATCACATTCCCAGTGGGTCAGAAGTTTACATACACTCAATTAGTATTTGGTAGCATTCCCTTTAAATACAGTAGTTTAACTTGGGTCAAACATTTCAGGTTGCTTTCCACAAGCTTCCCACAATAAGTTGGGGGAATTTTGGCCCTATCCTATTTTGCCACATCTTTGGAAGTATGCTTGGGGTAATTGTCCATTTGGAAGACCCATTTGGAACCAAGCTTTAACTTACTGACTGATGTCCTGAGATGTTGCTTCAATATATCCAGATAGTTTCCCCCCTCATGATGCCATCTATTTTGTGAAGTGCACCAGTCCCTCCTGCAGCAAAACATCTGACCCACTGGACTTGTGATAGAGTGAATTACCTAGCAAAGACTTATAGATGACCTGGAACCAGTGGGTTTGGCGACGAATATGTAGCAAGGGCCATTTAACGAGAGCATACAGGTCGCAGTGGTGGGTAGTATATGGGGCTTTGGTGGCAAGTGATAAGACTACATGATGTGGATATACTGTACATCCTGTATGTCCACATCCTGATATCCACCTCCTGTATATCCACATCCTATATGTCCACATACTATATGTCCACATCCTGTAATTCCACATTCTGATATCCACAGCCTGTACAGTATATCCACATCCTGGTATTTACATCATGTACAGTATATCCACATCCTGTAAATCCACATCCTGATATCCACATACTGCATATTCACATCCTGTATATCCACATCCTGACATCCACAACCTGTACAGTATATCCACATCCTGTAAATCCACATCCTGTAAATCAATATAGGCCTATACCAGGTAAAATATAATACAAAACCAGTGAAAAGTTTGGACACACCTAATCATTCAAGGGTTTTTCTTTATTTTTAATATTGTAGAATAATAGTGAAGACATCAAAACTATGAAATAACACAGATGGAATCATGTAAAATACAAAAAGTGTTAAAACCATTTTCTTAAAATTAAACACCATTTGCCTTGATAAAAACTTTGCACATGTTTAGCATTCTCTCAACCAGCTTCACATGGAATGTTTTTCCAAAAGTCTTGAAGGAGTTCCCACATATGCTGAGCACTTGTTGGCTGCTTTTCCTTCACTCTGCGGTCCAACCCATCCCAACCCATCTCAATTGGTTTGAGGTTGGGTGATTGTTGAGGCCAGGTCATCTGATGCAGCACTCCATCACTCTCGTTCTTGGTCAAATAGCCCTTATGGGCTGTGCTGGCGAAACAGGGACACCATGCGTAAGGCTGGTGCCATGTACGCCGGCCCAAGGAGACGCACTGGAGACCAGATGCGTAGAGCCGGTTACTTGGCACCTGGCTCGATGCTCACCGATACGAGGAGCTGGAATGTACCGCACCGGGCTATGCACCCGCACCGGGGTGCGCTCCACAGCATAACATGGTGCCTGCCCGGTCTCTCTCACTCTCCGGTAAGCACAAGAAGTTGGCGCAGGTCTCCTACCTGGCTTCGCCACACTCCCTGTGTGCCCCCTCCAATACATTTTTGGGGCTGCCTCTCGGGCTTCCTACTGACTCCATTCGCCGGTATCCCTCCTCACACTGTTCCAGAGAATCCCAGGCGGGCTCCGGCACTCTCCCTGGGTCGACCGCCTACCTGTCTATCTCCTCCCAAGTAGTGACAGAGTCCAGATCTCGCTCCAATGTCCAGAAATCCTGACATTTCTGCTGCTGCTGCTGCTGCCCATTACCACGCCGCTTGGTCCTTTTGTGGTGGGTGTTTCTGTAAAGGCAGATTTCCTCCTCTTCGTCTGAAGAGGAGTAAGGATCGGACCAAGATCCAAAATGGTAAGTGTTCATGACAAATTTTAATTAAAGAAAGCACTGAACACTAAGAAATACAAAAACAATAAACAATGACGTGAATAACCAAACCGAAACACTACCGTGTGGACAAACACAGACACGGAAACAAACACCCACCAACCAACAGTGAAACCCAGGCTACCTAAGTATGATTCTCAATCAGAGACAACTAACGACCTGCCACTGATTGAGAACCATACTAGGCCGAACACAGAAATAGAAAAACATAGAAACACAAAACATAGACTGCCCACCCCAACTCACGCCCTGACCATACTATATAAAGACAAAACAAAGGAAAATAAAGGTCAGAACGTGACAAATGTTTACCAAAAAAAACTGAAATATCACAATTGCACAGTTGTGGAAAAGGTTGTCATACTTTAGTAAAAGTAAAGATAATTTAATAGAGAATGACTCAAGTAAATCTGAAAGTCACCCATAAAATATTACTTGAGTAAAAGTATTTGTATTTAAATAGACTTAAGTATCAAAAGTAGATGTAATTGCTAAAATATACTTAAGAATCTAAAATAAAAGTACAAGTATAAATATTGTCTAATTCCCTATATTAAGCAAAGCAGATAGCCAGTGGCACCCTCCAACACTCAGGCATCATTTACAAACAAAGCATGTGTTTATTGAGTCCGCCAGATCAGAGGCAGAAGGGATGACCATGTGTTGTCTTCATAAGTGCGTGAATTTGGCCATGTTTATGGCCTGCTAAGCATTCCAAATGTCTCTAGTACTTTTGGATGTCAGGAAATATCTATGGAGTAAAAAGCATATCATTTTCTTAAGGAATGTAGTGAAGTAAAAGTAGTCAAAAATATAAATAGTAAAGTAGTACTACTTCAGCGGTACTTTAAAGTATTTTTACTTAAGTACAACTACATTTACATAAGTATTCAGACCCTTTACTCAGTACTCAGTTCAAGCAACTTAGGCAGCGAGTACAGCCTCAAGTATTCTTGGGTATGACGCTACAAGCTTGGCACACCTGTATTCTCTGCAAATCCTCTCATGCTAAGTCAGGTTGGATGGGGGGCGTTGCTGCACAGCTATTTTCAGGTCTCTCCAGGCTTGACCAAGGCCCTTCACCTCCGATTGATCAGTTTGGCCGGGTGGCAAGCTCTAGGAAGAGTCTTGGTGGGTCCAAACTTCTTCCATTTAAGAATGATGGAGGTCACTGTGTTCTTGGGGACCTTAAATGCTGCAGAAATGTTTTGATACCCTTCCCCAGATCTGTGCCTCGACACAATCCTGTCTCGGGGCTCTACAGACAATTCCTTCTACCTCATGGCTTGGTTTTTGCTCTGACATGCACTATCAAGTGTGGGACCTTCTATAGACAGGTGTGTGCCTTTCCAAATCATGTCCAATTGAATGTACCACAGGTGGACTCCAATCACTTTGTAGAAACAGCTCAAGGATGATCAATGGAAACAGGATTCACCTGAGCTCAATTTTGAGTCTCATAGCAAAGGGTCTGAATAAATTAGCCAACTCGTTTTAGCTTTGTCATTATGGGGTATTGTGTGTAGATTGCTGAGATGTTTTATTTATTTAATCCACTTTAGAATAAGGCTGTAACGTAACAACATTTTGAAAAAGTCAAGGGGTCTGAATACTTTCCGAATGCACTGTTTGTGCATCTACTAGCGTGTGTGTGTGTTTGTAAGCCTAGTCCCTCATGTAATAAGTGCATAATTAAACCCCTCTGACAATTACATCATGCATTATCAGGCCAAGCTAGATCCATTACTCCCAATCAATGGCATGGCCACAGCAGGGCTGCTCCCACCACCAGGGACTGGCAGCCAATCAGCTGCTTCTACTGGAGCTGGAATTCACTAAAACCAGGGTACTTAGTGCTTGGTGGAGAAAACTAAAAGTGAATTAACCTCAATGAGGAGCTGGTGTGAGTGTGTGAGTGTAGTTTGTATATATGTCTGGTCATATTTTTAATGGAACTTAGCTCATCGTAGGAAGAGCCAGTGGTAATTATTAAATAAACCTACACGGTGTACCTTCCTTCCCCGTGCCCATGTTTTTCCCCAAGTGGATACAATGTGAACATGGAGAGCAGCATTGTCACACTTTTCAAGGTGTAGCGCTCACTTGAGATCCAGTCTGTTTGTGACAACTCCTGGGTCCAATATCCCATCGGCAGAGCTTTAGAATAATCCATTCTCCATACAGATTTCTTCCATGGAAGCTGCTTTATCCCATTATCACAGGCATTATACAAACATATACTGCTGTAATCCACATACTTAGAGCGTGATGCCACTGGAAACAACCTTATTCAGAGGACAGCACTGCAGAATACACAACCACAAAGTAGGCTACAACTACATACCGTTCAAGTGTGGTCATTTATACATGGAATAAAACACCTTGTATGCCATTTTGTATGTGATTGGCTGGTACAGAACCAGACAGGACAACCCAATACACTCGTTGAGTCTGTTCATAACTACATAGCCAAAAAAACATCTTGTATGTACTTTGTGTGTATTTGTGTATTTTATTTTTACCTTTATTTAACTAGGCAAGTCAGTTAAATAACAAATTCTTATTTTCAATGACAGCCTAGGAACAGTGGGTTAACTGCCTTGTTCAGGGGCAGAATGACAGATTTGTACCTTGTCAGCTCTGGGATTTGATCTTGCAACCTTTCGGTTACTAGTCCAGCGCTCTAACCACTAGGCTATGCTGCTGCTGCCGCCGCGCATGTACGTGTGCGTGTGTGTGTACTAGTTGGATGGGTGTCAGGGAGATGCATCACGTCCAAGACTAGGAAGGAGGGGTGTGTTTACCATATCCAAGGTCTCCAGCAGAGACACACAGAGACACAGGCATGTTATGGGGGAAGGCAGATATCTCTGTGAACTCGGCAGGTGGTTGAGCGTGAGACGTGATAACTAGATGTTCTTGATGACAACATTCAGGGAGCTGGGCTGTCACTAGTGTACTGGATTTGCCTAATAACACAGCAGGTAGTCAGATCTGGGTGAGATGTGGAAGAACCCCCATCATGTACACAGACACATCGACATAGATGTGCCCTACATCCAAGCCATAGGACCATGAAGGACAAAGAAAGAACAACCAATGAATAAAATATTACAATGACAAAAATCCTGTGTATACTTGAAAGGAAGAGTACTTTTAAACTGTCCATTTATTTCTTGCACATTTAAATAAAGGTGTGGTGATTGGCTCATACAATACTGGTAAGTGTTGCTTTGTTGTGAAGCATGTCAACTTATGGTTTGATTTATTAGACACTGGCTGAGAGCGCTGGCTCTTGGGGAAACATCCTCCCCTGGCAGATGTGCACCGCTCAACACCCTCCCACTGAAGTAACTGACATACGCATGTAAAAGAATGGCAGTATCACCAATCTGTGCCATGTTACCCAGAAATAAGGCAGAGATGAAGCAAAGCAGATCCAAGGGGCTTTGCATCGACTGTCTCCCTAATGCCTGCGAGTGCTCTGGCATTAATAGAACATATTAAGGCACAGATTATAGAATCATCTAGGCCTACAGCAGATGTTGGTCCCATTTTGCTTTGTGAAAAATATGTCTCACCAAAGGAAATACTCCTGTGTATGGTCTATACCGACTGTGACTTATTCCTCAATTGATTCCATGGTAAAAACAAAACAAAAAGAATGAAAACGGAAACAAAACGTTTGTCTGAGGAAGGAAGTGTTGGACAAAATAAAATGGAGGGATCAATAGTACATTAGCATCCACAGAGAGTGTTCTACAAGTTATTACATTTCAGACTGGATCTATACATGTGTATCCCTTTATTGGTAAAGGTCTGGATTCAAAATTTTGATTCATTCATTTGAAACCAACTGCTGGTTGGTTGATAAATTAATATTCCTCCATTATTATACCAGTAGCATTCCAGACAGGCAAATGAGAAAATCGCAATGATCAATTTCTTAGCAAAGTATTATTAGATGTTTATTTTAGATGTACTAATCTCTCACACGACAACCCTTAGCGCCACAACACATTTATAACGGCTCGTTATCACAAATAGGCTGTTATTGAGAACACACTGAACATTTTTCTGGGTATGCACGGAACAAAATTCAACTTCTAACTTCAACGAGGATGAAATTAAATAGAGCACTGTAACTAATCAGATTTGCAGGTGGGACTGAATCCATCAAGATTTACCATGGGCTCCCCACTATCGGGGGTTAATGAAAGTCTTCCAGTGCTTCTCCATGGTCATTTTATACCTGGGGATTTGAATAATTCCCATTGATAGTCTGAAGTCTCCAATGAGACAGGATTAATCAAAAGTGAAAAGTAAGATGAAGGTGAAGCGGCCAAATGAGGATGATGATGAAAAAAAAAGAGACCTGTTGGAAGCTGCTGTTAGGCTCCTTCCTTCTCACTGTGAGCTATATCGACCGAAGCCATGAGGCTTCCGATATATTGTATGTTTTGTGTACGAAAGAAGACTTTGCCAAGGCCAGTGTTTTATGTTACACACACTGTAGATTTGTATGACTAACGTTACAGTGCTGCTGATCTTCCACCTGTCCGGTATAAAGGGTTAAATATGTCATGGTAAATGTCAAGGACCAGGATACATTACCTGAATTGTTGCTATTATCTTATCAGTATCAAATCTCTCTGCCTATTCACTATAACCATAACGTGACATGGTGTCAGAGTGGTGTCAGAGTGGGATCCGAGCTATGAAGTAACACAGTGTCAGAAGTGGGAGGTGCTGGCGGTGTGGGTGGTGGGGCAAGTTACTTATAAGGCATGAATACGTACGGCAAATTCTGTTCCCATGTAATTGATTCAAATTTGAATTGCGCAGCAATGGGTCACTGCATTAGAAAATTAAAGCTAAGGCACTAATTTCATATATATTTGTAAATTCTGGCCTGTGGGCCTGTAAAAACGGATATGAAAAGTATGTGGCGCCTGAGACTTCATGCACTGGATGTCATGTGTTGTGTGTGTATTCTTTCCTGCTCTTGATTTGCAGTATTTTCGAGTAATGTATTATGGCATTGTATACTAGATGTAATACCTGTAGGTATTTCAAATCAAATCAAATCAAATCAAATTTATTTATATAGCCCTTCGTACATCAGCTGATATCTCAAAGTGCTGTACAGAAACCCAGCCTAAAACCCCAAACAGCAAACAATGCAGGTGTAAAAACACGGTGGCTAGGAAAAACTCCCTAGAAAGGCCAAAACCTAGGAAGAAACCTAGAGAGGAACCGGGCTATGTGGGGTGGCCAGTCCTCTTCTGGCTGTGCCGGGTAGAGATTCTAACAGAACATGACCAAGATGTTCAAATGTTCATAAATGACCAGCATGGTCGAATAATAATAAGGCAGAACAGTTGAAACTGGAGCAGCAGCACAGTCAGGTGGACTGGGGACAGCAAGGAGCCATCATTTTAGGTAGTCCTGGGGCACGGTCCTAGGGCTCAGGTCCTCCGAGAGAGAGAAAGAAAGAGAGAATTAGAGAGAGCATATGTGGGGTGGCCAGTCCTCTTCTGGCTGTGCCGGGTGGAGATTATAACAGAACGTGGCCAAGATGTTCAAATGTTCATAAATGACCAGCATGGTTGAATAATAGTAAGGCAGAACAGTTGAAACTGGAGCAGGAGCATGGCCAGGTGGACTGGGGACAGCAAGGAGTCCTCATGTCAGGTAGTCCTGGGACATGGTCCTAGGGCCCAGGCCAGTTGAAACAGGAGCAGCAGCATGGCCAGGTGGACTGGGGACAGCAAGGAGTCATCATGTCAGGTAGTCCTGGGGCATGGTCCTAGGGCTCAGGTCCTCCGAGAGAGAGAAAGAGAGAAGGAGAGAATTAGAGAACGCACACTTAGATTCACACAGGACACCGAATAGGACAGGAGAAGTACTCCAGATATAACAAACTGACCCTAGCCCCCCGACACATAAACTACTGCAGCATAAATACTGGAGGCTGAGACAGGAGGGGTCAGGAGACACTGTGGCCCCATCCGAGGACACCCCCGGACAGGGCCAAACAGGAAGGATATAACCCCACCCACTTTGCCAAAGCACAGCCCCCACACCACTAGAGGGATATCTTCAACCACCAACTTACCATCCTGAGACAAGGCCGAGTATAGCCCACAAAGATCTCCGCCACATATTTGATATGCAAAGTGTGTTGGACTGACTTAACTTAACTTTTTCAATAAGAGTGGTGTCAAAAACATGTACCTTTTGGTTTGTAGTAGGCATCCGGTAAAATCTAATTGACCAAGAGTAAATTGAAAGAAAAGCTACTTGGACTAGATGTACCCTGACAAAGCATGTGTCATTTGTCCAATGCTGTTTACTCTGCCCATTGATTGAATATATACTAACAATAACAAATACAAATAAATAAAAAAACAACTTTCACATCAACTTGAAGAATAAATCTGTATGAATTGGCAGGTACTAGGTATTGACCATTATGTGCGTGTTTGACTGTCCCCTGTGGTGGCATGTCATAGCCACAGGGAGGAGGGACACAACTCAAAAAATCACAGTGACATTCTTTTGTTTTCTCCCAGTGGATTGAATATTTTATTGGACCCCAAACTCTTCCTTGTCTTTTAGGTACCTGTCTTGTCATGAAATATTGAAATTCAATGTTGTTGCAAAGGACGCAATATATAGCGCTCATGGGTTAGACTATGAGGGAAATGATTATCATATTTAGCATAGTTAGCATAGTTAGCATAGTTAGTATAGTTAGTATAGTTAGCATAGTTAGTATAGTTAGTATAGTTAGCATAGTTAGCATAGTTAGCATAGTTAGCATACTTAGCATACTTAGCATGGCTCTAATAAAGTAAAGGACAAAGAAAGAAGGACCACGAAAACAGCATGGACGGTCAGAGAAGAAGTGAACCGTTGAAATAACTACGCTGAGAAATCTAAACACTAACGACTGTTAACATTGTCAGTTCCCAATTGTAAAAATACATGTTCTGAAATTCTCTTTGTTGAAGATCCCCTTTGCAAAGTACATTTAATAATATCACTCAGCCCTAATTTATAACTCATAAATCACAAATGATTTCTAATGTGGGAAAATCTAACTTTTTCCCTTTTATTGTTGAGCTCTCTAATCTTCAGCAGGAACATTGAATTGATCTTGAATAATTTGATATTTTGAAATGGCCAGATAATTAGAGAATAGAGTTTAAGGGATTATATGTTCATTCTCCTGGATAAAATTATTATTCCTCTGAACATTTTCTAATAAAGCATATACAGCAGAAAGTGTCTACCACTGAAAGTTTTCACAAGAATCAACAATGTTTTACCCTTTAGTGAAGTTCATTTTTCTTATTTCCACCCAAATGGCCTCTTTCGATAATAATCAATCATGACCAAAGTGAACAGAGGGTCTGAAATAAGGAGATTCCGTTTCCTTTTCATACAGAAGCTGTATAACGTTCCAATAGCGTTCTGATGTTAAATTCAAGTAAAAGTAGAGATAGTGGGATGATACATGAGATGATAGGACTTGTGTGGAAGAGAAGGCATGGAGACAGATGTTTTGTCAGCTTGGATAAATGTGCTTCTTAAAATCACGGCCTCCCTTCTTTGAAATGTTACGCTAGTCTATGTCCTGCACTGACATCTCTGTTGTCAAGTATAAAAAGAAGTACAAATGAGATCATGACAATTGGAAAAATTCCCTGGAATGTCATTCAAATAAAATAGAATAAAAAGGGAGGGATCCATTGTCCCAGCTTGCAGCCTACAAACAGACTGTATTAAAGTGGATACTCTTGAAGCAACCCGACATACTGTTTATCAGTGTTTCATGAGGCACAAAAGAAGGTGGTGGGCATTTGAATTCACAATTAATATTTATGTAAAAAACATTTATTGACATTTCGCCATATGTGACTGTAGTGCATTTCGGCAGTAAACATCCTATAGACTCCAAACTCATGAAGATTAGCATAATATATAATGGCATTTACATATCAAGAAAACAGCTACTGTTGATGCCATTGTACGTGTTGTTGGACGTTTAGCTTGTAACCATACTTGGAAATAAACTTTGAATGATGCTTTCTCTTTGGATTAATTACTTGACAAAATAACATAAAAAGACTAAGCACAACAGAGGTAGGGAAGTGGTGTATAAATACATGTACTAACTATCATGTTACATAGTATGTTACACAGGTGTTACACTCAATGTAAATGTGGCCAAAAACCCTTTCACACATTTCCTCCCTCATTAGCATGTGCTGTAGCTCCTGGGACAACTGCATCTACTGTAAATTAGGTACTGCTACACAAAGGACCTCAGACTACCAGGTTAAACCCCTCTTCTATTCAACAAATCTGAAAATCCTTTTTTAAAGAAACCAATATTCTGAGCCAGAACTGTACATTCTCATTTACTATTGGGATTTCATATTTTGATCTATCACCCATCCATGTGGTGAATGTAGGTGTTTTCACTGTGATTGTATGTCTTAGTCTTTAGATCACATTTCCAACCTTCCAGTGTGTTGTCTGGCCGTACTACTGATGTAACATCTAGGTCGCAGACATTTCGATATGGAAGCCATGTTGCCTGTATGATCATCGCTAATTCACTCTCCCTGGCCCCATACTGGCCAGTGACCCTAGCTGACCTCTCTGAAATGGATTTTGTCCTTGAACCCAATGTAGGCTCAAATTAAGCCGAGATCAGCAGGAGAAGCAGAGAAGCCAGACAGAAAACATTCAAAAGCCAAAGAAGCTCAGCTCTGAGTCCGGAGGAAAAACCCAGCCTGGGAAAGATACATGGCTACAATGACTTACTTTGATGGAACATAGGAAAGCAGAGGAAAATGACAAAGTGCATGTGAAATGCTGTAATTTAATAGCCTAATTTCCTGCCTGGCCCTGAAGAAATATCTGTCTGACTCTGACAGCTGATAAAGATGCACCAGGATTTGCTCCGTGGAAGACAAGTTCAGGCCTGTTTCTGTGTGTGTGTTTTTGTGTGTGTGTGTTTCTGTGTGTGTGTGTCTTTGTGTGTTTTGTGTGTGCGTGTGCGTGTGCGTGCGTGCGTGCGCGCGTGTGTGTGTGTGTGTGTGTGTGTGTGTGTGTGTGTGTGTGTGTGTGTGTGTGTGTGTGTGTGTGTGTGTGTGTGTGTGTGTGTGTGTGTGTGTGTGTGTGTGTGTGTGAACAAATTCACTGATAATCTCTCTGTTTTAATTGGTGTTTCTGCAACACTGACTCAAACCACCAGTGGATTACATCTTGAGTGATGAGTAATATGAGTTCAACTTTGTTTCCTGTCTTTCACTGAGACTTCTGGACAGTTAAAGACCAATCTCCATAGAGGTTACGTGTATGATGACACACACAGACTTCATTGTATGGAGTACATTCAAGTGCCTCACAAGTACAATGAGCTCATTTTCTCAGAGTCTATCTTAACTATCTATCCACAGCCACTGCTAGAGGTACCCAGGCAGTCTCATGCCGGCAGGCGGTTGTGGTCTGAGCAGGTACAGTATGCTCATTGATTGCCCAATGGCCCACTGATGCGCTGCACTATGAGAGGACTAATGTATTTTTTTATCCCCTCTCATATGTGCTTTGGGAAAAGATTACGGAATAATGTGGCAACATTTTTATTTATTTATATGTTTGCACACCTTCTCATGCAACCCTTTAACATCATCCAATCAGTGCCAGGGAAGTTACTCTGAAAATATAGTTTACCAAGCTACCAACTACTTCACACTGACAGAAGTTAAGCTACACTCAAGCTACCATTAAGAAGCATTTAGGTTACTTAACTAAAGTTACTTTGAAAATGTAGTGTGTGATAAATTATCATATCTACATCTGAAATGTCATAGACTACCAATTGCAAGAACAGCTCCCTCTGGTCTCAGATGTTAACAGAATGTGTGAGCTGGCCTATTAAGCACAAAAACTATGTTTCAAATGAGAATTAGTTAGATTTCGATGCTAAAAAAGGAAATTATTACCTAATTCACCCATATTTTCTTTCCTTTTTGCAAAAAAGTTGTTTGTAGTTCCAGTAGTTAGCTACACCACTACATGTGGTGAAAAGTAAAGAACTACTGAAAACACTACCAAGATTTGAATTTAGTTCAGCTACCACCAAGCTACTGCAAAATGGAGATACATTACTAGATAAACTACATGTAGTTCACTACTCCCCAACACTGCATACAACCCATGCGCTTATAATCGTACATACTGACATTCTTCTTTTCTCTACCTTTATCACTTGTTTGTCCACACTAAATATTGTTCAGAGAAAATTCAAAACAGCTTGACAGATTTACACAGCTCTCTATTCTGTCCCTATAGGGGAGACAGGAATTGTGACACTAAGAGTCAGTAGTGTTTGCGCTGTACACTAACAGTACACGTATGTTAAAAGAACATCTGTACAACTGTGGCCTACAGCTGTTGTCAATCACGTCACCTAATGTAATAATGGATATCAATAGTTGAGTTTCAGACTTTGCAGTGCAGGAAAGAAACACGTAACATTAGATTAGTATTAGCTTGGCTTCATTTTATATACACTTACAATTAACCAAATGTGTCGTTATGGCAACTATGAGATGAGTTTCCGAGGACATAACACCACAGTCCTGAAAGAAACATTTCTCTACGAAGACATACACATATTTGCTTCAGAGAGTCAACACTGGCATTTGCAGAGTGTAATTAATAGAGATTAGTCAAACTACACGTGACGGTGTTTTGTGTATGCAACAGACGGTACTGTGTAATGGCTCACACATAAACAGCTCATCTTACAGGCACTTCGATAAGTTGGCGGCAAAATTGGCAGTTAGTTTCTAACCATTTAATAAACTAGTAAGCTGTGTTGCCTATAGGTAGGATATGTGAACTCCCTGTTTACACCTGCCGACTAAGACACAATAGAGGAACATGTTGGTAACGTGTGAAATCGATCTGCCTCATTCCCTTAATCATGTCTCACTTCCTTGCTCTACTCCCAACTCTCCCACACTCCTAACTAAGAGAGTTAGAGGAACCACAGACTGCACTGTAGTCCCCATTTCCTGCACAGCCATGGGCTATGTTGTCAGGGTTTTACTGAGGGACAGACAGCCTGCACACACAGAGTAAGCCCTAAACACAACAAAAAACACACTCAGCTCTTGTCACTCGCATTAGATTAGTGCACCCAGGGTGAATCACCAGGAGTCACTGAAACAGTCATCCTTGTGGCTCTCACTCACACACCAGCAGAAGCAATAAGGGCCCTGTTATGGTAGCCTGGGGCAGCCTCAAGACAATTCATCTGCAAACAGCATGAGCATGGAAAAAGCACCCTTATACATTGTGCCGGAGGAACATTCCTTATTTTTTATGTCCTGAAAAGAAGTCCTCCCCCATCCCAGCCAAATAATTACACAGATTGGACATTACTCTTCAGAAGAAGACACTTGTATTATATGACATAGAGTGAGACCCCAATAGCCAAAATGGCATGAACTTAATGTAAAAGTAAATATGTGTTTACAGGGCCACGCGTTAGCGTCCCCCTCCAAGATTATGGAAGCATTGTCTGCTCTAATTGTGTTTGGTAATGCGTTTTCTGAAACACTTATTGGTATTCATGGTATTCATGCCGGAGTAAATGCCTCTTCCTGTCCATAGACACATAATTGAGGAGGCTGGGCAAGATTACCACAGCTAGAGAGAGAGAGAGAGAGATAGGGAGAGACAGAGACAGTCAGAGAGAGAAAGAGAGAGCGAGAGACGAACCACGTTGGAAAGTGTCCCGCCACACGTCTGGCCTTCATAATTATCCTCCCAGAACCTTCACCAGGATTGTGGGGCTCGTGCCAGCGAGCTGTTCCTTCTTTTCACTGGCAGATGTGACTCGGGCCGCGCTTTCATGTGTTTATTTAATTATTTCCCTCTCAGTGCATCCTGCTCATGACCGCGACTCTAGGTGACAGAAATGCACATGAGTACCTCAACGAGCATCGTCACCAACACCAACAATCCTTCGCCTTGTTAGGAAGAGAAATAGCAGTGCTCTCAAGCTTTCAGAAGGATGGATGACATGGATCTATGGGGGTGACCTCATTCTTCGTCTGCAAGGGCATCTGTGTCGGGCTTCTGTGTGTGTGTGTGTGTGTGTGTGTGTGTGTGTGTGTGTGTGTGTGTGTGTGTGTGTGTGTGTGTGTGTGTGTGTGTGTGTGTGTGTGTGTGTGTGTGTGTGTGTGTGTGCGTGCGTGCGTGCGTGCGTGCGTGCATGAGTGTGTGCGTGAGTGTGTGCATGAGTGTGTGCGTGTGTACATACATATCGTCGTCAGATAACACACACACACATCCATATTACTATGCCATAAAAACATCAACTGATGCGTTTCGTTGCTGCTTTGTGATAGAGTACAAACAATCTGTGACTAATGCTTGCCTCTGGTGTCAGTCACAGAAGACTCCAGATGATTATAACAGGGCCTTGTCTTTCAGAAAACAGTTGCTCTGTGATCTAAACCACCACAAGATACAGCCTTCAGGTAAACCAGATATTTGACTAATCATAAAACAATCCCGCAAATTAAATGATTCAGCAGTGTTAATATACCACGTAGCCATCAACAACGATGTAATTAGCACTCAGTGTCATGCGGTTGATGTTAGTGTTTGCTCAGTAGTCGCACAGAGTTCACAGTTCCAGGCTTGAGTTACACTGAGTTTTATTCGATTCATATATTATTATTATTTTTTAATCTTGGCTCATTGCTGCAACTCCCCAATGGGCTCGGGAGGCAAAGGTTGAGTCATGCGTCCTCTGAAACATGACCCACCAAACCTCTTAACACCCGCCCGCTTCACCCAGAAGGCACACCAATGTGTCGGAGGAAACACTGTTAATCTGACGACCGAGGTCAGCCTACAGTCACCCCCGGCCAAACGATGCTAGGCAAATTGTGTGCCGCCCTATGGGACTCCCGATCACGGCCGGTTCTGATACAGCTCGGAATCTAACCCGGGTCTGTAGTGACACCTCTAGCTCTGCGATGCAGTGCCTCAGACCGCTGCGCCACTTGAGAGGCCCTGAATATTTCTTTATGAAGGAGTACTCGGTCGTTTATTTCCCCTCAACAGAGTGGCCTGACTAGTTGTTGTTGTTGTTTTGTAGGACTGAGGGAGAGGGTCTTTACAAGTACAAAATCAAAGAAGAAGGGGAAGAGGATCGTTGTGGATCCACAGGGTACAAAAGAGTACAGTGTGCCTTTAAAACGCATCCTTCCTGCCTCCTCTGCCTCAAAGAAATCACAACTCAAACATGGCTGGATAGGAGAGAGCAAACCTTCCACTCTATAGCTTTTACTGGTCAAAGCATTTCAGATCAGTTGTAACGTCAAGGAAGGGAGGAGAGAAGGAAATAGCCATCAAGGTATTAGAACTGGGCTATATGTCTCTTGCAGGGCAGAAACTTGACAACGGTCTGTCCTGAGAGGTCCATTACTAATCACTGAGGAGCAGGACGTGGAGAGAGGAGAGCGTACAGTCCTCAAGCCTTCCCTTTGCCATAATAAGTTATGCATCAAGAAAAAGCTTTTTCTCCCCTCAATGGACGTGTCGCTTAATACCTTAGCTCCTGAAACCAGTTTAATGTGAACCCAAAGTCATTAAAACAGTAAAGGGATATTACAAAAGACTTTCAAGCCAATTGGCTTAATGCTAACGTGATTACATCATTGATCTCCGAGCAAAGCCATGGGGCCTCCAGGTGCGAAATTACAATTTAATGAAATCAGAGAAATCTTGTTACTAGAAAATGACTGATCAAAGTTAAGGCCATCTGACTGGGGTGGCATTTGGATCCATGTAGTTGGGCAAAGGTATTTATTCTCATCTACCCCCCATTAAGGGGAAGATACAGGGGCTGAAATGGGAGATCGTATTGCAATCGTGTATTAGATAAGGTCTCTATGCGTCTTTAAGAGGGATGGGTGGCAATCGAAGGTCTTATCAGCAGTGATAGTGATGCTATAGAAGAATACGCTGTCAGACAAAGCAGATGTAGTAGCCTTATGGCTTTGATAAATTGCAAGGGCAAGCACCAAGTGTGCCACATTTTCAATGTGTTAGTAAAAATGAGCCTATGCATTTTTTTTGTTTACCAACCTTCCACCTTTTCAGAAGTCTGGCTTACTCTGTTGCACCTTGAATTAAGTTGCTTTCCATGATGTCATGATACCCAAAATGCACCAGGGCCAACACTTCCTACTCTGGCCTCCTTTAACCCTTGACATCCTTGAGTAGATTTACATTTTTCTATTTCCTAGAAATAAATAATTATTTAATTATCATCCTCTTTCCTAATTAATGAGACCAGATGAAATATCACGTAATTTCAAATGTAATTACAGCCCATCATTTTTCCCTCATTGGACCGCCTGCTAATGCTATGCAATTTCAACCTCTGATGAATGTCCAGTGTATAAAAACAGGAATATTTATGACTGGGACCTCCCCAAGAGTACTTACAGATCATATTTGATTTCCTATACTGGAAACATATATAGACAAAACGCTAGAATCGCTAACATTTACACTACATGTAACAAACCGCACTTTGCGATTATACAAGGTAAAATGTTAATACACACTTGATAATGAAAATATATGATACAAATCACCCACAGTCTTTGACTCTTGACCATTTAATTGCTACGGGCAGAGGCCCCCTCGATTCAATTACCTTTATTGTCGCTAAAGCTGATGTCCTTCCATTTGGAGTAGCAAAGTTCTGCATACTGCATTAGATGAGCATTTAAAACCATTATTATGACCAAGGTAGTGACTTCTACCATTAACTGGGTTTTGCTTATGTAGTGGGAATGGTCATTCATTGGGATAATGATGCTTGCAGACCGTTTAACCTTTTGGTCTTAACCGTGCCGTGATGATTTTGCACTGTGACGACTGGCTTTAATCCAGGCCTGGATCGTTATTAATGTATATATATATATGTGATGGTTTTTACCATTTCTACACTTCCCTTAAATGTTTATCTTACATCCTACGATGTATCGTAGTTTAATGTTTTGAAATATAATTCTCATCAATTCCTTAAGGATTTGACATAATTGAATGATTTTTTTCTGTATAGTTTGCTAAAAAAAGGTTTAGAGATATTTACGACCATTTCCTAACCATTTCCCATTGAAGTTGGATCACAAATGATTTTGAAATCAGTGTATATAGGCTTCAGCAAAGATGCTAATTGTTTACCAATGTTTGGACTCATCAGTGGGGCGGTTGAAATGCACACATTGAAACCTGCTGATTTGGCAGTTTGTTGCAAAAAAAACCTGCTGTTGCCTACGTTTTGATGATGGATTTAGAATAATGCAAAAATGATAAATTAGACGTCATATAGCATTTCTCTAATTAATTGTAATGAATCATGTTGAAGTCTTCTGAGGTGTAGTCACTGATAATGCTAGCGGCTTGATTCATTGCCGATATGAGCACCGAAGCCTGGATCAACCGCTGTCCTCAGGCAGAACTGAGCTCAAGACTGTTCTTCAGGACTGTATTTTAGCTGTTTTCTATTGAACGTGTCCTCCTCATTCTGCTCCACAGATGGGATTTCATTTTAATTGACAGTTACCCAGATCCATTCGTCAAACTCGACACGCGTTGGGGGTTTCTTCTGCTATGGTGGGCTCCTGAAGTAGACAGGGGGATAGAGGTGGGCAGTCCTTTGTGTGTGTGTGTGACCGTCTCACACACTCCAGGAGCAGAACCCCAGATAGGTCAATCTAGGCATCACACTGGAACATTTTTATTGTTGTGTTTGAGGTGTGTGCCTCGTGTGCAGAGTGCGTAGCCTGCCGATGCAGTGATCTAAAGCTCTCACTGTGAAGCCTGGCATTTGTCTCCAAGCCCTACCTCTCCTGCCGTCTTTCTCTCCACTTTCATTGCTCTGACATTACTCTGACACATCCTGTGTGCAGTGGGAAAATAACACATATCTCTGACCTCCTGACCTTGCTTCTCCAGAGAAAGAGAGCTTTAGCGGCTCATGGCTCCTTAAATGTCCGCCAAGGGACTGCTAGGCTATTGAGAGGAGGGGGGGAATCTCAAGACATGTATAGATCTTCAGCCAGTGTCATGTATGGTATTGAGCTAAACAGTTGAGGATTTATTGTCTGCACAGTTCGTGTATTGTGCATGTACTGCTAAACAGCACAGTGAGAGAGAAGGACTCTGTCCAGTCAGCAGCTCTGGAATAATGTGCTTCCCTATAGGTTCTTCTCAATGTTAAATTATAGACTGTACACAACTGAACTGCTGCATCTCGTGTTTATCCTGGAACACCTAAACATATAGAAAGGACAAGGAATTGTCTTGGATGAAAATATTATGTTCTATTGGGAAAGAGCCACAGATGACGCACTGTCAAATACACACATCGAGCATCAAACATTCAGCAACTCAATATTCTGCTCACAGTGAGACAGAGCCATAAACACAGTGCATCCAGACGGTACAGAGCCACGGGGAGAACAGCAGACAACAGCCTCCTTTGAGTGATCACATAATGTTGTCTTTGGATCGCTTTGTCACAGATCATTCATGGAACCGGTGTTGTATACATTAAAAACAAGGGACAGCGATTGGTGGAGGATCTCCTCGGCAACAGAGGAGAGCCTATTGAAAATGACCATGCTACCTAGCCAAGGCGGTGATGTCATCAGGCTGGATGGAACATGCATCTCCTCATGCCGTCTGCCTGCTGTGTGTGTGCGCACACGCGTGAGTACGTGCATGTGTGTGCATGTGTGTGTGTGTATGTGTGTGTATGTGTGTATGTGTGTATGTGTGTATGCGTGTATGTGTGTGTGTATGTGTCTGCCCTTTACACTAGACTGGATGGACCAATGACTAGACAGCTAAACAAGACCATATTCAAAGGTGTATCTAGCACAGGTGTAATAAGTTGGATAATTATTCCGCAGTAGAGTTTCAGTTGTGTGTTTTGTCCTTAACCTGATAAATCTTGACTATTTTTAATAAACAAAAACATCTTGATTCTTGATTTAAAAATACTTATGGAATGATGCGGAATTAAAATGCTGCCTTATTGGACAAATATCTGTCCATGTATTGCTAGAGTGGCCTGTAGGATGGTGGGTTTTATATTCTGGGATGAAGTGCTGTATTCTGTAATTCAGTACGGTACAAGTGAAGACCTTTTAGTACATGTGCAGCCTGTGCTGTTTCTCTCCACACCCTCCCAGTAATCCATTTTGGGACCATAATGGCATTTACAGCACAACACCTCAGGCAGAGAGAGACACTCCAAAGCGTGGACCCACAGTCTGAGCACTGATTTCATGCACAGGACAAGAGAGGTTGTGTGCTACACACTACCAAGAGGAAAGGCCAGTCAACCCATATGACATCATCTTCTGCTGCTCCCAAAACAAACCACTCCAATAAAAATGGCCGCCGCCTGCGTCAACGTACTCAGAGCAGTGGAGACATGGTAATCTGGTTATAGGCTTCATTTTTATGGCAGCATACGTGACATGCTTTGTTTAACAATGTACCTCTTTAAGTCCCCGGGCACTGTGTTGTTCCAGCTGCCGGTGTTTGGGTCTTCTTGACAAAAGGGGAAAGCAGGCATCAGAAGATGGGTAGTGAAGTCAGTAAAACCTCTTGCTTTTCCTCACAAGGCCTTCCACCAGCTGTCATGAATGTCTTCAAACAAATAATAGAGAAGAAAGTTGCTCTTTGGACTCGCCCGTGCCGTAAAGTGTGTATTAAATGTAAGTGTTTTTATAGGCCTTGGTAGAAATGTTCCAAAATGTTATTGCTAACATTACATATAACTATCTAGCATTCATTCTAGCACTTCATCTTGCCATATACTTCATAGTAGAACATTGTAGAACAGTGTCACGAACAAAAGCTGTGACACTGACAATGACAGTTTTCCTGGCTGTGGTGAACCCCAGATCAGCAGCCATGTTGATTTGCGGCACCACATTCCTGTGACTATCCACTGATTGTTGACAAATTTCAAGCTCAACTCGATTCCAGCACTGTCGTCCCCATCCAGTCCTATCCGGCGGCCATGTCTGGAGATTTGCAGGAGCGTGTTTGACAGTGATGCCTCATCCTTCATTTTCATTGCACCATAAAAGCACAGGTGCTGCTGCTATTGGTTGCTTACTGGTTAGGCTTTGTCATCATTATGCTGTCAGCGGGAGCTAACCAGGGGGAGTTAGGTGAAACCGGAGCTAGAGTCACCTGTGTCAGCCTGGTGGAATTAGATCATCTGGCCATACGTCTTCATAAGATTTTTTTACCCAACTGACACCCTGGACATTAGTCCCCCAATGCAAGGGCAGGGGATGCAGTCTAGCTAGCAATACGATTCTAATATTCACTGACATCAACCTACAATACTTATAAGAGACAATATACAGTATTGAGTAATACGTCTCACAATAGGAGATCTATGCAAGCTCACTGCTATGTCTGGATATATGCAACAATCCTGTTCTAGAATATAAATGTTCTGTGACATCCATGGACTCTTTGATTTATGTAATAATGTGTTTACTCTGTGTGATCTCACTGCAAACACTGGGGTTTCTGGGTCTGTTTGCCAGAGCCTGATTTGCTCTGCTGACTACTCAAATAGAAGCTGCTTCACCTGAGAATGAAGCTGATACCAGCCGTGTTTGGGCTGCAGACTAACAATGTCTCTCAGATTTCTCCGAAGGCTGCGTGGGGGTGGGGTGGGGGGGGGGGTCACTGCATTAAGGTACTGCAGACTGCAGCCTGTGTGCTGGTGGGAGGTACGTACATTGCACACTGATCTCAGCTTAGTTTGCCGGGAAGGCAAACTGGGCAATGATGTAATGTTGTGGACTGACTGCACTCAACAGCCTCTCTCAGAAGTTATCAGCCCCCTTGGAGACTGAGCCAGACCAGTCTGCTTCATGCAGCATCTTTATCATCTTCCTCATCTGCATGGTTACTCGTAGGACTGTGTGATATTATTGGTATTCAAGTATCTGTACTCTTGGTGTTTAAAGTGTGCCATTTTGATCTGATTAAGGTTGATGAAGTGCGCTGCAGAGGGTGAGCTGTAGATCACAGAAGGAGGGTACTGATAAATGTGCTCACCATATAGCTCACTTCTTCTAGTTTGATTGAAGGAATCACCGACTGATATCACATGAATCCCTTTTCCTACATTTATAGATAAGAGAGTGGATATAAGTTAAGAAGATACGTTGGTCAGTTTAACAGCACATCACATATTCCTTCACGTTCACCTTCTCCAGAAATGTATAAATTACCTAACTAATGAATTGCTTTTTATGACATCTGCAATGGAACCCATTAATTTGCATTATGCACTCCCTCCCCTCCACTAGTGCAGGATTTCCCAAACTCGGTCCTGCTCCCCCCTTTTTTTTCTAGCACTACACAGCTGATTCAAATAACGGACACATCAGTCAAGCTTGATTGTTTGTATCAGCTGTGTAGTGCTAGGGCAAAAACCAAAACGTGCGCCCAGGGGGGTCCCCAGGACCAAGTTTGGGAAAACCTGCACGAGTGCCATCAGTCATCTCCGAGAAATCATACGATCCCAGTCCCTTTGTAATAAGAGGGGTGATCATATTATACTGTGGGTTTTATGTCATGTAATTAAAGAGATTGCTGGTTTATTTCCTGGGCAGGGGTGGACCCATCTAGGCAGTAAAGCTGAATTGTCTTGGTCATATTTTTTACAACCCTCATACTTTCATTGTCCTTATACTCTGTTTTCACAGCTAAAGTAGGTACAAACTGTATGGTAATATTGCTGTGAGGAAGGGAAGCCTTGTCTAGGTACTTTCCCTTAGTAGGTGATCTGGTCCGGAAATACAATCCAGGCCCTATAGGTAAAGGCTTTAAATAGTGTCCAGGCCCTATGGGTAAAGGCTTTAAATAGGGTCCAGGCCCTATAGGTAAAGGCTTTAAATAGGGTCCAGGCCCTATAGGTAAAGGCTTTAAATACGGTCCAGGCCCTATAGGTAAAGGCTTTAAATACGGTCCAGGCCCTATAGGTAAAGGCTTTAAATAGGGTCCAGGCCCTATAGGTAAAGGCTTTAAATAGGGTCCAGGCCCTATAGGTAAAGGCTTTAAATACGGTCCAGGCCCTATAGGTAAAGGCTTTAAATACGGTCCAGGCCCTATAGGTAAAGGCTTTAAATACGGTCCAGGCCCTATAGGTAAAGGCTTTAAATAGGGTCCAGGCCCTATAGGTAAAGGCTTTAAATAGGGTCCAGGCCCTATAGGTAAAGGCTTTAAAGAGAGTCTCCGGTACTTTTGCATAGTTTTTAGCGTACTACGTCTCATACTGTGTATGATAGGTATACCATGTCATTGCTCTCTCTCTTGCTCTGCTTTGTGTGCATCTTGCTAGCTGTCACTCAAATGGCAAAGGGGTTGAAGCTCATTGGCTAGAACTCAAATTGCTAGTGGGCTGGCCCATGTGGGGGAAAATGGTGTGAAAATGGCATAGCACAGCTGCCAGAAATACAGTCGCTTTACAACTAGGGATTTTGTGGTTAACTGAGGTAAGACAGTAATTATGCTCATAGATTATGCATTTACACATCCAGACCAAAGCGGGAGGTTTAAAAAAATACTTAGTAGACGCCAAAGTTCCGGAGCATGTATTTAAATAGGGTCCAGGGCTTTTCGTGGTCAAGGCATGTGCCCATTAAAGTGCAAAGTGCAATAGTTGCGATTCACCTGACTCACAGCCTGGTTATTTCACCGACTTAGCCTAGCCTAGCACACTGTCACTGAACGCATTGACTCTGTGGTAAAGTGTGTGTCAGAGAGAAAATGCTAAAGAGAGTGAGGGAGATGAGTCAGTGTAACACTTGTCTGGTGATATCACCTCCAGTGAGTGCTGATGACTGGTCCCAGCTGTTTCAGCGCAGTGAGGCACACGCTAGCCCCCCTGTCTGAGGACGACCAAATAATAGAAGACAACAGTACAATACAGAGTTAGTGAGACAGCTGTCATAAGACAGCACAGTACAGTATAGTACAGTACAGAGTTAGTGAGACAGCTGTCATACGACACTACAGTACAATACAGAGTTAGTGAGACAGCTGTCATAAGACACTACAGTACAGAGCTAGTGAGACAGCTGTCATACGACACTACAGTACAATACAGAGTTAGTGAGACAGCTGTCATAAGACAGCACAGTACAGTATAGTACAGTACAGTACAGGGCTAGTGAGACAGCTGTCTTAAGACACTACAGTACAGAGCTAGTGAGACAGCTGTCATAAGATACTACAGTACAGAGCTAGTGAGACAGCTGTCATAAGACAGCACAGTACAGTATAGTTAAGTACAGTACAGGGCTGGTGAGACAGCTGTCATAAGACAGCACAGTACAGGATTAGTGAGACAGCTCTCATAAGACACTCCAGTACAGTACATGGCTAGTGACACAGCTGTCATAAGGCCCAGTGACAAGACGATGGGTTCAAATGGTAAAGTGTGGCTTTAACTTCTTATGGCTGGGGGCAGTATTGAGTAGCTTGGTTGAATAAGATTCCCAGAGTAAACTGCCTGCTACTCAGGCCCAGTTGCTAATACATGCATATTATTATTAGATTTGGATAGAAAACACTCTGAAGTTTCTAAAACTGTTTGAGTGATGTCTGGGAGTATAGCAGAACTTATATGGTAGGCAAAAACCTGAGAAAAAATCCAACCAGGAAGTGGGAAATCTGAGGTTTGTAGTTTTTCAAGTCATTGTCTATCGAATATACAGTGTCTATGGAGTCATATTGCACTTCCTAAGGCTTCCACTAGATGCCAACAGTCTTTAGAACCTTGTTTGAGGCTTCTACTGTGAAGGAGGGGGGAATGAGAGCTGATTGAGTCAGGGGTCTGGCAGAGTGCCATGAGCTCATTCAGTCGCGCTCCCGTGAGAGCGACCTGTGTTCCATTGCAATTCTAAAGACAAAGGAATTCTCCGGTTGAAACATTATTGAAGATTTATGTTGAAAACATCCTAAAGATTGATTCTATACATCGTTTGACATGTTTCTACGAACTGTAATGGATTTTTTTACTTTTCATAGGGCCTGCACGCTTCGTGAATTTGGATTTGTGAACTCAAGGCGCGAACAAAAAGGAGGTATTTGGACATAAATTATGGACTTTATCGAACAAATCAAACATTTATTGTGGATTTCTGTTGTTTTGAATTTGGCGCCCTGCACTTTCACTGGCTGTTGTCGTATTGATCCCGTTAGCGGATTTACGTTACTGAGTTTGGGTAATCCAAAACTTACATTACTGAGTTTGGGTTATCCAAAATGTACGTTACTGAGTTTGGGTAATACAAAATGTACGTTACTGAGTTTAGGGAATCCAAAATTTACGTTACTGAGTTTGGGTAATCCAAAATTTACGTTACTGAGTTTGGGTTATCCAAAATGTACGTTACTGAGTTTGGGTAATACAAAATGTACGTTACTGAGTTTAGGGAATCCAAAATGTACGTTACTGAGTTTGGGTAATACAAAATGTACGTTACTGAGTTTAGGGAATCCAAAATGTACGTTACTGAGTTTGGGTAATCTAAAATGTACGTTACTGAGTTTGGGTAATCCAAAATGTACGTTACTGAGTTTGGGTAATCTAAAATGTACGTTACTGAGTTTGGGTAATCCAAAATGTACGTTACTGAGTTTGGGTAATCCAAAATTTACATTACTGAGTTTGGGTAATCCAAAATTTACATTACTGAGTTTGGGTAGGTAATCTAAAATTTACATTACTGAGTTTGGGTAATCCAAAATGTACGTTACTGAGTTTGGGTAATCCAAAATGTACGTTACTGAGTTTGGGTAATCCAAAATGTACGTTACTGAGTTTGGGTAATCCAAAATTTACATTACTGAGTTTGGGTAATCCAAAATTTACATTACTGAGTTTGGGTAGGTAATCTAAAATTTACATTACTGAGTTTGGGTAATCCAAAAATGTACGTTACTGAGTTTGGGTAATCCAAAATTTACATTACTGAGTTTGGGTAATCCAAAATTTGCTCTACTGATTACAATTTTGGACAGGTACTGTAACTAATAACTGTAACCAATTGCATTTAGAAAGTAACCTACCCAACGCTGAGAATAAGTGTATGCCATCATAACTGTATTTTAGTCAATGCCACTCAGACATTGCTTAGTCTTAATATTGATATATTTCTTAATTCCATAATTTTACTTTTAGATTTGTGTGTATTGTTGTGAATTATTAGATACTACTGCACTGTTGGTGCTAGGAACACAAGCATTTTGCTACACCCGCAATAACATCTACCAAATATGTTTAGGTGACCAATAAAATTTGATTTGATTTTAACTGGACAAAAATAATGCCATCCTAATGGGTCCAAAAAACAGCCCACTAGAGTCAGGAAATGATGTCAACTGAACAGACCTCTTTTCAGACTACAGCATGCATGTTCAAATTTGTAATCTTTCACAGAACATTATATCCTCAAATAAATGATTTTAATACCAAAGTGAGGAACATGTAACACATTCAAAAGACTCCACAGGCTCTGTCTGTAGGATAATACCATAACTGCATGTGCATGACTACATTAGTGACACATTGTGATGATGATGCAGTCACCCACTATGACATCACCATCATAACTTGGCTCAGATAAATCACTAGGGAAAAGTCCAGGTTGATGTTATGCATTGCATTATTGTAATGGAGTTGTGGATGGGGATTGAAAAAGAGCGAGATCCTGCAGAGATTGAAATTCATTTCAGAACATTAAGTAAAGATGAGGACCACTTGTACAGCTCGTACACTCAGTTCCTTCCCAGTGGTCACATACTGCAGTGCACCAAGGCAAAGACTTTTCACATATTAAATCAAGAGCCATTTCACTGTAATAGTTGTACTTTGTAATGGCCATCACAGTGGAATAACTCTGATTTATTCTGGCTGGCAATCAATAACTTTTGAAGGCTAAGATTGATGAGCATTAAGTAGCACTATTAACTGAAGGGAGAAAAGTGTCCAAATCTGAATCCCACTGCCGGCTAAAGTAATAATGTGAAAAGGCAACAATTTGTCAGCCCACTTCACAAATAGCTGGGAACTGTGGGCACAATTTCTTAATGAATATGTGAATGACTCGGTGCATTGATTTCTATTGTGTGGGGAAAATGGGAAATGTGCGAGCAGAGCTGTCTGGGAGTCCGGTGTTCAGCCTTCATTGACATTTCATTTGAGGCACAGGAAAATATTACATATACTGAAACCAGCAGATGATATTTTTATTCATGTGAAGCCTCTAGCGAATAAAGCTTATCGATGGTGACCCTTTCAGAAGTGGCCTGTCGTGCGTTTTAGTAGGGGATCATTTCAAACTGTCCTCCATCATATTAGCACAGATCTTGAATTGACTACCAATACAGCTCCTGCTGTGTTGGCGAAAAATCCAGATTTTAATATAATCACAGCAATATACCTGATTGGTTCTCGACATCACTTTGATATATTAAAACATTTGCATTTGAGATGAAGGGTCTGACTTATAGAACTAGAGAGGAGGGAGAGTGAGTCCCCTTTAGATTGCTTATGGGTATCTAAGTGACATACAGTATATACTATAGGCCACGGGTGGTTGGTGAGGTCGGGCTTATATTAATGGCTGGAACGGAATAAATGGAATACTCACGAACACATCAAACACATGGTTTCCATGTTTCCATCATTCCATTCCCTCCATTCCAGCCATTAATATGTTATTAGAGTGTAACAGCATGTGTGTAAGAGTGTAACAGCATGTGTGTAAGAGTGTAACAGCATGTGTGTAAGAGTGTAACAGCACGGTGAATGGCGCAGGAGGAGATGGCTTCCGTTTAACGGGCTCCTAACAAATTGTGCTATTTTGTGTTTTTTTGCGTTGTTTGTAACTTAAAAAAGAGCTTCTGGATATCAGAACAACCTTTACTCACCTCGAACTGGAACAAAAATTAATTATTTAACTTAACAAGTCGGCTGCGAAGGATTTACTCCAGATACCGACCAGGCCCAAATCCATGTAATTTGCATGAAGAAAAGACGCCGATACAGGGGACATGGGTTCGGCTGCCTTGTGAGAATTTGTCGGCAAGTGGGTAACACGCCTCTACTACCCGTCATATTGGCCAATGTGCAATCATTGGAGATTAAACTGGATGAGCTCTGTTCAAGACTATCCTACCAAGGGGACATTAAAAACTGTAATAGTTTCACTGAGTCGTGGCTGAACAACGACATGGATAAATTACAGTTGGCTGGTTTTTCCATGCATCGGCAAGACAGAACAGCTGCCTGTGTCTATTTGTAAATAACAGTTAGAGCACAAATGCACATATGAAAGAAATCTCAAGGTTTTGCTCGCCTGTGGTAGAGTATCTCATGAAAAGCTGGAGAACACACTATTTACCAAGAGAGATTTCATCTATATTTGTCATAGCTGTCTATTTACCACCACAAACCGATGCTGACACTAAAACCATACTCAACGAGCTGTATAAATCCATAAGGAAAATGCTCATACAGATCCGGCACTCCTAGTGGCTGGGGACTTTAATGCAGGGAAACTTAAATCCCTTTTACTTCATTTTTACCAACATATTACATGTGCAACAAGATGAAAAAAACTCTAGACCACCTTTACTCCACACACAGAGATGCGTAAAAAGCTCTCCCTCGCCCTCTATTTGGCAAATCTGACCATAATTCTATCCTCCTGATTCCTGCTTACAAGCCAAAATTAAAGCAGGAGGTACCAGTGACTCGCTCAATACGGAAGTGGTCAGATAATGCAGATGCTAAGCTACAGGACCATTTGCTAAAACAGACTGGAATATGTTCCTGGACTCATCCGTCATCAGTCACCAGCTTCATCAATAAGTGCATTGATGTTGTTGTCCCCACAGTGACCATACGTGCACACCCCAACCTGAAGCCATGGATTACAGGCAACATCCACACTGAGCTAAAAGGGTAGAGCTGCGCATTTCAAGGAGCGGGACTCTAACTGGACGCTTATAAGAAATACTGCTATGAACCATCAAACATGCAAAGTGTAAATACAGGACTAAGATTGAATCCTACTACACCGGCTCCGACGCTCGGCGGATGTGGCAGGGCTTGAAAACTATTACGAACTACAAAGGGAAGCCCAGCTGCAAGCTACCCAGTGACACAAGCCTACCAGACGAGCTAAATTACTTCTATGCGTGCTTCGCAAGCAAAAATGAAGCATGCATGAGCGCACCAGCTGTTCCGGGAGACTGTGTGACCACTCTCTCCTGTAGCCGATGTGAGTAAAGCCCTTTAAACAGGTCAACATTCACAAGGCCGCAGAGCCAGGCGGATTACCAGGATGTGTACTCCAAGCATGCGCTGACCAACTGGCAAGTGTCTTCACTGACATTACACAAAGAGATCTTCTGTTGAATCTGACAATTAATCTTGATGGTTGTACAGTCGTCTCAAATAAAACTGAAGTACCTCGGCGTTACTCTGGACCCTGATCTCTCTTTTGACGAACATATCAAGACTGTTTCAAGGAAAGCTTTTTTCCATCTACTTAATTAACATTGCAAAAATCTGAAATTTTCTGTCCAAAAATGATGCAGAAAAATGAATCCATGCTTTTGTCACCTCCAGGTTAGACTACTGCAATGCTCTACTTTCCGGCTACCCGGATAAAGCACTAAATAAACTTCAGTTAGTGCTAAATACGGCTGCTAGAATCCTGACTAGAACCAAAAAATTTGATCATATTACTCCAGTGCTAGCCTCTCTACACTGGCTTCCTGTCAAAGCAAGGGCAGATTTCAAGGTTTTACTGCTAACCTACAAAGCATTACATGGGCTTGCTCCTACCTATCTTTCTGATTTGGTTCTGCCATACATACCTACACGTACGCTACGGTCACAAGACGCAGGCCTCCTAATTATCCCTAACTATCCCTATTTCTAAGCAAACATCTGTAGGCAGGGTTTTCTCCTAATAGATTGTCATGAATAATGACAAATAATAATAATAAATAATAAATAATGACAAATAATGACATACCTACATGTACACTATGGTCACAAGACACAGGCCTCCTTACTGTCCCTAGAATTTCTAAGCAAACAGCTGGAGGCAAGGCTTTCTCCTATAGAATGGTCTGCATACCCATGTGAGAGACACAGACTTGGTCTCAACCTTTAAGTCTTTATTGAAGACTCATCTCTTCAGTAGGGACTATGATTGAGTTTAGTCTGGCCCAGGAGTGTGAATGTGAATGGAAAGGCACTGGAGCAACGAACCGCCCCTGCTGTCTCTGCCTGGCCGGTTCCCCTCTCTCCACTGGGATTCTCTGCCTCTAACCCTACAGGGGCTGAGTCACTGGCTTACTGGTGTTCTTCCATGCCGTCCCTAGGAGGGGTGCGTCACTTGAGTGGGCTGAGTCAATGACATGGTCTTCCTGTCTGGGTTTGGTGCACCCCTTGGGTTGTGCCGTGGCGGAGATCTTTGTGGGCTATATCTCAGGATTTGTCTCAGGATGGTAAAAGGTGGTTGAAGATATCCCTCTAGTGGTGTGGAGGCTGTGCTTTGGCAAAGTGGGTGGGGCTATATACTTCCTGATTGGACCTGTCCGGGGTATCATCGGATGGGGCCACAGTGTCTCCTGACACCTCCCATCTCAGCCTCCAGTATTTATGCTGCAGTAGTTTATGTGTCGGGGGGTTAGGGTCAGTCTGTTATATCTGGAGTATTTCTCCTGTCTTTTCCAGTGTCCTGTGTGAATTTAAGTATTCTCTCTCTAATTCTCTCTTTCTTTCTTTCTCTCGGAGGAGGACCTGAGCCCTAGGACCATGCCTCAGGAATACCTGGCCTGATGACTCCTTGCTGTCTACAGTCCACCTGGCCGTGCTGCTGCTCCAGTTTCAACTGTTCTGCCTGCGGCTATGGGACCCTGACCTGTTCACCGGACATGCTACCTGTCCCAGACCTGCTGTTTTCAACTCTCTAGAGACAGCAGGAGTGGTAGAGATGCTCTCAATGATCGGCTATGAAAAGCCAACTGACATTTACTCTGAGGTGCTGACCTGTTGCACCCTCGACAACTAATGTGATTATTATTATTTGACCAAACTGGTCATTTATGAACATTTGAACATCTTGGCCATGTTCTGTTATAATCTCCACCCGGCACAGCCAGAAGAGGACTGGCCACCCCTCATAGCCTGGTTCCTCTCTAGGTTTCTTCCTTGGTTTTTATAGCCACCCTGCTTCTACACCTGTATTGCTTGCTGTTTGGGGTTTTAGGCTGGGTTTCTGTACAACACGTTGAGATTTCAGCTGATGTAAGAAGGGCTGTATAAATAAATTTGATTTGATTTTATATTTTCAACCTGTCCCTGGCAGAGACTGTAATACCTACATGTTACAAGCAGACCACCATAGTCCCTGTGCCCAAGAACACCACGGTAAACTGCCTAAATGACCACCAACCCGTGGCACTTATGTCTGTAGTGCTTTGAAAGGTTGGTCATGGCTAACATCAATACCATCATCCTAGAAATTATAGAACCCCCCCATTTGCATACCGCCCCAACAGATCCACAGATGATGCAATCTCTATTGCACTCAGCACTACCCTTCCCACCTGGACAAAAGGAACACCTACGTGAGAAGCCTGTTCATTGACTACAGATCAGCGTTCAACACCATAGTGCCCTCAAAGCTCATCACTAAGCTAAGGACCCTGGGACTAAACACCGCCCTCTGCAACTGGATCCTGGACTTCCTGACGAGCCACCCCCAAGTGGTAAGGGTAGGCAACAACACATCTGCCACTCTGATCCTCAACACGGGGATCCCTCAGGGGTGCGTGTTTAGTCCCCTCCTGTACTCCCTGTTAGCCCATGAATGCGTGGCCAAACACAACTCCAACACCATCATGATGTTTGCTGATGACATAACAGTGGTAGGCCTGATCACCAACAACAATGAGATAGGATATAGGGAGGAGGTTAGAGACTCGGCAGTGTGTTTACAGGACAACAACTCCCTCAACGTCATCAAGACAAAGGAGCTGATTGTGGACTACAGGAAAAGGAGAGCCGTTTATGCCCCCATTCTCATCAACGGGGCTGCAGTGAAGCAAATTGAGAGCTTCAAGTTCCTTGGTGTCCACATCACCAACAAACTATGGTCCAAACACACCAAGCCAGTCAGGAAGAGGACATGACAACACATTTTCCCCTTAGGAGACTGAAAATATTTGGCATTGGTCCTCAGATTGTTAAAATGTTATACAGCTGAACAATCGAGAGCGTCCTGACTGGTTGCATCACCGCCTGGTATTGTAACTCCTCGGCCTCCAACCACAAGGCGCTACAGAGGGTAGTGCGTACGGCCCAGTACATCATTAGCGCCAAGCTTCCTGCTATTCAGGACTTTTATACTAGGCGGTGTCAGATAAAAGCCCTAAAAATTGCCAAAGACTCCAGCCACCCTAGTCATAGACTGTTCTCTCTTCTACCGAACGGCAATGGTACCGGAGTGCCAAGTGTAGGTCCAAAAGGCTTCTTAACAGCTTCTAGCCCCAAGCCATAAGACTGCTGAACAGCAACTCAAATTGCTATCTGGACTATTTGCATTGATCCGGCCCATTTTTTAATATTTTTTATGTTGCTGCTACTCGCTGTTTTTAATCTATGCATAGTCACTTTACCCCTTTACCTACATATTACCTCAATTACCTCAACTAACCTGCACCTGCACACATTGACTCACTGACACTGAGCCCGCCTGCCTGACCATTCAGCTTGCCCTGACCTCAAGCCTGCCCATCACTCTGTACCTCCTGGACTCTGACCTGGTTTATGAGCTTTTGCCTGTCCATGACCTGTCTCTTCCCTGCCCCTTGTTTTATAATACATATCAAGGGACTCGAACCATCTGCCTCACGTGTCTGCATCTGGTTCTTGCCCTGTATCGTTATAGGACGAACTGGCCATGACTAACCCAGCAGACACAAACTGGCTCTGTTATGCTGTCTCCCTGCAAGGAGCCACCAATCATAAACACGAGGGGCTACTCCAGAACCTTATGGGAGGGCTCCGTTCACTGACGGAATGCCACGACCAGGGGATCAAGACGTTCCTGGAGCAGTTCTGTGAGTTCTCAAAGTCACTCAGTAACTCCCCTACCAGTGGTGGGTTTGGACAGTCTACACCGGCTCCCCGAGAACCCCACTTACCTCCTCTGGAGCGATATTCTGGGGATCCTGGAAACTGCCAGGTATTCTTTCTCAGTGCTCTCTCATTTTTGAGCTACAGTCATCTTCGTTCCCTTTGGATCGGTTGAAGATAGCGTATATTATTACACTAATGTCAGGAAGGGCGCTCTCCTGGGAAATGGCAGTTTGGGAGCAACAATCCCCCATTTGTCGTCATCTGGAAGTTCTCATGGCAGAGGTGAGGAAGGTGTTCAATTCTCCGGTATCCATGTGGGAGGCGGCCCAAAAACTACTTGAATTACGTCAAGACTCCCGTACTGTGGCAGACAACACAGTAGATTTTTGCATGTTGGCCACCGAGAGTGCCTGCAATCCGAAGTCGTGAGTTACCGGGAGTTCGGGAGTTACCGTTGAACCTCAATTTCCTCAATGCCCTTACCATTAGGATTGATGGGCATCTGCAGGAAGGCAGGAGTGAGAAGACGTCGGGTCTAGGCCACACTCGTTCGTCCGCTGCTGCTTGCTCACCTCCGAAGGAATCCGGAAGTCCCGAAGGCTGCAATTCCGAGAAGATCCGAAGTCACCCAAGTTCCCTCGAGAATCAATGGTGCCGGGTGAGTCGGATACACTGGAACCTATGCAACTGGGCAGAACTAGATTATCGCCTAGGGAACGTTCACGTAGGCTAAGCTCCAACAGTTGTCTGTATTGTGGTGCTGCGGGGCATTACATAGCCACCTGCCCAGTGAAGAGATCTGACTCATTAGTAGGTACAAGTACACTGGTGAGCCAGACTGGGAATTCTCTAATTCCCATTACCCAAACTCCTTTTTTTGTGATCCTGCTGTGGGGAGACCAGTCTAAGTCACTCCGGGGGCTCATTGACTCTGGTGAAGATGCGTTTCATGGACGCTACCCTGGTATCGGAACTAGATATCCCCACTCAACTCCTCTCCGTTCCCATGCTTTGGGATTTTTATGGCTCCAGAAGCAGAACCCCGATATTGACTGGTTCAAGCCTGTGTTGGAGCCTGTCATTCACATTGCCTGAAGGCAGCGCAGCCTTCCCCAGAAACGTCTGCCTCCAGGGTTAAGTACGGCCTCAAATTTCTCTGCCGTTCCCACAGAGTACCATGACCTCCTGGAGGTTTTCAGCAAGGCTCGTGCCTCCTCCCTTCCTCCACATTGTCCTTGCGATTGTGCTATTGACCTCTTCCTGGGCACCACACCGCCTCGAGGCCGGCTATATTCCCTGTCTGGCCCTGAGACCAAGGCCATGGAGTAGTACATTGAGGACTCTCTGGCTGCTGGGAGCATTCAGCCTTCTGCCTCCCCTGCCGGCGTAGGGTTCTTCTTTGTGGGGAAGAAGGACAAGACAATGACATCCCGATCAAGAATCGTTACCCACTCCCACTCATCTCCTCGGCTTTCGAACCTCTCCAGGGGGCTACCATATTTTCCAAGCTGGACCTTCGGAATGCCTACCACCTTGTTCGGATACGCGAAGGAGACGAGTGGAAGACGGCCTTCAACACTGCCAGTGTACACTATGAGTACCTGGTCAAGCCGTTTGGACTCAGCAACGCTCCCGGTGTCGTCCAGGCCCTGGTCAACGATGTGCTCCGGAACATGTTGAATCGTTTTGTATTTTTCTACCTCAACGACATCCTGGTTTTCACTAGTTCTGCCCAAGAAAACGTTCTTCATGTTCGACAGGTCCTTTAGCGCCTCCTGGAGAATCAGTTGTTTGTAAAAGCTGAGAAGTGTGAGTTCCACCGCTCCACTATCTCCTAACAGCATGAAGAGTGTAAAAGCATGTGTGAAAGAGTGTAACAGCACTTGTGTAACAGCATGCTTTAATAAATACAAGGTGTCTTACATTCATTTGTATTGTACTTTGGCGTTTTGCCCCTTTCACTTCAGGGCTTATTGTAAAGTCTTGTGCCAACAACAGCGAGAGTCTTTCTTGTATTACATGCACACTCTGAAATAATGTGTAAGCTTTATAGCGTCACAAAACATTTCTAAAGACAGCTCAAAAGCTCCCTACAACACTTGCCTCCAGGTCTGAATCACCTTTAAACCACTTCTAGTGGAACAGGCAGCAGTAGTTTATCACCACACTGCATCATTAGGAAGCGGATCCAGGTCTGAACTATGCGGACTCTAACTCCCACTATGCACCTCAAGGCCGCAGGGACTGACATTCCTGTGCACAAAGGTAAATTATGTCAGAGAATGACAAGCTTGAGTCCTCTCTAGGGGGTGTGAAGACGGAGAAAGAGAATGATGATGAATTGCATGGTGAGTGGGGATGAATGCTGAATGCTTGGTCGGAAGGGCCTCTCCTACCCAAAGAGCACCATCTGCTGTCAGCTCAGGCGATTAATTCTAGAGAGGTGCTGACATGCTCACATGTTAAAGGGCCATGCTGGGAATAGATCACACTGCTGTTATGGTCTCATTGATTAGAGAGAGAGACAGAGAGAGAGACAGAGAGCGAGACAGAGAGCGAGACAGAGAGAGAGACAGAGAGCGAGACAGAGAGAGACAGAGAGCGAGACAGAGAGCGAGACAGAGAGAGAGACGGAGAGAGAGACGGAGAGAGAGACAGAGAGAGACAGAGAGAGAGACAGAGAGAGAGACAGAGAGAGAGACAGAGAGAGAGAGAGAGAGCGAGAGCGAGAGAGAGAGAGAGAGAGAGAGAGAGAGAGAGAGAGAGAGAGAGAGAGAGAGAGAGAGAGAGAGAGAGAGAGAGAGAGAGAGAGAGAGAGAGAGAGAGAGAGAGAGAGAGAGAGAGAGAGAGAGAGAGAGAGAGAGCGAGAGAGAGAGAGAGAGAGAGAGAGAGAGAGAGAGAGAGAGAGAGAGAGAGCGAGAGAGAGCGAGAGAAAGAGAGAGAGAGAGAGAGAGAGAGAGAGAGAGAGTCTTCTTTTTTTTACCCTCAGAAATATACAAAAATGTACTCTTTTCCTTTCAAAATACTCCCTCTGTTACATTGAATAAAATGGTCCTGCTAATGTTTTTAGCATGTTTTTTGAACATTGCTATTGTTGTAATTGTTTTCTTATACTTTGGGTGGGTTCTGTCACTGCTGAATAAGTGGTCAGGGATGAGGAACTATAAAAACTATTCATGTGGTGGAGAGATGAGTAGACCAAAAACATTTTGTTCTTTAATAGTAACTTTTGATTTAATGTAATAGTAGCATTGCAACATTACACTTCATAGTGAGCTCTCTCCCTCAATGTAAAAGTGGTCTCCCTTGCGGTAAGTGGGTGCCTTGTAGCTGGCCATATCTCATCCTCTGAACCACATGCGTGCTACAACAGTGAAATAACAGGATAGCTAGTACGCGAGAAGCTAGGTCTAGTGCCGTATCAAATGACCATGCCTGGCCTTTTAAAACAATTAGCTGTTTATTTAGCAAGCTAAAGTACGTCTGACTGCTGCCTTCTCCTGAAACCCCATACCACTTGGAGCAACAGAGAACAGAAAGTAAGCAGACCAGACTCATTACAACACATGCATTCTACCGTGTCCATCTGGACCTATTGGCACACAACCACATAAAACATAAAACTATATTGGCCTCAGTTGTCTGCGTCTGGACACGACAGCACACTGCGGAGAGGTGAAATGATACCCATAGTTCCTTCCTTCCCCTTCTATGAAACTAGGTTCATCCAAAGAGTGATAGACATTCTGTGGTTTTAAAGCCAGTAGATGTCTTATGACTAGACCCTTAGTGAAACCCCTGGGGTCGGAGGAATGACATATTTCTAGGCTGAGGTTTCAGGTCAAGATCAGGGCCAAGGTCCCCTGTCATTTCCTATTGCATTCTGGGGTCCCCGAAACAGCCTATTGGTCAATAGGCAGTGATGGTATTGACAGCTGTGACACCCTGCTGGTTTGGTTTATAGACTCTCAGACCACTTGCTCTCCTGACTGGCCATGCCAAAAATAAAAAGATTGCAATTTATAAAAGGCCAGAGCCATCAAAGCACTGATCAATGGTATCCATAGGCCTCCCATAGTGCTTTGTGGGAATTGATTCCCATATCCATAGGCCTCCCATAGTGCTTTGTGGGAATTGATTCCCATATCCATAGGCCTCCCATAGTGCTTTGTGGGAATTGATTCCCATATCCATAGGCCTCCCATAGTGCTTTGTGGGAATTGATTCCCATATCCATAGGCCTCCCATAGTGCTTTGTGGGAATTGATTCCCATATCCATAGGCCTCCCATAGTGCTTTGTGGGAATTGATTCCCATATCCATAGGCCTCCCATAGTGCTTTGTGGGAATCAATTCCCATATCCATAGGCCTCCCATAGTGCTTTGTGGGAATTGATTCCCATATCCATAGGCCTCCCATAGTGCTTTGTGGGAATTGATTCCCATATCCATAGGCCTCCCATAGTGCTTTGTGGGAATTGATTCCATATCCCATAGTGCTTTGTGGGAATTGATTGCCATCCATAGGCCTCCCATAGTGCTTTGTGGGAATTGATTCCCATCCATAGGCCTCCCATATCCATATCCATAGGCCTCCCATAGTGCTTTGTGGGAATTGATTCCCATATCCATAGGCCTCCCATAGTGCTTTGTGGGAATTGATTCCCATATCCATAGGCCTCCCATAGTGCTTTGTGGGAATTGATTCCCATATCCATAGGCCTCCCATAGTGCTTTGTGGGAATTGATTCCCATATCCATAGGCCTCCCATAGTGCCCATATCCATAGGCCTCCCATAGTGCTTTGTGGGAATTGATTCCCATATCCATAGGCCTCCCATAGTGCTTTGTGGGAATTGATTCCCATATGCCATATCCATAGGCCTCCCATAGTGCTTTGTGGGAATTGATTCCCATATCCATAGGCCTCCCATAGTGCTTTGGCCTCCCATAGTGGAATTGATTCCCATATCCATAGGCCTCCCATAGTGCTTTGTGGGAATTGATTCCCATATCCATAGGCCTCCCATAGTGCTTTGTGGGAATTGATTCCCATATCCATAGGCCTCCCATAGTGCTTTGTGGGAATTGATTCCATATCCATAGGCCTCCCATAGTGCCTCCCATAGTGTGCTTTGTGGGAATTGATTCCCATATCCATAGGCCTCCCATAGTGCTTTGTGGGAATTGATTCCATATCCATAGGCCTCCCATAGTGCTTTGTGGGAATTGATTCCCATATCCATAGGCCTCCCATAGTGCTTTGTGGGAATTGATTCCCATATCCATAGGCCTCCCATAGTGCTTTGAATTGATTCCCATATCCATAGGCCTCCCATAGTGCTTTGTGGGAATTGATTCCCATATCCATAGGCCTCCCATAGTGCTTTGTGGGAATTGATTCCCATATCCATAGGCCTCCCATAGTGCTTTGTGGGAATTGATTGCCATATCCATAGGCCTCCCATAGTGCTTTGTGGGAATTGATTCCCATATCCATAGGCCTCCCATAGTGCTTTGTGGGAATTGATTCCCATATCCATAGGCCTCCCATAGTGCTTTGTGGGAATTGATTCCCATATCCATAGGCCTCCCATAGTGCTTTGTGGGAATTGATTCCCATATCCATAGGCCTCCCATAGTGCTTTGTGGGAATTGATTCCCATATCCATAGGCCTCCCATAGTGCTTTGTGGGAATTGATTCCCATATCCATAGGCCTCCCATAGTGCTTTGTGGGAATTGATTCCCATATCCATAGGCCTCCCATAGTGCTTTGTGGGAATTGATTCCCATATCCATAGGCCTCCCATAGTGCTTTGTGGGAATTGATTGCCCCATAGGCCTCCATAGTGCTTTGTGGGAATTGATTCCCTATCCATAGGCCTCTCATAGTGCTTTGTGGGAATTGATTCCCATATCCATAGGCCTCCCATAGTGCTTTGTGGGAATTGATTCCCATATCCATAGGCCTCCCATAGTGCTTTGTGGGAATTGATTCCCATATCCATAGGCCTCCCATAGTGCTTTGTGGGAATTGATTCCCATATCCATAGGCCTCCCATAGTGCTTTGTGGGAATTGATTCCCATATCCATAGGCCTCCCATAGTGCTTTGTGGGAATTGATTCCCATAGGTGATATTGTTATCAAAAGGTCCGCAATCTCTGGGAAGAGGTAAATTCATGAAAAGCAATCCTTGTTCAAAGTGTGTCCAGTTTGAGACACATTTTCAATAGGATGTGTGTCATTCAGATTGAATGCCTGGAAAGTGATATGAGACCTCCTTTGACCCCAAACGATAGTGTGCCAGTCAATGGAAGACAGGCCAATAGTGTTGATGAGGCCAAAACCCCAAGGTGGATGTTGGTCAACAAAACAACATTTCAGCTCGTCATTTTATTACAGACAGTCAGGCGATGTACATTGGACGAATATGAGATGGGAAGGTACAGGAGAAGGAGTATTGAAGAGATGATCTAGACAGTTCCTGCCCAGAGGGAGCAAGCTGGAGCACATTAGTGCACATCAATGCCAGTGTATAAGGTATTGGACCGGTGGATGAGTGTTATGTAAAGACGACTCTGAATCACTTTAGAAGGTCTTATATCCTCTCCAAGAAAACAACCATTTCCATTATATATTGAGAAGATAAATAATATCAAGATAAGTTGTGTGTGTCCTAGCTGCATTATGTATGCTTTATAGCTTGACCTGGATAACAAATGCAAAAAGGCTGTTCATGCTTTCTCCGGCTGTCCATTATATGGAGTCCCAGGCTAGGCAACCTGACACAATACATCAACGTCTAAGACTTCCATCTCACGGTTGATGCTGTAGATACAAGCATTATTGTCTTTATGAAAACACAGGGAGAAACGGTGACAGTAACACAGAAATTATCTCTGGAATGAAGAAGAACACTCGGGGTATGATAAATAAGTAACAGCATTTCCAAAAGCGAGCATTGCATTGTGCTGTATATATAAGGCATGGTGGGGTTGTTCTATGTGTTCACTCCCTGTTGAATGCTGCACAGCTGACTAGAGCTGGGTCAATGTACACTTCTCTACTCATAGCTTAATGTCTACTTTAGCCTGAAGGTCTTCCGTATCAATACTATTTCTGCTCCATCCATCTATTGAACCATAGTAAGTACAATTGTCCTCAACAAAAAATAATTAGCTATCAGCAAAGTCAGTGCTAGCAAAGTTGAACAAATCCACCCCCAAACGGTTCCACATGTTCTACTCTTTCCTAACCTAGTCAATAAACATGACCCCACATACACATCAAACCTAGAATAATTGTGATTATAAATAAATAAGAGTGATAATTCTCCAAGCAGAAAGTAATAAATTAATTAACCTGGGATTCAATGCTAAACCTTCTCTTGGTCGAAGGTGAGCGCTTGTTTGTTTTCATTTGCGACACTGGTGGGTGCAGGATACAAGCTGTAGGCAGGCAATTGATAGTTAACCATTAGCAAATGATTAGGTGGACAGAGAGGAACTATATTCCATTGATTTGGCCGGCTTACATTTACGATTTTTGCCGGGGAATGAATAAATTCACTGGGAGATGTATAATACATTACTTTTGTATTCATAATTTCCAAGAGTGAAGCTCCTGGCTCTCTGCATTCTGTCATGTATGGAGAGAGCTGACAGCTTGTCGATGTCAAACATTCTACCATGTAAATGTTGCGTGATAAATCATGAATTGCTGTTTATTCATCCAAACTCAGCATTATAAAAATGTTTGGTGTGGGGATTTTGAATAAGAGTGAGATTTTAAAGGGGAGATTTCAAACCTTTCATCAGGCACTCGATACATGTTAAAGCCTCCATCACATAAAAGTGTTTCTTTATCATTTCCAATTATTGGAGAATATTGTCACTTGAGCCATCTGAACCAGGTCTAATTTGTTTACTTGAAGTGTGTTGGAGAAACTCTTTAATGTTTGATAGGAGATCCACTCCCTCTGGGTTAGCTATATGTTGACAAGCAATGAGAGACTGGGGAAAAACCTCAACTTTTCTGGAATAGACTTTCCCTGGATGCAATTTAAAAGGCTTGAGATATGTCAACAAATATTTCCAGAGCATATTTTTGCACCGTGCTTTGTCAAATGCATTGTATATTCACTTTCGATATCTAACTCTCATCTATTTTGAACTAGACCCCAGTTGAGTGCCCCTGTTCTTGAGGACACAGAACCCTGTAATCAAATTGAGAAGAACTGGGCGCTTGGTGACTCAAACCTAATTTCTGTGCTTGCACTGGTGACCCTTGACATTCCAACTCAACTGGCTCGGTTTGGATCCATTTATTTACGTTAGTCAGACATGAGCCAGACGAGGGGATTCTGCCCACAAGGAAAGAATCCATGGAACGTTCAACACAAATAAAAGCAAAATTCCGATGTAAACATCTAAAGCCTGTCTTTTAGGTGGTATCAGTCATAAGAATCTACCGTTAAGACCGATCAGTATTGATTGCAGAAAATATATTTTACAGCATGCTTTTCCAGTGATTTCATAGATGTTGATTTCAAAGTCAATGAAATCAATGAATTTGCAGTAAAGTTATAAAGCATGGATTTACTGGAGGGAAGCCAATGCTACTAGGGTGTTGTGGACATGTGCCAGAATGTCCGTGCAATATGTTCTATTCTTAAGAGAATATACAATGTACAAGATCATGTGGTGTTAGAGGACGAAAGGATAAGGGCCGAACCTGAACAATGCTTTATTACAATCCTAATGACATAAGTAGAAAGTAGACCACTCCTTACCATTCCTCTAATCTCTATCTACGTCTCAGGAGAGTTACGTAACAGAGGCTTGACACATCTGTTTCCATGGGTAAAATTGTGTAGCTATACGCTTCCTTGTATAAACACTCAAGGCTCAAGGCACTCCCATTAAAAAAGTCTACACAAGTTTTACCGTTCGTTTAAAAGAAAAACCTGTTCCCTCACTTTCTGCACAACACGACCTCTGTCCTCATGTTGACTCTCAAACTGCTTCTAGATCCACATGTGCTGCTTAACTGCTAGCAGGACACACTAACTCCCTCCCATTCCAAAAATAGAACCCATCGCTGGGCCTCCAAAACATTTGCCGTTTCCTTCCGATCCTCTCCACGCCTCTAAGGAGGTTACAGCTGTGTGTTGCCTGCCCACAGTTTGCATTGCTCATCACTGTTTAACTATCCGTCCCTCCTGGAGTCCATTACCAGGTCAAACTTCCACAGATTTATTAGCCTTCTGACCTCAAGCAACATTCGGTATGAATGCTGAATGGGCCTTTTTGCAGCCAGCCGTTCTGCAGTTATTGTACCTCTGAAACGTCCATTGTCAGATGTGTCAGATTCATAGAGAGGGCAGAAGATGAGTTCTTTATTTACAAGTCAGCTGTATATGGATTGTCTAGACAATGTTAAATAAGATATGCCTAGACAGAGGTGGAAAAACAATGAGTGTGCAGAACGGGAGTATACTCCTTTAGAGTTCTCAAGGCAATATGCTCACAGAGAAAGATGCTGTCGAAGTTTTGATTGAAGAGTTATTTTTGTCAATTAAATTCGCTCTAGAGCAAAACCTTTAAGCTGTATCAACTATTTAGAATTGTGGACTCTGACAAACCTGCAGTGTTTTCAATTCTTACATACCATACAGCGCTCTGTACTATCTGGGGAGGGAGATTAACAGAAAGAAGGACACCAAGTTATTTTCTCTGGCTATAGGAAATGATGGCATGGGAAGGGCTAGACGAGAGAGGCCGGAGAGGAGGGGGGAATGTGTGAGGGGTAGAGGAGAAGGTATTGAAGATATGGGCTAAAGGAGAGGGGGAACGTGTGAGGGGTTACAGAAGAGGGTTTGGAGGAGAAGTAGAAGGTGTGAGAGGCTGAAGGACAGGGGGGTAGTGAGAGGGGCTGGAGGAGAGGGAGATAGTGAGAGGGCCTGGAGGAGAGGGAGATAATGAGAGATGCTGGAGGAGAGGGGTATAGTGAGTGGGGCTGGAGGAGAGGGAGATAGTGAGAGATGCTGGAGGAGAGGGGGATAGTGAGTGGGGCTGGAGGAGAGGAAGATAGTGAGAGAGGCTGGAGGAGAGGGAGATAGTGAGAGAGGCTGGAGGAGAGGGAGATAGTGAAAGAGGCTGGAGGAGAAGGGGGTAGTGAGAGGGGCTGGAGGAGAGGGAGATAATGAGAGATGCTGGAGGAGAGGGGGATAGTGAGTGGGGCTGGAGGAGAGGGAGATAGTGAGAGATGCTGGAGGAGAGGGGGATAGTGAGTGGGCCTGGAGGAGAGGGAGATAGTGAGAGAGGCTGGAGGAGAGGAAGATGGTGAGAGAGGCTGGAGGAGAGGGGGGTAGTGAGAGGGGCTTGAGGAGAGGGAGATAATGAGATGCTGGAGGAGAGGGGGATAGTGAGTGGGGCTGGAGGAGAGGGAGATAGTAAGAGGGGCTGGAGGGGAGGGGGATAGTGAGAGAGGCTGGAGGGGAGGGGGATAGTGAGAGGGGCTGGAGGGGAGGGGGATAGTAAGAGGGGCTGGAGGGGAGGGGGATAGTGAGAGAGGCTGGAGGGGAGGGGGATAGTAGGAGAGGCTGGAGGGAGGGGGATAGTGAGAGAGGCTGGAGGGGAGGGGGATAGTGAGAGAGGCTGGAGGGGAGGGGGATAGTGAGAGAGGCTGGAGGGGAGGGGGATAGTGAGAGGGGCTGGAGGGGAGGGGGATAGTAAGAGGGGCTGGAGGGGAGGGGGATAGTGAGAGAGGCTGGAGGGGAGGGGGATAGTGAGAGAGGCTGGAGGGGAGGGGGATAGTGAGAGAGGCTGGAGGGGAGGGGGATAGTGAGAGAGGCTGGAGGGGAGGGGGATAGTGAGAGAGGCTGGAGGGGAGGGGGATAGTGAGCGAGGCTGAAGGGGAAGGGGAAAATGAGAGGGGCTGGAGGGGAGGGAGATAGTGAGAGGGGCTGGAGGGGAGGGAGATAGTGAGAGAGGCTGGAGGAGAGGGGGGTAGTGAGAGGGGCTGGAGGGGAGGGAGATAGTACGGTTACTGACATGGTCAAGAGAAACTGCAGGTGGAAGGTGATATCATCGGCCTTCACTCACACCAACTATAGATTCTGGTACACTGTAGCTCAGTCGGTAGAGCATTCAAAGCCAGGAAAGTGGGTTCAAGTCCAGGGACCACCCACATGTGGTGCAGTAGGGGCCTGAGGGCACACAGTGTATTGCGAAATTTGTGCATGTATTGTAATTTTTCGAAAATTGTATAAACTGCCTTAATTTTGCTGGACCCCAGGAAGAGTATATGCTGCCTTGGGGATTCATAATAAATACAAATATGTCAAATGTATGCACGCATAACTGTAAGTTGCTTTGGATAAAAGCATCTGCTAAATGGCATATTTCATTATATTATCTGAGAGAGAGAACAGGGCACCAGATAACAAGGGGACATGACAAGTTAAAAACAGTCCCATAGAGTAGGCCCCTACTAGAATGAACCATGCATTAGCATACTGCCAATTTCTCAATGTGTTAGCATACTGTCCCTGTATCTGTTTTGTGTCTGAAATAACATAACATTCCAGACCAGAATATCAGCCTGCTATGACTAATACATTCCCAATGAGAGGTCGTGTAGGCCTAGTTGCACCGTTAAATCACTCCAGTCGCTGGTCAATAGCTTTGCCACTCGACCTCTAAGATTGTTTTGCTTGTTTCCAGTAAAAGGTCATTCCTATCATGCATAATGCATTTGGTTATTATCTTTCCTGTCATTAATTTCTCACATAGAAATCTGCGTTATGCATCTTTAAAGGGTCTATGGAGAGACGAGGGCTGCGACGGCAGGCTACAGTATTTTGATTAATCATAATAATGAATCATGAGACAGCAGAACATTTGATTTACAGGTAAACAAACTTAAGCAATAAGCTCAGAGATAATCCTCAGTCTAATGCTCAGGGATAATTCTCAGGGATAATGCTCACTGTTAACGCTCAGAGATAATGCTCAGAGATAACCCTCATTCTAATGCCCAGGGATAATGTTCAGGGATTAGCCGTAATTACACTGTAATTGATGAGCTAATAGAAGTGTAAATTATGCAGTAGCTGGCTACAATGGAGAAGAGAGTGTGGAGCTATTGAAGGGCAGTGTATAGTTACAGTCTCCAGCTGCTAATCTATTCCCGTGAGGTGATGAATTAAACAAACAAAAAAATGAAGTGAAATAGCTAAGATCACAGTAGCAGGCACAAACCTTTCAGTGCTATAAACTTACCCCAACACTTTACCCTAAACTTTAACAATCACATATATTCATATGTTTCTTTTGGAAAACTCCATCGACAGTTCCCCAAGCAGAAGATCTACAGCCTTTACCTTAGGGTATACTGTATAATACAGATAATATGTGTCTTAACTCACTCTCACTGCTTTGATAACATATGCCTATGTGGTCACTGGACTTTGATGGATTGCGCTGTCCTCAAGTCTTACCATCAAAATCTCCCCTGGATTTAGCCCAGGGACCTAGAGTACAAACTCCATGTGCAGATTGTGTACAGAGCACATTGGCAAACCATTGTATAATAGAAGCAATATATCAAGAGCTGAGAAAATATCCCCAATGCTCTCTCATTGTCTTGGTGATTGAATGAAATTAAGGATCCCTAGACAAATACAGTAAATTTCTTGGCTCTGTCGATAATGGTAGTTTTACGCTGCCATTGAAAGTCTGTTCAGAAGTTTTGTTTTTAGCAGGTATTCCCAAACTGGGGTATGGGTAAGCGCAATGCCGTCGGGGGAACGCCAAATAAAAATGTGATTCACATATTTTTTTAAAAACAACATATTGTATATACAGTTGAAGTCGGACGTTTACATACATCTTAGCCAAATAAATTTAAACTCAGTTTTTCACAATTCCTGACATTTAATCCTAGTAAAAATCCCCTTAAATTGATTTGGCTACGGTGTAAGTAAACTTCCGACTTCAACTGTACTAATGTATATTTTTTCACATTTTTAGACAGTACCTTTATATTTTCCAACGGGGCTACACATTTGGGTGAGTTTTTTTTCTCACCTGAGTAGCCTCGTTTCAATGCCAAAAATAAAATGAAGCCATCTAGTGTTCAGCGAAATAACAACATAATGTCAAATACAGGTAGCCTAGTCAAATAATTAACATCCAATCACATTAACAGTTACTCTCTCGCTGGAAACTTTCACTCTTGCGAAGACATTTAGTAACGAAACATTACAATTTGAAAAAATTAGCCACGGGAGTTTTTGGAGCAAAAATAAAGACAACTTTCGAGTAGTAAGACATGTATAAAAGCAACAGATACAATTAATCAGGGGTTAGAAGCGTCTTATATGGTGAACTACCGAATGGCTAGGACAGGCAAGCCCCATACTATTGTGGAGGACTTAATTCTTCCTGTTGCTGCGGATGTGGTTGGGAAAATGCTGGGGGAAAAGGCCCCAAAAACTATCCAGACAATCACTTCATCAATCAACACTGTTTCACAACGCATTAGTGACATGGCAGGAGATGTTTTAAAACAATTACTGCTTCGCATACAAGCCAGTGAATTACAGTAAATGTGTTACAGCTGGATGAGTCAACACACGTGGCGGGCCTGGCACAGCTCCTGGTATATGTTCGTTAAGTTTATGGGGGTCAATTAAGGAAGACATCCTGGACCACTGGAAACCGGACAACATTTGAAGATATTTTTTAAGTACTGGACAGCTTTGTGACATCAAATGGACTTTGGTGGTCAAGATGTGTTGGTATCTGTACTTATGGCGCAAAGCCATGACAGGGAGACATAGTGGAGTTGTAACGGCGTTCGATTTGTTGAAGGAGAGTCGGACCAAAATGCAGCGTGGTTGTTACTCATGTTCTTTAATGAAGGATCGCGATACATGAAATAACTATACAAATTCAAAACAACAAAACGGAACGTGAAAACCTAATACAGCCTATCTGGTGAAACTACACAGAGACAGGAACAATCACCCACGAAATACACAGTGAAACCCCGGCTACCTAAATATGGTTCCCAATCAGAGACAACGAGAATCACCTGACTCTGATTGAGAACCGCCTCAGGCAGCCAAACCTATGCTACACCCCTACTCAGCCGCAATCCCAATGCCTACAAATGCCCAATACGAAACACAACATAATAAACCCATGTCACACCCTGGCCTGACCAAATATATAACGAAAACACAAAATACTATGACCAAGGCGTGACAGGAGTGGTAAGGCGCGTGCAAGCAGTTGCTCCCGACTGCACTTGGGTACACTGCAGCATCCACCGAGAGGCTCTTGCTGCCAAGGGAATATTTGACAGCTTGAAAGACGTTTTGGACACTACAGTGAAAATGGTTAACGTTGTTAAAACAAGGCCCCTGAACTTATTTTCTGCATATGGGCACGTAACACTTTTGCAACATACAGAAGTGAACTGGCTATCAAGGGGTGAAGTATTGACACGTTTTTTTAAAATTGCGACACAAGCTTAAAGTTTTCTTTACTTACCATAATTTTCACTTGTCTGACCGCTTGCATGATGATGAGTTTCTCACACGACTGGCCTATCTGGGTGATGTTTTTTCTCACCTGAATGATCTGAATCTAGGATTACAGGGACTCTCCGCACCTATAATCCATCTGTGGGACAAAATTGAGACTATAATTAAGAAGTTGGAGCTCTTTTCTGTCAGCATTAACAAGGACAACACACAGGTCTTTCCATCATTGTATGATTTTTGTGTGCAAATGAAGCTTACGGACAATGTCAAATGTGATATTGGGAAGCACCTGAGTGAGTTGGGTGCGCAATTACGCAGGTACTTTCCCGAAACGGACGACACAAACAGCTGGATTCGTTATCCCTTTCATGCCCTGCCTCCAGTCCACTTACTGATATCTGAACAAGAGAGCCCCATCAAAATTGCTACAAGCGGATCTGTGTAAATTGAATTTAATCAGAAGCCACTGACAGATTTCTGGAATGTGTTGCGCTCAGAGTTTCTTGCTTTGGCAAATTGCGCTGTTAGGACACTGATGCCCTTTGCAACCACGTACCTATGTGAGAGTGGATTGTCGGCAGTCACTAGCATGAAAACTAAATACAGGCTCAGACTGTGTGTGGAAAATTATTTAAGACGGACTCTCTCCAATACAACCCAACATTCAGAGTTATGTGCATCCTTTCAAGTACACCATTCTCATTAACCTGTGGTGAGTTATTCACAATTTTAGAAGAACAAATAAGGTTTTATATGTAAGATGGCTAAGTAACGAGCAAAATTATTGATTATTATTATATAGTTATTTGTGCCCTGGTCCCATAAGAGCTCTTTGTCATTTCCCACAAGCCGGGTTGTGACAAAAACTTACAACCATTCTTATGTTTAATAAATGTATCGTATAGTGTGTATGTGGCAGGCTTACAATGATGGCAAAAAACAACATTTGAGAGTCCGTTGACCCTGGTGCTAGAGGGGGTACGCAGCTGGAGGTTGAACGTTTAAAGGGGTACGGAACTATAAAAAGTTTGGGAACCACTGGTTTACAGTATAGTGATTTTGTGTGTTCAGAAACCTAAGCAAGACAGACTGCAATGAACAGTAATACATTCCTATCTTAAAATTAGTCTCTCAAACTTCATCGCGGCATTCTAGAAAAGTGACAGGCCTCCGGTACTCTTTAGAATGTGACATTAACAAGCAGCAGCTTCTGAAAAGCCTTATAACATGACATACTCCAATAGGGATGGCATGGAGGGAGGCATTGGGAAAGCTTGACTTTGTTGAGCCCACATGCTGTTCCCATAGTGCCTCCATCCTGTACAGTAGATCATTACAGTATTCATCTTCAGATAGCTCCCCTTTTTGGCTGCCGCCCAGGCTCCACCTTATTGGCCCCCCATGCTCACCTGCGATTTAGGTAAATGTTTTCTTCATCACACCGGAGTAGCCCAATCAGAGTTGCCATTGTTTATTGTGATAAGTCCCTCTAATGAACAAATCACCTGCTACCTGGAGCACTTAACAAAAAACCTGACACCTGGAGCACTTACCTGGAGCACTTAGAGCTAGGTGTTAAACTCTGGTTATAAAAACCTGACCTGTTAAAAACTCTGGTTATAAAAACCTGACTGGGAGCACTTAGAAAAACCTGGTTATAAAAACCTGACCTGCTACCTGGAGCACTTAGAGCTAGGTGTTAAACTCTGGTTATAAAAACCTGACCTGCTACCTGGAGCACTTAGAGCTAGGTGTTAAACTGGTTATAAAAACCTGACCTGCTACCTGGAGCACTTAGAGCTAGGTGTTAAACTCTGGTTATAAAAACCTGACCTGCTACCTGGAGCACTTAGAGCTAGGTGTTAAACTCTGGTTATAAAAACCTCTTCCAGCTCTATTGATTTACTGGCAACATTTGATTGTACCCTCGGGCCAGGGGGCCTGCTAGGCCGTGACAGAACTCTTCCTGTTTTACAGACCAAACAAATAAATCTTCTAACCATTAATTCACTGGGCTTTGCCCTCTTCCTGACTGTTACAGACGGGGCACAAGAAAAAAATAACAGATTCATATTGGGCACCCGGCTCGTTCGGCACATTATTTCTCCCATTGCCCTTTCATATTAGATTAAGTCCGTACAGACAACTCTTGAGTGTTCTGGGAAGATTTTATTGTAGCCAGAGAAAATGCATGAGGAAATGATTTGAGCGGGTTATCCTGTTTTTGCAAGCGACAGTCATTATTTCAATATCCTGTGAGGTTCTTTTACGAGCCCCCCTGCGGCGCATGCTGCTTCATCTCCTTTCTTTAGGGAGTTGAGACATTGTACCTCATACTTAACACAAGCCAACTCCAGGGATTGAGGAGGGGCTGGGGGGGGTTTAGTCAGGCAAGGCAGGCTGACTTTTCAAAGGGGAGGCAACTGTAAACACTCAGATAACGTGACATATGGTACTGGAGAGCGGTGCTGCAGAAGCTTCTGACCGAAGCCTAAATCATTGGTACATTCAGACACCAAATGGTAATTTGAGAACAATGCAACCCCCTTGTAAAATGTTTCTAGGGGTACTGTCCAATGAAATCTGCACGGCTGTTATCCAAAGAATAACTGTGTTTGATGAGACCTTTTTTTATTCCGAAATATAAGCCCACTGATATATTATGACATGTCCACAGTGTATTGTGAAATGGCTGAAGTTATTGGAATGACAAACACTGAGGTTCTGTAGACACACATTTGACATTCCCATTACAGCACTGTGCTAAACACATAGCTAGCAACGTAGTCATTAACAAACAGCTTCCAACAACATGAAATATACCAGTACCCGTGCATATTCCTGACCAACATGTTGACTTAGCTTTGAAGCAGCACTACCATTGCCTTTATTGTAGCCTTACGTAACATAGGTTCAAATGAGTCTTTCCAGCCCACAGCTATCCCAGCGGATCCGAGGTAATTGTGATCACATGCCGAGCACGCAGCTTCACACAAACTGGCGGTGCGGTGACGGAATCTTCAGAGAGTGATGTCATCATCCTCAGAAGACAACTCAGAAAACCCCCTTAACCTCAGGGACTGGCTTAGATTAGACAGCTGGGCCAACAAGCAGGGCAGGAAGGCATGCCTGTGATGTAGCACTGCCCTCATCTTGGAGTCGTGATGTCTTCACGGGGTCATAGCAGCAGTGAAGCCTCTTTTTTTCATGCCAGCCATATTGGTCACAGCAGGGGGATTTGTTTTGTAATATCTAATAAGCTAACACATGGAATTGTTTTAAGATGGTGATAAAATGTTTAATTTTGTCATTTGATTTTGAATTTTTGGACCCCTGTGGTTTTAAATAAATATTCAAAAAATATTTGATGAAACATTGACATTGGCCTTTACTGCTATAGCCCATAGAAACACATTGAATAACACATTTGTACATGGCAAAACGGACAGTCAGAAAATAAGTAATAAGGTTTTAAAGTGTCTGTCCTATATCTGTTTGGTTGGGTCACGTTATTTGTGGCACATTTGACCCCTTATACACTTTTTTCCAATATTACGGTCCTGTATTGGGTTACCTTCAGATGACTCCTCTTTCAATATTTGTGTGCTACGTAGAGCAGAACAACCGACACATTCATGCTCGAAGGAGTCTCCCCTTTCGATATTGGTTACATATTCGTTTGTAGCTCAAACGGTTCACGTTTTACAGATGATTTCTCAAAGATGTTCTTGTCCGGATCCTCTCATGTGTAGAAAACGACCGCTTTCACAAGCCCTTTGTCATGGAAGATGCGCAGATGTTATTTAGGGGAAATTGGGGATTGAAATGCAGCCACTACAAGAAACAGTCAATCTCTAGCATAAACACACAGGGAGATATTCAATATTCAAAATGACGTCACCGTTTGATGGACGGGTGCGTCAATTGACTTTAAATAAAAGATGACAGACTTTGAACATTGCAGGTCTGTTAGTGCTACAGCACAAGGGTATGTGTGTGTCTAGGAGGTGGATAGGTGCTAGTCTTTAGTCATACTAGTCTCACACCAGTCTGTTGAGGTCATGAATATGTTGTTTCCCTATGCTCAAACATGTCCTCTATAGAGTAATGACAGCCAATCAACACACAGACCTTCAGGAGGGCAGAGACTTGTGCGTGTTTATACTGCCCATGTGCGTGTATGTGTGTGTGTGTGTGTGTGTGTAATGTGTAGCAGCCAAGATGTGTGATATCTCAACCTCTGGCCAGATCAAACCACTGTCTTCTGCCACGGCCCTGAATAGGTGCTTTGTCAAACCGTACCAGTCCAGAGACGAGCCATTACTAAGAAAATCCCATAGACGGCCCTTTATCTAAAACGCTTTATTAAATCATAAATATGGAAATAATCTACATAGGGAGGTAACCCAGGGGAACGATGAGGATCCTGTTTCATGATGTCGCTGTTCTGATCCGTTATCAGTGGCAGATACTAATGAGTTGATTCACAGCAGATATTAATGAGTTGATTCATATCAGATCCTATTGAGTTGCTTCACATCATATCCTAATGAGTTGATTCACAGCAGATACTAATGAGTTGATTGACATTATATCCTAATGAGTTGAATCACACCAGATCCTAATGAGTTGATTCACACCAAATCCTAATGAGTTGATTCACAGCAGTGTGTGTGTACTAACCCAGGCTATGACCACATTATTGCATTGGCTGTTTTGGGTATATCATTCTGTTTCAGCAGAATAATGAATTAATGAATTACTTACTGTAATTATGGACCACTCTGATCACCAAGGCAGAACAGTGGTCATTAGTGAAACATGAATACAAGGGGACTGTCACAGCCAACCGGTAAGTCTAGCCAACTGTGACGTTGGTCAGTGGGTCTTTATTCAATGATGACTGTCCTCTTTGGCTCACGAATATCATCAGGCCGTATGATGTATGATGATGACAACATGTCTATTTCTGGATTAAATGTATACGTATACATATACATAGAGAGAGACAGAGAGAGAGAGAGAGAGAGAGAGAGAGAGAGAGAGAGAGAGAGAGAGAGAGAGAGAGAGAGAGAGAGAGAGAGAGAGAGAGAGAGAGAGAGAGAGAGAGAGAGAGAGAGAGAGAGAGAGAGAGAGAGAGAGAGAGAGAGAGAGAGAGAGAGAGAGAGAGAGAGAGAGAGAGAGAGAGAGAGAGAGAGAGAGAGAGAGAGAGAGAGAGAGAGAGAGAGAGAGAGATGCTTCTCCAAATGGAACATAGTGCCAGTTTCAGTATATTTTTGTTGAAAGCTGGTGTGTGTACTACATTTTCTATGTATGTAGGTTTTGGTTGAATAATCTAAGAATGTATGATCAAATAAGAGTCATCTTCATTATCTACGCATCAAACTGAAGAATATGGACTTAAACAGGCCTCCACCTGCACTTGAATGACAAGAAAAGTCTATGTGGATAACAGTTTCTGCTAAATTACTAAAATGCAAAAAACAAAACATCACTTAAGCTAGATTTCATTCTCTGCTGCAAAAGGTTTTGTTGCTGTAGATATAGCTAGACACATAATGGCTTCGGAATATATAGCTCTTTCCATGAAATAGACTGACCAGGTGAATCCAGGTGAAAGATATGATCCCTTACTGATGTCACCTGTTAAATACAATTCAATCGGTTTAGATGAAGGGGAGGAGACAGGTTAAAGAAGGATTTTTAAGCCCTGAGCCAATTGAGACATGGATTGTGTATGTGTGCCCTTCAGCGGGTGAATGGGCAAGACAAAATATTTAAGTGCCTTTGAACAGGGTATGATAGTAGGTTCCAGGTGCACCGGTTAGAGTGTGCCAAGAACTGCAACTCTGCTGGATTTTTCATGCTTGACAGTTTCCTGTGTGTATCAATGATATATAGTCCACCACCCAAAGGACATCCAGTCAACTTGACACAACTGTGCGAAGCATTGGAGTCAACATGGGCCAGCATCCCAAAGAATTTAGGGTGCATTCAATATTAGGAAGGTGTTTTTAATGTTTTGTACACTCAGTGTATATACTATTAGTTAGCTGTATATATAATGTAACAGATAAAGCTGTGTAGTCTAGAGCATTGGCCTGTTCAACACATTGACTCAGAAGGGTCGTAGAAGGTCTGGCTCAGGCACAGGCCCATAACACAGGCCTTTTGAAATCATTAAATAATGAAGTGGTGCCAATCAAATACAAAATGTATCCACAAGCCAGGAAGGACCCTTTTATGTTGAAACCATAAATACTGTTCTTAGAGGGCTTGGATAACCATCAGAGCCAATATTTCAAAGCTGATTCAAACATCTGTTATCGCAAAAAGGTTCACACCCAGTGTAAACCACTGACGCTGCATAGGATTGTATAATCCACAGGATATGAGGACATTAAGGTTTAGTAGGCTATTATTCATCTGATTATCAATAAATGAATTTCTTAAAAGTATTGTCTCTTTGCCCTGTTGATGGAATGCAGGATCCCTTGTTAGACCCTGATATTTGATACACAAAAGCACTTACACAAGCAGCTCCAAAATGCAGGTGTTTCAGCGTAGCTCAGTGCTTTCTGTGGTGGTGGGGCAGCCAGTGGAAAATGAGGAGCGTGTTCTGTCACTCACTACGCCACTGCCAAATTTAAGACTAGAGCTCGAAAATTGAAGCCCCTATGGTGCTGCCATTGAGTTACATTAGATGGGCCCATCCAAGAAGGATCAAGGTCATTGGCCACAGATAAAATGACGTCATATCACGTTATATCTACAGTAGCTTTGATTGGACATCATACTTTCTAAATCTTAGCTGGCAGTCATCATCATGAATCAAGTCGACAATTTACTGGCACATCCTTTTTAATCCTTGTCATATGAGGAGAAATGATGAAGAGAAATTATAGATAAAATGTATTGGTGCTCTTCGGCCATTGGATACAAACATTACACGACAAGTTGGAAATAGCAAATTCAACAATGAGTGGTTTGGAAGGAATCAGTGGCTAACTGCAAGCATTGCAAAGCAATCACTAGCCTGCTATTGAGTGGAGTGGGTGTGTGGTCCTAATTCTCGGTTTAAGGTTCTCTTTTCTAAGTTTAAAATGATTGTTACACTCGTCGATGGAAGGATCGGACCAAGGCGCAGCGTGGTAGGCGTAAATCTTACTTTATTGAATGAACACCGAAAAAACTAATACAAACTAAATGTAAAGTTTATGGTTAAACCTTGTTTTTTTCCGAGTTCCCAGTTGTTTTGAAAGCACCATAAATCCATAAATCCAGAGAATGCCAGACTTCGATGACAAAGTTTGATGACCAGGATGAAGGACCGCCGCGCCACCTTCCTGTTCAAGTGAGTACAACACAATAAGTCAAAAATGTCTTGTATGCTGCTGCATAAATTATGTAATATGCCAGGGAGATATGTATACTGTAGATAAGAAAGTAATACTAAGAGTATGTTGTGTAGTAAGCTGTTAGTTGCCCATGTGCCTCACCCCAATAATTTCGTATATTTCCCTCTTAATTTCACCTACTGTTCTGACTTAGTGAGGCACATGTAGCCTATAACCTGTTTTAGAGAAATATAATCATTGAATATTGTAAAAGCTTTCATTGTGTGTTTATTTGCCACCTTTATTTATCCTACGGTTCTGAATTGTTGTACAGGGAGAACAATGTTCTGAATTCTGTTGCTGTACATTTCAAAAGTGCGAAACAAATAGTTATATTGACTACGTCCGTCCTAGCTCGCTCATTAACTTCTTGACGCACCCATCCCGTTAGCGGCATCATTTTCCTCAACATCCTCTGAATTGCAGAGCGCCAAATTCAAATTAAATTACTAAAAATATTTAATTTTCATGAAATCACAAGTGCAATATAGCAAAACACAGCTTAGCTTGTTGTTAATCCACCTGGCGTGTCAGATTTCAATAAAGCTTTACTGCGAAAGCATACCAAGCGTTTATGTAAGTAGATTGCTCACGAAGATTGGTCAGAAAAGCAATAAATTAAATTGCTTACCTTTGATGATCTTCGGATGTTTGCACTCATGAGACTCCCAGTTACACAAAAAAAAAAATCCTTTTGTTCCATAAAGAATATTTTTATATCCAAAATACCTCCATTTGTTTGGCGCGTTATGTTCAGAAATCCATAGGCTCGGGCGGTCACGACATCGCAGACAAAAATTCCAAATAGTATCTGTAATGGTCGTAGAAACATGTCAAATGTTTTTTATAATCAATCCTCAGGTTGTTTTTACAATATATAATCGATAATATGTCAACCGGAATGTAGCTTCTTCCATAGGAGAGAGAGAGAATGGCTGTTTCGCATGAAAAACTCTGCTGGCACCCAGCCATCCACTGACGCGATGGGTTCTTTCTCACTCATTTTTCAAAATAAAAGCCTGAAACTATGTCTAAAGACTGTTCACACCTTGAGGAAGCCATAGGGAAAGGAATCTGGTTGATATCCCTTTAAACGGAGGCAAGTCATCCAATGGAACAGAGACCTTTCAGGAAAATCACTTCCTGGTTGGATTTTCCTCAGGTTTTCGCCTGCAATATCAGTTCTGTTATACTCACAGAAAATATTTTGACAGTTTTGGAAACTTTAGAGTGTTTTCTATCCTAATCTGACAGTTATATGCATATTCTAGTTTCGGGGCCTGAGAAATAGGCAGTTTGAAATGGGTACATTTGTTCGTCAAAAACAAAAATACACTCAACAAATTAATGTCTTAATCAAAATTACGGATTGCCTCTTTTCCGCTTGTAATCCCCTTATGCCACAATTTGTACATCTTGATTGTCAGTAGAAACCACATTTGTTTAAGCAAGTCAGCCATGTCATTTGTTTTTTTAAAGGTAGTAAATGAGGCTGAATGAACTGTTTTGCTGCCAGACAAGGCTCTGCTGATAGCCAGGTGTAGCAGTGGTAAGGTGCTGTTGGGACAGCTTTATGTAGGCCCAAACAGTTTGTGGGCACCGTTTGTCACAATTATAGTGCAAGTAATGTATTGTTTAGTGTTGTGTTGGGTAGTGGCTTTGCTGGCATTCATTCCCCCCACCAAGATTTACATGCTACAATCGCCACTGCATACGCGCACACACACAAACCCACAGATGCAAGCATTTTGATAGCTGCTACTTATTGTGAACACATCAGTCACCGTTGATCTTCGCATAGATATCCATGGTGGACTCCCATATGCCCATCTCTCTAACTCTGTTGAGTGGCCCCTGGCCAGCAGCTTATTGGGGGGGGGGGCTAAAGCCAATATTCCATCCCAGACAGACACTAGTCTGGGAGGCAAATGATAAGGCTGAGGTTTACAGGAGGAGCATTACACACTTGTCTACATTTGCATTTAAAGGCCCTAAAGTAATCTTTAGGCTTATTTAAATCTCAGCAAGACACTAGCATAAAAAAATAATTGAGAGGAAAAATATGTGTGGACCCACCTCCAGTGCTTTCCCATGATAGAGCAAATCCCTGCCATAAATGAGCGACAATTTGGTCACATTGGCGTTCTCACACAACATAGAAGCTTGTCTGTGTGTTATCAATGGCATTTCATTTGACTGAGAATGATTCTTTCTCAACATCCAAATAAAACCGCCACATGGGACAACCGTGCCAGCCAAAAGCCATTTGTGGTTTGTGAAAAAGCCCACTCACTGAAAATAAGGAAGACAATTTGCGTTTTAGTTAGAGTTCTGAGATTTTGTATTCAATACATCGAGAGGTTTAGTGATGTATTTCTACACAATATTTATTTTCTTGTGATTGGTTATCAAACCCCACAGAGTGTATGGCTTTTGGGACTGTAACCACCTTAATTCATTAATAGTTAAGATATATATATTTGGTACCTTTCTTAGTGCTCATAATGATTTTGTTCAAAGGCATTGTCACGCCTTGGTCTTAGTATTTTGTGTTTTCTTTATTTATTTGGTCAGGCCAGGGTGTGACATGGGTTATTGTGGTGTGTTTTTTTGTCTTGGGGTTTTGTGGGGTGTCTAATTAGTCTATGGCTGCCTGAGGCGGTTCTCAATCAGAGTCAGGTGATTTTCGTTGTCTCTGATTGGGAGCCATATTTAGGCAGCCATATTCTGTGAGTGTTTCGTGGGTGATTGTTCCTTTCTCTGTGTTTGTTTTCACAAGATAGCCTGTATAGGTTTTTGTGTTTCGTTTGTTGTTTTGTATTTAAGTTATTTCATGTATCGTACATATTTTGAATTAAAGAACATGAGTAACCACCACGCCACATTTTGGTCCGCTCCTCTTTCAACAGACGAACACCGTTACAGGCATGCTTTTAACCTTCTTGTTTTGCTTAGGAGTATTTGTTTATTTCAATTTTTTTTGTCAACATTCAATTGTTATTTAAGGAGAAAAAAAAATGACGCAATGCAGGGAATATCACCAGTTGCTAGCATGGTCTTGAAGTATGTTTAACAAACCGCTATGCTCATTGCTCGGCCACTTTGAGTCTGCATCAGGGCTATATTTCCAATATGGGGCTATATGGTTGCATCCTATGCATCCAGAAGGGTTTTGAAAGATTAATTCCTACCTTTCCGGCTGCATATATGTGATTTTGTTTGACAAACACCACCCCTACAGAGACACTTTTTTCATAAATACTTAACAATCTGCCTGGCTTTCCAGAGTCAAAGAGATGTAGCAGTGTGACGGACCAATGCTGGAAAGTGACCCAGATTCAATTTAAACTTGGATGCTTTTAACACTGAGTAGCACCTGTGATACAATATTCAACTGTGAACAGTACAATGACAATGTGAACAGCCATTACAACAGAGTACACAGACGGATCACAGATAGGATTTCTTCTCAGGCGAACAGACACTGTTTGAACAGAAACTAAAATATTTAGAGTGTCAAGAGAGAGATATTCTTAAAAAAAAATAGAAATGAAAATTCACAGAATATATTATCAGCTGAAGGAAGACCTGAATGTGCATAATATTGGATTGATATACACAATGCGAATGAACATGCCTCCTTTTGTTAAAGTCAAGGTTGTAGTATCTTAAGTCTCAGCCCTGGGAATGCTATGCACAGAAAATAAGGCTATGCTCCTGCTGCAAAAAGTGACTAGAGAGGGTTGGTAGAATGACAAAGGGATATTTTGTTGTCACAAAACCTTTTTGACCATTCAGTTTATATACTATCTACAAGGACACAGCATTAAAAACAGCGGTCCTACTTTCGACCATACTTGCCAGTCTGAATTTCGTTTGCATAACACAGGGACGGAACACAGGTCAAATCAGCTTCATATAAAAGCCATGGCCCTGGGCTAAGATTTGACCAGCGAAGATGGGACACAGTGTTTGACACGGTGAACAAAATCACTCTTGCTGTCAATCTCCATTGGTGAAATATGAGTAGACAAGGATGAAAAAAATAGATCCGGACATGAGCCCCCTCCTTACACAAGCCTAGCTCTGTCACACTGGCCCTACTTACACAAGCCTAGCTCTGTCACACTGGCCCTCCTAACACAACCCTAGCTCCCAGTCACACTGGCCCTCCTAACACAACCCTAGCTCCCAGTCACACTGGCCCTCCTAACACAACCCTAGCTCCCAGTCACACTGGCCCTCCTAACACAACCCTAGCTCCCAGTCACACTGGCCCTCCTAACCTAACCCTAGCTCCCAGTTACAATGACCCATGCTCACCCTTCCGTAGTATGGCTGACTGTTTGACATAACCCTGTCGGTCAGAGCTGAGCCGGGTGACACTTGACAGATGTGTAATTGCTGAAAGAGCAGTGGCAGGTGGAAGAGCTTAAAGACACCAGATATGCTTTCTCAAAAAAACGGCAAAGCTGTCAGGAAGGAGCAGCACATCTTTAAGTAGCACTATGAATGTTTTTTTTCTTCCCAGAGAACCATTATTACACTACAACGACACTATGAAGGTGTTATAAAGGCCCTATGAAGATGTTACGAAAGCTCTATGAAGGTGCCATGAAGGCTCTATGATGGCTCTATGAAGGCACTCTAACACTTTCCAAATTATTTATTAACGTTCAAATTAGTTTGAGCTATGACTTATACAACGGGCCAAAGCGGACAAGGTCGAGTCTTTATCTGGGCCCCCAGTTCATGCGTCCAGATGTATATTCTGATATTCCCCGATAAGGAATCATAAGGTTTCACCATCATCTGAGCGCACTCATAAAGCCTGCGCTGTGGGGTGATAGCTTTCCTCTCTCAGGTCATGCCAGGTGATATGGCACGGAGAGACGGAGATAGCACTCACCCCTATAAAATAGAGGAAGTGAGACAAAGCCTTGCTCTGTTGATTAGGAGCGTGGATGTGGGAAATGGGTGTGCAAACATATGGGTGGAACGGAAGGATGAGGGTGTAGGGGGGGGGCAAGGGGGTTGCTTTATGTCGGGGACCTATAATGTAAATCCATGTGTTCCTTCGGTTGTAGAGCGCAAATCACAAAGCCTGTACAACTGTCCATCATTCACAATCCCCGTTCCGCCTCCAAAGGCACATCGAAAAATAAATCACTTCAGCTTGCAGTCAACGGGGTGATGGGAAGAGAGGTGTTCTGAGGGCAGGGGAGAGATTCACTTCTCCCTCAACAACAAGGTGTTATTAGAACCAGTGTTATCAAATTGAAGGAGGGAGTCATCTGCTTTTGGATGTGACCTCAATTTCTATCTCAACCCAGAATGGGGAGAAAATAAATTTAAAAAATCGACAAAGTTGTTATATCGCCGCATCCACAGACATTCTATAGAGATCCAGCAATGATACGGCCAGGTTATAGCTGTTTGTATACCCTGAAATGGGTTAATTCAGTGGGGGTATTTTCACTTCTAATTGGGGTAGCTTTCATCTTGTCTGCCAAGAGGCGCAGCGAGGAAGAGAACCAAGAGGGAGCGATCATTTCCACCCCCTCCATTTCCTGGCCCCAAACAAAACCAAGCCGGGCTGAGCTGCTGAAGATGATGTATCTGTGATCAAAGAGCCTGCGGTTGTCAGCAGCCCCGGCTAGCTCAGCAACCTGATTGCTCCTGGATAGATTTGTCCCTTTGAACAGGCTGAGTTCTGACTGCAGGCTCTGTTTATGCATAGAAAAGACAGGGGAGAAATAAAATCTAGCCGACATTATGTAGTGAAACATAGTATGATGGGTGGACTATCTGTTGGAGGATATGTCACCTGCCTGAGTCGGACAAGAATACCAGCTGATATTTGTTAGAATTACAGCTAATTAGATAACATTTAGAAAACTCATCTCGGCGATGGCTTGTTGAGTCTGTGTTTGTGCGCATCAGCATTGTGATTTCCTTTTTTTGTAGATTGTGTACACCAGTCTCGATTAGCTGACAAAGTAGTGTAGCTAATTTTTCGCCAGACACATTAGATTAGACTGTGATACTGTATGTTTTCTTTGGCATAGAGATCCTGGTGATTAGACTGTGTGATAATGTATGAGATCCTTGTGATTAGACAGTGTGATAATGTATGAGATCCTAGTGATTAGACTGTGTGATAATGTATGAGATCCTAGTGATTAGACTGTGCGATAATGTATGAGATCCTAGTGATTAGACTGTGTGATAATGTATGAGATCCTAGTGTTTAGACTGTGTGATAATGTATGAGATCCTAGTGATTAGACTGTGATAATAATGAGATGCTAGTGATTAGACTGTGATAATGTATGAGATCCTAGTGATTAGACTGCTGTACATACTGATCTACTGAGTCGACACAATAAAATACAGAAGTCTTCTAGTAATGAAGAGTTATTGGAATGTAGTTGGGCAGTTGACTAAAAAGCACCTATGTCATAAGCTTTGGTATAAATTGAAACTGTTAACGAAGATCTACAGCACTAGAATCAAATTAATGTCTAACAATATTAATGTCTTGTGCATCTCTATGTCTGATGCTGTCTAGCAATAGCGAACCCCTTTGGAGCCCATCCATGTTCGCCTGAAATGAATGGAACAGTCAGTCCAGAGGCAACCATCTTGTACTGAGGTACACATGTTCCCCTACTACTATGTCAAACACACTTGACATGAAAGGAACTCTTGAAGTTTGTGTTGGTGGGAGACCTCACAAGAGTCGAACACATTGTCAAAGGCCTGCAAGTCCCTTTCGAAAGGTTTGCTCAGGGGGACTGCTAAACAAATTCATAAAGACTACATTTATGATAGAGAAATGTATCCAACATACATTTTGTACAATATTTCAACTTGGTCTCAGGGCAATTCATATTTTTCTGTATGTCGATCTATGACACTCCATTTACTATATGATATGTTACGTTAGATTACATTATGAATGACATAGCGGTTGTACAATATCATACGAATTATACAACAAGTAGTATCATATGCCTTACCTGGTCGTACAATACTGAATAATGGCCCGGAGGGGATGGCTGCCGTTTTACGGGCTCCTAACCAACTGTGCTATTTTGTTCGTTTTTTCGCATTGTTTGTAACTTATTTTTTTAACTTATTTTGTACATAATGTTGCTGCTACCGTCTCCTAAGACCGAAAAGAGCTTCTGGACATCAGAATAGCGATTACTCACCTCGAACTAGGCAAAAAAAAAATCTTTATGAGTCTGACAAGAAGGATATACAGCTTTCTCGAGACCAAGCCCAAACCCTCATCATTTGCGTGAAGAAGAATTCTGAGAATTCGTAGTCAAGTGGGTAAACTTCCACTACCATCCAAACTATTGGCCAACATGCAATCACTGGAAAATAAAATGGATGATGTACGATTAAGAATATCCTACAAACGGGACATTAAAAACGGCAATATCTTATGTTTCACAGAGTCGTGGCTGAACGACCACACAGATACAATAGAGCTGGCTGGGTATTCCGTGCATCGTTAGGACAGAGAAGCTACGTCTGGTAAGACAAGGAGCGGGGGTGTGTCTCTATTTGTGAAATAAAAACAGCTGATGCAGGATTTCTAATATTAACGAAGTCTCAAAGTATTGCTCGCCTGAGGTAGAATACCTCATGATAAGCTGTAGACCACACTATCTATATTATTGGTAGCTGTCTGTTTACCACCACAAACCAATGCTGGCACTAAGACCGCACTCAATAAGCATATGGCCATAAGCAAACAAGAAAATGCTCATCCAGAAGTGGTGCTCCTAGTGGCCGAGGACTTTAATGCAGACAAAATTAAATCAGTTTAACCAAACTTCGACCAACATGTCACATGTGCAACCAGAGGGGAAAAAAACTATAGACCACCTTTACTCCACACACAGAGACGCATACAATGCTCTCCCTCGCCCTCCATTTGGCAAAATCTGACCATAATTCTATCCTCCTGGTTCCTGCTTACAAGTAAAAACAAAAGCAGGAATTACCCAAGACTTGCTCAATACATAAGTGGTCAGATGATGTGGATGCTACGCTACAGGACTGTTTTGCTAGCACATTCTGTAATATGTTTTGGGATTCATCCAATGGCATTGACCAGTATACCACCTCAGTCTCCAGCTTCATCAATAAGTGCTCAGATGACGTCGTCCCCATGGTGACCGTACGTACATACCCAAACCAGAAGCCATGGATTACAGGGAACATTGAGCTAAAGGCTAGAGCTGCCGCTTTCAAGGAGTGCAACACTAATCCAGAGGCTTATAAGAAATCCCGCTACGCCCTCAGACGAACAATCAAAGAGGCAGTGTCAATACAGGATTAAGATTGAATCCTACTACACCGGCTCTGACGCTAGTCGGATGTGGCAGGGCTTGAAAACTATTACAGACTACAAAGGGAAACCCAGCCGCGAACTGCCCAGTAACGCGAGCTAATCAGACGGGCTAAATGCCTTTTATGATAGCTTCAAGGCAAGGAACACTGAAGCATGCATGAGAGCACCAGCCATTCCAGACGACTGTGTGATCACACTCTCGGTAGCCGACGTGAGCAAGACCTTTAAACACATAGCCATGAGGCCAGACGGATTACCACGACATGTACTCAAAAAATGCACGGATCAACTGGTAGCTGGCAGGTGTCTTCAGTGACATTTCCAACCTCTCCCTGACTGAGTCTGTAATACCTACATGTTTCAAGCAGAACACCATAGTCCATGCGCCCTAGGAAACAAAGGTAACCTGCCTAAATGTAGCACTCACGTCGGTAGCCATGAAGTGCTTTGAAAAGCTGGTCATGGCTCACATCAACACCATCATCCCGGAAACCCTAAACAGACTCCAATTCTCATACCGCCCCAACAGATCCACAGATGACGCAATCTCAATCGCACTCCACCCTGCCCTTTCCCACCTGGACAAAAGGAACACCCATGTGAGAATGCTGTTCATGGACTACAGCTCAGCGTTCAACACCATAGTGCCTACAAAGCTCATCACTATACTAAGGATCATGGGACTAAACACCTCCCTCTGCAACTGGATTTTGAACTTGCTGACGGGCCACTCCCAGGTGGTAACGGTAAGGAACAACACATCTACCATGCTTAGTCCCCTCCTGTACTGTCTGTTCACCCACGACTGTGTGGCCAAACACAACTCCAACACCATCAATAAGTTTGCTGACAACACAACAGTGATAAGCCTGATAGTGGACTACAGGAAAAGGCGGGCTGAACAGTCCCCCATTAACATTGACCGGGCTGTAGTTGAGTGGGTCGAGAGTTTCAAGTTCCTTGGTGTCCACATCACCAACAAACTATCATGGTCCAAACACACCAAGAAAGCCATGAAGAGGGCACAACAACACCTTTTCCCCCTCAGGAGACTGAAAAGATTTGGCATGGGTCCCCAGATCCTCAAACAGTTCTACAGCTGCACCATCGAGAGCATCCTGACCGTTTGTATCACTGCCTGGTATGGCAACTGCTCGGCATCTGACCGTAAAGGTGCTACAAAGGGTAGTGCGTACGGCCCAATACATCACTGGGGCCAAGCTTCCTACCATCCAGGACCTATATACTAGGTGGTGTCAGAGGAAGGTGGTGTCAAAGACTCCATGTTCCCTCATAACACTGCCACTCTGCTTTAGCTGCTGCCTTCCCATTCCTCTCTGCTTTTACCTGCTCCCAGGGCAGGCGATCCTTCCCGGCCAGGATCTCCTCCCAAGTCCAGGATCCGTTGCCATTCAAAATGTCCTCCCACGTCCATTCCTCCTAACCACGCTGCTTGGTCCATTTGTGGTGGGAAGTTCTGTCATGGCCGTTAAAGGAAGAGGACCAAGATGCAGTGTGGTGAGCGTACATTTTCTTTATTTTAATAAAAATGACGCCGAACAAAACAAGAAACACGACCAAACCAAACCGTGAAGCTAAAGGCTATGTGCCCTAAACAAAGTCAACTTCCCACAAATAAAAGTGGAAAAAAGGCTACCGAAGTATGGTTCTCAATGAGAGACAACGAAAGACAGCTGTCCCTGATTGAGAACCCTACCCGGCCAAAACATAGAAATACAAATAATAGAATATAGAATACCCACCCCAACTCACACCCTGACCAAACCAAAATAGAGACATAAACAGGATCTCTAAGGTCAGGGCGTGACAATAGGTTAGGAAAACTAAGACGACAAAGGTTAGGTGAATTTACGTAGCAGGTTAGGTGAATGGAGTTAAGTTTAGAATAAGGATTTGGGGAAGGGTTAGGTAAAATGCTACTACAGTCCTCAAAACCTGAACATCCAACCTTTGGATTGCTTGACTGTCGCGTACTGCACCCACCCATCCTCCACGACCAGCCTCCTTACTTTTGTTTCTGTAACTAGACCCTTAGTAGGTATCTTACGTCTTGGATATGGCTCTGAGGCTAGGTTCAATAATCATGTCTCAGTATTACTTTCTAGCCAAGGATCACATCTAAATAAATACATATTTAATTATCATTGGAACCCCTGGTGCGACAGCATTTCTAGAAACACAGGAAGGTAAAAGCCAAATAGTTCAAAAGAAACACTCTTGTTTTCCCTGCCTGTGCAGTTCAGGTCAGGGCTTTCAAGGGACATCATCCGTCTCTGTTTCCCCGTCTCTCCTGTCATGTTAAACATTAAAAGGCACGGCACGGCAGCACATCTCCAGATGCGAGACATCAAAGCTAAGGTTAGTTTATGGATGCAAATACATCTATTTCTGTTTTAATGTAATGTTTTTCCTTCCTCAATCTATAACATGACGCATGGACAACAAACAGAGAGGTAACGAGTGGTTACATAAACTATGATTAACATATCTGACGGCTGCTTTTGGGTCAAACAGTGATGGGAAAATCAGGTCAATTCTGACAGCTGATGAAAACAGAAATCATCATGGTGCTGCGGTTGGCGTAATTACGTATTTATGAGTTGGAGGGGACTTGGGGTAGCAGAGGAGGAGATGTATGTAGACAGTGATGTGCTTCCAGAGTGCTGCCGTAGCTTTGTAATGACAGCTCATTTCCCTATGTGGGTGTCTCTCTTGGCTCAGCTATGGGGCCTTTGTTACTCCCACCAGCTTACACTACCTGCAAGCCTGTTCGTTTATGCACTGTACAGGAGGGTTAAATATTGTATTATTAAGAGATGAACACTCGCCAGAGACCTGGGCCAGGGAAAAGGAAAACATGTAGGACTTACCCAAAGGGCAGCTTTCTAGTAGGTTGTTTGTGTTGTAAAAGACAGCACCTGCTTTTGGGCCAACTGGAGGATATATTTGATGCTGAGTAATACAGTGCTTTGAATCTTCAGAGTCTTCCCTAATGGATTTAGTTTAGTCTACAAGTACACTTGAATGGTACACTACATATGTAGGATCTTAATTTGAGCCAGTTTGCTACAGCAGTTTTTTAATCCATGGACTGTTTTGTAGAGTTTGATGCCATTTTCATCAGGGCATATTAAGTCTGAAATTTCAAAGTGTAAATGGCAAACTTCAGAAAACTTTTGAAAATTCAAACTCACTACAAGTCAGCATTTCCTGGTATGCAGGAAAATTCTCAGCAAAAAAAAAGTGATCAAATTAAGATCCCACATCTGTAGCAGAAATAGTGCATCTTTGGACAGTGTTGATGATGAGTTTATCAATGTTTCATTTTACAGCGAGTGATGAATGATGTTAGTCTAATGTATGGAATAAATACTATTAGTTACATGATGTCAGCTGGAAATGAGTACTATGGGCATATACAATGACTGTATAAAACATTAGGAACAGGTGAATCCAGGTGAAAGCTATGATCCCTTCATCAGTGTAGATGAAGGGGAGGAGACAGGTTAAAGAATTTAAAAAATTGCAACCATTGAGACATGGATTGTGTATGTGTGCCCTTCAGAGGGTGAATGGGCAAGAAAAAAGATTGAAGTGCCTTTGAACAGGGTACGATAGTAGGTGCCAGACGTAACAGTTTTAGCATGTCAAGAACTGTAACGCTCCTGGGTTTTTCACACTCAACAGTTTCAATGTGTATCAAGAATGGTCCACCACCCAAAGGACATCTAGCCAACTTGACACATCCGTGGGAGCAATTGAAGTCAGGATGGGCCTGTGGAACGCTTTTCGACACCTTGTAGCCCAACTAATTGAGTCAAAAAGGGGGTGCAATTCAAAATTAGGATGGTGTTCCTAATGTTTAGTGCACTCAATATAGTTCTTCTTATATTCATATTTCTGACCATTAAGTCTTCATATTAAGTGCTTATTATACTCCTATTCACTATGCGGGCTTACAATTGATATGTTAACTATATTGTTGTATTTCCATACATAAAACCATTTACTGTACAGTACTGTATGTCCCGAACCCTAACTTAACTTGTCATGACACTTATGGGGCTATTGTTCCCTGCTCAGATAGACAAGGTGGATGCTACCTCAAATCAAAGCCATCCTGCCTCTCTTTGCTCCCTAAAAATCTAAGCCAGCCACAGACCATACCACCAACCCCACAGCAACCCCCATCCACGCTGACATTTGTGATGGGGCGAAACAGTTCCAATATGGGCCTGTCTACTGCATTGGCCATGTAAAGTTTAATAAGAACCTTTTGTGGAGTGATATGAATAATGTATACATTACTCCTCTGTAAAGCGCCCGTGGTGCATCTGTCTTCACAACGGACAGGAGCCAAGTGGAGTGATGGACCGGTGGAAATGAAAAGCCTGAGGCAAAGAGAGCGAGAGGAAAGTTGAAGGTGGTACAGTAATGTCAATGTGTCCCTGTGCCAGTTCCAATACAGAGCAGGAATCATCAGGACGATTCCTGTTGCCCCCTCTCCTCAGACTGTGTGTGTGTCTGTGTATGTCTGTGTGTGTCTGTGTATGTCTGTGTGTGTCTGTGTATGTCTGTGTGTGTCTGTGTGTGTGTGCGCATGTCTGTGTGGGTGTGTGTTTGTGTCTGTGTGTGTGTATGTGTGTTTGCGTGTGTGTGCATGTGTGTTTCAAGTAGTGGTCTTCACAGGTCCACCCAAACCCGAATACCCGAGACCCACCTGGGACTGTAGCCAGTAAATACTTGAAAGGCTGGTCATGGCTCACATCAACACCCTCATCCCAGATATCCGACAACATGCTGGTGATATGCGTGATCACCGATGGCGATGAGACTGCCTATAGGGAGGAGGTCAGAGACCTGGCAGTGTGGTGCCAGAACCACAACCACTCTCTCAAGTTGATCATGGACTACAGGAAATGGAGTGCCGAGCACGGACCCATTTATATCGACAGGGCTGTAGTGGACCGGGTCGAGAGCTTCAAATTCCTTGGTGTCCACATCACTAAGAACATATCATTGTCCACAGACACCAACACAGTCGGGAAGAGGTTACGACAACGACTCTTCCCCCTCAGGAGGCTGAAAATATTTGGCAGGACCCCTCAGCTCCTCAAAACGTTCCACAGCTGCACCATTGAGAGCATGTTGACTGGGTGCATCACTGCTTGATATGGCAACTGCTTGGCATTCGACCTTAATGCACTACTGAGGGTAGGTAGTTTGTAGAGCCCAGCAAATCACTGGGGCTGAGCTCCCTGCCATCCAGGACCTCTATACCAGGCGATGACAGAGGAAGGCAATAAAAAATGTCAAAGATTCCAGCCACCCAAGTCATAGACTGTGTGTCACATTACCTCTACCTATATATACAGTACATACACTGAGTGTACCAAACCTTAGGAACATCTTCCTAATATCGAGTTGCACACCCTCCTTTTGCTTTCAGAAAGGCCTCAATTCATCGAGGCATGGACTCAAACCAGTGCGCCTGGCACCTACTACTGGGGCAGCAGGTAGCCTAGTGGTTAGAGCATTTGGCCAGTAACTAAAAGGTTGCTAGATCAAATCCCAAAGGTAAAAATCGGTTGTTTTGCCCCTGAAAAAGGCCGTTAAAACCGGTTGGGGATAGGGCTGTTTACTGCCCCCTCTGGAGTAATTGCGTGCCCATAGTAAAAAGATTTTTTTTTTGTCAAAAGTTGCTAATATATGCAAATAAAAAAATATTATTGAATAGAAAACACTCTAAAGCTTCTAAAACCGTTTAAATTATGTCTGTATGTAAAGCAGAACTCTCAGGGCAGTCATTCTCCCAAACTCTCTCTTGTCATCAGAAAAGTTGGCCCACATTTGACGTCATCGCCCCCCCCCTGCCCAAGCACCTACAGGTCTGGGAACAGTCTCTTTGTCTTCAGCGCGATGTCTGCTTCCAATGGGGCTTCTCATTGTGAGAATCGCGTGCTCACGAGAGTTTTGGTGGGCCGAAACCTTTCGGTCACACGAAAAAACAGGTTACTCTCATGCGCGCTCTGCTCCGGTCCTGTCTTTTTTCCAAGATCGATTAAACGGTGCCTGTGTTTCTGTTCATCCTCACAATTGCTGTACACCTTTATAACATGTTAAAGCTTGATTATGAACTTGGTTTGACAAGTTTAGTCGACATATAATATGTAATTTCAACGTTTTGGTGCGCATCCACTTGACTTTTGGCTGCATTTCAACCGAAATGTGTCGTGTTTGAGAACCGAAAGACACAGACTGCAAAACCAAACGCTGTTTTTGGTAAGTATAATTCCTTCCAGGTCTTCTGATGGAATAACAGCAAAGGTAAGGGAATATTTATGTGGTAAATTTGGGTTTCTGTGGACTCCAAGATAGAGGAACCATAATGCTACTTTTTGAGCGCCGACTCATAGTATAGCCTAGTGAACGAAACCTGTAACGTTAAAAATAAATGTAACACAGCGATTGCATTCAGAAGAAGTATATCTTCCTATATATATGTAGAACATGCATATTTAGTCAAAGTTTATGATGTATATTCCTTGTTAGCTGACGTTATCTGCCGGAGCTATCGTCATTTCTCAGGACATTTGAGTAGCATTTTTTCAACGATGCATCATTGTAAACAGAGATTTATGGATATATATAGCATATTATTGAAAAAAACATAAATGTACTGTGTAACATGTTATATTACTGTCATCTGATGAAGATTTCAAAAGGTTAGTGAAATTATTTTTCTTTTAATCCTGCGTTTGTTGATTGCATATTTTTTTCAACTTGGCTATGCAAATTAGCTGTGTCTTCGGTGGTGGTTTGACATAAATATGTGCTATGTTTTCGCCGTAAAACAGTTTAGAAATCTGACTTGCTGGGTAAACAAGGTGTTTATCTTTCATTTGAGCCATTGGACTTGTTAATGTGTGGAGGTTAAATATTTTTAGGAATATTTTTGCGTTCCATGCGCCACCTTCCAGCTGAACGTGGGGGGTGTTCCCAAATTGGAACCCTGGTTAACCCACTGTTCCTAGGCTGTTGCTGTATGTAATAATGTGTTCTTAACTGACTTGCCTAGTTAAATAAAGATAAAATAAATAAAACACTGGGTTCAACTTTTTGGACCTGAGCTGTCCTCACAGAAGATCTTGGAACATATGCTGACATGGGAAGGGGGGCTGCTTTCTTGTAAATGTTTATTGGAGGTCTCAGTAGGTGACGCGAAAGGGGAACGACAGACCGATCTTAGGAAGATTTCAATGTTCTTGGAGCTGGCTATTGCAGATATCATTAGACTGTTTATGTAGAAAGAGATGTCTATGTAAATCAGGAGCTTATGATTATGAAGACAGTGCTCTTCTCTGCGGGAGTATAATGTCAACATAATTAACATACAATAAGTTGTAAGAAAAATATATGCAAATTGACAGTCATTTCACATAGATTGAAAACCTAGGTAATGATTTCAACAATGCAAGTGAATAAAAAATTAAAAATAAAATGTATTTTTCCCAAAGCCATCAGAAGCAGGCTCATTACACTTGATGTTTGTTTTTTTCTCATCATATGCGCTGAAAATCCAGAGAGAAGCCTCTGCATGTGTCTCTCACCTCTTTGATCGTGTAAGTACAGCCCTCCCCCTCCTCCTTCTCTCACTCTACCCCTCCCACAACCCTCCCCCTCCTCCTCCTCTCACTCTACCCCTCCCACAACCCTCCCCTTCCTCCTCCTCTCACTCTACCCCTCCTTCAACCATACCCCTCCTCTTCTCATTCTACCCCTCAACCTCCTCTCACTCTACCCCTCCTTCAACCCTCCCCCTCCCCCTCCTCCTCCTCTCACTCTACCCCTCCCACAACCCTCCCCCTCCTCCTCTCACTCTACCCCTCCCACAACCCTCCCCCTCCTCCTCCTCTCACTCTACTCCTCCTTCAACCATCCCCCTCCTCTTCTCATTCTGCCCCCTCAACCCTCCCTCTAACCTCCTCAACCCACCGCCCATCCTGCCCCATTCTATCACACCCAACCCCCTCAGCCTCCTCTCACTCTAACCCCCGTCAACCCACCGCCCATCCCCCCCCTTCTATCACACCCAACCCCTCAGCCTCCTCTCACTCTAACCCTCCCTCAACCCACCGCTTATCCCGCCCCCTTCTATCACACCCAACCCTCAGCCTCCCTCACTCTAACCCTCCCCTCAACCCACCGCTCATCCTGCCCCCTTCTACCCCTCCTCTCACTCTAACCCCTCCCCACCGCTCATCCTGCCCCCTTCTATCACACCCAACCCTCAGCCTCCTCTCACTCTAACCCTCCCTCAACCCACCGCTCATCCTGCCCCATTCTATCACACCCAACCCCTCAGCCTCCTCTCACTCTAACCCTCCTCAACCCACCGCTTATCCCGCCCCTTCTATCACACCCAACCCCTCAGCCTCCTCTCACTCTAACCCTCCCTCAACCCACCGCTCATCCTGCCCCTTCTATCACACCCAACCCCTCAGCCTCCTCTCACTCTAACCCTCCCTCAACCCACCGCTCATCCTGCCCCCTTCTATCACACCCAACCCTCAGCCTCCTCTCACTCTAACCCTCCCTCAACCCACCGCCCATCCCCCCATCTATCACCCCAACCCCTCAGCCTCCTCTCACTCCCCCCACAACCCACCGCCCATCCCGCCCCTTCTATCACACCCAACCCCTCAGCCTCCTCTCACTCTAACCCTCCCTCAACCCACCGCTTATCCCGCCCCTTCTATCACACCCAACCCTCAGCCTCCTCTCACTCTAACCCTCCCTCAACCCACCGCTCATCCTGCCCCCTTCTATCACACCCAACCCCTCAGCCTCCTCTCACTCTAACCCTCCCTCAACCCACCGCTCATCCCGCCCCCTTCTATCACACCCAACCCCTCAGCCTCCTCTCACTCTAACCTCCCTCAACCCACCGCTCATCCCGCCCCCTTCTATCACACCCAACCCCTCAGCCTCCTCTCACTCTAACCCTCCCTCAACCCACCGCTCCCGCCCCCTTCTATCACACCCAACCCCTCAGCCTCCTCTCACTCTAACCCTCCCTCAACCCACCGCCCATCCCGCCCCCTTCTATCACACCCAACCCCTCAGCCTCCTCTCACTCTAACCCCCTCAACCCACCGCCCATCCCGCCCCTTCTATCACCCCAACCCTCAGCCTCCTCTCACTCCCCCCCGCCCCTTCTATCACACCCAACCCCTCAGCCTCCTCTCACCTAACCCTCCTCAACCCACCGCATATCCCGCCCCCTTCTATCCACCCAACCCTCAGCCTCCCTTCTATCACACCCAACCCCTCAGCCTCCTCTCACTCTAACCCCCTCAACCCACCGCTTATCCATCCCCCCCTTCTATCACACCCAACCCCTCAGCCTCCTCTCACTCTAACCCCCTCAACCCACCGCTTATCCCGCCCCTTCTATCACACCCAACCCCTCAGCCTCCTCTCACTCTAACCCTCCCTCAACCCACCGCTTATCCCGCCCCCTTCTATCACACCCAACCCCTCAGCCTCCTCTCACTCTAACCCTCCTCAACCCACCGCTTATCCCGCCCCCTTCTATCACACCCAACCCTCAGCCTCCTCTCACTCTAACTCTCAACCCCCGCCCCCTCAACCCCAACCCCTCAGCCTCATCCCGCCCCCCCCTTCTATCACACCCAACCCCTCAGCTCCTCTCAACCCACCTTATCCCGCCCCCCTTCTATCACACCCAACCCCTCAGCCTCCTCTCACTCTAACCCCCCTCAACCCACCGCCCATCCCCCCTCAACCCAACCCCTCAGCCTCCTCTCATCCCCTCCTCAACCCACCGCCCCCCCCCTTCTATCACACCCAACCCCTCAGCCTCCTCTCACTCTAACCCTCCCTCAACCCACCGCTCATCCCGCCCCCTTCTATCACACCCAACCCCTCAGCCTCCTCTCACTCTAACCCTCCCTCAACCCACCGCTTATCCCGCCCCCTTCTATCACACCCAACCCCTCAGCCTCCTCTCACTCTAACCCTCCCTCAACCCACCGCTCATCCCGCCCCCTTCTATCACACCCAACCCCTCAGCCTCCTCTCACTCTAACCCTCCCTCAACCCACCGCTCATCCCGCCCCCTTCTATCACACCCAAGCCCCCAGCCGCGCTCAGCGGTTAAATTAGAAATCTCCTGCGTTTTAACTGGAAGCTCCGGGCTGAAGCCCCCATTCAATAGATTGGAGATCTTGTGAGAGATCTATCTACTCCCCTGTTGAATAAGCAATGGAAGTGTCAGTCCCCGTGGCCTGGCCTGCGCGACCCTCCCCTCCCTTCCCTCACCCTTCAACTCCCCCCTTCCCCCCTGTCTCCACCTCCACAGATTGCTTCCCCCCCAGCCTTCCCCCTCTCTCGTCCCCCAGTCAACAGGGCCTTACACGGGCACACAAAAGAAGGCTCCTGGCTTAGTAGGCTAGTGATGGATGCATTTGCATAGCCATCTCCGTTATCTTGGCGAAACAGGTCTCAGGCTTCTATTCTCTCAGGTCTTTACAGCTTGCTTTCTCTCGCTCGCCCTTTTCTTTTCGCCCACCGTTTTTTCCGAAGGTCACTCATTAATACTCCTGAGCATTAATGGTGACCCCCTGACCCCTGGCTTGAAAGCTTGGGCATACCCGAGCAGCAAAGCCTGGGCTGAGTGCTGGGCCCTGCTCCCCAGAATGTTTATTTTTTATTTAACCTTTATTTAACCAGGAAGGGCTCATTGAGATTAAAATCTCTTTTTCAAGAGCGCCCTGGCCAAGATAGGCAGCACCAAGTCATTACAAAAAAAATTACAGACAGACAACATGAAAAACTACAAGTAATCTAGTAAAAACCATTGAATTAACAAGAGTATAAAACAGCAAATTAAAAACATTGACATGTCAGGGAATCAGCCTCAAAATCCTTCATCAGTGATTTAAAAACACCAATCGGGACAAGTTCTTTCAGTTTAAAAGTAATTTGTAAGGTGTTCCAAGGCGATGGTGCAGAGTACATAAAAGCCCTTTTAGCAAATTCAGTTCAGACATTTGGAACAGTTAGCAGGATAAAGTCCAGCGAACGAAGAGAGTACCCACCACATTTCTGAACAAAATGCACAAATAAAAAGGTAGTAAACCCAAAATGGCTTTGTAAATAAAAGTATACCAGTGACTGAGCCTATGAGTGACTAGAGAAGGCCAGCCAACCCTGGTATACAAAGTGCAGTGGTGCGTAAGGGTTTTGCAGTTTAAAATAATATAATAATATAAAATCAAGGACTGAGTGACATAGGGGCCCCAAAACAATAAGAGGCCCCTCCTTGTCCTTCCCCATTCTCCATAGACGCCTCACGGCTTGTCCCCTCTTTAGATTGATTGGCTATGCAGAACATTTCTAAGTCAATCAATTGCATTTATTCAACAGGAGAGCCATGAAAATCCAATGTAAAAGAGGGATAGATGGTTCTTCAAAATGTGTATTTTGTCAAACCAATAACCTCTTAAGGAAGCTGCGAATTTCGATTTGTTAAAAATCGCGCAACATTTCAGCGCCCTGCTACTCATGCCAGGAATATAGTATATGCATATGATTAGTATGTGTGGATAGAAAACACTCAGACGTTTCTAAAACTGGTTAAATCACGGCTGTGACTATAACAGAACGTGCGTTTCATCGAAAAGTGCAGGAAAATCTGATCACTGAAAATTGAAAAATATATCCATGCGCAACTTCAACCAATTGTTAAAAGTGACCCCCATTAAATGGAGCCGAGGTTGCAATACCTACAGCTTCCACACGATGTCAACAGTCTTGTCATTTGCCTACTATTTTTTTCTTGGTCAAACAGATATTTTGGTTGAGATTTACCCGGACATTATTTCCAGACGCACAGCTATAGAATATAATTTGCCTCGTGATAAATTTGATCGATACAAACAAGATACATTTTCTTATTAATATACTTAGCAAAGCCTTTGACAATGAAATAAGAATCAACCTGAAATTACCTCTTAATTTTCATCTTACAGTAGCCCTTTGCCTGAAACATTGAATCGCACACAAACAGGGAATGTGGTGAAAAACCCTCAACAATAAGCCCCCTTCATTTCTGCTTGCACTGCAGTTTCTGTTTCAGCTCAGGAGTTTCACTAGTATTGGGCTTGATGTATCACATCTCTCTGTTTTTCCTGCGTGGCTCTTTTTGGGCCTCGGGTCAGGGGGTGAAATAAAGCAGAACCTATTTTAAGTCTGACAGGGTCTCGACAGCCTGAACCCAAGGCAGTCCCCCCAGCCATGGCTTGACAAGAGGCCACGTCCATGACAAAGGTGCAGTTTGTTACAACCTTTGGGGGAGGGGGGTACAACGGAGAGGGTTATTGGGCATTTCTTTGACCTTTTAAGCGCTCTATAGATGAAAGGGGTTTACATTTTTACTAGACCAGTCACAAGGAAGTCCCTAGACACTTGTATGAGATTGTATGAGATTCAAAGCTCAGCAAAACCTTAATCAGAGGAGAATTGGTTAGTGTTCAGGTTGTGTTCAGAAGAATTGTTCTAATGGTACCATGTTGACATCTATAGTGTGCACTCAGATATAGGTTCTCTATCTGAAGAGAATGGTCAAGAATAGTGCCTGATGAACACAAAATATGACATATGCCCAAAAAAGCCTACTAATGCATTTGTGGTCACAAACTTATTAAATCATAATTCCAACACAAGTGTCCGTAAAAGCATTGGTTGTGCAACGTATGGGAAAAATATGTTTTATTGTCATAGACACCAGATAGGTGCAGTGAAATGTATTGTTTTACAGGGTCAGCCATCTTAAGTCATGAAAGCTCGAGTCAAAGTCAATACCACAACCATTACTTAAAAGAGCATTTTGTTTTAGAAAAACATATCTATCATTTACAAAGAACGGGGAAAAGAGAACATGTGCACACTTTGCCTTTTGCCATTTACCAAACATTTGATAAAATCTTACAGCGCCTGCTTAATATTTAAAGCCGCAGCCATGCAGCCTAATGGTCTGGGGCACGGCTAAGCTATTCAAGGGTCAATTGTTTTATGAAGATTAATGAAGGGGTGATAAAGGCTACGTCATATCTGTACAGTACTCCTTCTGCCTGAGTACAGCCAGGCCATATTAAGAGGAGTGAGTAAGGTTTGCCCACTTAGCTTATCCACATAAGTGGTTTAGGATGTTTTTCCTGTAATGTTCTATGGCTACTCTACCATTTTTTCACCAATTCATATTTCATTGAAAGACCAATTTACCGCCCCCTCAAAGAAATAAAGCACAAATCCTCTTTGCATCTACCTTTGGAGTAGTTTCACAGAGAATGTGGAGGTTGTAGTCTGAAAAGCTTGGTTGGATTTCAGTAAAATTTAGTTTGTTTGGGAAATTAGGCTCCCTGATATACAGCCAAAGCAGGTTGTCCAGACAGACAGACAGACTGCCAGATGGAGGGTGAAATTAAGGGACTGGGCACAGCGGGTGGTCCAACGCCGTAGACCCAATTGTTTCAGCTCCTCAAACCAAACCCTGCTGATGTCAGTGGTAATTGCTTCGACACCCCCTAATCTGGCTCTAATCCCGTTTGGACACCAACTTGGATCAGATGGAAAGCGTCTGTCCCTGTCCGCCTGGCTAACATCTGTAAGTCGCTTACAGTGAATGAGTGTTGGCCACGCGTCCTAGGCCTTAAACAGACCCTCCTCCCAAAGCCCACTTCCGTCCCCTCTGAAAATCTGCTTTAAACGTTACGAGACTGAAAGCCTCTGTAACTCTTAAGCGCTTTAAAAAATATGGGTGGTGTTTCTTATGCACACTCTGAGCCAATGGGAAGTGATGCTAAATAATATATTTTCAGGCCACGGAAAATAGCAGACCTCCCAGAGTTGGTCTGAGGTGAGGAAATGTTTCACTCGTAGTCATTGCATTAGTTATGGCTTATATACAGTGGCTTGTGAAAGTATTCACCCCCCTTGGCAGTTTTCCTATTTTGTTGCCTTACAACCTGGAATTTAAATTGATTTTGTATCAATTGTATCAACATGCCTACCACTTTGAAGATGCTACATATATATTTATTGTGAAATAAGCAAGAAATAAGACCAAAAAAACAGCAAACTTGAGCGTGCATAACTATTCACCCCCCAAAGTCAATACTTTGTAGAGCCACCTTTTACAGCAATTATAGCTGCAAGTCTCTTGGGGTGTGTCTATATAAGCTTGGTACATCTAGCCACTGGGATTTTTGCCCATTCTTCAAGGCAAAACTGCTCCAGCTCCTTCAAGATGGATGGATTCCGCTGGTGTACAGCAATCTTTAAGTCATACCACAGATTCTCAATTGGATTGAGGTCTGGGCTTTGACTAGGCCATTCCAAGACATTTAAATGTTTCCCCTTAAACCACTCAAGTGTTACTTTAGCAGTATGCTTAAGGCTATTGTCCTGCTGGAAGGAGAACCTTCCTGCTGGAAGACTGAAACAGGTTTCCCTCGAGAATTTCCCTGTATTTAGGACCATTCATCATTCCTTCAATTCTGACCAGTTTCCCAGTCCCTGCAGATGAAAAACACCCCCACATCATGATGCTGCCGCCACCATGCTTCCCTGTGGGGATGGTGTTCTCGGGGTGATGAGAGGTGTTGGGTTTGCGCCAAACATAGTGTTTTTCTTGATGGCCAAAAATCTCAATTTTAGTTTAATCGGACCAGAGTACCTTCTTCCATATGTTTGGGGAGTTTCCCACATGCCTTTTGGCGAACACCAAACATGTTTGCTTATTTTTTTTCTTTAAGCAATGGCTTTTTTTCTGGCCACTCTTCCATAAAGCCCAGCTCTGTGTAGTGTACAGCTTAAAGTGGTCCTATGGACAGATACGCCAATCTCCGCTGTGGAGCTTTGCAGCTCCTTCAGGGTTATCTTTGGTCTCTTTGTTGCCTCTCTGATTAATGTCCTCCTTGCCTGGTCCGTGAGTTTTGGTGGGCGGCCCTCTCTTGGCAGGTTATAATGGATTTAATGGTGCTCCGTGGGATGTTCAAAGTTTAGTTTTTTTTACAACCCAACCCTGATCTGTACTTCTACACAACTTTGTCCCTGACCTGTTTGGAGAGCTCCTTGGTCTTCATGGTGCTTGCTTGGTGGTGCCCCTTGCTTAATGGTGTTGCAGACTCTGGGGACTTTCAGAACAGGTGTATATATACTGAGATCATGTGACAGCTCATCTGACACTAATTGCACACAGGTGGACTTTATTTAACTAGTTATGTGATTTCTGAAGGTAAATGGTTGCACCAGATCTTATTTAGGGGCTTCATATCAAAGAGGGGCTTCATAGCAAAGAGGAGGGGCTTCATAGCAAAGGGGGTGAGTCTATATGCAAACACCACTTTTCCATTTAAAAAAATATATACATGTATTGAAACAAGTTTTTTTTTTTCATTTCACTTCACCAATTTGGACTATTTTGTGTATGTCCATTACATGAAATACTAATACAAATCTATTCCAATTTCAGGTTGTAATGCAACAAAATAGGAAAAACGCCAAGGGGGATGAATAATTTTGCAAGGTACTGTATAGTGTATAGAACAATCCCAGGGTTTGGAAAACAAAGATGTCACATGCCAGGAGGAGGTTCAGAGGGGATATTTCCACTGGACTGCATTTTTCACCATTTTCCGTCATGTGGACAATGTCTTGGAGGGCCATCCCCAACCACCCCATCCAACTGCCACCTTCTCACAACAACAAGCAGGTCTTTCATGTTGTTTCTATTTCTCCCCTCTCTGTCCTTCCTTTCCAAAGCACGCCTGCATGCACTCTGACAGGTTGACAAGCTCCCTGAGTAAATGCCGTGGTTGACCTGTGAGGCTAGTGGTTCGGTTCGTTGAATGAGAGGTACACAACAAAGAGCAGTGAACTCAAATGGCTCAGTCAACCTTTACTCCTTGCCACATCTGCAGCCCCTGAGCAAGATCTGTGAAAATGGACATGGAATAGCTGTCGTCCACTGTCAAGAGATTGACATTTACCAGAGCCAGCTTCTTCAGAACAGAGCAGGTCCTTTACGATGGTGTACAATACATTTACAGAACAGGATCGTTGTAACACCAATTTACATGTCATCTTATTGTAAGTAAAATGAAAAGAGCTGATTGACACTTGTACACAATTAAGATTTCCATGAATGCTTTCACAACAGTGAATATCCTGCTTAAATGCAGGGCATGAATGCTTAGGGCATAAAAGTAAAGTATAGCTTAGGCCAGCTATCCATTTGCATTTAGCACAGGATTTAATATGACATTGTTGCCATTAACTTTAGGAACCAAGCCATTTACTGCTTTTATGCAAAGAGTACAAAATTACATTACAATCCATGTACATTTCCAGAGTGAGGGTGAAAATCAGATTGTAAACATCGCATAAAAATGAGATCACTAGTAATTGCGAGTCAAAAATAATTGTTATGTTGACTTGTCAATTGGTCCACCTGTCGGGCATGAGGCAGACAATTTTCCAACTGAGGAGGCATGGTGTATATAAATCCTTGTGAAATGTAGAGCCAATGGAAAGTTTGCCATGCACTGGCACCAGCAACCTACAATTATGCCGCTGTCGCCTCCTGCAATGCAATGAAATTAATGCAGTTTGAGAAATCAAGATCCCTGAGCCCTAAGGGGTTAGCTGTTTCAAAACATGTATAACTAGTCGACCTTCCGCTTCCATTGAAATGGGTATGAACCCCCACAAACTCCAGCTGGAAAGAAAATTATACAGCATTTATTAGATACGCTAGGTGTGTCACGGAGAAAACACAATGTAATAGAGTTAGATTTTCTATACATTCTTCCAGCATGAATTCATACAAAAGTATATTGTAGTAGGAGGTGGTTCCTGCAGTGGATACTTCAAAGGATTGTCCTGCAATGGAGGAGGACAGATATTGATCCAATTCCTCAATGATTACGGTATTGATACCTGCTTCCTTCAGAATGCTCTTTTATGTCTTTGACTTTGAAGCACTCCATCTTTCCAGGGGGGGGGGTGTTATTTTTTCTTTAATGTTTGAAACACCCATTTCTTCGACCATGTTTAACAGGGTTTGCTGGTCCCATTTGAAGGTCTCCTTTACACTCACACCAGTCCCACGTGACAGAGGGGACTTTTTGATGTGTGTAATCGTGAATGAATGGCGACCGAGTCAAAGGCCAGCCATTCTGCGTTTTCTTTAATCTGCCATAGATTTAAAACGCTTCCAAGGCAGGTTTAGGTGTAGTGACAGGGGAGAGCCATGTCCTCACTGTCTCTTCACTTTACCATCCTGTCTCCATGCGCTGTGGGGCATCTCTCTCTCTGATAATCAACATCTGTCAGACTTTACAATGCAGCAACAGTAGGGCATATTGCAGGAATCCCACCGATTCAAAAACTGCTTCCAGATATCGAAAAGTACAGTCGTATGCAATTTTGTTTGTCAATTTTTTTATTTTATATTTTGTCTGCAATTTACTCGTCGAACACTTTCTATGTGTATTAACCTAAGCAAATAAGAGTGTGGTATTGTTTAGTGCTGGGTAATTGGCTGCATATTTTGTAAAAGGACAAAACAGGATTCAACAAATAAATGAAGGGACATGTATCCTAGTTCTTTTGGTCTGGGGATACCAGTCTGTCTACTTAAGTTGATCAGTACCTACATAACACATTCATAACACATTCATAACACATTCATAACAGGTGGCTTGACAGCTGACAGTCAACTACACTCATCATAAAGCGAATGGGGAGGAACACAGTAAGGATGAAAATACCATAAAACAGTATGTCAACCTACTACAGGACATTCATGAAACTGAGTCCAAAACAGGATGCTTTACAGTCAAATGCTATATTTCTGTATGATGTTATGGGCAGCTGGTACATTCTATTTGTATGTCTGTTTTGCCTCTAGAGAAAATTCCAGTGCCCCTCTGTGGCAATAAAGTGTACTCTTACTGTCCGAAGAAACTGATAAATCTACCCTTTAACCAGCTGCAAGGGAATCATTTGTAAAATAAGAAGCTATTCACCATCTGAAACATGTCTCTGAGTCATAGAAGTCTGCATGAGAGGCAGATAGTCTATTTACATGAGGACTGAATGTTTCATTTTTTTTTAATTTTTTAAATTAGGTTATGTCTGGTCAGTTTTCTGACCAGTTTCAAGAACCTAAAGGATGCCCATGACTGCGTACTACTCTACCCTACACTAGCCCAACACAGCTCAAAACGTATATTCCTGACTCAGTCTCATAGTGTAGGAGTATAATAGACGATGCAGAAATGCAGAGATGCTCCCATTGGTGTGTTTTTCTTTCTGTTAGTGAGCATTTGTTCTGAATCAGGCACCTGGCCTCAGATACTTCACAGATGAGGAGACACCCTGGACTGTCACATGTCTGGATGCAGACCAGCAGCGCCCATCACTGAAAACCGATGGATGGATTGACAGATGGATTAAAACAAGATGAAGGAGTATGAGCCATACAGGATGTAAGGGCATGAATATACAGTATGTGTGTGGATAGAGGGTTCAGGGACATGAACAGTTTTTAGGGAGGATGAAAATGAAATTCTCTGCCGGTTTTAAAAGGGGTTCATCTGCTGCAAGCTATTGTAATAATACCCCATGTGAGGCATAATCAAAGTAATTACTATAATACACAGGTGTTCTGTGCTGCACTTTGAGGACCACAATGCATGTCATCGACAGTGTGAATTAACCGTTGCAGAGGAAAATGAAATATATGAAGTGTCATTAACGCTCCTTTATCGACAAAAGTCAGCCCGGAAACAACAAGCATTTCTCATTGAGTGTTTAACACAGACATTTTATGGTCAGTCCTTTCTGTGCTTTATGTGCCTCCACTTTTCAATGATGGTAGTGCAGTAGAGTGAACAACCAATAATGGACATGCCTACCACTACAGTAGGGGAAGTGCACATCACTGGTTGACTGAATATTTATTGAACCTTTATTTAACTAGGCAAGTCAGTTAAGAGAACAAATTATTATTTACAATGACGGCCTACCAAAAGGCAAAAGGCCTCCTGCGGGGACTAGTAAATTAAATAAAAATTAAAAATATTGGACAAAACACACATCATGACAAGAGAGACAACACAACACTACATAAAGAGAGGCCTAAGACAACAACATAGCATGGCAGCAACACAAAACAACTCAGAATGGTAGAAAAACAACATGACCACAACATGGTAGCAACACGACATGGCAGCAGCACAGGGTACAAACATTATTAGGCACAGACTACAGCACAAAGGGCAAGAAGGTAGCGACAACAATACATCACGCAAACCAGCCACAACTGTCAGTACGAGTGTCCAGGAATGAGTCTGTGAATGAAGAGATTGAGATAAAACTGTCCAGTTTGAGTATTTGTGTGAATGTATTGTAGGACCATACACTGATTTGTCTCTTGCTGTTGTAAATTGTTCATAAATAAAGTGTGAGTGCTAATGATTTGAAATGATCACCAATTTCTCCACTCCTTTTCAAAAGTGAAAGAAACACCAATTGAGTAATGGATGTTGCTAGCTATATCTGCTTGCTTTTCATTTCATATCAGAGGGGAGAAGAAGGCGGAAACAGGGCACCTACCACCCAAAATGTGTTATTTATTTTATATATACTGTATATATTATTTTTGTTGTTGTTGTGGAAAACAGATAACTTCCTGCAATTCTACACAATTTGCAGTTTTATAGCTAATCCCATGCTGTTTTACACATTTTGCCATGAGGCTGATAGAAAATATTGCAGTTGTAAAGCTAATTTCCTCCAATTCTACACATTTTGCCAAGGCTCATAACGTGTTCATATGCTATCTGTGGGGGCCCGACCTACAGGGGACCCCCAACTCAACCTCCAGGTGGAAAGGCTCCAGATCCCAGATCATGGAGAAAGCCCCACATCTGCATCTTCCCTGTACTCTAGGCTAGCAGAGAGAGAGAAAGAGAGAGAGTGCAATTACCAGGAGCTGACTCAGAAGGTTCAACTTCACTTCAAAGAGGCAGCGGCAGCACCCGAGTACCCCGCACCAATACTCCACACAGCCGGCGTGGAGTGCTGTAAGTGTGGGTAAACATGAGGAGATCACAAGCCTTTTAATAGCAGCCAGATCTGAAGAGGTCCCCACCTTGTGCCTGCCGGCCTTTTAGATGCTCAGACATGCCTAAATGAAAGAGGAGACAGACATCCTTTCAGGTATACCAGGCACTCTCTCTTTCTGTGTCTCTCTCTGTGGGGAGGGGTCTCTCTTTCTCTCTGTTTTCGACACGCTCTGCTCTCTCCTGTATTAAGCCAACATCATTGTCATGAAGAGGGAGAGTGAGCGGAAAGGAGGAAAACAGACTACATTTGATTTGTATATGCATACAACTCTGGCAGTTTCAACAAACTCAAAAACTTGAAACTTCCCCAAAGTAAATGAAACCTGCAGCCACACTATGATATTTTTGGTCAAAACTTTACAGTCAATTCTTTCCATTCATGTTCCATTTATTCTGCATAGCCTGAGATATGAGATATCTGTAAATATGAGATATATCCGTGTCCCTGAAATGATGAACTGAAGTAAGTACAATAGAGAATAGAAGACCTGAAGCCCTTCTTAGTGGAGTACACTAGTTATACTCATGCTAAGTGCATTATACTCCTGTAATCTGTTATCGCCGGATAAAATACATATGATAAGGATAGCAGTGTTTGCAGGGGTAATTATCCGTCCCATGGCTAAACAGGATTAACCGTTAGCATTATAAAATCTAAATGCAGATTGCAATGATTTGAAGATATCATAGTGTTGACACTTCCACAAGGAGAGAGAGGGAGATTTTTGTGTGGCATATTGCTGCCCTAGTTGTCTCAATAGACGAAGAGGCTCTTTCACTATTAGCTAGCATTATATGGCTGCACACACTCAACACAAAGTAAGAGGAGCAAATCTCATCTCTCATAAACTATGCAACTTCCTGGCAAGTCCTAGTCCAGGCATCCTCAATCTTTTAGTATCACAAAGTGACAGAGAAACCTACAATCTCATACGCCTCACTTGACATATGGAATATCAACAATCTGAACAGTAATTCTAAGGTGGAGAAAACACAGTAGTCAGGAGTGTATTTGCACTCCTATGTAGGACCGTGTTGCATAAAATTATTTTCATTACCTCCTTCAATCGACAGTCTAATGATATGATCTGGAAGGCTGACATCTGTTGGCTGCATGCTGTAATTACAGCTATATCACAGTGAATTAGGCCTGGGCAAAGAGAACTACCTTACACCGTTTGAGAGAAAACTGAATGGGGTACTAACCAAGCAAGCAAAGGACAAGAGGGGAAACCTCCATAGAGATATAATATAATATGTTCCATTTAGTTCTGTGGAAAACTCTGGGGATGAGTTAAGAAGAAAACACTCCAGAGTGCTTTTAGTACCAGATCCTTGCCCAAGTTACAAAAGCTCTTTCCTGCTCTGTGAAACTTAAATCCCATGTATGCCTGTCCTTGAACAGTGAAGGTGTCTGAATGCTTCCCATCCCAAACAGTTGAGAACAGTTTGTGCATATATTACGTTTCTGTTCGTTTTGCTCTCGGGCAAAGTCATTTTTTTCTGTTTCGAGCACTAAACATTTTTCAGAAAGTTTATGTCCCTTCTGTTGGTGATTGGTCCAAAGGTAGGGATTCTTCAACAAAGTGTTTGCTGTCATTCAAAGAGGGACAAATCTTTTTCATGCACATTTTTTTCATTGACAAATACGGCACCAAACATCTTAGTTAGATGTAAAATTGCACGACTATGGTATCATCGGTAAACACTGCAACATTTATGACATATTTCTTGAGTTATCTTAAATTAAGTCTGACTATTTTGAAGAAGTGTATTCTGGCTATCGCATCTCAAGATGGACAAATAGTACTATTGCTGCTTTTTTCTCATTTTTCAAGAGAAGGTCTTTTAAGGGAGTATGCGAGCTCACTCGTTCGGGCTGCTAGGTGCCAGTTGAACTGAAGCATGTGAAAGCTCTCCTCTCACCAATCCCTCCCAGCGGTGAGCTTCAGTATAGAGTAGTGTGACTATCTACCAGATGTTACATTTCTCCTGTGATTTATCGGCAGGCTTAGATAAGGTAAAACAAATTGTCATCGCAGTTATTACTGCAGTTTTTAACACTGCTTTTCCACCAGCCTTATCTGCACCAGGTCACAGAATACAAAGTTAGCCGTGTGTCCAGAACAGGACAAGGTGGGGGAGAGGGGGGAGAGGGGGGGAGAGTGTAGACACAGTTTGGATTTTTCCTCTGACCGCGCTAAGAGGCCTGCACATAAACATGCCATGCTCTCCTTCCTCCCACTGAATACACACACACATGCAGACACACACACATCGTCCGGAACACACACCGTCTGTAACACACACGCACACGCTCACAAACACAGGCACACACACACAAACACAGATCTCTCTCTCCCTCCTCACCCACACACACAACCCTGAGCCCTGACCTGCAGGAATGTGTGTTCTCTGCGGAGGGCGATTAGCCAGGCGGCCTGTTAGCTCCTCCAACACTGCACCTCATTGTGAGAAAGCCCAGTCAATGTTTGCTGACACGCGCAATCTCCCATCCCCTCTCTCCCGTGGCCTAGAAGCTTTACAACGATTTAGGCGGCCATTTGTTTCACAAGGAGGCTGTTTAGACAATGGCCACGGACCACACAGGGGAGGAAGCAGTAGAAAGCTGTTTGAAATATAAATGGCAACGTTACTAAGGTGTTATCGGGATCCCAGCTCCAGCTTTTGTTTTCCTCATTCGATCGGGCTACAATCTTTTGCATTCATTATCCCAGGGTGGGATGATAAGAACAAACACTGCATGCAGGATTTCCATGGGAGGGGAAAGAACACTTATCTTGTGCGGTGGTTGGTGGTGGTGATAAAAGAGAATATTCCGCAAGGAGATCAATAGTTGTTATTCAAGCCCCAGATCCCACCATTGAAAGCAATGACACTGTTCCAAGGCTCTGCGGGTGTATTGATTTTAATGTATTTTTTAACTTAGTGATGGATATGGGACATGCCAGGGAGAGAGGCATCGTTCAAATAATTACCAACATCTATTCATTCATTGGAAGGCAAAAGACATACAACACTCAATATTCATTAAGTGTCGCAGTGACTTTGCAAATGTGCCTTTCAACACGAGAAGGTCTAAAAAAATATGCAATCAAATCAGCGGTCACCAAGTCCTTGTAGCAGACCACAGTCCTATTTCATCAGCATTAGTGAATCTGGACATGCAAAAATTAAGAGTTGTAAATATGTTTTAGTATGAGAGATTTCACTAAAACACCAACAATGTAACTGCTACATAAACACACAATACATTTTAAATGTTCTAAATGTTATTCTGTATTAATTAATATTTAATTCTCTTTTAATCACACTAAGAAACAGATCAACAGAGTATTCAGGAACTGATCAAAGTCTTACAGCCTTAGTATCCTCAAAAAGTTACACAGCTGCACCATAGAGAGCATCTTGACTAGCTGCAACACCACTTGGTATTGCAAATTCACCGCCCTTGACACAAACTGTACCAGAGCATCGGCTCTCGGACAAACGGGCTTCGAGACAGCTACTACCCCCAAGCCATAAGACTGCTAAATAGCCAGACTGCTAAATACCCAGACTGCTAAATAGCCAGACTGCTAAATAGCCAGACTGCTAAAGAGTCCATTTATTGTACCCATAACATCTACACTGACTCTATCTTGCACTGACCCTAGGCACACTCACTAGACTATATATACACACCAAATACACACTCAATAGACTATATATACACACCATATACACACTCACTAGACTATATATACACACTAAATACACACTCAATAGACTATATATACACACCATATACACACTCACTAGACTATATATACACACTAAATACACACTCACTAGACTATATATACACACCAAATACACACTCACTAGACTATATATACACACCAAATACACACTCACTAGACTATATATACACACTCACTAGACTACATATACACACCAAATACACACTCACTAAACTACATATACACACCAAATACACACTCACTAGACTACATATACACACCCCAAATAAATACTCACTAGACTACATATACACACCAAATACACACCCACTAGACTACATATACACACACCAAATACATACTCACTAGACTACATATACACACCAAATACACACTCACTAGACTTTATATACACACCATATACACACTCACTAGACTATATATACACACTCACTAGACTATATACACACTCACTAGACTATATATACACACTCACTAGACTATATATACACACTCACTAGACTATATATACACACTCACTAGACTATATATACACACTCACTAGACTATATATACACACTCACTAGACTATATATACACACCATATACACATTCACTAGACTATATATACACACTCATTAGACTATATATACACACTGTAAACCCACTCATAAGACAATATACACACACCATAAACACACACAATAGGCTATACTTACACACCATACACACACTCACTCACACACACTGCATTGACACTCCCACACAAAATCGAGACGCATTCATATACACTACACACCCACACACACACATAACACACACACGCAGACCGACACAACACAAACCCACTTTTACTCTCATAATCTGCTGCTGCTGCTCTGTTCTTGATTTTAGTCGTATTATTATGTATCCTGATGCCTAGTCACTTTACCCTGCCTTCATGTACATATTTACCTCAAATACACTATATATACAAAAGTATGTGGACACCCTTTTAAATTAGTGGTTTCGGCAATTTCAGCCACACCTTGCTGACAGTTGCATAAAATCGAGCACACAGCCATGCAATCTCCATAGCGATACATTGGCAGTAGAACGGCCTTACTGAAGAGATCAGTAACTTTCAATGTGGCACCATCATAGGATGTCACCTTTCCAACAAGTCAGTTCGTCAAAATGCTGCCCTGCTAGAGTTGCCCAGGTAAACTGTAAGCACTATTATTGTGAAGTGGAAATGTCTAGGTGCAACAACGGCTCAACTGCGAAGTGGTAGGCTGCACAAGCTTGCAGAATGGGACGGCCGGGTGCTGAAGGACATAGCGCATAACAATCGTCTTTGCGGATGCCAGGAGAATGCTACCTGCCTGAATGCATGGTGCCAGCTGTAAAGTTTGGTTGTGGAAGAATAATGGTTTGGGGCTGTTTTTCTTGTTTTTTTCAGTGTGACAATGCCCCTGTGCACAAAGTGAGGTCCATACTGAAATGGTTTGTTGAGATCGGTGTGGAAGAACTTGACTGGCCGGCACAGAGCCCTGACCTCAACCCTTTCGAACACCTTAGGAATTAATTGGAACACCGACTGCGAGTCAGGCCTGTGCCAGCCAATCAAGATGTTCACAAGCAGGTGTCCACATACTCATGGTCAGGTAATGTACTTCGTACCTCTGTACATAAATCTGGAACTGGTACCCCCTGTATATAGCTCCACATTTATCTGGTACTGGTACTGCCTGTATATTGCTCCATTCTTGTTAATTCTATTGTTCTTTTTAAACTCTGCGTTGTTGGGAAGGGCTCGTAATCAAACATTTCACAGTAAAGTCTCCACCAGTTGTATATGGAGCATGTGACAAATAACATTTGATTTGATAGTTGTAGTGCAATATGAAATGGGCCTAGACTTAATCCAGCAGATGGATATCACTGCTGTTATGGGCTACAGCAGTTATTAGCAGGCATGTCATACACATTCAGGATAAATATAGCTGGTAGCCTGAAGTAAATCGCTTGATTGAAACACTGAGTATAGGTTTTATGAACTCTGCACCCGCATCATCAAACAGAACTGAGCAGAGAGGCCTACGGGCATTCCGAAGCCTGTGGTTATTGAACACAATCACACATCTACTAACTATACGCTGAATAATCGCTTTGCACTTGTGTTTAGAATGTGCTGGGGTTTGCACTAATGTTGACAACTCAGAAGTGTAGGTTGAACACAGGGGCGTAACTGGGGGCGTAACTGGGGACGGAGGGGACATGTCCCCCCCACATCCCCCCACATTCTGAAATTGCATGTTTATCCCCCCCAGTTTTATCATTGCACTGTGATACAAAACATGGCCCCAGTATGCTTTAGGACCAGGCATACGCCTCAGAGTGGTCGGGTAGGCTGTTTTCCAGTTTCAGCCGGCTGGATTTAGGACCACACAGACACCACAGAGCATGCGGACAGGCTGTGTCAAATCAAAGCTTCTGAAAGGCTGGTGTATAGGACAAACACAGGAGAGATGAACAGAGGCATCTGCTGTCGGTGTTGCACTTTTTCTCTAAGTTGTAAAAACAAGCAGAGCAGAAACGGTCTACTCTTTAGTTGACTGATTTAGCTGGCAAGGTAACTGCTGTTTGACAGGAAAACATACAAATATTCCCAGTGCTGAGCTAGTAGTGTAAATGACATGTTATGTTAGCTAATGCTTCATCTCCGCTCGACTGAAGTGAATGAACTACTAGCAGCTAGTTAGCTAGCTAGTAGCTACCACAGCCAGATCAGCTCTTGCTAGCCTCTAGATACAGTATCTTTCAGGTACCAGTATCTAAAATCTGTTGTGTGTATGGAATGTTGTGTAGGCTTTGTTTAGTCCTGTTTCAACAGAAGTACATGTGATGCTGTACCATCGCACGAGCAGAGCTAGCCAAAAGCGAGCTGAGCTAGCCATTAGCGAGCAGAGCTAGCCAAAAGTTGGCTAACGTTAGCTAGCTCACTAACTTTAGCTATTATTTTTTGCCTCAGTTACACTAGACCTGAATTAAACAATGAAACGATTGAAGACCAATATTCTGACGTTTTTTCAGCGCAATGCAAGTTTTTATTAGTCAGTATAGCAATGTAACATTATTCATCCATCAGTTTCCCTAGCTAATTCCCTATTTTTCACACTGACAAGGTATAAACAGTTCCACAGGCTACACTGTCATGGTGTACAGTCAGTGCACAACCGTATGTTCATCGTGTCTTAGCAGGATCAGATGGTGACAAGTGTCCCTGAAGGGTCAGACAGTCAGCGAAGACCAGTCTATGGAGCTCAGGCGAATTTTGCAGTATATTCAGTGAATGACACAAAGTTCCATATTGAAGGGGGGGCCCAGATAACCGGATATTTGTCCTGGACTCTGCCCATGCTCCTCTTCTGGAATGGGCCTATTCCTTGAGACTCACCTGTCATCCTGGCTCCCGTCGGACCAAGGTCCGACAATGTTTTTGGTGGCCACCAAGGTTCCCGATGTCTCTGCATTCGTTGACGCCTGTATTGTGTGCGCGCAGAACACTCCGGCTGGAGCCAGCTCCGGCTGTCTTCATTCAACCACTTCCTGTCCCTCACCGCCCCAGTCCCATATATCCTTGGACTTCGTCACGGCCTCTCGTTGTCTGGACAGGTTTACGGTGGTGGACAGGTTTTCCAAAGCCGCCCATTTTTATGTCCAAAGCCTCCCATTTTATTGTGATCAGGAGATTGCCCAGCTCATGGTGCAGCACGTCCTCTGGATCCATGGACTGCCGGTCGGCATGGTCTCCGATGGCAGTCCTCAGTTCTCGTCCCGGTTCTAGAAGGCGTTCTGCACCCTTATTGGGTCGTCGGCCAGCCTGTCCTCTGGTTTTCATTCCCAATCCAATGGCCTGTCAGAGCGAGCCAATCATGACCTGGAGACGACTCTTCGCTGCCTTATCTCCACCAATCCCACCACCTGGAGCCAGCAACTCATGTGGGTGGAATATGCTCGCAACACCCTTGCCTGTTCCGCTACGGGTCTCTCGCCTTTTGAGTGTTCCCTAGGTTATCAGCCCCCTCTCTTCTCGGAGCAAGAGGCAGAGGTCAGCACACCTTCTGCCCAGGTGTTCGTCCGTCACTGTCGCCGGTACATGGAAGAGAGACCGGGCAGCTCTTTTCAAGACCACCTCCAGGTACCGATGACAGTCGGACAGGGTATGGCTGTCCACTCCCCATCTCTAAAGTCCTTAGCCCCTCTGCTGTCCGTCTTCTGTTGCCCAATACCCTCCGTATACATCCCACTTTTCATGTGTCCAGAATTAAACATAAGTCTCACAGCTCTTTGTATCCTGTTTCCAGTTTGCATGTCGTCCTGTACCTGCCTGACTCTGACCTGATCACAAACCTCTGCCTGTACTCGACCTGCCCTTTGCCTGCCCCGTGTATATAATAAATAATTTGAGAACTGTACTATCCGCCTCCTGTGTCTGCATCTGTGTCATATCCTGAGCAGTGATAGTGCTATATGCCAGTGAAACTGAATATCATGCACAAAGAAATGTTATTATTCTGCGGGGGTGCAAACGACCAAAGGGGACATATTTCATATGTTATTGTCTTGTGAAGGCTGGCTGAATTCAGGCAAAGAGTATGTTCTTTTATCTCAGCTTGTCTACAGATTCTCCATTCGCCCTGTTTATGTTTGCTTGGAAATATTGATAGTGGAGACTGTTATCAGAAGAAACTGTGCAACCTAGCATTTATAGCAGCTAAGAAATGCAATGCCATTAATTGGAAGGTTGGTTATCCTCCCACAATGTCAAGTTATGTATCACTAGATTTGATTCATTTCAAGATTAAGGGTATACTGGGGAACTTTTATCAGGTCTGGATGCCTTATATGGAATACAGTACGACAAAACATGCCTACGTCAGGAGAGATACCTATTTAAGCAATCCCTAGCTGATGGGCTGCTCAATTCTGGCCCTGGGGGTCTGCTGTACTGTTGGTTGACACTCTGGCCTTGGCCTAAGACATCTGAAACCAATAATTAATGCTTCACTAAGATCCTAAAGCTGAGTGGGGTGTGTTGGTGTGACCCAGCTATATAGTGTGCAAGTAAAAAGAGCTCTACAGTACTATTAGGATATACATTTTATGGAGGGAAAGGGAGATACCTAGTCAGTTGTGTAACTGAATGCCTTCAACTGAAATGTGTCTTCCACATTTAACCCAACCTAACTGCCTTGCTCAGGGGCAGAATGACAGATTTGTACCTTGTCAGCTCGGGGATTCAATCCAGCAACCTTTCATTGAGATACAAAAAAAAGATGGGAAGGAAATTGTGTTGAGGAAAGAGTTGAGTAATTGACTAGACTGGTTGGGTGTGCAGGCGGTCTGGCTGAAATTTGATATGGGTGGTCCTTCTGTAGCTCAGTTGGTAGAGCATGGCGCTTGTAACGCCAGGGTAGTGGGTTCGATCCCCGGGACCACCCATACATAGAATGTATGCACACATGACTGTAAGTCGCTTTGGATAAAAGCGTCTGCTAAATGGCATATTATTATTATTATTATATAGAGGATGTCTTAATAAAGATAATAAAAAGTCTTTGTACTCTATTTGTAAGAGTTGTTAGTTTGTTAGGCATTGGTTAAAAGTACAACACAATATTGATTATTGAATTATCATTGATCTAGTTCAGTCTTATCAATCACTTAAACATACAGTTGAAGTTGGAAGTTTACATACACCTTAGCCAAATACATTTAAACTCAGTTTTTCACAATTCCTGACATTTAATCCTAGTAAAAATTCCCTGTCTTAGGTCAGTTAAGATCACCATTTAATTTTAAGAATGTGAAATGTCAGAATAATAGTAGAGAGAATTATTTATTTCAGCTTTTATTTCTTTCATCACATTCCCAGTGGGTCAGAAGTTTACATACACTCAATTAGTATTTGGTAGCATTGCCTTTAAATTGTTTAACCTGGGTCAAACGTTTCGGATGGCCTTCCACAAGCTTTGCACAATAAGTTTTGTGAATTTTGGCCCATTACTCCTGACAGAGCTGGTGTAACTGAGTCAGGTTTGTAGGCCTCCTTGCTCGCACACGCTTTTTCAGTTGTGCCCACACATTGTCTATGGGATTGAGGTAAGGGCTTTGTGATGGTCACTCCAATAGCTTGACTTTGTTGTCCTTAAGCCATTTTGCCACAACTCTGGAAGTATGCTTTGTGTCACGATCGTTGAGAGATGGGTTGGACCAAGGTGCAGTGTGGTAGACGTACATTTTACTTTTATTAAATGACACCGAAAAACAACAAAATACAAAAACTAATGTAAAGCTACATGCAGGGCAGAAAGCAACTACACACAAACAAGATCCCACAACTAAAGGTGGAAAAAAGGCTGCCTAAGCATGATCCCCAATCAGAGACAACGATAGATAGCTGCCTCTGATTGGGAACCATACCAGGCCAAACAAAGAAATAGGAAAGCTAGAATGCCCACCCAAATCACACCCTGACCTAACCAAATAGAGGAATAAAAAGGCTCTCTAAGATCAGGGCATGACATCTTGGGGTCATTGTCCATTTGGAAGACTCATTTGCGACCAAGCTTTAAATCTGATGTCTTGAGATGTTGCTTCAATATATCCACATAATTTTCTTACCTCATGATGCCATCTATTTTATGAAGTGAACCAGTCCCTCCTGCAGCAAAGCACCCCCACAACATGGTACACGGATGGTATGGTGTTCTTCGGCTTGCAAGCCCCCCCCCTTCCTCCAAACATAACGATGGTCCTTATGGTCAAACAGTTCTATTTTTGTTCCATCAGACCAGAGGATATTTATCCAAAAAATATGATATTTGTCCCCATGTGCAGTTGCAAACTGCAGTCTGGCTTTCATATGGCGGTTTTGAAGCAGTGACTTCTTCCTTGATGTGCGGCCTTTCAGTTTACGTCGAAATAGGACTCGTTTTACTGTAGATATAGATACTTTGTATCTGTTTCCTCCAGCATCTTCACAAGGTCCTTTGCTGTTGTTCTGGGATTGATTTGCACTTTTCGCACCAAAATATGTTCATCTCTAGGAGACAGAATGCGTCTCCCTCCTGAGCATAATGACGGCTGCGTGCTCCCATGGTGTTTATACTTGCGTACTATTGTTTGTACAGAAGAACGTGGTACCTTCAGGCGTTTGGAAATTGCTCCCAAGGATGAACCAGTCTTGTGGAGGTCTACAATTTTTTTCTGAGGTCTTGGCTGATTTCCTTTGATTATCCAAAGATGTAAAGCAAAGAGGCACAGAGTTTGAAGGTAGGCCTTGAAATACATCCACAGGAAGCTTCTAAAGCCATGAAATCATTTTCTTGAATGATTTCAACTTATTGTATGTAAACTTCTGATCCACTGGAATTATGATACAGTGAATTATAAGTGAAATAATCGGTCTTTAAACAATTGTTGGAAAAATGACTTGTGTCATGTACAAAGTAGATGTCCTAACTGACTTGCCAAAAGGATAGTTTTTTCACAAGAAATTAGTGGAGTGGTTGAAAAACGAGTTTTAATGACTCCAACCTAAGTGTGTGTAAACTTCCGACTTCAACTGTGTTTAATAACAATCTCTTATCTAGCTTGATGACTGGGAATTGTTGCTCATTTTATGTTGTTCTAAATGATGAGAGACTGCTGGAATGACCATAGGTTATATTAGATTGTGTAGAAATGCAGGAAATTAGCTTTAGATGCCCCAAACGGAGGACCCCAACTTCTAAAACCCCTGGTTAACCATTGTGTTCCTCTCTTTCTTTCAACAATCCAAATCTCTGCATTCTTGGTTTGACTGTTTCATCTGAAAGTTAAATGTTGAGGGATTTGAGGTTATGAAGTTTTGAGGCAGTTCTCAACTTTGGTTTATGGGCCAACACCCTTTCCCCGTAGCAGTTTGTTTCGTGACAAACAGACACCCTGATGCCTGATGAAATCAAGTTATTTTGTGAAAGTGTTTGTCTGGGTTATGAATGAGGTAGCCTAAGTGCAAAGAGGCTAATGTGCATCTGCCTGAAAACCAAATCTGTGACCTCTTCCACCCCCCACCAGTGTTTCATCACAGAGTCAGTATCCTAGTTAAGCCCAAGGTCGCGGATAAGTTGTGATAATTACAGTATGCTGCACTCAGTGAAGACACGCAATAAAGTGGACTTCTCTGCAGAACCATAAAACTGTCACAAAACATCACAGTAGTGCCAGTCGACATACGCTCCCGATCGCTTCAAAAACATTGCTAAAATAAAGAGCAGAGGAGCAGAGACCACTCTCCTCAGAGAGCAATCATCCCTTCCTCTTGGCACTGGCTGAATATTGCATTACATGGATATGTGTAGAGAGGAAGAGGAGAGACTTGGCCATACATTGATTCCCATGGCATTCCCCTGGTTCTGCTATTGGGCTTTTCACAGCATTGATCAATTGTTTGCCTTTCTGACTGATACAGTTCCTAGAATTCCTTTCCTCTAACTGGTGACTAAGCAGAAGACCAGGAGAGAAAAGGAAGACATTGATTTGATCCTCGACTAGTCTGTCAGGTCCTACTTGGTCCAAAATGTTACTAAGATCTACCAAACTGGGGAGATGTCATTGGGTTTGACTCTGTGGAAACCAGCAACATACAGTTCATGAGACTAGGTTGGGAAATCTTTCTCTTTGCAAATGGAATCAATCCAAATAGGTCTCAGCACCTCTGCATGTAAAGCCCTCCGCACATGAATAGCGCTCACCAACTGAGGCAAATGGAAATGTCAAACACAAAGTAAGAACCCAACTTGATCAGTACTTGGGTGGAATGTTGTGTCTCTATAATCAATTCTTCTTACTGAAGTTGTGCTTTATAGAATACCAACAACAACTAAAAGATGTATTGGCAAGTATGCATTGCCCTCGTGTACGGTCTTACAATACAAACTGAGTTCTCCTTTGCTTTCCTTAGTTCAAACTCAAGCAAAAGGTACATTGAGCTCTGATTGCACCTGTAGTGATTTAATTTCAAGGTAATTAGGATACTCCAGAAGAAATCAAGTAAGAAGCATGCACATTTTTTCCAAAAAACCATATGGTGACAAAACGTTGGACTTTGCAGTGACACATTTCTGCACACAGTTTGAAAGCACCATTTCGATATGAGGGGCAAATCACACCGCACCACAGGAGCTGCACAGCAAACAGCATCCTGGTCCAATGTCTAAGCCTCTTCCCCTCTCACCCCCGTCTACCAACCCTGAAGAGGGAGGCAGCCAAAATGCACCATCAGCATTGAGCCGCTACATGAGTATTATGTTCCTAATTGTCTCCAGCTGGAGTGGGGAAGGATAACCCTCTGTCTCTTTTGCCTCTCACCAAAATAAAATAAAATTACCTCCACCTCCTCCTCCACTCACCCACCCCTCTCCTCCCTTTATCCCCTCCATCCCCACTTCAATGTCTTAGCAATCAGGTGCCTACGAAGTAGCCAATATTTGGGGAGCTTCAGGGAAGAGCTTAATTCAGTGGAGTGTGAGAAAGAGAGAGAAAGAGAGAGAAAGAGAGAGTGAGAGAGAGCAAAGCGAGCAGAGAGAGAAACAGAGCTCTTGGGTGGGCGATTAGGGGGAAAGTGGACCTGTGTGAGGCGAGAGGAACATCTGGGCCTATTACGGCAGAACACGACAGAATGGAGCGGGGAAGGATGTAGGACCGCAGCCTTTCCAACATGAGCTGGGCCTCACCAAACACCACAGGCTGAATTGCATGTCTCAATTTGAGGCTTTCAGCGCCACTCGTCATTAGCATTTGAAAACCCAGGATCATGAGTGCTGCTAGCCGGGTAACTCATGGGGTTTGAGTGAGTGACTTAAAGCTTGGAATAGGAGATGCCCAAGAGCCCGGCCTAGCCACAAAGCCCAGAGGAAGCATCCTACTGTCGTGTAGTGTACTGCTACTGTACTGCTATACTCTCCTGTGGAATGGTTTGGACTTATAGGGAAGAAACATTTGCATAATCTGTGTTGACATGAACTGTGTCCTCTAAAACCTGATTAAATAATGTAAAGTAATGTTCCCTGAGGATTTACCCAACTGGGACTCTCAAGGTCACATTATGGGCAATCTTTTTAACTATAATTTTGAAGCTATCACTATGGAATTCTCACACCAGTTAGCCACATGAAATAAATCTCCAATCTGTTATCTAATCAACATTCACGGCCAAGTGTTTGAGTTTACTTACAGTATTAAAGTTGCTTCTTCAGGAATGGGAGAAAAATCTATCCATCGTGAACAACTGTACCTTTAGAGTGTGTCAAGTTAGTTGAAAACCATTGTTAATGTATGGTAACAGCATGAAAAATAAAACACTCTGAATGGTATGTGGTGCATCAAACTTGTACACTGGATTGCACTCTTTTCAGAAGTGAAGACTCTTGGGATGAGGTATTACTTATTTAAATGGCACAGGCGTGTATATCTGTTTGCTTAAATATTCCAATTCATTCCAGGACTTTAAGTGCCTTGCTGAAGTGAATTATGAATGATAAATCAGTATTCTGAGTTATTAGTTATGACATCATCCAGTTCTGTCTGAGTCAATCAGTCTTCCTCGTAAACAGGTATCATTTGGTGGGTAAGAGGGAGCGAATGGTGATCACTCCAGACCAGAGAAACAAGGCCTAACACCTACATTTAAGATGTTGCAATAGGATATGTTCATGAGGGAAAAACTGCATCTCAGACCCAACTTAGATTGCATTTGTGGGGGGACTCAGTGGATCAAAACGAAAATGCTTTTAGGAATACTAAAATTTACTTTGAGGAACTGCACATGTCACAATAGTCAATTCAGAATCCACCACAGATAATCTTATTTAACATCCAAGGCGAAACACTAGAATATTCACTTATTATCATGTCCACTGGACCAGACAGAGCATCATATGTACTAGATAAACAGAGATGTATCTTATCTTACAGGGAAACCATAGTGTTATTGCAGTAGTATTAGTTGCTAACCTCTCTTGTAGTATCATGAGTCATGAGTTCCCAGTTCCTGCCTACACATCTAAAAATGAAATGACCCTCCTTCCAGTCAGGAGGCCAGTACCCATCACTCCCTCTGCTGATATAGGGGACCCATGATGTGAGAGGAGAACATTCCCCTATCTAACCTCCTACAGTGCTGCCCAGAAGCTCCACGAGAAGGCCAAACTACGTGCTTAGTCGCTCAAACTCAATATTCCCAGTGTTCCTCAATTTGAGGGATGCTCTTCTTCTAAATTCTTCCAATGAATGCCCCTAAATACTCAAAACGGTCCTATTTCTGCCCCTGAAGACAGGTTTTACCCACAGTGAGGTGAAATCATTTCAGAATCAGGGGGGCCAGAGACACTCAGCGGAGACAGTGAAATAGTTGACCCTTTTTCTTTTACATAAGTACACTTTCCTGATCTTGAGTCAGATGGGTAAAGACATAACAATACATTATGCATGTCGAAGAAGTCATTTTCTCCTATCTGATGAAATTCTGCATTAGCGAACATTACTGCAGGTGGGTTGAAGAGCAGGTCTTCACGGAACTCTAATCACGCATGTTGAAACAGATACATCAACATGGGACTTAGCATTCCCCGTTTCCAATTCACATTTCCAATTTCCCATTCCCCGTTTCCAATTTCCCACTCCCATTTCCCATTCCTATTTCCCATTCCTATTTCCCATTCCTATTTCCCATTCCTATTTCCCAATCCTATTTCCCATTCCTATTTCCCATTCCTATTTCCCAATCCTATTTCCCATTCCTATTTCTCAATCCTATTTCCCATTCCTATTTCCCATACTGGCTTTGTGACAATCTTATAAATCCTTACAAATGAGGTATACTGGACTGATCAGAACATTATCTAGATCCTACTTGATCAATATCTACACATTGTTGTCACGTTTTACCAAGGTGGGTGGAATCAGGCGCAGAGAGCAGGTTTCAGTGATTTGACAGTTTATTCTCCGGTGCACAAAAACGACGGTCAACCCAACACACAAGGTGAATAACCCAACACAGGATCAAAACAGACCGGAGAATAAAACACAAGCACTACACCAAATGACATGAATACAAAAACAATCCCGCACAAAACAAGGGCGGGACAACCTACTACATATAAGGACGCTAATTAAACTAAAATACACACAGGTGAAACTAATAAGACAAAACCAACAGACAAACGAAAAAGGGATCAGTAGTGGCTAGTAGGACGGTGACCGCCGAGCACCGCCCGAACAGGCAGGGGAGCCAACTTCGGCGTAAGTCATGACAATTGTATTGATTTAAGTTTATATGTATTTAAATTATGGAGTTCACTCAAAGTAGATTTACAAACAAAATAAAAGTAAAATTATAACTTATCTTTAATATAATCAAATTATACTTTTAAACTGGACATCCATTTTCAGGTGGTACCTAGTTTCCTTTATGAATGATGCGGGCATTGCAAATGTAAGGACATTGCAAACGAGTTGCATGCAATCTGAAGGTCATCATATCTAATTGTCAACTTGGCCGGCGCTTGATTTCCCCATTCAATCCCCAGAGAACAGGAAAGGCAGAAATAAGGAAATTGGTACATTGCTTGAAGTCAGCATATTTCATCATTTACTGAAGATAAAGCAAAAAGGGGTGCACACGGGTCAAGTATTGTAACAGAAAGGGGTGCACACGGGTCAAGTATTGTAACAGAAAGGGGTGCACATGGGTCAAGTATTGTAACAGAAAGAGGTGCACACGGGTCAAGTATTGTAACAGAAAGGGGTGCACATGGGTCAAGTATTGTAACAGAAAGGGGTGCACACGGGTCAAGTATTGTAACAGAAAGGGGTGCACACGGGTCAAGTATTGTAACAGAAAGGGGTGCACACGGGTCAAGTATTGTAACAAAAAGGGGTGCACACGGGTCAAGTATTGTAACAGAAAGCCGATGGAATTCAAATATAGTGGCATGCATATTAATAAAACAGTCTGCATCAGCTTAGACTATACTATGAAACGCAGTGGAGCACGTTGAGAGAGAGAAAGAGAGAGAGAGAGAGAGAGAGAGAGAGAGAGAGAGAGAGAGAGAACACATTTTGGGTTAACCGCCTTACTGTAAATAACATAAAACAGCGCATCAGTACAAGCAATGATCAATTTGTGCTGTTGTACACATGCACTCTTTTAAGGCCTCCATTAGAGCAGCAAAGTAGCCAGTGACTCAAATAGTCTAAACAGAGATGGTGTCAATGGGATGTCATTGTACTATCGACTTTCAGGAATGTACTGGGGGCCATGGCTGATTTGTTTAATATCAGGATGAGAGGATTTTATGGTCTCTCCGATGATGAAAACATATCTCACCAGTTCTGACCTGAAATCCCATGCTGGTGTATTAAAAGTGTGCATGCTCGTGGAGTGCATGGGTGTGTGTGTTTGTGTGTTTGTATGCATGCGTGCGTGTGTGTGCGCGTGCATACTCATGGAATGTGTGTGTCCATTGAGGACTTATATTGATATGAGCCAGGGCTTAATCCTTTCACTCTGATGGCTTCACTGACAGAGGCTCACCATCAGATAAGAGGTCATTGAACTGCAGCTGCCACCTCTTCCTTCAGAATAAATGGACTGCACAGAAACTATGAGTCACAGTGCTGTTGTCATAATGAAAATCTAATGCATTTTGGGTTCCTGCCTCCATCAACATTGTGGCAGACAGCCCTGATATTGTTGATATTGCTTGAATAACTTGCCAAATGTGTTCCTTGATATGGTACACTGAGAAGCATTTTCAATGTATGAGAATGCCAACTGACTCACAAGCGATGATGATACCTTTTCAAAGAAGGCTATTCCAAGCCAAATCCTATCTGTCATTTTTTCTGGCTGTTTTTTTCTCACTATATAATAATTTAATTCAACCTATTTTTGAGCAGTGGCCAGTACAGCTGTCTGCCCAAGTTACTATTGCGCTGAACCTCAGCAATGATATTGACTCGTTCTGATTTTTCATATTGCAAACCGACGTCTGTTGTTACAGTTCATGTATAAAATTTGAACAATGCAATGGGGAGTCCAAAATATTCCACATCAAAAGAATCCATCACCGTTGGGTTATTTATACATCTCTATCAATGAGGATACACTCTTAGAAATAAAGGTTTCCAATTGGGTTCTTCTGCTGTCCCCATAGGAGAACCCTTTTTGGTTCCAGGTAGAACCCTTGTGTGTTCCATGTAGAAAGGGTTCACATGGAACTCAAAAGGGTTCTACCTGGAGCCAAAAGAGTTCTACCTTGAACGAAAAGGGGTTCTTCAAAGGGTTATCTTATGGGGACAGCCGAAGAACCCTTTTTGGTTCTAGATAGCACCTTTTTCCCCCCAAATAATTTATGGTGTAATTTCAATCCTTTTATCAGTATTATCCCAGCATGAACATGTGAGATGACTAATGATGATGTTTTATTTGTGCTAACCCTGCTAGGTTCAAAGTAACCCACTGTAGCAGGCATAGAAAGACGCCTGAGCGGAGAAATCACTTACGTTTTTTAGGAGAAACAGAAGTACATCCGCTTTCTTCCAACACGGCTAAGTGTGGGTTGAAAGGGACAGGAGAACAGGTTGACCGGGAGGAGAGTAGTCCTGGTATCCATCTGACAAGACATGCTTCATTCTATGTCTGTCTCCAATCCCACTGAGGAGACATGAAAGGCAAAGAGAAGCACAGAAAACATTGATTGAGGCACAGTTGAGACATGCTAATATTTTGTTTTCATTTGGCAGGACTTCTGGCTGTGGGGCATCATTTTATTTCTGCATGCATGGAGTCACAGTGCGTGAACCGTCACAACATGTGTTTCTGTCTGCTGAAGCCTGAATAACTGCCTTTCATTGGACAATCATCTGGGGACAACGGTTGGATGTTTATTTTGGTAGAAATCCCATCATGTGTTCATGCCCATTTTCTTTGGTCTGTCTGGTGGCCCCGTGTATCATTGTAAAACCAAATAGAAAACAGAATATACTGTAGTGTAGATATTGTAGTGCAGGATAATAAAAAAAAATTAAACCTTGACTCAAAACACAGTACACAATTTGCAGTAAACTGATTATGAACAAATGTTCTTTATCTCTCTCGTATCTATCTGGTTTTAAGAGCTAGGCCATTAAAACAGCGAGGACTTTTAACACCATCCCGTTAACACATCTTAGCAAAATACTCTCTGCCAGCCTGTCTTTTCCTCATTTAAATTCAATTATTGTGGAGAAGCAATTTAGACAGCCGAGGGAATAATGAGGAGAGAAAGTGCACAGGAAACATAAAGGTGCCTGCATGGTGACATCTTTTGTTCCGTTTCCCGGATTGGCAAGATAATAGCGCGAGGAGCCGCGAGGGGGGCAGGGAAAAGTGGCGCTCACCACACAGGTTATCTTTCACACTGTACAGGATAATCATGGTGTAGGGAGGCTGGGAGTAGTAGGAGAGACATATCTGCTTTGATATCAAGGTCAAAACAACTCACACGGAACAAGGTGGAAATTCCGTTTCAGAAACACTCACAGCCTCCTGAAACCGTATTGATCTAGATTCTAGTTCCTCTTCCCCTCCAGTTCCAAAGTAATTTCCCTGATAGACTCAAGTAGAAAAATACATTATTTTCTTGTCATAAGACCCACAATGGATCACTGTTAAGAATATACTGTATTGCAGAGGAGAAAGGAGGCAGTAGGGAGAAATTGCATGAGGCTCATTGTATGAGACGTTTCAAAGAGAAACAGTGACCTCCCCATCAAGACCGTGTACAAAAGGCCCTCCATTCCCAAGACCTGAAATTTAGATCACTCAAGAGTGGAACTTTGTCAGTATTTTATTGTGGAAATTCAACACGGACTCGAAATACCCCTGTATTATATGTTTAAATAAGACACCTGAAAGATGAACGAATGTTGAGCAAATGTTTGTCCAGAACTATTACCATGTGGATTGAAGGAGATTAATGTTTTGGTTTCAAGGCTAGACAGCCGTTACCCGCTATCCCTGAGAATACAGTCCTGCTTTCTACATGCAATCAGTGGGCTGAAACTTTACACACACAGATCAATACCCCCCTAGCTTAAGGTCCATTGAGGCGTTGCAGTGAGCTCAGCCCTGAATGCAACCGAGCCAAAAGCACTTTACAACAATGTGAGAGCTAATTTTTCTTATTTATTAATTTGATTTATGCACATTGCGTGTAAGGCATAGAACCCACATATCGGTAGTCCAACTTTATAAGTAATAGAGTTCGCTATCTATATGCAGTACCAGTCAAAAGTTTGGACAAACCTACTCCTTCAAAAAAAATAAACTTTGTAGAATAATAGTGAAGACATCAAAACTATGAAATAACACAGATGGAATCATGTAGTAAACAAATTCTTCAAAGTAGCCACCATTTGCCTGATGACAGCTTTGCAAAGTCTTGGCTTTCTCTCAACCAGCTTCATGAGGAATCCTTCTCTAACAATCTTGAAAGAGTTCCCACAACAATCTTGAAAGAGTTCCCACATATGCTAAGCACTTGTTGGCTGCTTTTTCTTGACTCTCCGGTCCAACTCATCCCAAACCACCTCAATTAGGTTGAGTTCAGGTGATATTAGAGGCCAGGTCATCTGATACAGCACTCTCCATGGTCTTATAGCCCTTACACAGTCTGGAGGTGGGTTTTGGGTCATTGTCCTGATGAAAAACAAATGATAGTCCCATTAAGCGCAAATCAGATGGGATGACATATCGCTGCAGAATGATGTGGTAGCCAAGCTGGTTAAGTGTGCCTTGAATTCTAAATTAATCACATACAGTGTCACCAACAAAGCATCCCCACACCATCACACCTCCTCCTCCATGCTTCACGGTGGGAAACACTAATGAGGAGATAATCCGTTCACCTACTCTGCGTCACACAAAGACAAGGCGTTTTGAACCAAAAATCTGAAATTTGGACTCATCAGACCAAAGATTTGCTTGTGTTTCTTCGCCAAAGCAAATCTCTTCTTATTATTGGTGTCCTTTAGTAGTGATTTCTTTGCAGCATTTTGACCATGAAGACCTGATTCACACAGTCTCCTCTGAACAGTTGTTGTTGAGATGTGTCTATTACTTGAACTCTGTGAAGCATTTATTTGGGCTGCAATTTCTGAGGCTAATAACTCTAATGAACTTATGCAGCAGAGGTATCTCTGGGTCTTCCTTTCCTGTGGTGGTCCTCCTGAGAGCCAGTTTCATCATAGCGCTTGATGGGTTTTGCAACTGCACTTGAAGAAACTTTCAAAGTTCTTGAAATGTTCTGTATTGACAGACCTTCATGTCTTAAAGTAATGATGGACTGTCGTTTCTCTTTGCTTATTTGAGCTGTTCTTGCAATAATATGAACTCGGTCTTGTACCAAATAACGCTATCTTCTGTATACCCCCTTACCTTGTCACAAAACAACTAATTGGCTCAAACGCATTAAGAAGGAAACAAGCCACACCTGTTAATTGAAATGCATTTCAGGTGACTACCTCATGAAGCTGGTTGAGAGAATACCAAGAGTGTGCAAAGCTGTAATCAAGGCAAAGGGGGGCTACTTTGAAGAATCTCAAATATAAAATATATTTTGATTTGTTTAACACTTTTTTGGTTACTACAGGATTCCAAATGTGTAATTTCTTAGTTTTGATGTCTTCACTATTATTCTTCAAAGTAGATAATAGTAAAAAATAAAGAAAGACCCTGCAATGAGTAGTCCAAACTTTTGACTAATCTGAAATAAATTAGGTGCTGTCCTTTTTTCTGAGGACTTGATTAAGTCATTTAATTAATTTGTCATTGTCAAGAGTAAATGGCGCTACTGTGCTGTAGCCTATGTCGTTTTCATTGTTTTTCAGTGGTTAATATATTGACTGAGTGCTTAATTGATTAACTGAAGCCTTTTGTTCAAAATTACCTCACCTGGATGTTCATGGGGAAACACATCCAATCATCCTCTCATCCACGCATCAGCACCATGGTAGCTTAATCCATTAATTACTCCTGTTAATCAGATGCGGACAGACCTAATCAACTGTTAACGAGATATTTCCACTATAATGACTGTCTAATAGTGGCATTTCAGTACACATTATTGTTGCAGTATTGAGTAACAATGCTTACTTGTTGTATATTTATATTAATCTCAATAAGATGTGGGACTTTTCTCAAAGTTAACATGAAAACTACATTAAACATGAAAACTCTTCCAAAATCAAGCAGGGCATAAAATTTAAAAAAAGATTATTCAGAAACCAAATGCCCAAAACAGAAAGCAAAGCATTTTGGGGGAGTGAAGCCATGTTGATGAAGCTTCCCTGTGTTTGGGCCTGGCTGTGTAGTTTGAAAGAGAGTCACACATCAATCATTAATAGGAAGAGTCGTGCTGTCTGGCCATCCTGGTAGGGAGTTACAGGAGCTAGACATATACACGCACACTCAAGCCGCTCTCTTCGCTAGGCTAGAATAATTGGCTGTCACACCATGTCAATGTCTCGTTAGCCCCTGTATTGGCTCCTCTGTAGGTCAGAGCAGTGTCAGTGTCACACTGAGCTGAGCCGAGGACAGACATAGGCAGGTGCAGCTATAATATGGGCCAATAGGAAGACACAGAGGCTGTGAATGACGTGAGCTGTGAAACTCAGAACCATACTATTATTGAAAGCTATTCAGACAAGATCAGTGCCCAGATTTCTGGGATTAAGTCACAAATCCTACCAGGGCAACATGAGAAGTTTAAGCTTTGATTATTCAAAACTTAGCCTAAATGTGATATATAGGCCTACAATGTGCATTATCTGTGCTCGATGAATGTTGTTATTCTTAAAGAGTTTCTCCGGTACATTTGTTAACTTTTTAGCCAGTAGTTGTGAAAGTAGCCTTCAAAAGCCAAAATTGGTCCCCGAAAACTGCTCTCTCTCTCTCTCTCGCTCTTATGTATGTGCATCTTGCTAACTGTCACTCAATTGGAGAAGGGCTGAAGCTCATTCGCTAGAACTCAAATTGCTAGGGGGCTGGCCCACGTGGAGGGGAAATTAAGGGAAAATAGCGCCGCACAGCTTCCAGTAAACAGTCGCTTTGAAACTAGGGATTTCCTGGCTAATTGAGGAAAGACAGTAATTCTGCTCATAGATTATGCATGTATGATCTACACATTGACACATCCAGCCCAAAGCGGGAGGTTCAAAAATACTTATTAGTTTCCAAAGTTTCAGGGCATATCTTTAACTTTTCCTGGACATTACTTCCCTGTTTTGATTGAACAGGTTTTGTCATGGTCCTTCGAGCCAGATAGGATCAATTATCAATGTTGCTGCTATGACAGAGAACAGGGGACAGATAGCACTGAACCACCTTTACTATCCAACTAGCCTATCCTCGTCACCCAATGTTACTACTATGACAGAGAACAGGGGACAGATAGCACTGAACCACCTTTACTATCCAACTAGCCTATCCTCGTCACCCAATGTTGCTGCTATGACAGAGAACAGGGGACAGATAGCACTGAACCACCTTTACTATCCAACTAGCCTATCCTCGTCACCCAATGTTACTACTGAACATTTGGGGCAGATAGGTTGCATTGAAGTACTTTTACTAACCAACCATCATTGCAACATACAATGTGCATAGCTCAGAAGTCAGAACACAATAAATGACTGTTGTGAATGAACAACAACAACAACGACATAGCCATATGGAACGTGCTTTACACAGAATTAAAAGTGGCTATTTGCTGACCTTTCAATCACTTCTATGCAACATTTCCACCTCTAATTCCACAAGACATTTCTGCCGTAATTGTCCCCTACAAAATACAGGGTATGAAAACCACACGTCACTCGACAGTATGTTGACTTGAAGATGAGCCTTAACAGCTGTGACATTTACCAGCTCAACGAAATAGGATTTGCAACACAAATTACACATCCTCGCCTGACACGAATCCTCGACTGACCTATTCTAGTCCCAGGAATATATTTTTCAGCCTTGTGTGATTGTTCCTTTGTTGTGTTTTCTCTCTATAAACCAAGTTTGATTCCGTATAAGTATCCCAGCATCCATTTAAGGTTTTTGACAAGCCTGATAACGGTCTTCAGGGGAAGAGGGAAGGGATGAGAACTGACAGGTGATAAGACACAAACAGGAAATTCAGCCGGTGCCCTGTCTACCGTGCACTCTAATACGTCCAGGCATAGACAGAGCTGAAATACAAAATACCAAAAATATGGCACATTTCTTACAGTCCGCCGACAGTCTTTCATTTTTATGACTGTGCAGCGGTGCTCAGCAATTGGTGGAAGTATTAGCCGAATCACATCAATGTGTTTCTTTTCTCCTCCTCTCGTCAGACAGGTCAGACATTATAAACCTATATTCATCTGGTTATCCCAGAGATACCGGTGGAAAGGTTACAACGCCGAATTGAATCTCCTTATCCTTCATCCCCATCCAGCTGTCCTGGCAGACTGAACACAGAGACAGCTAGGCTAGAGCCCGATGGGCTATCTGCACCAAAAGAAGGACTAAAGGAATAGTAATTATCTAGCTAGAGTGGAGAGAGAGGCAAGTCAGCGGACATGTCACTGCCTGGAAGCTGGGGGAGTATATAAATCTTCAATGCTACCCCCCCAACCCCCCTTTTCCAAACCTTTATCTATTGCCATTACACACATTTATCAACCAGTAAACAAAACCTGTTAACCCCCCCCTAACCCCCAACAGTTCAACTCTAAAGCAAATCATCAGACAAAGCTAAGTCATTTACAGGAGAACTGAAGACTGAAGGTCACCGAGGACATTCATTAAAATAATGTAACTTGGCTAATTGAAGCCAACTCCTGATAAAGGGGAGAAGAAAAAATATATTTTCTGTTGACTGGGCCAGCCGTCATGGCTGAGTGGCCGTCAATGGCACAAAGAGACCCATTATAGCTTTTTCTGGGTAAATAGAGGAAAAGTGAGTCTTGGCTAGGGGGTGGGGATAGAGGGAGAGGGAGTTAAGGGAGAGGTGACTGATGAGGCCACTGTGGAGCTGTGGGGAATGGGAGAACACACACAGTGGCAGCAGAAGGATACTCAATCCGGAATGCCTAGCCTTCATTAGGGATGCTATTTGTGAATGCAATTACGTCCCCCGCCTTACAATCAAATCACATAGAACTTATGTGGTGACTATAGGCCTAGTTTCATTCCATATGCTCTTCACTCATGTAAAAATTCGTGTTTGTAGCCTACCAGTTTGTAGTATACTGTATGTCCCCCCCACAAACGTAGACCAAATGTACAGTAACATTATGCATACATTACTTACCAAAAGCTCCAAGTGCATTCTACTAAAGTGTACAGTATATGTTAGTGCTCGGTTTGTTTAAATGAATGAAAAGACGGCTGTCAATTTGTAGCACGTTGCCAGACTGTGTGTTCATGGGTTGAACAGAGTGTAACCTTTACTGAAGTTCACAGTTAATCAAGTCTTTCATCTTGGAGCATTCACTCCCTTTACCAAATTCCAGCCACATAGAACTCGCTGCATTCATTGGATTGGTTGCACCTTCAATTAAAGTGACAAAGACAAACTCCATTACTATCAATGTACCTTAGGGTTTTGCTGCTTGTGCTCTCCTTCATCCGAACCAAATAATGTTGGGCTTTTCAGCTTTGGAAACTTTTAATAGAGTTCATTCCGCAATCAACCTCAGTTGGGAGCAGAGTGAACTGTGACCTCATAGTATTGATCCTCTCATATGTTTTCTGGCCGAGGTCACAGGAATCCGTTTCCCCTTCCAGAGGTCAATAATGTCAATACAGTAAATTAGGTAATTTTACTGGAAAACATCCCGAGATGGGTCTATTTCCATTATACCAAACTTTATATGCAGGATAGACAATTAAGCCACATTTCAACTTGTCAAGTTGCCACACTTCCTGGTCTGAAAAGAAACCTGCGGTTTGAGATATATCTAAGGAAGATAAACAAGCTTCCTATTGTCAGGACCAATGATAAATCACTTGCTCATTGGAGACAGAGGATTAGTGGCATTTAACCATTTTCTCTCTGTTTGAAATGGAGAGCTAGAGAAGCCTGAGAGGATACAACAGCTCCACCACAGGAGGTTGGTGGCTCCTTAAATTAGGAGAAAAGGCTCATGATAATGACTGGAGGGGACGGGTGGAATGGTATCAAATACATTAAAAAAAACATTGTTTCCAGATGTTTCCATTCCGGCCATTATTATGAGCCGTCCTCCCCTCATCAGCCTCCTGTGACCTCCACAGACTGTTCTATTTGGTCAAATAACCTAGCTACTACTGACTCGTAATTCCAGCTAAACATAGGAAAGGCTAGTATTTAAGTTAAAATGACTTCCTGAGTAAAGTTTCATCTAGCACATTTAAATCATGGTCAGTATACTTAGAAAAAGTAAGTGTGTTTTTAAATTTTTATCAAAAGGAAGTAGGCCCTAAAGCCCAAATGTTACAATTAATCTGTAGATATCTGCTCCAGTCTTTTCCTTGAGGTTGCCTACTTGCAATAATAGGGCATGAAAAAAGCTACAAAAGAGCGAAGTTAGAAATTGACTAGCCACGAATCCTTTGAGAGACAGAATTCATCACTGGAGCTGAACTACTTTTTTTTTGCTAATGCCATGCACGATATCCCTCTGGTTTAGGTCAGTGAAGTAAAAAGTAGTACAATTTGTCAAATCGCTCCCCTCATTTTGTTCTGGTTGGAGTGGACCCCAAGGCCTGACCTCCAGTGCCTATTGGAAAAGCTCACCGACGGGATAGTGTAATCAATGGGCATGATCGGGGCGGAAAGAGGAGAGAGGAGATATAGGGGAGAGGAGATATAAGAGAGAGAAGATATAGGAGGAGATATGAGAGAGGAGATATAGTAGAGTAGAGGAGAGGAGAGAGGAGATAGATGGGAGAGGAGAGAGGGTAGAGGAGATATAGGGGAGAGGATATGTAGGAGAGAGGAGATATAGGAGAGGAGAAAGGAAAGAGGAGATATAGGGGAGAGGATAGAGGAGATATAGGGGAGAGGATATGTAGGAGAGAGGAGATATAGGAGAGGAGAAAGGAAAGAGGAGATATAGGGGAGAGGAGAGAGGAGATATAGGTGAGAGTAGAGAGGAGATATAGGGGAGAGGAGATATAGGAGAGGAGAAAGGAAAGAGGAGATATAGGGGAGAGGATAGAGGAGATATAAGAGAGGAGAGAGGAAAGAGGAGATAGGAGATATAGCAGAGAGGAGAGAGGCTTCAGACAGACAGAACACTGACTGGGACCACTGAGATGGAGTCCAAATAGACCGTAAATAGGCCCTAGGAAACAGGAAATATATTTTATTGGAGAACTAAGGCGGTAGGGCACAATTTAGATTTAGATTGGATTCCTACTGACATCAGTGTTATCAATGTGTCTCATAAGTCCACACTGCAGTCTGATGAATGTTCTGATGCATGGTTGATGACTGGTGGCTATGTTTAACAGTATCATGCATTGTGACAAATGCTCAAGGTGCCTAAGTTTTAGAGGTAATTTTGTGTTTTGTTGATGGGTTTTAGACAACCTACAGTGCAACTTGATGTAACCACATTCTACATTACGAGCAATGCTCAAATTCTAATCTAATTGCATAATATTTGAGAAGGTAACTCAATTTGCCACAGCAGGCAATATAAAACATATGATGACATACACCACTTATATGATGATGAACAGGTCAACGTCAAGTTGTTTCACATTTTATCTCTAACAAAAAAAGGTTAGTATATTGCATTTTGGAATATGTGTATTACTTACAACCTGCATACAAAACATTGTGATGAAAGCGTTTCTTTTAAATATATATACTATATATACATATATATTTATAATGGCTTTTTTCCTCATCAGTCTACACACAATACCTCATAATGACGGAGCAAAAAGAGGTTTTAGAACTGTATTGATTTATTATTAAAAAAATAATAATCATCAGTTACATAAGTATTCAGACCCTTTACTCAGTACTTTGTTGAAGCACCTTTAGCAGTGATTACAGCCTCGAGTCTTCCTGGGTATGATGCTACAAGCTTGGCACACCTGTATTTGGGGAGTTTCTCCCATTTTTCTCTGCAGATCCTCTCAAGCTCTGTCAGGTTGGATGGGGAGCGTTGCAACACAGCTATTGTCAGGTCTCTCAGAGATGTTCGATCGGGTTCAAGTCCGGACTCTGGCTGGGCCACTCAAGGAAATTCAGAGACTTGTCCATAAGCCATTTCTGTGTTGTCTTGGCTGTGTGCTTAGGGTGATTGTCCTTTTGAAAGGTGAACCTTGGCCCCAGTCTGAGGTCCTGAGTGCTCTGGAGCAGGTTTTCATCTGTGCTTTGCTCCGTTCATCTTTGCCTCGATCCCGACTAGTCTCCCAGTCCCTGCCGCTGAAAAACATCCCCACAGCACGATGCTGCCAGCACCATGCTTCACCGTAGTGATTGTGCTAGGTTTCCTCCAGACGTGACGCTTGGCATTTAGGCCAAATAGTTCCATTTTGGTTTCATCAGACTAGAGAGTCTTGTTTCTCATGGTCATATAGTCTTTAGGTACCTTTTGGCAAACTCCAAACGGGCTGTCATGTGCCTTTTACTGAGGAGCGGCTTCTGTCTGGCCACTCTACCATAAAGGCCTGATTGGTGGAGTGCTGCAGAGATGGTTGTCCTTCTGGAAGGTTATCCCATCTCCACAGAGGGACTCTTGAGCTCTGTCAGAGTGACCAGTTCGAGTTCTTGGTCACCTCCCTGACCAAGGCCCATTTTTTTTAAATAGCCAAAACATGACTAAAAAACTGTTTTTCCTTTTTCTTTATGGGTTTTGTGTGTAGATTGCTGAGGAAATGTTGTTATTTAAGAATAAGGCTGTAGTGTAGCAAAATGTGGAAAAAGTCACGTACTTTCCGAAGGCACTGTACACATTTTACATACACATTTTACATATACATTTTACAATCATAGTACATTTACATACAGCAATCACAGAACAATAATACATTATCGAACATAAACTCTTTAATCCTAACCCTCAGTCACTCTCAACCCATCCCACCGATCATCATTGGCCACCCTCATTTGGTTTCTTTGTGCCATATATTTTTCAATTGTGCTGTGACGTTTTACATACATTTTTTACCTTTCTAATCGCATACTATCTACAGATTGCGAGCTAAAGATGAAAACCTTTCCCACCAGTATTATTATATTATTGATTGATTTACTATGGCTTTCCAGATCGCCCAACACTGCTATTTGGAAGGTTAATTTAAAGTGAACGTTGTGATTTTTTAAACACTCCTGAACCTGTGACCATAAACAAGCTTCATAGGGGCAATACCAGAATAAATTATCTAGTGATTGTCTCTTCGCAGAGCTGAGATTGTTATATGCCCTATATATAGGATTCTGCTGGTGGCAGAATTTTGCATTGTAATTTAAATTGAAAAACTCAAAGTGTTGAATCAAGTGTTGTTTTTTGTATCAGTTCATGTGCCATGGAATCGGTACATCAAAAATCTCTTCCCATTTTTTTTACAACCTGTATGGCGCAGCTGCTAACATTTTTGTCCTCAAATTAAACTGGTACAGTATATATTTCTATTTATACCAATTATTTTCAGCCAAGTTCCCTACCTTCTCCCTCTTCCACTTGCCTCCTCCATTTTTGTGGTAATGCTGCAATCAGTCAGATGTAAGTTTGGATTGAGTTGACGTTCACATATATTTTCAATAGCTGCATATGTGACATAACTACACCATTTCTATTCATAATATCATTAATAAATATAATACCTTTTATTTTTTATTCCCCCCCCAAAATGGTTTTATGAATAAGTATATTTGAATTTAACCATAACATTTTTGGTGATATTTCTTCTGTTTTCTGGAGGAAAACCAGCTTTGTAAGCCGCTTTATATGGCTTGTTTAAGAAAGGACGGTACTTTAAACAAAGTTTCATCTTCAAGTAGTCGGAAATTAGACTTTCTAATCTGTATAAAGGCAAAAATATACATTTTTAACAAAGTATGAACCGTTCTTAATAATTTTAATAAAGGCCTTTCTTTAAAGCTGGACCTAACCCCTGCCTCTCCAAGCCCCATGTCACTTGTGTCCCTCTCCAGCCTCTAGGTCACCAGGCTACTCGTTTGGCTGCTCGTTACACCTGTCACCAGCGTATTACACGCATAATGACACTCACCTGGACTCCATCACCTCCTTGATCACCTGCCCTTTATATGTCACTCCCTTGGGTTTCTTCCCCAGTCGTCATTGTTGCTGTTTCATGTCGGTGCACTGTTTGTGTATCTTGTTTTGTTCATTTATTCATTCAATTGATTCACTTCCTGAACTTGCTTCCCGACTCTCAGCGTACAACGTTACACCCTAGGACTTGCCTCTAGTCTGTAGCAGCACCCCACTCCAAATGTTATCATACAGGCTGCCACTTTATCATACAGATGCTTTATCACTCCAAGTTCAGGTTGAAAAACTTACTGAGGGAGTGCAAACTGTTTTCCATCAACTCCCTCCCTAGCAACTAAACCTTTGGGTCTAACCCAAATAACCTCTACATTTCAGCCGCTCATTAATCTAGACAATTTCATTTGGATACACTACAGTAGCACAACCGTCACCTTAGATCAATTTCACGCCCCAGTCCCTAGCCATTTATATGACAATAAATAGGAGTGAAATGGTAAGTGAAATGGTAGTTAGTAAACAATGTAAATGAACATCTGTGAACAGTGTGTATTGATCTTGTTTTCATTTGAATGTTGGCTCATACCCTCCACTTGTCTGTTTCGCCTCCTCTATCAGGTATAATGAAAGTGTTTTATTGAATTCAGCATCTGGTGTGCTAACTAGCAATATCTGAACCCAATTTGGCCTGTAATAACATTGGCAAGCAAACAGCATTCATGTCAGGTTCTCTCCAACATGGTATTGTGTTGTTGACTGTAGCCTTGGGGATACTCTGTTCTTTTGGATGTTTTAGCTGAAGGTGTGGTTCAAATGGCTATAGCATGAAGTCATTGATACGATATAATATATAATATAAAATTATGTTGAAATTATCCATAAGAGTGCATGCAGTCAAGGGAAAAGATAAAGGGATGAGAATGCATGCAGGCAAGGGAACAGATAAAGGGATGAGAGTGCATGCAGGCAAGGGAACAGATTAAGGGATGAGAGTGCATGCAGGAAAGGGAACAGATTAAGGGATGAGAGTGCATGCAGGCAAGGGAACAGATTAAGGGATGAGAGTGCATGCAGGCAAGGGAACAGATTAAGGGATGAGAGTGCATGCAGGCAAGGGAACAGATTAAGGGATGAGAGTGCATGCAGGCAAGGGAACAGATTAAGGGATGAGAGTGCATGCAGGAAAGGGAACAGATTAAGGGATGAGAGTGCATGCAGGCAAGGGAACAGATTAAGGGATGAGAGTGCATGCAGGCAATGGAACAGATTAAGGGATGAGAGTGCATGCAGGCAAGGGAACAGATTAAGGGATGAGAGTGCATGCAGGCAAGGGAACAGATTAAGGGATGAGAGTGCATGCAGGCAATGGAACAGATTAAGGGATGAGAGTGCATGCAGGCAAGGGAACAGATTAAGGGATGAGAGTGCATGCAGGCAAGGGAACAGATTAAGGGATGAGAGTGCATGCAGGCAAGGGAACAGCTAAAGGGATGAGAGTGCATGCAGGCAAGGGAACAGATTAAGGGATGAGAGTGCATGCAGGCAAGGGAACAGCTAAAGGGATGAGAGTGCATGCAGGCAAGGGAACAGATTAAGGGATGAGAGTGCATGCAGGCAAGGGAACAGATTAAGGGATGAGAGTGCATGCAGGCAAGGGAACAGATTAAGGGATGAGAGTGCATGCAGGAAAGGGAACAGATTAAGGGATGAGAGTGCATGCAGGCAAGGGAACAGATTAAGGGATGAGAGTGCATGCAGGCAAGGGAACAGATTAAGGGATGAGAGTGCATGCAGGCAAGGGAACAGATTAAGGGATGAGAGTGCATGCAGGCAAGGGAACAGATTAAGGGATGAGAGTGCATGCAGGCAAGGGAACAGATTAAGGGATGAGAGTGCATGCAGGCAAGGGAACAGATTAAGGGATGAGAGTGCATGCAGGCAAGGGAACAGATTAAGGGATGAGAGTGCATGCAGGCAAGGGAACAGATTAAGGGATGAGAGTGCATGCAGGCAAGGGAACAGATAAAGCGCTAACACATTACTTGATATGCATTTCCTACTGTATATTACACTTTCAGGTATGATTTTTTTGTTTATCTGTGTTTTGGCACAATTTAAAAGTCATGTTTTCTCAGCCTCTCCTACTAATCTCTACATGTTCATAATTTTGACCGGGTGTTGGTTTTGACATTGAAAATACTTAGAATATCCTCTTATGTGGAGATCAAGAGGGATACTTTTTAATGTGGCCCATTCTAAGATAGCTCAATGCCAAATACCATGAAAACCAGCCTTTGATCCCGAGCCAAAGATATTAAACATTGTGGAATGTGGTAGTGGGGTGCAAGTGCCAGGTGTATACCACAGTATAATTAGGTCTGAATTGAATTAAAGCAACATATAAAATACAATGTTACTTACTTGTTAGGTTCATCTTTATGGTTGGTATTGGTATACGTTAAGGTTTGGGTTATTATAGCCGGCATAGTTTATGGTCAGGTGTAAATCAGGATTTTCCTAAATAATTTTTCTCCACATCAAAGGTTTTCCTATGAGACACATAGTTCATGCGGTATGTATGTGAGTAGGTGTTTCAAGTTTCAAGTTTTTATTGTCACGTGCACTAGTACAGTCTTGCTTGTTCTTTCCCAACAATGCAGTAATCAACATCAGTAGTACTATAAAAAAAATAATTAAAAGTAGAACAAAAACACACGAGAAATAGAATTAAGAAGAACACAAGCTATATACAGGGTCAGTTCCAGTGCAAGTGCCAATAACATATTTACAATTAGCAATGTTTGGTCGGAGTTCGCAAGATGGCAGCCATACAGTACACTTCATCTTAAGGTGTCAGGAATCTGTCGTATTAAGGTTGAATTTCAACTGTATAATGACCTAATGAGGGAAATGAATGCTTATGCAGGGACAAAGGATAAAGTCTTGAAAAACACACTCACTCACACTCACACTCATTGGCTTACTCTGACATTGTAACTTACCCTCCCTGCCCACTCATTTTGAAAAATAATTTAAATATGTATTTACTACATGTAAGAGTTTCACAGTATTGCATGCCTCTATTGCGTATGGATGTGAGGGTGAGAAGAAGGAGATACAGTGCATTTGGAAAGTATTCAGACCCTTTGACTTTTTCTACATGTTGTTAAGTTACAGCCCTATTCTAAAATGTATTAAGAAAAAACATTTCCTCATCAACCTACAAACAATACCTCCAATTTTCTGCAAATGGGGAGAAGGGCCTTGGTCTGGGAGGTGACCAAGAACTTTATGGTCACTCTGACAGAGCTCCAGAGTTCCTCTGTATAGATGGGAGAACCTTCCAGAAGGACAACCATCTGTGCATCACTCCACCAATCAGGCCTTTATGGTAGAGTGGCCAGACGGAAGCCACTCCTCAGTAAAAGGCACATGACTCTCAGACCATGAGAAACAAGATTCTCTAGTCTGATGAAACCAAGATTGAACTCTTTGGCCTGAATGCCAAGTGTCACGTCTGGAGGAAACCTGGAACCATCCCTACGGTAAAGCATGGTGGTGGCAGCATCATGCTGTGGGGATTTTTTTCAGTGGCAGGGACTTGGAGAATAGTCGGGATCGAGGGAAAGATGAACGGAGCAAAGTAAAGAGAGGTCCTTGATGAAATTCTGCTCCAGAGCACTCAGGACCTTAGACTGGGGCAAAAATTCACCTTCCAACAGGACAAAGACCCTAAGCACACAGCCAAGACAACACAGGAGTGGGTTCGGGACAAGTCTCTGAATTTCCTTGAGTGGCCCAGCCAGAGCTCGAACTTTAACCCGATCTAAAATCTCTGGAGAAACCTGAAAATAGCTGTGCAGTGACGCTCCCCATCCAACCTGACAGAGCTTGACAGGATCTGTGTGCCAATCTTGTAGCGTCATACCCAAGAAGACTCAAGGCTGTAATTACTGTCAAATGTGCTTCAACAAAGTACTGAGTAAAGGGTCTGAATAGTTATGTAAATGTAATATTTCATATATTTTTTTATTTTATTTGCAAAAATGTCTAAATAACAGTTTTTGCTTTGTCATCGTGGGGTATTGTGTGTAGATTGATGAGGATTTTTATTCAATCCATTTTAGAATAAGACTGTAATGTAGCAAAAATGTGGAAAAAGTGAAGGGGTCTGAATACTTTCTGAATTCACTGTAGTTGCAGCCTAACTCCTGATAGCAGAGTATTCAACCTTGACATTGCCTCTCCTCTCAATACATAACTGTGCAATGCTTGATGTCGATAGCAAACAACCTATTGTATCCCGCCGCTAAAAGCAATCAAATGAAGTATGTAATTGTGAAGTCAAGCGTTAATCGCCAGCATAACTATAATACCAGAATAATTAAGGGTGTTATTTTTCTTAAGGATTGGCACACAATTATACCTCTCATCACAGTGGCATACAGAGACATTAAATAGAAGAGATGCACGCTAATAACAATAACGACAGGGACAATAGAATTAAAACATGGCTATGAGGGATACAATGCAGTACTAATTGAGTACTGCTGCAAGGCTGTATCCAAGAGGGTTGCCATGTCTCCAAAGTCAATTTGCAAGCCTATTATGTCCAATAATCATTTTTAGGTTTGCATTCTAGTCTTCACGCATAAATTAAATCATAACCAATGAGATCCATCTGGAAACAGTGTTAAACAGAAATGTGAGTTACATTATATTTTGTTTACCAAGGTAGCTTGTTTGTATTTGTATGCATGTCGACCTACTTAGTCGTTCTGATGAAGAAAATAATCACCATGGCTGACATGGGTTTATTTCCATTCCCTTCTCTACCAACTAAGATGTGTTTCCCCATGCCACCCTGACAGTTAACTAGTTGCACTGTCAGTAGCTATAGCAGTGGATTTTGTGATGTGTATTTCAATTTAAGTCAAATTATTAATAATTTCAAAATGGAAATCCCCAAGGCTGCTACATGTTGAGCTCCATTCTCAGAGGGGTGCAAATAACTAGCACCAAACATCCCTAGACAACTAGCACCAAACATCCCTAGACAACTAGCACAAAAAATCCCCAAACAACTGGCACCAAACATCCCTAAACAACTAGCACCAAACATCCCTAAACAACTAGTACCAAACATCCCTAAACAACTAGCACCAAACATCCCTAAACAACTAGCACCAAACATCCCTAAACAACTAGCACCAAACATCCCTAAACAATTAGCACCAAACAGTCCTAAACATCTAGCACCAAACAACCCTAAACAACTAGCACCAAACAACCCTAAACAACTAGCACCAAACATTCATAAAAAACTACCACCAAACATCCCTAAACAACTAGCACCAAACATCCCTAAACAATTAGCACCAAACAGTCCTAAACATCTAGCACCATACATCCCTAAACAACTAACACCAAACTTCCCTAAACAAATAGCCCCAAACAACCCTAACCAACTAGCACCTAACCATCCCAAACAACTATTACCAATCACCCCTAAACAACTACAACCAATCATCCAAAAACAACTACAACCAATCATCCAAAAACAACTACAACCAATCATCCATAAACAACTACAACCAATCATCCATAAACAACTACCACCAAACATCCCTAAAAAACTACCACCAAACATCCCTAAACAACTACTTTACCACCAAACATCCATAAACAAATATCACCAATCATCCCTAAACAACTATCACCAAACATCCCTAAACAACTTCTACCAAACACCCCTAAACAAATATCACCAAACATCCCTAAACAACTACTTTACCACCAAACATCCATAAACAAATATCACCAATCATCCCTAAACAACTATCACCTAACATCCCTAAACAACTACTACCAAACACCCCTAAACAAATATCACCTAACATCCATAAACAACTATCACCAAACTATCACCCTAACAGCTACATGTCCTCAACCAGCTGTACTGCATGTAATATAGGCTTGTGTTATAAACACTGGGAATGTTTCTCCTAATGAAGGCCTATGTAATTTAATCAAGAGACCCCAAGTCATGCTTTAACCATCACAGAGTGCTAATTAGCAAAACCTAAAGTACAGATATTCTGTCTTCTAAATCAATGTGTCATGTACAATAGTGCAGACAGTGGTGATCTATATAAGGCAATGTTGTATTCTTCACTATTAAAGGTGGAGATGAAATATTCATAAAATAATATTTTTCAGTCAGAAATAACATTATAAATATTCACTTAACTTTGATGATCTTCGTCAGAATGCACTCCCGGGAATCCCAGTTCCACAATAAATGTTTGTTTTGTTCGATAATGTCCATAATTTATGTCCAAATAGCTCCTTTTGTTAACGCGTTTGGTAAACAAATCCAAACTCACGAAGCGTGTTCACTAGGAGCAGACGAAAAGTCAAAAAGTTCCATTACAGTCCGTAGAAACATGTCAAACGAAGTATAGAATCAATCTTTGGGATGTTTTTAACATAAATATTCAATAATGTTCCAACCCGGAGAATTCCTATGTCTGTAGAAATGCAATGGAACAGGGCTCGCTCTCACATGAACGAGCGTCACAAGCTCAAGGCATTCTGGCAAACCTCTGACTCATTCCCCTCTTATTCACCCCCACTTCACAGTAGAAGCATCAAACAAGGTTCTAAGACTGTTGACATCTAGTGGAAGCCTTAGGAAGTGCAACATGACCAATATCCCACTGTATCTTCAATAGGGAATGAGTTGAAAAATGACCAACCTCAGACTTCCCACTTCCTGGTGGGTTTTTTCTCCAGTTTTTGCCAGCCATATGAGTTTGTTAAACTCACAGACATCATTCAAACAGTTCTTGAAAATTCAGAGTGTTTTCTATCCAAATATACTAATAATATGCATATATTAGCAACTGGGACTGAGTAGCAGGCAGTTTACTCTGAGCACCTCTGGGTACCTTATTCATCCAAGCTACTCAATACTGCCCCCATAAGAAGATTTATATATGAATGGAGAGAATGGTTAGCCTGTCACACCCTGATCTCCCTGATCCTCATTATCCCCAGTGTATTTACAGCTGTGTTCTCTGTTTGTCTGTTGCCAGTTTGTTTTGTTTCGTCAAGCCTATCAACATTTTCCCCATGCTCCTGTCTTTCTCTAGTTGCTGTTTTCTAGCTTTCCCAGTTTTGATTATTCTGCCTGCCCTGACCCTGAGCCTGCCTGCCATCCTGTACCTTGTCACACCACCCTGGATTACTGACCTCTGCCTGCCCTGACCTTGAGACTGCCTGCCGTTCTGTACCTTTCTGACTCTGCTCTGAATTACTGACCTCTGCCTGCCTTTGACCTGTCCGTTGCCTGCCCCCCAGTTTTTGTAATAAGCCTTTGTTACTTTGAAACTGTCTGCATCTGGGTCTTCTCCTGAAGTGTGATATAGCCTTAAAATGTCTTAAAAGCAATAATAAATATTTATGCATTCACTTGCAATGTAATCGCCTAAAGCAATCACAACCCTGTTTAGAAAGAAATATGAATAAATCAGTTTTGCCACACATACAATCCCTGAAGTGCCATACAAATATTTTTTTAACACCAAAGTGGCTCCGTTGTCTTGTTGTATTTACATAAGTGTATTAAAAATAGTTAATTGCTCTTAAGTGAAAAACAAACAGTGTGCCATTACACAAGTATCAGGAGATCTCCAACACTCTTAGAAGCACTCCTATCTTGGATGGTAATACAGCTGTTGTAGCATCCTTCTCACACCCCCTCCTCTGGTCAGAGGAAGATCCAGCATAAGGGACCTGCTGTGCCTCTAACAAGATGCCATTCTCTGAGGTCACCAAAGGTCACAGAGGTGCCCAGAGATCATGTGCACTTTTAAGTAACGTGAAACTCTACTCAGGCTCCTTATCAACCTTCTTATCAACTTTCCTCTTTTGACTCTTTTGTCTGCCTCATTGACGAATGGAGCTTAAGGGCCATGCCGCTCCAAGGTTCCAAGGAGCCTACCGACTCGGGGATTAGGTGAGGTGTCTCGACCAATTAAATCCAGGGGCCAGGTATCATGCTGATTTGACAGGGGAAATTAAGATTTCTCTCCACATCTTTCAATTTTACCCCTTGTTAGCCCACAACCACTTGTTTGAGAGAGACAAATGCCTCTTTTTTCAAACCTTTCTCGTTCTCTTCTTCTTCCAAGGTAATCCAAGCTGCCATGCTTTGACCCCGTCTCCAACGCCTCTTCCATAGAGAATGAATCAGATTCACTTGGAGGTTCCCAGCAGCCAGCAGGCAGAGCGCCCAGTCAGCAACCGCTGACCCTGGTTGATCCCATGGGCAAACAGGGGGGCGTCGCCTCCCCTCGCACCCACCAGGCCCCTGACTCAGGATCAGGGATGGAGGAGTGGAGGGATTTTCCAACAAGTGGTTCATTGGACCCAGAGTGAGATCACCTATGATAAGGAGGTGAATATAGGGGAGGAGAGGAGCTTCTCTCCACTCATGCACAGCAACAGCAGGGGTATAGGATTTGGATCAGGCCATCAGGAAGGAAGCATTACCCAAGGCACTCCCTTAACGACTACCTACCCGCCCTGAAGGCTGTAGGAACACCAGGCACATCAGAAAACTCAATTTACTGTAGGAAACGCAGATCCTGTACTGTTGCAAGCAACAAGGCAATACATCAAAGGAAATCATTATTACCATGTCCCATCTACTCTACTCTGCCTGACAACAAGCCAACTGTGTGCAAAGGTATGGGGCACAATTGTTCAATCAGTGCCATGTCTCATTTAAACAGATATACTGTACATAATACATGTTGCCATGATCCTTTTAGACATAAAAAAAGCAATAATGATAAAAGCTTTTCCCTGATATGCGGAATTAAATTATTATAATATAGCCAAAGGCCACTAGTAATGGAAACGGTGACATTCGCATTCAGTCCTTTATAAATTGTTAAACATTGATCTATGGTTTAATATTTGCTTCCCAACAGCGTTGACAATGTGATATTACCTTGACAGAGGGCCATAATGTGTTCTGACGTGCAAGTGATTATTTAAGTAAGCTGTGACAGTAAATATAGCTATATATGACCTGAGAAATCAGCCTTACGGTTAGCGTGTAGCGTTACAGAGGGAGGAGAAGTGAGTAATATGACTACGGTATTAGACAATGCGCTCATTATCATTATAAGGTTACACACAAGGTGATTTAGTACAAGATCACAGTCGAAAATGAATGCATCGCAGTAGCCAATAAATATTATTTCTGCATGAAATAAAGGAAGCATCAGTAAAGGGAGAAGGTAATAATTGCATCATCCTAGGGGCTGATGAATGACTTAAACCTGTGTGACCACATTAACGGAGATTGAACAGCCCACAATGGTTGTTGGTGTGCCACTGAACCAAGCCCCTAAATTACTTCACCCCTGTTGCTTACATTAAGTATATTGACTTCATAGCATGGCCTCTTGAAAAAAGTTAACCGATTGGTCGTCTTCTACAGTATGCAATATATTTCAATGTATTTATTTACTGTAAGGATGCAACACTATTCCCAATGAGTGGCTTCAGCAGAAAACATACGCTGCTCAAAAAAATAAAGGAAACACTTAAACAACACAATGTAACTCCAAGTCAATCACACTTCTCTGAAATCAAACTGTCCACTTAGGAAGCAACACTGATTGACAATAAATGTCACATGCTGTTGTGCAAATGGAATAGACAACAGGTGGAAATTGTAGGCAATTAGCAAGACAGGTGGTGACCACAGACCACTTCTCAGTTCCTATGCTTCCTGGCTGATGTTTTGGTCACTTTTGAATGCTGGCGGTGCTTTCACTCTAGTGGTAGCATGAGACGGAGTCTACAACCCACACAAGTGGCTCAGGTAGTGCAGCTCATCCAGGATGGCACATCAATGCGAGCTGTGGCAAGAAGGTTTGCTCTGTCTGTTAGCGTAGTGTCCAGAGCATGGAGGTGCTACCAGGAGACAGGCCAGTACATCAGGAGACGTTGAGGAGGCCGTAGGAGGGCAACAATCCAGCAACAGGACTGCTACCTCCACCTTTGTGCAAGGAGGAGCAGGAGGAGCACTGCCAGAGCCCTGCAAAATGACCTCCAGCAGAAATGTGCATCTGCTCAAACGGTCTCCATGAGGGTGGTATGAGAGCCCGACGTCCACAGGTGGTGAAGGTTCTGCTGCCTGCAACATCCTCCAGCATGACCGTTTTTGCGGTGGGTCAGTCATGGTGTGGGGTGGCATTTCTTTGGGGGGCCGCACAGCCCTCCATGTGCTTGCCAGAGGTAGCCTGACTGCCATTTGGTAATGAGATGAGATCCTCAGACCCCTTGTGAGACCATATGCTGGTGCGGTTGGCCCTGGGTTCCTCCTAATGCAAGACAATGCTAGACCTCATGTGGCTGGAGTGTGTCAGCAGTTCCTGCAAGATTAAGGCATTGATGCTATGGACTGGCCCGCCCATTCCCCAGACCTGAATCCAATTGAGCACATCTGGGACATCATGTCTCGCTCCATCCACCAACGCCACGTTGCACCACAGACTGCCCAGTAGTTGGCGGATGCTTTAGTCCAGGTCTGGGAGGAGATCCCTCAGGACTCCATCCGCCACCTCATCAGGAGCATGCCCAGGCGTTGTAGGGAGGTCATACAGGCACGTGGAGGCCACACACACTACTGAGCCTCATTTTGACTTGTTTTAAGGACATTACACCAAAGTTGGATCAGCCTGTAGTGTGGTTTTCCACTTGAATTTTTAGTGTGACTCCAAATCCAGACCTCCATGGGTTGATAAATTTGATTTCCATTGATCATTTTTGTGTGATTTTGTTGTCAGCACATTCAACTATGTAAAGAAAAAAGTATTTCATATGAATATTTCATTCATTCAGATCTAGGATGTGTTATTTTAGTGTTCCCTTTATTTTTTTTGAGCAGTGTATAAGACGCTGGATTTGGTGAAAGAGAGTTGGTGCGAAGAGCATGATGGCATCATCTCCATCTAGACCTGAAGAGAGAGGAAGAAGAGCGATAGAGATAGAAGAAAAACAGAGAGAGAAGAGAGCGAGAGAAGAAAGAGAGAGACAGAGAGAATCAACTATTAAAGACTACCAGAACCCACTGGATTCTCCAAATACATTGAATGAACTGCAGAACAAAATACAAACCCTCCAACCTAAAAAGGCCTGTGGTGTTGATGGTATCCTCAATTAAATTATAAAATATACAAACAACAAATTGCAATTAGCTATACTTAAACTCTTAAACATCATCCTTAGCTCTGGCATCTTCCTCAAAATTTGGAACCAATCCACAAAAGTGGAGATAAATTTGACCCCAATAACAACTGTGGGATGTGGGTCAACAGCAACCTGGCTTTTTACCAAATCACTGTACAACAGACCACGCATTCACCCTGCACACCCTAATTGACAAACAAACACACCAAAACAAAGGCAAAGTCTTATCATGCTTTGTTGATTTCAAAAAAGCCTTTGACTCAATTTGGCATGAAAGTCTGCTATACAAATTGATGGAAAGTGGTGTTGAGGGAAAAACGTACAACATTATAAAATCCATGTATACAAACAACAAGTGTGTGGTTAAAATTGGCAAAACTTGAAAATAAAGGTGAGCTGCACACTCTAGGAGCTCAGATGCAAAAATGTTATGTCAAACGTTTTGACAGCCAAGCTGTCCTCATCAGGGTAATTTGCAAGACACACACACATTTCATTCCACAGAGCTGTGGAAAGAGGGATGCATCTTAAGCCCCACCCTCTTCAACATACAGTTGAAGTCGGAAGTTTACTATCACGTAGGTTGGAGTCATTAAAACTCGTTTTCAACCACTCCACAAAATACTGAAAAAACAATAGTTTTGGCAAGTCAGTTAGACATCAGCATGACACAAGTAATTTTCCAACAATTGTTTACAGACAGATTATTTCACTTATAATCCACTGTAATTCACTGTAATTCCAGTGGGTCAGAAGTTTACATACAATAAGTTGACTGTGCCTTTAAACAGCTTGGAAAATTCCAGAAAAGTATGTCATGGCTTCAGAAGCTTCTGTTAGGCTAATTGACATCATTTGAGTCAATTGGAGGTGTACCTGTGGATGTATTTCAAGGCCTACCTTCAAACTCAGTGCCTCTTTGCTTGACATCATGGGAAAATCAAAAGAAATCAGCCAAGACCTCAGACATTTTTTTTTAGACCTCCACAAGTCTGCTTCATCCTTGGGAGCAATTTCCAAACGCCTGAAGGTACCACGTTCATCTGTACAAACAATAGTACGCAAGTATAAACAACATGGGACCACGCAGCCGTCATACCGCTCAGGATGATGAACATACTTTGATGTGAAAAGTGCAAATCAATCCCAGAACAACAGCAAAGGACCTTGTGAAGAGGCTGGAGGAAACAGGTACTAAAGTATCTATATCCACAGTAAAACAAGTCCTATATTGACAAAACCTGAAAGGCCGCTCAGCAAGGAAGAAGCCACTGCTCCCAAACCGCCATAAAACAGCCAGCCTACAGTTTGCAACTGCACATAGGGACAGATATCTTTTTGTAAAAATGTCCTCTGGTCTGATGAAACAAAAATACTGTTTGGCCATGATGAACATCGTTATGTTCGGAGGAAAAAGGGGGAGGCTTGCAAGCTGAAGAACACCATCCCAACCGTAAAGCACAGGGGTGGCAGAATCATGTTGTTGGGGTCCTTTGTTGCAGGAGGGACTGGTGTACTTCACAAAATAGATGGCATCATGAGGAAAGACAATTATGTGGATATATTGAAGCATCATCTCAAGACATCAGTCAGGAAGTTAAAGCTTGGCCGCAAATGGGTCTTCCAAATGGACAATGACCCCAAGCATACTTCCAAAGTTGTGGCAAAATGGCTTAAGGACAACAAAGTCAAGGTATTGGAGTGGACATCACAAAGCCCTGACCTCAATCCTATAGAAAATCTATGGGCAGAACTGAAAAAAAGTGTGCGAGCAAGGAGGCCTACAAACCTGACTCAGTTACACCAGCTCTGTCAGGAGGAATGGGCCAAAATCCACCCAATTTATTGTGGACAGCTTGTGGAAGGCTACCCAAAACGTTTGACCCAAGTTAAACAATTTAAAGGCAATGCTACCAAATACTAATTGAGTATATGTACACTTCTGACCCACTGGGAATGTAATGAAAGAAATAAAAGCTGAAATAAATCATTCACTCTACCATTATTCTGACATTTCACATTCTTAAAATGAAGTGGTGATCCTAACTGACCTAAGACAGGGAATTTTTACTAGGATTAAATGTCAGGAATTGTGAACAACTGAGTTGAAATGTTTTTGGCTAAGGTGTATGTAAACTTCCGACTTCAACTGTTTATATCAATGAATTGGCAACAGTCTGCAGCACCCGGCCTCACCCTACTAGAATCTGAAGGCAAATGTCTACTGTTTGCTGATGTCCTGGTGCTTATGTCACCAACCAAGGAGGGCCTACAGCAGCACCTAGGTCTTCTGCACAGATTCTGTCAGACCTGGGCCCTGACAGTAAATCTCAGTAAGACAAAAATAATGGTGTTCCAAAAAAGGTCCATTCGCCAGGACCACAAATACAACATTCCATCTAGGCACCGTTGCCCTAGAGCAGACAAAAAAAAACATATATACCAGGAAACTTCCACAAAGCTGTGAACGAGCTGAGAGACAAGGCAAGAAGGGCCTTCTCAGCCATCAAAAGGAACATACAATTTGACATACCAGTGAGGATCTGGCTAAAAATACTAGAACCCATTGCCCTTTATGGTTGTGTGGTCTGTACAATGTAAAACACTAAAGAATGCATGCAGAGCAGAATTAGGAAATTATCAAAATCCAGATAAGAGCCGCTAAATTCTACAATCACCAAAAAGGAAGTGATTCCCAAACCTTCCATAAAACAAAGCCATCATCAACAGAGGGATGAACCTGGAGATGAGTCCCCTAAGCATGCTGGTCCTGGGGCTCTGTTCACAAACACAAACACACCCCACAGAACCTCAGGACAGCAACCAAATTAGACCCAACCAAATCAAGAGAAAACAAAAAGATAATTATTTAGCACATTGGAAAGAACTAACAAACAAACAAAGCAAACTAGAATGCTATTTGGCCCTAAACAGAGAGTACACAATGGCAGTATACCTGACCACTGTGACTGACCCAAACGTAAGGAAAGCTTTGACTATGTACAGACTCAGTGAGCATAGCCTTGCTATTGAGAAAGGCCGCCGTAGGCAGACCTGGCTCTCAAGAGAAGACAGGCTATGTGCACTCTGCCCACAAAATTAGGTGGAAACTGAGCTGCACTTCCTAACCTCTTGCCAAATGTATGACCATATTAGAGACACATATTTCCCTCAGATTACACAGATCCAAAAATAATTTGAAAACAAATTCAATATTGATAAACTCCCATATCTACTGGGTAAAATACCACA